>NC_137970.1:45823792-46433576 GCF_963924665.1 Micromys minutus | reverse complement strand
GACAGGAAGTGTTAGAGATTCACTGGATCGTGGGCTTAAGTGGTAACAGTAAGTTGGAGGAGATGGAACCTGCTGTGGGACTCATATAATGGAAAAAGCATGGGTCAGGAAGGGAGGAAAAGGGGTAATGTTGATGGTATGAAGAAAATAGTGAGGAACAAGTGGAACAAATATGGTTCACCATCACCCCTTCATATCACAAATGTTTAAGATATTTTGAAGTGTCAATAGAATATTCAAAAGCTTAAATCACTTTATTACTTGGAGTACAAACTATCTTGAATCAAAGGCAAGATTCTCAAAGCTTTACATCAGCATTGTTCACTGAGTAACTATGCCTTTGAAATATGATTAGAAACAATTGTACATTTTGAATCTCAAAGCTACACTACTGAAACACATACAAAGTTTTATACACACTATTTTATGTGTATATTTACACACAGTTTAATATATATATATATATATATATATATATATATATATATACATGTTATGTACACAATACTAAGGTATATATTAAACAAGATATAAAGAGAATCCCTGTATTTAAGTGGCTTATAAACTAAGTCACACCTAACATTTAGATTGTAAAACAACATATCTGACAAGTGTAAATAAAAAATATTTTGATAGTTCTTAATAGGAAGATGAAATTGTTGTGTACTGTGAGTCACACATGATGTGGAGATAGATTCATGGAATTTTATATTCAGTGTGTCTAGTGATCATATATGTGTCACTTGTTAAAATGTACATTATAAGATCCATTCCTGTAAAATATAATTGAGTAATTTAATATAGTAAGACACAGGAGCCCACACAGTTTAACAATTCTGCAATATTCCAATGTAGGTGCTCATTAGAATATACATTGTGAAACACTAACAGTTTAACAAAGTAAGATATAAGCAGGTTTGCTGAACATTCCAAATGAAGGATGAAACTGGGATTATACAGTGACAGTTATGTGACTGAGGTAGAGCCAGAAGTGGTGGGATTCCAGCACATGTGAGGTTAAGATAGGATTATGAGTTGAAGGCCAGCCTAGACTGTATAGCAAGAGTATGTTTCAGAACAGGAAATGCAGACATAGAACACTGGTAGGACACTTGCTTTTATTTTCAGGCCTTGTATACATTTCTGATGCATATACCTGGAAGAATAATAGAGGGTGCAATGTGGGAAATGTTGTAGGTGAGTAGGTTTGCTGGTACAAACCTATGATCTTAGGATTTGCTAGGCAGAGGCAAAGAATCTGAACTATTTCCTCAGACTTGGTATCCATTTATGCATTCCTTGTTAGTTTATTATCTTTTTCTGAGACAGAGTCTCATATATCCCAAGAGATCCACAAACCATATATGTAGAAAGATCTTTTGCCTCGATCTCCCAAGTATCTAAAGAAGGAAATAAAATTTTATATAAAATTATAAAATAAAAAGAAAAATTAACAAGTACTTCAGCCATCATGCCAAAAGGTTTGCACATGATTCTGCTAAATTGCTCAGAGCCAATGAAGTAAAATGGAATTAACTGCATTTACCCAATGTTACAATAGTACTGAAGGCTCAGGAGGGAAAGCTAGGTCCTTCTGATAAAAGGATGGAATCACCACATAAAATTGCAAAGCTTCTGTAAGGCAAAGGACACTGTCAATATGACAAAATGGCAACCATCAGACTGGGAAAAGATCTTTACCAACCCTACATCAGATAGAGAGCTAATACAAAGTTAGACTCAAGAAGTTAGACTCCAGAGAATAAAATAACCCTATTAAAATGGGGTACAGAAGACATCAGTGTCTGGCATCAATGTGAGAAGAGGCCTTTGGTCCAGGGAGGGCACGTTTTCCCAATGTATGTGAATGACAAGGCAGTGGGGTGGAGAGGGTGATCAGGAGCAAGTGCACCTTTGTGGAGACAAGTGGAGGGGGAGGGGGAGGGAGATGGGAGCAGGGTGGGGAAAGGGTAAATAACATTTCAAATGTAAATACAGAGAATATCTAATAAAAAATAAGGGGCCAGAGAGAAGGCTCCATGGTTAAGAGCACCAACTGCTCTTCCAGAGGACCTGAGTTCAATTCCCAGCAACCATATGGTGGCTCACAACTATCTGCAATGAGATCTGATGCTCTCTTTTTGTGTTTCTGAAGACAGCTACAGTGTACTTATAAATAGTAAAAAAAATAATCTATTTTTAAAAGTAAAATAAAATGGGAGACAGAGCTAAACAGAGAATAGTCAACTGAGGAATACTGAACGGCTGAGAAGCACCTAAACAAATGTTCAGAATCCTTATTCATCAGGAAAATGCAATTCAAAACATTCCTGAGATTGTACCTCACACCAGTCAGAATGTCTAAGATCAAAAACTCAGATGACAGCAGATGCTGGCTAGGATGTGGAGAAAGAGGAACACTCCTCCACTGTTGGTGGTATTGCAAGCTACTATTACTACTCTGGAAATAAGTCTGGTGGTTCCTCAGAAAATTTGATACAGGACTACCTGAAAACTGAGCTATACTACTCCTCGGCATATGCCCAAAATATGCTCCAACATATAAAGGACACATGCTTCACTATGTTCATAGCAGCCTTATTTGTCATAGCCAGAGGTTGGAAAGAACCCAGATGTCCTTCAACAGAGGAATGGGTACAGAAAATGTGGTACATTTACACAATGGAGAACTACTCAATATTAAAAACGAGTTCATGAAATTCCTAGGCTAATAGATGGAACTGAGGTAACCCAGTCACAAAAGAACACTTACTGATAAGTGGCTGTTAGCCAAAAAGCTCGGAATAAGCACAATACAACTCACAGACCATATGAAGCTTAAGAAGAAAGAGGACCACACCAAATTATGCATGCTACAATCCCACTCAGAAGGGGGAAGAAAACAATCTCAGGAGGTAAAGGAAGAGAGGGATCTGGGAGGGAGAGAAGAGGGGAAGGGGAAAAGGAGGCCAGTTCAGATATGTAAGGAGATGGTACAGCAGGTCAGCAATTGGAAATGAAGTGTGTAGCAGTAGGGGAGGGGGAACTGGGAGTAACCACTAGAAAGTCCAAGATGCCAGGGATCTACTTGGTTCCCAGGACCCAACAGAGAAGAAACTAGCCAAAATACCCAACAAAGGCGAGATAAAACCTGTACAGATCATATCCAGTGGATAGGCACAGCCCCTGGTTGAGTGATGGGTCTCCCACCCACCTCAAAAATAATAATCTAGAATCCCTCCTGACAAAAGCAAATTCAGGGACAAAGAGTGGAGCAGAGTCTAAAGGAAAGGCCATCCAGAGACTGTCCAACCTAGAAATCCATGCCATATGCAGACACCAAACTCAGACACTATTGCTGAAGCCAAGAAGTGCTTGCTGACAAGAGCTGGGTATAGCTGTCCCTAGAAAGGCTCTTCCAGAGCCTGACCAATATAGATGCAGATGTAGGTAGCTAAACATCAGGCAGAGCAGGGTGACCCTAAAGAAGCTGAAGGGGTTTGCAACCCCATAGGAAGAACAACAATATCAACCAACCAGACCCCCCCCCCTCAGAACTTCCAGGACTAAACCACCAACAAAAGAGTACACACACACAGTAGGGGGGGTGCATGGCTCCAGCTGCATATGTAGCAGAGGATGGCATTGTCTGGTATTCAGTGAGAGGGTCCTATGGAGGCTAGATGACCCAGCATAGGGAAATGCTAGGGCAGTGCAGTGAGAGTAGGTAGGTGGGGGGAGCACCCTCATAGAGACAAGGGGTAGGGGGTAGGGGATAGAGGGTTTTGGAGGGAAACTGGCAAGGGAGAAAACATTTGAAATGTAAATAAAACAATCAATTAAAAGTACATAAAATAAAAATAAGAGTCAAAAAAGAATGGAATCTATTTCTGAGTAGAAGCATTCGATTGTTTTCTTAAGAGTTACTCCAGTTGGGCCAGTCAGTTACCTGGCTAAAGCACCAACTAATCAGGAAGCCATGGTAAAGGGACAGATAAATAGGCATGTCCTTCCTAGAAATAGTGTTCTGGGTTTTGTGGCTATAGAGTTACCTCGAGATTGTGTTAAGTCTGTTCACCTCCCTCTCCTCCCCTTCTCTCTAACTTGCATACCCTTTAGAAAGCACCATTAGGTTCTATTTTTCTATTTACTTTTTTGATATTAAAAATGTCCATTCGTGGAGGGATTAGTGAGGCCCTACTCCCCTTGAGGTACTACTGGCAATTAATAATTGTTGGAAGAGGGTTGTCATTTTTTCTCAGTATTATAACCAATGATAATTTACTCCAGTAAATAACTTCCCAGGCATGCTCTAGAGAAAACAAAAAGCAAAACCAAAGAAACTCTAGTTAAACATGGTGACTTGAAAACAAACAAGAAATGTGGAAGTAGAATGGGGCTTGTGAACAGTACCAGCAGGAGGGGTGAGAGATTGAAAAATGACTAAAATTTATCACATAAATATATGAAGCTGTTCAACCAAAGTTTTTTAAATACCCATTTATACCAAAACTTTAAATTGTCCTCTTAGCTTACAAAATAAAAGTAGGCAATTTAATATATGAAGAATTATTCAATACCATTAGCCATTAAACACAAAATTAAATTTAAATCA
Source organism: Micromys minutus (assembly GCF_963924665.1). Classification (NCBI taxonomy): domain Eukaryota; kingdom Metazoa; phylum Chordata; class Mammalia; order Rodentia; family Muridae; genus Micromys; species Micromys minutus. The sequence continues at coordinate 46,428,961 of NC_137970.1, read as the reverse complement.
AATCATTAACTACACACTACAGTGGCTAAAATTAAAGGAAAATATTGAGAATATCAAGTATTTGGGAAGGTGTGAAGCACTAGATATTCTCCTGTATTACCAATGTGAATGAAAAATGGCTTCTGTGGAAATTAGTTTGGCAGTTTCCTTTGAAATTAAACATATACTTACCTTATAAGCCAGAAATTCTGTTCCTAGGCATTTATCCAAGAGAAGTGAAAACTCAGGTTCACACAAAATACATAAATGCACTTAGATGTTTAACAATTTTATTCATAATTACTCAAAGCTGGAAACAACCCTAGGTATCTTCCAGTGTGTTACATGCAAAAGTTTAGAAGAGTCTTAAAGGTATCATGCCTTATGAAAGCAGTCTCTGTGGTGGTTTGAATGAAAATGGCTCTCATAGGCTCATATGTTTGAATAGAGGTGGAGCTTTGTGTGTGGGGGGGTTGTCACTGGGGGTGACCTTTGGAATTTCAAAAAGTTAGAGCATTCCCAGCATGTTTTCTCTTGCGTGGAGTTTGAGATGTAAGCTCTCAGCTATTCTTATCATCATGCCAATACACACACCATCATGGGTTCTAACACTACGAAACGGTAATCCTAATTAAGGGCTTTCTTTTATAAATTGTCCTGGTCAAGGTGTTTTGTCACAACTACCAAAAAGTAACTAGTGTAGTCTTAAAGGTGTTAATACAGTTGTACATATGTCTATATTTTGAAAAGAAAACAATGGACCCACAGGAAGGGAAGACAAGGGATTATGAGTATAAACAGGAAGTGTGAAGCAGTCTTCTTTGGAGGGAGTACAATTGATCAGGGTTGTAGTTAGTCTATATATAAGTTAAACTTTATTAAGGCATGAAACTCCCCTTAGCCAATCTTATTTTATTCCATGTTAATCAAAAATCATGTGTTCATTTTTTACTTCTCCCAGTATTTTATAAATAACAATTGTCTAAACATATATGTATAACATAATCAATCACAAAGGGGCTGGCAATATTTAAAACTTTGTTCACTGATGTTAACATGTATTTTTTCTATTTCTGGCTTGGAATTCTTCATGTGCTGATGTGTTGTATGTGCATATGTATATGTAGGAGCACACTCCACAAAGAGGTCAGAGAAGGGCACCTGCTCTGTAATGTCCCACTTTATTCCCTGAGGTAGCATCTCTCACTCAATGTATAGGTAGATTCAAGGCCAGGAACCTCTTTGTCTCCACCCTCTTCAGTACTATATTTACAGGCATGCTCTTGGCTATGTCTGGATTTTTTTGTAGTTTCTGGGATTTAAACTAAGGTTTTCTTGCTTATATAATAAAAACTCTTAACTAGTGAGCCATTTCCCCAGCCTTGGGTTAGATCTCTTAGTAAACATGAATAATCCTTATCACAGCCTTTGGGTGTTCTGCTCTTTTAAAAAAAATGTATTTATAACCTTTGTGCCTTAATGAAAATTTCAAATCATCAATCAGTCAAGCAATCAAAACAGGCAGTTTCCACAGTTCATCTAAATGGGCTACTTCAGTTACACACACACACACACACATACACACACACACACACACACACACACACACACACACACACACATCGACAGCAATTAATTTAAAAAGAGGCCAAGAATTTGAAAGAGAACAAGGAGGGAAGAAAGGTAAGGGGGAAATGATATGACTATAATCTTAAAAAATAAAGAAAATATTTTTAAAAGCTATAGCTTAGCTGATTGAGTGCTCACCTAGAATGTGCAAAGCCTTGGATTTGATCTCTGCTGCCACACACAGAAAAATCACTAAAACCAACTGTAACAAAACTAGTTCTGAACAGTTCTCCACAAACTGCCACAGAAGCAAAGCTTCTGTTTCCAATTAAAGATGCCTACTGAAATTTTTTTCATGTTAAACTATGTTTGAACTAAAGTTACCCCAATACATGAATGTGTTTGAAGAAGTCTGGAGATTTTTAAGAGAGTATCTATAGTTGAATATACTTTGCATGCTATTTTATGAGTTCCATGAAAAGCTAAGTTTTACGAGGTTACCAACTGGTGGTAATTATTTATTTTCACATCCCTCATTTCCTTCTCAAATCATCAAGACTTTAATTACATATTCCAAAAGAAACACATCTAAGCCTGAAGAGAACAAATGTACTTCTGAGGTCACTTCTGGGAAAGAATGGATGGAACTGGACTGTAGCACATGTCAATCCTGTCAGGTTGTGGTGGACAGTAGGTTTCATCATCATTTCCTGCTGGTTTTATATAGGATCCAATAAAATGTGCTTGGTGACATAAGCACATGTGGGATGTTCTAGCTAAACAAATAATCTTGGAAGATTATTTCCAAAACTAAGTGGCGGTGCTGGCTAGTCTTGTGTCAACTTGATACACAAACTTGAGGTATCTGAAAGAAGAAAAACTTAATTGAGAAAATGCTTCCATAAGATACAGCTATAAGGCATTTTCTTAATTAATAATTAATGGAGGAGAGCCCAGCCTGTTGTAGGTTGGGTCATCTCTGGGCTGGTGTTCCTGGGTGCGAGAGGAAAGCAGGCTGAACAAGCCTTGTGAAACAAGCCATTAAGCAGTGCCCCTCCAAGGCCTCTGCATTAGCTCCTGTCTCTAGGTTCCTGCCCTGTTTGAGTTCCTGTCCTGGTTTCCTTCCATAATGAACAATGACTACGAAGTGTGAAGTGTAACAAAATATACCTTCCTCCCCAAGTTGCTGTTGATGGTGTTTGATTGTAGGGATAGAAATTCTAACTAACATAGTGCTGGTCAGAAATCCAACCTCAAATAATTAAAGGATGGGGCCTTGTAATGGAAATTCTTCTAGGACCTCTTCTAGAACATTATATTCAATACTGACCAAAGATGAAGTTTGAAGAACATGTTCTGGAATACTGAGTGGCTCTGCTAATGCAGAAAATTCCCAACAAATACACACACAGCTTGATCAGTGCTACGCTGCTAATACAGCAGCAGCCTTGGGAGAGCTCAGCCCCATCAGTGCTAACATGGCCAATTAAAAGTCCATTTGTACTTTTCAGAGATCAGAAAGTAGTCATAGTAATCAATATGTATTTTTCTCGGTCTATTTTTCAACAGATATGAGGCTATTCAACATTTCCTCAACCCTTGAAACTCTCCCCCTTACTTAATTGAGTCAAAATTAGACCATGGATCTGTTCTTAGTGAATATGATTCAAAAAACTAGGATAATATTCAGCACAATCTGTATTTCTTTTTCATTATTTCCCCAACTCTTGTTTTTTTTCCTCAAAAAGGGTGATGTTATTTAAATTCTATAAATTTAATAAACTTCTTCTGATCCCACCACATGTATGACAATTTGGAATTTACAAAGCATTTGTCTTGTACAAGGGAAGAAGCACAACTCGTATCATTCTCAGTTTACAGATGAATGACAGAGCCAATCAATGGAAAAGAAAGACACTGAGATCTAACCTTTAAACTCCAAACCTAGTCCACTTAGAACATCATTGTCAAAACAAATTGTATAAGGTATGCTGACTATTACTGAAGAGGGAAATAGTCATATAAAAGTATAAACAAACTTTTCTACCAATACCATGACATTTTGATTTTATTAGGAAATGTTGTTAAATAAATTTTGGCTACTCTTGTCATAAAATTACCCTATGAGATGAAAGATATTAAAAATATATCCTATATATTTATAATATACTCTAATATAATGTGTAATATATAATAATATAGTATATAAATATATATATATAATATAGTATAAATTTGACTATTAAATATAAAATTCATAAAAATATAGTATATGCACTTTGTAATTTACAAAGCACCTGTCTGATACAATGGAAGAAGCCCAACTCTTGTCATTCTCAGTTTACAGGTGAGGAAAACAGTCAGCCAATGGAAAGGAAAGACACCAAGATCTGACCTCTTAACTCCAAATTTAGTGCACTTAGAACATCATTGGCACCAAAAAAAATCTTTGCAATAAATATTATTTAAGATGAATGAAATAAATTTTAAAAACAATCTCCTAATGTTTAAGTACCTACAAGGGTATAATTAACAAATTGGAAGTGCTGAAAATTTGCTGCAATGGATTAAGAAAAATTCCACCATTTTAAAAAAAAAAGAGGAACCATATACTACTGTTTATTTAATGTTTTTAATCAAAGCCCAATGACAGTCCTTGAATTCCATCCCTGGAATCACCACAGTGAGAAGAAACAATTTGACCTCTACAGGTGCTCTGTGGCTAACACCTGCCTACCCATGGGTTTATAGACACAACCCTTGTTACAGTAATTATTTAAAAAGATGGCTTATCTTTTTATCTGCCTCCCTTGGTGTCACTCTGCGGGTGCCATTTAATATGTAGCTGTACGTGCAGACTCTGTCACTTGGTTCATAAGCTATACTCTCCACACGATTCCCTTTCCAGGTGGTTCACTGTGCTCACCCACCATCCGACAAAAACATGATTCTATGGCCGGATAGCTTTTCATATAGTTTATATATCCAATTCTCAATCCACAAACCCTTTATACAGTAATATTATATCCAATAAACAAAGACACAATTCCCTTCTATATGAGATAAAGTGACCTACAGGAAACCCTTAAAATATTTATATCTACTTATTGCCGATTTTGTCCACCTGGATCTAGGTCTGCTTTCTCCAGCTCCATCTTTCCTCCCCACTCTCTGCCCCCTGTCTCCCCTCCCCCTTTACCCGCCTATCTTTCGCTGGTGCAATCATATATCACCTTAACATAAATGTACAACCCCCCTTCCCCAACATGCACACACACACAGACTATCACCACCATCACCAACAACAACAATAAAAAATAATTTTTTTAAAAGCAGTATTCAGGGCCCCCAATGAAGGGATGGAGACACCAACTCACCCTCAAATTTTTTGAGCCAAACTTGTTCCTGTCTAAAGGAAATGCAGGGACAAAAATGGAGCAGAGACTGAACAAATGGCTGACCAGTGACAGGCCCAACTTGGAATCAATCTATTCCATAGGCAAGCACCAAACCCTTACAGTATTACTGATCCCACATTGTACTTGCAGACAAGAGTCTACAATGGCTGTCCTCTGAGAGGCTCTACCAGCAGCTGACTGGGACAGATGCAGATATTACAGCAAAGCATTGGATTAAAGTCACAGACCACTATGGAAGAACAGAGAAGGGCTGAAGGTACTGAAGGGGATGGCAACCCCATAGAAGGAACAACAGTGTCAAATAACCTGGACCCCTTGGAGCTCCCAGAGCCATCAAACAAAAGAGCTGCTTCCAGGCCCCTGGCACATATATAGCAGAGGACTGTCTTGTCTGTTCTCAGTGGGATAGGGAGTACCTAATCCTGTAGAGACTTGATGCCCAAGGTTGGGAGTAATACCCAAGGGGGATCACCCTCTAGGAGGTAAAGGGGGCTCAGGGGTGAAGGGAGGAATGCCATGATGGGGGACCAGGAGGGGGCAACATTTGGGATGCAAATAGATACAATAATTAATAATAATGATAATACTAAAGTATACTAGTATATAGGCAGAATTGAGTAATAAACCTGCGTGTCTCTGAATTTTTAATTGTTGAGAGAATATCACTGCTTCATTTATGTCTATTAAAGATCTGCTTGAATATCTCAGTTATTTGTATCTAGAAAATTACTGATTTTTTGATTTTTCAGATATTTTAGAATGGTAGTTTTCAATGAGCCTCGGGATCTCACAAAAATTTATCATAATGTTGTCATTTTTATCTATAATTTTATTAACTTGGAACTCTGGGAGTTCTCAGAGCTCAGGGAGCATGGTGTTCTCTGGAAAAGGGCCTTTTTTAAACAGAGACAGAGAGCCTTGTCTCCACCTACCTCTGTCTCCTGAGTGCTGGGATTAAAGTTGTGAGCCACCACCACCAGCCTCTAATCATATTTCTTATGTCATGTTTCATTTCAAATGAAAACAATAAGGTCATAATTCCAATTAACATGTTATAAATATTGCATGAGAAAGTGCTAACACTCTATATATTTTTAGACTAGGTTGCAAAGTCCCTTGAGAAATGCTTAGCCTTTCAGTGTCTTATAACCTAAATATAATAATATAGACTTAAAACACTTAACTACTGGTATTATCTCAATTTATGTTATATTACATGATAAAGAAAAGAGGGAAATGCAAATATCAGCTTAATATATGTGTATATCTGCACAAACATGGTCTTAACAAAATAATCATATCAATTGTAATCCTCATTTCTGCAACTGGCCACGTGGCTTCATCTGGTATTTATAACAAACAACCTTGCCCTACTACCCATTCTAGTTTTCCTCTACTTTCAGCAAGCACATATGTAGGTTCGTCATGTTTCTTTAACTGGAAGGCTGTTCCATGCCTTCATCTCTGAAGGATCTAGGTCCTTTGTCATCCTGTCTGGATTCGGTTTTTATAGTTTCCAGTTTATTTTAATCCCAAGACAAGGTAAGACCAAGAAAAACCTGGAAGAATCTACTGTTCTTTAGACATAATCTTCCCTACTTCACTGTGGAGAAGCAATCTCCTGGCAGAAGTGGTCATTGCTCTGGAACCAAAATTTCTAGTCTACAGAGCATAAGATCCCAGAGATAGTAAGTAAAGCCTTTTCTTTTGGGTCACTAGGGGCAAAGGTGATAACATTCACAACTTAACCCCTTAATTCCTATACCTGTCAATTCTAGCTGTATGATAAACTATCATATTAAACTCTGACTCTTAAGCATTTACTCTGACTACCCTTCGTGGTTGTTGCCTTAAATTCATTTCCTGTCTTGCTTTAATGATGAATTGTGACATGGAATTGTAAATGAAATAAACCCCTTTCTTACCAACTTGGTTTTTTTTTTTTCAATCACAGCAACAGAAAAGTAACGAATATAAATGTGCACCTGATTCTGCTGAATATATAAACCAGGAGGTACCTGTAATGCTGTAATGTTCACTTAATATGTTGTAGTTTAACTCTGCCTTTTAGTTTGGATGACCTATCTACAGATAAGAGGTGGAAATTGAAATTACCCAATATAATTTTATCAGGATTTGTGTTTACTTTAAAATTAAACTAGTAGTCTAATGTGCAATTAATACATTTATAAATGCTGTATCTTTAAGATGGGGTGTTTCTTTTCTTCTGGCTAATTTTTGTTTGAAGTCTACTTGTTTGAATATCAGAATATCTGAAACAAATTTTATTCTAGCTTCAATTTTATTTGATAAATTTATTTCAATCTTCTAACAAACTTTAAGTATCTTTGACAGCAAGGCACATGTTTTGGAGACAACAGATAGCTTGATTTTGTTTTTAAATTCAGTCATCTGGTCCACATGTTTTAATTGGAGATTTGAGGCCATTTACATTCAATTACTGAAAGAGATGTTTCTAATTTTTCTAATTGTGTTTGCTATCTTTCTGGTTGGCTATACTTTTGTTTGTTCCTTTTTTTTTTTTTTTTTTTTTTTTTTTGTCTTTTGGGATTAAGGTTTTGTTTGACCTGATGGATTATTTCCTAATTCTCCTTTATTTATCCATTTCTTTTATAAAATTCATTCTTTCCTATACTCTCTGATGAAGGCTGTCTTTACTTCTCTGAGCTCAGGATTCCATCTTCTGTAGTTCTAGCCTGGTGGTCATGAATTACTCCAGTTTGCATTTGTCTTGAAATATCCTTAGCTTTCCTTCGGTGTTAAATAAGCTTTGCTGGAAATAGCAATCTTGGTTGGCAGTTATTTACTTTCAGGACTCAAAATACATCATTACATTCTTTTCCTGGCTTTGGGTTGCTGAGAAGCCTGGTGCTAATCTGATATATTTGCCTTTGTAGCTTGGTAGGTATGCATTTTATTTTACAACATTATATATGTCACCTTGCCCAAATTGTGGGAAAGTTTTTCTCTAGTTCCGTCTCTCATACTTGGATGTTCATTTCATTTCTTTTTAAAGTTATTTTTTTTGGATATTCTCTGGATTTACAATTCAGGTGTTATCCCCTTTCCACCAATTCCCTCTGCCCTCCCCCACCCATTGCCTCCATTAAAGGTGCTCCCTCTCCCAACCTCTTAAGATTGAGAAATTCCCTGCTATAATTTCACTGAAACATTTTTCTGTTTTTCTTTTAATCTCAGTTTCTGTCCCTGTCATATAGATTCTTAAGTTTAGTCTCTTGATTGCAGCTGAGTTCTTAGATGTTGTGGCTGCATATACTTCTTTTTATTGATTGATGTTTGAACAAAATATTACATTGACATTGTTTCCATCCATGTTGTTCTTTTTTCCCCTGATTAAAATTGTGGGTTGATGTTGTACCATGTCTTTTTTACTTTTATTTGGTTGATTAGCTTTCGTTTCTAGCACTTCTGTTTTTCTTTTTCCCCAAAATTTCAATGACCTTGTTCAAATTTTTCTCCATGCTTTTTAATTTCAGTTCAACATTGTTGCATGTGCTCGGCATAATATAACTATATCTTGCTGCCAACTTTAAAAGATAGCTTTGCTGAATATAGCAATCTTAGCTGGTACTTGATTATTGTCAAAATTTGAAATATATGACTGGATGCTTTCCTGGCCTTTAGGGTTGCTGATGAAGGCTGTGATATTACTGTGATGTGTCTGCCTTTGTAGAAAATTTGAAAACTATAAAAACTATATTTCATCTACTTTGCTAACTTTCTTATCTTGGTCCTGAATTGATTTCCATATTTCATTCATCTTGTTTTGTCTGTTATGTGATCATGGAACATTTTCAAAAGCAGTATTCTAAACTATTTTTCCTAGCAATGATGGCTATTTCATTATCTGTGTATTCCATCTTGAGATTTTGTGAACTTTTAGAAGTATTGTTTTCTCATATATTTTCTGTTCCTTTACTGTTATCTGTGTATCTATTTAAAAGAATATGTTATCTGGATGTTATTTTTATTATTACATTTACAGTTTTTTGTTCAGTCTTTGTAATTGACTGCTGACCTTGTACATGATAAGAAAGAAATCTACCACCCAGTTTCATTCTGAGCCCCTTTGTTTATTCCCTTTAGTTTATATCTTTTTATGTATAGTGTTTATTTGAGCTAATGAGTCCTATTGCCATTTAATGTAGGGAACCAGGCATCTGTAACTGAAACAGTGATTTGACAGCAAGATTGTGCTTAACTATAGTAAAAATTATTCGTGTACTTCAATTATAGCCCCAATAAGGTTAGAAAATGGAACTAGGACACTGTTGGGATAAATGTAGTTTATTTGTAAGGATATGCATTATTAATAATTAAGAAACAAAAGGAGAAGAGAATGGGAAAGGGGAAACAGAAGTAAAATAGGAAAGTTGAGATGGAGGTACGAGAGAAATTACTATAGGTTAGGTATAGAAAAAGAAAAGTCAGTTATAAAATTTTAGTCAAGCAAGAAAAAAAAAAAAACTAAAAAACAAAACAAGACAAAACAAAAAAACTCCCAAAAACCAAAACCAACATACAAATGTAAAATGTATAAAAAAATAAAGCAAAAACAAACAAACCAATCAGTCTATATTTCTTTCTTGTAGGATGAAAATGGTTCCTCCTACCCTATAAGTTGTCTTTTGTAGCTGACTCTGCAGGTAGGAAGAAGGTTACTAAATTCTATGCAGTTCAAAACTAGTTAAACCAGAATGTCTCTGCTGCTGAGTTAGATTCCTGCACTGGAATCAGCCCTTCACCCTGGCCCTTTGGTAGGAATTTCCTGGTCCTCCATGTGCCCCTACCAGTTACTGCCTGCTCTCTGGTGTGGTGAGTGATTACATTGTTTTCTATGCATGGTTGTCACTATGGAAGGCTTTTATGGTGTGTGTGGGAGGGGTGGCACCCATTCTTGTATTTACTTTTGCCTCTGAGTTTTCCTCGCTCTAGGACCCAGACAATTTTTCCAAACCTGTGACCCACAGCCATTTCTGACTATGTTTGCACTCATGAGTCTATGTCAGGTTCAGCTCATTTCTTGTTCCTAGTTGTCAGGGTCATTGCTAGCCTAATTAGTGGAAAGGGTACTGAGGGTTGGAGATTTTATAGTGCCAGATTTTCTGCTCTTTCTGACAGAGCAGTTTGATAGCAGGGCCTCTAGAACTGCCTCCTCTTTTGTTCCAGCTTTGGAGGAAGGGAGTCACAGCCTCGGGCAAGTACCTTCTAAGTACCTACTACTGGGCCCTGTGCAGACCTCTCTTTTTCAGAGTTTTGTTTTTATGAGTTAGCTTCAGAGTTCTTCCTCCTTTATTTTGCTTGTGGTAGCCTAGTGTTGGAAGGGGAATAATTTTCCTTTCTATTTTCCATTGTACTCTGTTCAGTGTTCTAGATGACATTTCTTTTGCAAATCTAACAGTCCTTGTTTTTGGATTTTATCTTGTACAGAGGTACAAGGTTAAGGAAGTAATTTATTAATACAGAGATACAAAGAGTTTGGAGGTGTGTCAGACTGGCCTCTTACCTGGCTGCAGGGTCTGTGTGTGTGCCCTTCTATAAGTCATTTATATCAAACTCATGTCTTCCAAGTAGATATACTGAATGTTTATTTAAACATGTTTCCTTGGTCTAATGAAATACAGTGGGGGTAAGAGGTTCATCTTTCCTACGGTGATCTCAACAATCTCCTCCAGCACATCTACTGTTGTCCTATCTCATTCTCAATCTTTGCCCTATTGAGACACCTACAGCATAGCCTCTGCAACAGTGGTTCTTAACCTTCCTAATGCTCTGACCCTTTAATAGTTTCCCAACCATAAAATCATTTTGTTCCTACCACATAACTGTAACTTTGCTACTGTTATGAATCATAATGTAAATATATGATATGCAGGGTTTCAGATATACAACCTCTCTATGGGTCATGACTCACAGGTTGAGATTCCCTGCTTTTCAACTAAAGGCTTAGGGAAGATAATAGAAGAAGGTGCAAAAAGAGATTGGAAAAGGAAGTCTGTTGCAAGATTGTGTCTTCCATATATGTCAGAGAAGTCACACTCATAAAATATCAACAATATGGATGTCTAAACAGGATATAAGAAATGACAGCATCAATTAACATGCCAACATAAATGGGGAAATCTTATGGGGCCTCAACACTAGATGAGGAAGTCTTCCCCTGGGATGAGCCCTTTAAATGGTTATACAATACCATGTGGTCAGCAATAAAAACATATACATACAAGCAACTCTAAATTGACTTGGCAGGATATATTCATATATTTATTCATTTCTCTATATACATATATAATAATAATTTAAAAAATGGTCATGAATTTGACAGAGAGGGGCTGGAGGGAGGGAAGGAAAGGGGAAATGATATAACTACATTTTAAGGTTTAAAAAGTACCATATAGACCAGAAAGAAAAAAAAAAGAAAGAGAAGAGAAGAAATAGTGAACATATTAGGATTAGTTTCTTGTGTCTTTGGGTATCTTTGAGAGTTTCAATTAGGTGAACAGCTGGAATTCATTCAGTACCAGGTCTTACAATTGTGCCTTTCAAAGGTGTGGTAATGGAAAGAATTAACTCTCTGTATATCATCAATGCCTTAGGATGGCCTCTTTGTTTGAAAAGATTTGCATTTCCTGGTATCACCAGCATAAATAAATTGTACAATTGCAGATATTGAATTTAACCTAAGTTACTTATTACCTAGAGAGTATGGTATAGAAATTAAGTGGAAATGAGAATAAAAACATAATCAATATAAAAATGTGCAATGGCTATACCAAACTGGTTACACTCCATTTTTATTGTTTCTATGAACTTTTAGCAATAATTTATGAGTTTCTTAAGTTTCTTAAGTACTGGCAAGCAATTCAACTAATCTTTAATCCAACAAAATATTGTTTAATCTTATGGGGTGATCATAACAAACAAACAAACCAATACAAAAGCCAGTATAAGCAGTGGAACAGTAGTTGTGAAGCAGAATCAGGGAATAATTGTAGGTATAAAGATCAGAGAATTTCACTGGGGCAACAACACTAATTGTGAATTTGATTTTCCCATTTGCCAATGATGTATAGCAGAATTTATCCATGTTCTTTAATTTTAAATTTTCTTTTATTGTTTAAGTTTCTCTCTGTGTGTATATCTGTCTCGTTGTCTCTGCGATATGTGCATAAGACTGCCAGCTTCTCCCTAGCACATAGGATCACTCTGAAGCTGGAGCCCCAGCTGTTTGTTAGCTGCCTGAGAGGAGTGCTGGGGCCCAAGCTCAGGTCCTCTGCAAGGGCAGCATGAGAACTTCACCACTAAACCATTTCTCTAATCTCCCCATTATTCAATTATAAATTTAAAAAATGGTTTGTCCAGCTAAAGGCAAGGGGAGTACCCTATTTGTTTTTTCAAAATTGTGCTTTCCCAAAACTAATGTCTGGCAACATAACAACTCATCAAGTTTGAAAGCAATGGCCAAAATAAGTGTAAACCATGCATTTTACTACCATTAGTGTGATGATGTATAATAATCTAAGTGATAAAAGGTATGAATAAGTTGAATGTGGTGGCACATGCCTTTAATTCCAGCACTTGGGAGGCAGAGGCAGGCAGATCTCTGTGAGGTCAAGGTAGCTGGGCCTACATAATGAGCTACAGGGCAGACAGGGTTACATAGAGAGACCCTGTCTCAAAATACATAAAGTATACAGCATTCCCCAAGCTGTTGATTATGAAATCACCTGATCCCCTCAAGCATAACTATTGAAATATTTTCTTATGCTAGGGTTCAAAAAGTACAGTTTGATAGAAGTTGCCCTAATATATAAATGCATGGCCTCAGTTGATACATTTGAGAAATACTATGGTTCAGCACATATCCTGTTATCCAGCTGGACATTTCTAAAAGTTCACTTCTTATCAAACATAGCTCTACTCACTTTACAACATTTTCACAAAATACCTAAAAAAAATATTCTGGGCCAGTGAGGTGGATTAGTAAGTAAAGGGGCCTGCCAACAAGACTGAGAATTGACTGTGATATCAAGGACCCAAGACTCATGGTAAAAGGGGAGAACAGAATCCCAAGTGCTGTCTTCCGGTTTTAATTCTCTCGTTTTTTATCCTGTCTCCTTCCTTTCCCCCATTCTCTTCCTATTTGTTTTTCAGGCAAAGAGTACCTTAAATTTGAGACCAGTCTGAGATATATAAGGAGTCCCTGTCTCCAAAAACTGTAACACTACATAATACCTATGAAAATAATGTTTGTAGAAATTCAATATTTTGTGATTTATGTAGAATTCGCTACTTTCTCCTACCCAACTTTGCCAAACCTGAGTTGTAGGCTAACTTATTCTTGGAACTTTGGTCGACATAATAAAATACACAATTATGTCTAACTTGTCCAGTGAGTAATTACCTTGTTAATATTGTATTCTGGTGTGCACAAATAATTTTTTAAAATGCTAAATACATTTTGTGATTTCTACAGTACCTGGAATCTGAAGTTTACATTATCTGATATGGAAAATAAACAGTTTTTAACTTCTCTATGAAAGAAAAGAAACCATTTTAACTTTTCAGTAAATTCAAGAAGTCATTTATTGATAGAAACCATTTTATCAATATTAATTCATCACACAAGAAAACAATTTAAGATAAAGAGAAAAAAGTGACTTGGGAAAAAGAAAGATGAAAAGGCAGGACTGAGCAAGGAAGAATATAGTGATAAAAGGAGCTGGAAGCCAAAGTCTGTTAGAAATATTTGCCTACTATTATCAAGAAAAAAAATATCTGATCAAACAGCCTGTCCAAAATACATTAAGCTATGCTGCTGAATGTATAAAAAGGAAGTAATGGGAAACTACCACAGGGTCACTGCAAATGAAAAGGTTTGGTAAAGAATATGTATTCTTATGAAATTTATAAAAGAAAAAGGTTGTTTAATATTAACACCCCCATCAAACTGACAGATGCTCTGTTCTACCCATTAATATTAGGAAGAGAGAAAATGAAACATATCTAGTGAGCATTAAAGGAAAGACAAGCAGAGATAAGCAGTTAAGCAGCATCACTAGATCTTGGGGAGGAAAATATTATACTTTCATTATGGTTTCAGAAGCAGATGTTATCATATCCCAGGGGTCTCGATTTCAGATCCATCAGTTAAGTAATTGAGTTATACAAATCACTGGATGAAGCCCAAGCAACTAAGCGCTCTTATATGTGTTTGCAAACGACCATCTGTGACGGTCATCATGTACTCTTAAATACCCACGAAATTCAATTACAACATTTTCCCATTAATACCCCAATACTTATAGTTATAATTCATAAAACCTAGTTCCATTGAAAGTAGTGACAGAAGGTAATTTTTTGAAACATTAAAAAAAAACTTAAAAAATTATCACCCTTGGACATCCAAATACCTGATTTTGTGTTCTGGAGAAATGCAAAATGTCTCTGAGCAAGAATCTTCTAATCAGGGTGTTTTAACGTAACATAAACCTTAACCCATGGAGAGCTCTCCATTTCTTTATTTAACAAATGTTTACCAAGTTCTTATTTCATGCAAGTCACTGGTTTGGAAAATACAAACTTACTTTTGAATAAGCCAAAGTTAGTTAGGTTCTCTTTTTGTAGAGGAAGACAGTAAAAAGCAAACAAGAAAATTATAGAATATGAGATAGAAACAAACAAAGTAATGGGAGATGGTGATGGTGGGATACAGGTGGAATATTTTAAAGAAAACAGTAAAGGAAGGCTGAAGTGATACAATTGTACTCTGAGTGATAAAAATAATGCTGCTATTTGTATATTTAAGGGAAGAAATTTCTTGTTATGACCCAAACTTGGTGTTCAGGAATTCTCAATAATTGATTCTAGTTCTAGCCTTTCAAAAGTAAGCAATTGATTGCGATTCACACTGTTTTCTAAGTCCAAGCCCTTCAACCATTGTTTAGAGTTTCTTTCAGATACAACACAGTGCCTTAGAGAGTCACTTAAAACCAAACTACTTCTGGAAATGTAAACTTAAAGGTGCCATTTTAAAAATACAATTATATAATAGCTGACTTGTCAAGTATGTTCAAATAATTTATTTTGTAAGACAAAAAGAGTAACAAAATAAACAGTGCTCATGATTTACAATATGGATTGCTAAACAATAAGAATAATTCAAATGGTTGAAATATTTGCGTTACATATATTTTATCACAACAATAATACTGGTATACTAAAATGTGGTTATGATTATCAGGTACTTTGTACAATAAATATATGCTAATAGAGTATACAGAAAAAGAGATGGAATGACGGCCGTCAGTTACAGTGGTTTTGTAGCAAGCAGGAGGACCTACATTAGATCCTCAGAGCCTACATAAAAAAGCTGGGCTTGGTTATCTGTTTGAAATACCAGCAGCACTAAAAAGACAAAGACAAGAATATCCCCCAGGAACACTGGCTACCTGCCATGAATAGGCTACCAAGAGACTCTCTTAAAAAACAAAATCAAACCCCAAAACTGTGGGCAGAACTTGACTGACAGCTGAGGTAGCCCTCTGGCCTCTCAAGACATGCACACCCATACACATGTGCCTATAAATACAAGCATGCACACAAATGTTCGTACCAGCCTTATTTGTAATAGCCAGAAGCTGGAAAGAACCCAGATGTCCTTTAGCAGAGGAATAGATACAAAAATTGTGGTACATACACACACAATGGAGTACTACTCTGCTATTAGAAACAATGACTTCATGAAATCCCTAGGCAAATGGATGGAACTTGAAGCTATCATCCTGAGTGAAGTAACACAGTCACAAAAGAACACTCATGGTATGCATTCACTGATAAGTGGATACGTCCCCTTCCCCCAATAAAGCTCGAAATAGTCAAGAAACCATTTAAAGAACTTATGATGCTAAAAAAGGAGTAAGACCAGAATGTGGATGTCTCAGTCCTTCTTAGAAGGGAGAATGAAACAGGGGAGGAAATACAAGGTCATATAGAGGAGCAGGGATTAAAGAAAGGAACTACAGAGACTGTTTCACCTGGAGAACCACCCCATATGCAGCCACCAAACCCAATCACTATTGCTGATGCCAAGAAGTGTTTACTGGCAGGAACCAGACATGGATGTCTCCTCAGAGGCTCTCTCAGAGTCATACAGATACAGAGGAGGATGTTTGCAGCTAACCATCAGACTGAACACGGGGACCCCAATGAAAGAGCTAGAGAAAGAACTGATATAACTGAAAGGTTTGCACCCTCATGGAAAGAACAACATCATCATCAGCCATGGCACTGAGGTGGAGAGGGTGATTGGGAGAGGGAATACCTCCATGGAAGCAAGTTGAGGGGGAGGACAGAGGGGAGCCGGGGAGTGGTATAACATTTGAAATGTAAATACAGAGAATATCCAATAAAATTGAAAAAAGGGGGAAAAATTTAAAAGGATGCTCTGTAGCACATGAAGCAACATGCTATAATTTGTTTGTTTGCTTTATTTTACCTTTGTTGAGGTGTGGAAGCCAAAGGAAACTTCATAATTCAGACAGACAAGTTGTATAAATTATTATGTCAAAGTGGGACAAAGCAAAGCACATTCATAGAATACTAATAATCACCAGCCTGGGAAACTTCTTTAGTACAGAGCTCCTATTCTCAAGTAGCCAGATGTTTTTACTCAGGCTGAAAAGCACAGATGGTGTACAGCTGTCAGACAGCTGTCTTTGTTGAAGTTCTTTTAAAAATTTCAGCATGTATCTAATAAATGGAAAGAAAGTTTTGTAAAGGTTGAGAGAAAATGTAAATGGGTATGCCATTGAAATTTACTTTAAAAGGTTGAAAGAAAATAGTTTGTGTTCTGAAAGAAGTATATACTTTTCATATTTATTTTCTTTCATTCTCTTTCCATTCTCAATAAATAGTTATTTGTTCCAGCATTATATTTGTTCAGATATCTCAGAGACAACTCAAATAGTACCTTACATGTTCTTTAGGATTTTATACTTTATTACAACAGACAGATGTGAAAATAAACAAGTAGAATATCATATACTAGGTTCTTTGCTAGTAGAAAGTATATCTGGTAGTAGTAAAAGGGCTAGACTTAGGCTGCCAAAAAAGGCCTAACAAATTTCAGATATGTTGTCTAAAATCTGGAAATAACAGGAATTGGTAAAATTTGTAGTATGGTGGTGGCATTCAGTCAGAAATAGTCCATACAAAGGTAGAGAGCTATAAGGCAGCATAGGTATTCCACTTAATACTTAGAGGTGCAGATACTGTATCTCGGAGTATGTAGAAAGACAGGAAACAAGATAATGGTTTGAGCCGAATAAAATGTATGGAGATATGTTGATGAGAAAGGTTACAGTAGTTTCCAACAGCTAGCACTGTCAACAGAACAGGGGGTTAATGAAGAACACAGAAACTGGATTAGTAAATTGTACTCTACAAGGGCAGTTGGGGTCTTTGGAAACCATAATTTTATAATATTAAAAATTTTCACAGTTGTGGTATTTGTGCCAGCAGCACTTAGTCATTGTGGCAAGAGGAACACACAGTTCCCTATTTTGGAAAATAAAATCATTAGGAACTAAAAATGAATCTTACTTAAAAATACAAATAACACAGCCCCCAAATCTTCCCAATTTTTAAAATATATTTCTTAGGAATACCACAAGCTTTAATTATTTAATTGCAAAACAAGGATAAATTTAAAAAACGTATCTGTGATTTTATTTTACTTTATATATCTCAAAGAAGCTTAACATGTTTTTTCTTAATTTATTTCCTTCCTACTAATTCAGTTAAACTATTATCCAGGTAATTCCCAGCACCACATGCAGACTGCTATCTTGGTAATTACTTTTGCATACAGTATGGGAATCTCCTTAAAAACAGGGAGAAAACTCACTAGATTGGTACCCCTGCCACCCTTTGTAATGTCTATCTTATAAGAGAAACATGAAGAAGCTTGAGAAGACCCAAAACAGCTCAGTTAGAATGTGGTGTAGAAAAAAGTCCACAGATGCAGGCCAGAGGTTTTGTCTTCTTTGAGACAATATTTAGTTTTAGTCTAAGACAGATAAGAAGTCTTTAGAAATAAAGGGACATATTTTGAAAATAAAACATTTCATCAAAGCTTCTAAAAACAGATTCGCATAGAAGAAAGGAAATGGATCTTACCACTAAATCATCATTTTCACTATAACAGCAAAAAGTGCTGATAAACTTAAGACTAAATCTGAGAATATTACTAGAGCTTTTGCTTAGCTGGCAAACATCTACTGGCAACACTGGAATTCATTTATAGAGATATAAATTTTTAATAGAGAGCCTGACTACCATTTTGATATTAACAGCTTTCAAGGCATAATCTTCATTTTTCCCTTTAAAATGTTTTATTATTTTCAAATGTTTAATTTCCCATAATAATGAACTTTGTGAAATTCACTTCCATACATGCATATAATGTATTTTGATCATATTAAGCTCCGGTTATTCTCTCTTACCCCCCTCTAACTCCTGCCCTTCCTTTCTCAGTAATTTCCTTCTCTCCTTTGTGTCCAATCAGGACAACTGTTAAGAAGGCTGGGGAACTGTTTCCTATACTGCTCATATGCAAATTCAGAGCATGCATGCCCAGCCTGCACAGGGCATATCACCATGCCATGTAAAATTCAAAGCAACTCACCCTTCTCTTCATTCAGGATATCTGTGGCTTGAGAGCCACCTCAATCTTAAAAAAGACAAAAGAGCACAACTAATTATGTCAGTAGCAAACCTTCCTTGGACTTTGATTATAGGTATTGTAGGTATTCCATGCCATCACTCTAAAAGAGAGGACAGATGGGCCTGTGCTATCTTAGTAATTGGAATTATTTCCTTGCCTACATTCCCCAACATTACAGTGTTTACAAATTTAAAATATCTCATAATGAGTATTGACATTCTAGACAAAAGAATAATACATAAAATAAATATTTCATATTTCCAATAAGTTGTTACAACTGGGGGCCCATGGGTATGGCCTCTGGCAAGATTTAAATAGTTAATATAACTCAAGATAGATGCAAACAAAACATCCAAGTATTAGGTAAGACCAACTGAAGGAAGGGCTACTCTTTTTTTTTTTTTCTTTTTGGCAGAAACCTCCAGTGGTCTTTATTTATTTATTTTTAAACTTTATTTTAAAAAACAAAGATAAAAGAAAAAAATTTAAACATTTTTGCATAAATGTATACAAATACAATTTTGTCAGTACTTGGCTTTTTTTTTCTTTTTTTTAAGATTTGATACTCTGCATTAAGGTCTTACTAGTTACAATTAGCAAAAAGTAAATGTAAAATAGGATGAAACACAGAATTAGTCAACGTTTTCTTAGTGTGTAAGGATTGAGCATAATTTTTTGTTGTTGTTTTCTTTTCTTTTTTTCTTGAACTTCACACAGTCTGTGAGTTGTTTTTGGGGCAGTCTGAGCCTCTGGGGTTAGCATCCCACTATCAGTGACTGCATATTATGTCTGTTCTTTTGTGACTGGGTTATCTCACTCAGGATGATATTCTCTAGATGCAACCATTTTCTTAAGAATTTGGTTAAGTCATTGTTTCTGGTGGCTGAGTAGTACTCTATTGTGTAAATGTACCACAATTTTTGTATCCATTCATCTACTGAAGGACATCTGGGTTCTTTCCAGCTTCTGGCTATTATAAATAGAGCTGCTATGAACATTGTGGTGCATATATCTTTGTTGTGTATTAAAGTGTCTCTGGGGTATATGCCCAGAAGTGGAATAGCTGGGTCTTCAGGTAGTACTATATCCAATTTTCTGAGGTATCGCCAGACAGATTTCCAGAGTGGTTGTATTAGCTTGCAACCCCACCAACAGTGGAGAAGTGTTCCTCTTTCTCCGCAGCCTCGCCAGCATCTGCTGTCATCTGAGTTTTGGATCTTGGCCAATCTGACTGGTGTGAGGTGGAATCTTAGGGTTGTTTTGATTTGCATTTCCCTGATGGCTAAGGATGTTGAGCACTTCCTTAGATGTTTCTCAGTCATTCCATATTCCTCAATTGAGAATGTTTTTTTTAGCTCTGTACCCCATTTTTAATAGGGTTGTTTGATTCTCTGGTGTCTAGCTTTTTGAGTTCTTTGTATACCTTGGATATTAGGCCTCTATCTGATGTGGAGTTGGTAAAGATCTTTTCCCATTCGGTTGGCTGCCGTTTTGTTTTCTTGACAATGTCCTTAGCCTTACAGAAACTTTGCAATCTCATGAAGTCCCATTTTTTAATCTTTGACCTTAGAGCTTGAGCCATTGGTGTTTTGTTCAGAAAATTTTCTCCTGTGCCTATGTGTTCTAAGGTTTTCCCTACTTTCTCATCTAATAGTTTCAGTGTATCTGGTTTAATGTGGAGATCTTTGATCCACTTGCACTTGAGCTTTGTACAAGGAGATAAGAAAGGGTCTATTTTCATTCTTCTGCATGCTGAAAGCCAGTTGGACCAACACCATTTGTTGAATAGGCTGACCTTCTCGAAAACTGACCACATAATTGGACAGAACGAGCCTCAATAGATATAAGAAGATTGAAATACTCCCATGCATCCTCTCAGATCACTATGGTCTAAGGCTGGTCTTTAACAACAACAAAGACAACAAAAAACCCACATACACATGGAAACTAAACAACGCTCTGTTAAACGATAGCAGGGTCATAGAAGAAATAACGAAACAAATTAAGTATTTTCTAGAATTCAATGAAAACGAAAACACAACATACCCGAACCTATGGGATGCAATGAAAGCAGTACTGAAAGGAAAACTCATAGCTCTGAGCGCTTACAAAAAGAAACTGGAGAGAGCATACATCAGCAACTTGACAGCACAGCTAAAAGCTCTACAACAAAAGGAAGCAGATACACCCAAGAGGAGTAGATGGCAAGAAATAATCAAACTTAGGGCAGAAATTGACCAAATAGAAACAAAAAGAACCATCGAAAGAATCAACAAAACCAAGAAAAAGGGCCACTCTTTCTGCTGTTTTTTTCTTGAACATGATGACAATAGTGAGGCCAATTCAAAAAAAAGCAATGAAATGAACGACATTTAGCAGTGAACTACCACAATATTAATGTCATCTTATTCCTGATTAAGATTCACACAGCCAAGATTAAGTAATATCAAAATTGCTGACTCTATCAAATCAAGAACTAAGAATATTTTGTTTTCATAGTCATGTGGTTATTATTTAGTTCTTCTTTGAGTAGCCTTACATTTTCAGCTTGCTTTCATTATAAAAAGGATAGAATATACCTCATGTAGCTACTCGGGGATACTCTAATAACCTTGCTACCAAATATAGTATTTGTCAATAACTTATTAAGCATACTTGACTTTTTCTGAGCTCATGTTTATGATATTATATCAGAGCGTCTTAATGTTGGGATCCAGTCATAATAGAAAGGCTAACAATATCATATGGGGTAGAGCCTATGAGTCATGTAAAATCAGTTAATCTAAAGGCTGAATTCAAGTATATGGCCATCAACTCAATAAATCATATCTATATAATCAAGCATCAAAGAAAATTTCAGTATCAAAACTTATTTAAGTTTTTTGGTTGGCAAGAGTTCATGTATACTGACATACATTGATGTTTAGGAAGTGATTTCTTCTGAAGATAATGGAAGCTTTACATTTAGAGCCTTTGCTTTGGCTGTAATCTGTATGGTTTTTCTGTATTAAATTTTATATTATATAAACATATAATATACAAACAATTAAATTAACAAAAGAGGATGAGAAAAAGTTTTAACAGTTGCTGTCATTGGATGTACAATTTGGTTTTATATATTTGATCAAGACGTTCATTTACATCGCCATAAAGTTTCATAATTTCCAAAGTATTTTGCAAAACATTTAATTTTTTGTTGCTCATACTGAGTCATACACAAAGTACTTTACTTAGTCTGTTTTTAAACTTGAATAAATTAAAGTTCAGAGATACTTTGTGATTCATTTCAGGTGTAGGTAGTATCAAATTAGGAGGCTAGGGATTCTGATTCCTAAGTTTGTATGCCTTACACATTGACACACTCTGGTCTTTTACTACTCACATCTCCTTCCATTTAATGTTAGCTCTCTGATTAATTCCTGTAAGTGATCAAAAGGGAAGATGACAATGACAGCTCCAACCAAGGTTATGGTACCCTTTAGAAAGTTTACCATATAACATGTACAATGCCACCAATATTTCCTACTCAACAGCTTGAGACTAGCATTTTGGATTTTGAATTTTTAAACCTTTAAAAATAAATACATATATAATGTCATATCTTGAGTTGGAATTCAGTTATAGAGGTAAAATTCATTTGTGGAAATTTATACATATTTCATGTATACTTTATATACATTATCTGGATGAGATTTGATAGCATTTACTATAGGTGTGGAGGTGTGGAACTTAGCACTTTTCACATCATACTGGCCCTCAAAAAATTAAGATTTTTAGAGTATTTTTGACTTTGAAAATTTGGCATAAGGACTGTTGAATTTTATGTACTGTGAAAGAATCTAAAGAATCTATCATTAGACGTGGTTGCTAGATAGATACACAGAAATAATTTGTATCTAGGTCACTTAATGGAAGAATTATAGTAACAAGACAAAGACTAAGAAAACGATTTCATTGTGCTCCTCAAGTTTTATAATTTGAGATTTTGAGACATAATATTATCTCCTGGTAATATATACACTACTTAACATTCAGAACTAAATTCTTGTTTCTACTACCACATAGCCACTTTGTTGTTGTATGTACGTGTGTGTGTGTGTGTGTGTGTGTGTGTGTGTGTGTGTGTGTGTGTGTAAAGTGACAGGGGAAAGAGTTCGAGGGAGGAAGAGAGGGAGAAAGAGAGGGAGGGAGAGAGGAAGAGAGGGAAGAAGGGAGGGAAGAAGGGAGGGAAAGAGAGAGGGATCCGTGATAACTTCTCACTTGAGTCCTTTCCACTGGTCCTTATTTGTGACTAAGTTCTCTTTGCCACTGTATAAGCAAGGCTAAGTGGACCACAGGCTCCAGAAGATTCTCTTGTGTCTGCTTCTTACAGTAGGAAAGCTAGTATCACACATGCTTGTGCGATTGTATCTGCTTTTTACATCTGATGCTGAGATTCAAAACTAAACTAGGGTCATCAGGCTTGTGATTTTATCCACTGAGTCATCTCCTAGCCTTCACAATACTTTCATATTTTCACTGTACTCATTTTATCTCCTCTTCATTTATGATATCATTTTTTCATTTAGTATTATCTCCCATGATAGCTGTTCAAAAATATATCTTTTGCCTACTTAATATACTAAATTCTTTTAGTCTACCAGGCATTTTAATTATGTTCACACATAGAATTGTCTTCCTAGTTTCCATTCATACTTGAATATCATTCATTACTTACTTTTCAAATTATGTGTATAACTGTATATACACAGACACATACACACACACACACACACACACACACTCACACACACACACACACACACACACACACACACACACACACACACATGCATATAACCACATAACTTACTTGGAAAAAACACTTGGTATACACAAGAATATAAGAAAACATTGAACCATTTCTTCTCATAAAACCTTACTTTAAAAGTTGTGCTACAAGTTAACCAACTTTCCAACATGACCTATAAATGTTAGCATAGTTCAGTTTCACCTTCTAATGTCTCCTTAACTATCATTTCTTTTTTTCCGTTATTCAGGACTCCTTTAATCTGTGTCCCAACACTCTTCCCTATCATAAGACATTAGACATACTTTCCCTTCTAATTGGAATTCTCTCAGCTACTCCTCAATCTAGGTAATTCCCACTTTTTCCTTCAGACTACTAGGTAATCATAAAGCCTCTTTTAGCATCTTATTACAAACTTTCTTGGCACCATAGCATTCCTTTAGTAGCATGTTAACAGTAGTGATATTTTAAGTATATTTA
The DNA here is from genome assembly GCF_963924665.1 of Micromys minutus. NCBI lineage: Eukaryota > Metazoa > Chordata > Mammalia > Rodentia > Muridae > Micromys > Micromys minutus. The sequence continues at coordinate 46,404,957 of NC_137970.1, read as the reverse complement.
ATATTTTAAAATATTATTTATATGGTGTTTTTTTTTCTGTCACCATACCCTTTAGTATATAAGTGGAAAATCCAATGAGCTCCTTAGCACCTTGCATATTTTAACTTTTAAACAAATATTTGGTGAAGGAATAAATATATAGTAGTACTTAAAAAAATAAAGAATATAGCTGCTTCTTCTTTGGGACAACACCAAATGGTATATGATGCTGGTGCAGAGGGAGGGCCCAGAGGACCCGGGGGGTCCAGGATTAGGGGCTCCCATGGAGGATTCAGCACTGGATTAGGGTCCAAGGTTGAGGCCTAGGCTGTGGCAGAGGCCATGGTAGAGGCCACAGGGCTCGTGGAGGTAAAGCTGAAGACAAGGAGTGGATCCCCGTCACCGAGCTGGGCCGCCTGCTTAAGGACATGAAGATCAAGTCCTTGGAGGAGCTCTACCTGTTCTCCCTGCTCATTACGGTGTCTGAGATTATAGACTTTTTCCTGGTGCATCTCTAAAGGATGAGGTTCTGAAAATCATGCCAGTGCAGAAGCAGACCCGGGCTGGCCAGCGGACCAGGTTCGAGGCTTTCGTCGCTATCGGGGACTCCAGTGGTCACGTTGGTCTTGGTGTTAAGTGCTCCAAGGAGGTTGTCACTGCCATTCGAGGGGCCATCAATCTGGCCAAGCTTTCCATCGTCCCTGTGAGGAGAGGTTACTAGGGGAACAAGATTGGCAAGCCCCACACTGTCCCATGCAAGGTGACAGGCCACTGTGGCTCTGTGCTGGTGCGTCTCATTCCTGCCCCCAGAGGCACTGGCATTGTCTCTGCTCCTGTGCCCAAGAAGCTTCTGATGATGGCTGGTATAGATGACTGCTACACTTCAGCCAGAGGCTGCACTGCCACCCTGGGCAACTTTGCCAAGGCCACCTTTGATGCCATCTCAAAGACCTACAGCTACCTGACCCCTGACCTCTGGAAAGAAACTGTGTTCACCAAGTCTCCTTATCAGGAATTCATTGATCATCTTGTAAAAATCCACACGAGAGTCTCTGTTCAGAGGACCCAGGCTCCAACTGTGGCTAACACATAAAAGACAGCAAATAAATGAACTAAGTCTGTTAAAAAGAATGAAGAATATAAAGCTACATTGATAATCCCAATGTTATATGCTTTCTCTTGTGCACAGAAAAAGTCAAAACTATTCATTCAAAAAATATTATTTCCACAGGTATGCTATAGGATCTTTCTCTCTCTTTCTCCCTCTCCCTCTCTTTCTGCTTCCCTGCCTCCCTCTCTCCTTCTTCATCTACCTCCCTCCCCTCTCTCCTCTTGCACACAAACACACACACACACACACACACACACACACACACACACACAGGGGGTGGGGTGGGGGGGATACAGAGAAAGAGAGACTGGCATAATTGAGTTAGTTCTCCAAGGCAGAGCATAATCTAAACTTCATTATTTATACAGTGCTTCTATTTCTTCTATTATATTTGAAAAGGTAGTATACACGAGATAGTATATAGAGTTTCAATTCAGTTAAAATGACTTTGAATTATGCCATATTTACAATAAGGCAATGGGTTACAATTTTTTATATATTGGGATGTTAACTAACTTTCACAGGATTTAGTGAGACTTACAAAATAGTTTCTGTCTATATGGTGAAAGAAATATACAGAGAGCACACAGCATAATGCTAGGCTGACAATAAGGAGTTAGGAAATAGGGGACATATCAGAGTATGTAACAAGTAAAATTCATGTGTATAAATAATTTACTATTTATTTTTTGTCAGCTTTGGGTATAATTCACAGATAAATTATATTTGATCAGTATTGTCTGAGTTAGACCACAAACAGGAACCATAACTGCTTAATTCCAATCAGCACTTTCTTAATTTCTTGGGCACATACATGGCTGCTTAATTAAAGCATTTTATGTTTGAGCTGATTTAATAATAGATGTTGTTAATTACTATGCTAAGCTTGACTGTACCACAAGAGGCAAATCAATGCAGAAAATTTTACCTGGACACTAGTGAGAAGTTGGCATAGTTTTACTTTGTTTTCATTTTTCCTAAGAAAGGGGAATAATTTTTTAAATGATTTATCTTGGAGAGGTATTATGAAAAATAAGAGAGTATATACACAACTTTAAAAATAGGCAAAGATCTAGAATAACAATATTTGCCTTTCCATAAATAAAGGATAATTTTCTTTATGCATACAAAATTTTAAGAAATATTTGCGTAATTTTTCTGGCCAAGCACTGTAGTTTCAGTAGTGAAAGGAGCACAGTTGAGCTGACTAGCCAGGGTTCTAGGTATGATCAGTATGTTTTCTCTTGGAAACAAGTTTTTCTTCAATTATTTGCACAGAAATCGGAGTGTAGAAGGTACCCTATGAGGCCATTTAGGTACATGAAGATCATTCTCCCTAACTAATCATATTAGATGATTGTCTGTCCTATTTTATAAAGCCTTTACCTAGGAGTTAAATCTAACTGTCTCCTTTGGTTAGCTGATTTAGTGTTGAGTAAACCTCACTGTTTAGTACTTCTTCTTATGTGTAAACTAGCACTCCCAATGTATATTAAGCCCGTTATCTTTGCTCTAGAAAGAGAGATAGTGGTAGAGATCCACTAATCGTATTTCATAAGTGTATGACAATGATTAAGTTTTACTTTCAGCCTGTTGACACACTGAGAGTCTACAACCCTGATATTGATCATACTTTTAGTTGTATATCTTGAAAGAAATAATTAAAACTTCTTATCTGCTCTGTATCAAAGAAATATTAAGAAGTAGACTGCATCTTGCTTTGAATATAAATTATGTTAGCTGTGATTAAAAAACAGTAAAAACTCAGTGACATGTATGAGCCATTTTCCTAAAATCATTTTTTATCAAAAATTACCACCCAGTGACTCATCTTTTTGAGGTACTAAAAAGGACAAGATAAATTACAATACAGAGTATGTTGACAGATGGTTTCTTACAGATGCATCTCAAAGTCATAGTCTCTGTATCACTGTACATAATTGCTTAAACCACCCACAAACATCTTAACAAAGAAAGGGACTAAAGCAGCTACTACTGAATCTTCAGTGATTATATGGATTTGCTTGCTTTATGTCTATGGTCATGACCTCTTTTCAGGGGGTGTCAAATTACCTTTTCACAGGGGTGGCATATCAGATATCCTGAATATCAGATCTTTATAATTCATGTCAGGGAAAAATTACAGTTATAAAGTAGCAACACAAATAATTCTATGGCTGGGGTTCACCACATATAAGGGATTTTATTAAAGAGTTGCAGTAATAGGAAGGTTGAGAACCACTAATACAGAGCTTTCTGATTGTAGGCTTAATACATTTTTATAAGCTATCAGGGTACCCAGGGACATAATAAAGATCTCAATGAAATTGAAACACATGGTGTCAGAAATGTGTTAGACTAAAGGGAAGGCTTCTGCCATTATTGTGTATTGCTATTTTATTCTCTTTTTCATTAATTTCTTCAGCTTTAAGTGATACTGCCATGTTGTTCTTCAAAATGGTTGTGTATCTACATTCCCACTAGGCATAAAGAAAATGTTCCACTACTGTGCATTCTAGCTAACACCTGAAAATATTAAACTTGACATTTCTGTAAATTTGACACATATAAGTGCTAGCCTGTTTGTGTTAATTCACATTTCTCATTGCAAATAAGAATTTTCATGCTCATTGGTCAATCATTTACTCTTCTGAAAACTAGTTATTTCAACAACTTTTATAATTATTTGAAAAGTTCTTTATATATTCTCAGTAATGGTCTTCTGTCAATTATATGTGATACAAACATCATCTGTCATATTTGTACTTTTAACCTTTAATGTATATTTAGCATTAGATGAACATAAATGCAGCATTTTAGTCAATAAAAATTAATATTTTCAATGTTCTGAGAAATACCCTGGTATACTTAAAAATTTTCCCAATTCCAAAGTAATAAAGTTTTACCTAAAATTTGAAAAGTGTTGCTTTATTTCTGTTTTCATCACACTGAAATGATCCATTTTAAATGTACCACACATGAGAAATGTGTTCTTCATACTTAGATGTCAGCTCCAGCTCTGGCTAATGAGGGATATATGTATAGCTAAACAAATCAATCCTTGGATATAATTTGGAATTGTGCATGACTCTGCAAGTGCCAAACAGAGTTTGTATGTGTTCATTTCTTAAATTGGGAATTACATGTTAGTAAATGTGCAGATATCATAGAAATCTAAGATATTTAATAGGTCTCTTTAGAATAACTTCACATGTATGCTTTGTTTTAAGAAAGAGCAAAACCTCAGGTAGTCGAGTTGTAACTCAGTACATAATGACTCTGGATAAATCACTAGCCTGACATGAAAGGCCATACAGTAAATTATAAATCCTACAGATTTTACAGAAATGAAAGATGTTAGTACAAAACCTATACTCAACAAAACTGAAAAATCTAGATGCAATGGATTTTTTTCTAGACAGACACTATGTACCAAAGTTAAATTAAGATTAGATAAACTATCTAAACTTTACCATAACCCCTAGAGAAATAGAAGTCATCATTAAAAACTTTCAGCTGCGCCTCCCCAAAAAAGTCCAGGGCCAGATGGTTTTAGTGCAGAATTCTACCAGATGTACAAAGAAGAGCTAATGTCATGATATAGAAAAAGAAGGAACATTATATAAATCATTCTAAGAAGCCAAAGTTATTCTGATACCTACGCCACGCAAAGACTCAACAATGAAAGAGAAACCCGATTTTGCTGATGAATATCAATGCAAAAATATCCAATAAAAGTTGCAAAATGAATCCAAGAACATATCAAAACCATCATTCATCATGATCAAGTAGACTTCATCCCAGGGATATAGGGATGGTTCAATATACAAAAATACATCAGTGTAATCCAAAATATAAACAAATTCAAGGAAGAAAATTACTGGATCTTCTCATTAGAGGCTGAGAAAGCATTTGACACAATACACTACCCCTTCATGTTAAAAGTCTTGGGGAGATCAGAAAGTAATGCCACATACCTAACCACAATAAAAGCAATGTACAGCAAACCAAGAGCCAACATCAAATTAAATGGAGATTTTGAAGCAATCCCACTAAAATCAGTGATAAAACAAGTCTGCTCACTCTCCCCCTATCTACTCAATATAGTAGTTAAAGTTCTAGCCAGAACACTTAGACAACAAAAGGTGATCAAGGTGATACAAACTGGAAAGGAAGAAATCAAAATATCACTATTTGTGGATGATATGATAGTATACATAAGTGATCCCAAAATTCTACCAGAGAACTCCTACATCTGTCAAATTCAAAAAAGTGCCTGGATATAAAATTGACTCAAAAATCAATAGTCCTTTTTTATACAAATGATAAATGCGCTGAGAAAAAAATTAGGGAAACAACACCCTTTGAAACAGCCACAAATAATATAAATAATTTTGGTGTAGCTCTAACCATGAAGGTGAAATATCTGTATAAAAAGAACTTTAAATCTCTAAAGATAGAAGTCAAAGGAGACATCAGAAGATAGAGAGATCTCCCATGTTTAAGGATTGGTAGGATATATGTAATAAAAATGGCCATCTTACCAAAATAAATCTACAGATTTAATGCAATCTCCATCAAAATTCCAAAGCAATTCTTAACTTCATATGGAAAAACAAAAGGCCAGGATAGATAAAAATATTCTCAACAATAAAAGAACTTCTGGGGAATCACCGTCCCTGACCTCAAGCTGTACTACAGAGCAATAGTGATAAAAATCCACGTGGTACTGGTAGAGTCAGGCAGGTAGATCAATTGAATTGAATTGAAGACTCAGAAATAAACCCACACACCTGTGGACACTTGACATTTGACAAAGAAGCCAAAACCATACAGTGGGAAAAATAAAGCATCTTTGACAAACAGTGCTGGTCTAACTGGCAGTCTACTTGTAGAAAAATGCAAATTGATCGATATTTATCACCTTGTACAAAGCTCAAGTCCAAGTGGATCAAGGTCTTCCACATAAAACCAGATACATTGAATCTAATAGAAGAGAAAGTGGGAAATAGCCTTGAACATATTGGCACAGGGAAAATTTCCTGAATAGGAAGGATACCAGTGTCTCAGGCTCTAAGATCAACAATTGATAAATGGTATCTCAGGAAACTGAAAAGCTTCCTTAAGGCAAAGGACACTACAGTAGGACAAATGGCAACCTACAGATTGGGGAAAGACTTTCACTAACACTACATCTAACATAGAACTAATGCCCAAAATATACAAAGAACTCAAGGAGTTAGACTTTCCAAAACAAAATAATCCCCCCAAAATGGGGTACAGAGCTAAAAAGAATTCTCAACAGAAGAATCTCAAACATCCAAGAACCTTTAGAGAAATATTCAGTATCCCTAGTCATCAAGGATAAGCCTGAGAGATTCCACCTCACACCAGTCAGAATGGCTAAGATCAAAAATTCAGATGACAGCAGATGCTGGCAAGGATGTGGAGAAAGAGGAACACTTCTCCACTGTTGGTGGGTTTGTAAACTGGTACAACCACTTTGGAAATCAGTCTGGCAGTTCCTCAGAAAATTAGAAATAATTCTACCTGAAGACCCAGCTATACCGCTTCTGAGCATACACCCAAAAGATGCCCCACAATATCACAAGGACACTTGCTCTGCTATGAACATAGCAGGTTTATTTGTCATAGCTGGAACCTGGAATCCACCAAGACATCCCTTAACTGAAGAATGGATATAGAAAATGTGATTTAATTTATACAATGGAATACTATTCCACTATTAAAAACGAGGACTTCATGAATTTTGTAGGCAAATTGATGGAACTAGAAAATATCATCCCGAGTCAGGTAACCCAGGTAAAAACCTATTTTATTTTATTATATTATGGTTTATGTATCTACTGAATCTAATTGTCAATTGTGTGCTATGGAGAGGACTTTCTCTACTGTAACCAGGAGAATGCTTAGAGATTCATAACTAGTAAAATGTTAGTAAAGGTCTATATTTCAGTTAATATTGCATCAATTTCCTAGTTTTGATAAACTATAGTGTGCTCATGTAAGCTCATTTAAGATTGTTATTTAAAATGAACCCCCCCCATAAACAGGGTTTCCACAGGTAAATATAATCACTGGGACTCATTATATTACTTTGAAATTTAATGTGTGTCTAAATTATTTTCAAATTTAGATGTGAAGCTGATCATTTAAAAACCTTCAGTGGCTTCCCTTGATAATGAAACTAAAGGTCCAAATCTTTATTACTGTGGCGTACAATGTCCTGCAGAGTCTGACCTATACCTATGTAGCATACCTGGTTTGTTTTTTGTTTTTTTTTTTTTTTTTTTAATGACAGGTTGTGCCACTATCTGTCTTTGCTATATCTGATATTTCGTTCTTTGGATTCATAAAAACATGTTTTGTGGTGCTCTTTTGTTCTGTCTAGAATCTCTCCTTTTTATCTCCCACCTTTGCAGTTAAAGAATTTCTAGGTAAGAAGCAATCAATAAACATTTAATGGTTTTTACATGAAGCAAGAACAAGTTCAAATAGTGAATTTTTAAACCCAGGAACATGTAAAGATGTTTTGGACGAGGTTACTAATTGTCTCTATTCAGAAGCTCTTGTTCCTTCCCTTATGATAACATCTATCTTGCATTAGAGGCTAAAATTACAAAACACTAGATTCTTTCAACTTTCCTTTTAAGAGGGGGATGGGCAGCTGTTCTGGTATTGACAGTGGCACTTTGTTTTCAGAGAAAGCTTTACTTTCAAGAAAACTTTACTACCCTGTGAAGAAGAATTGACACAGCAGGCCTGACACTGGTATCTATAGAACAGTCCATTAGCAAGGTTGGCCTTTGGTTTGTGTCTGAGAATTTGAGTTTCTGATGTGCTCCTTGAGGGTACATTACTATACCTGGACCCTTTTACAACCAGTGTACAGCATTTGGAATACCTAATTCCCTTCTTGGAGAGGGAAATTTTATTATGTGCTAGGCAGAGGTTTCCTACATAATCATTTCCCAAGAAAACCCCTAGATGCTGAATCCCTAGTAGGCTTTCAGCATATGGTTTGCTTCAATTTATACCCAAGAGAATTAAGTATGTTCTCTGGGGCTCTATTGTGAGAAGATTTGTTGGAAAGTACTGAGGGAGCATGAATTATTTTAGATTATACTATATCATTTTTTTCTAAAAGACTAATTTTTACAGATTTTGTTATAATAAATCATAGTCATAAATATGACTATCTTAATAAATGTTATTACACACAATTTTATAAAGATATAAACTCTTAAGTTGCAGCAAAACACTTTCTGCTCTTAGAGGCCAAGATTATAGGCAATAGCTAATGTGCAAAGAATGGTAAAAGACAGAAGCTAAAAGCCCCCGGATCCTTGTTGGTGCCAGGTGACTTAGAATTTCTTAGTTTTTTTTTTGAGTAGCATATTCCTGGAAAAAATAAAACTGTTAAAAGTCACTTTGATTTTGTTGGGTTTTCTGTTACTTCTACCCAAAATCTTAATTAATGATAATCATATTGAATGATGATGGACTAGAGACTGCAAGCTAAACTTATATATGAGTTTCTAACTCCTTAAGGATTTCCCTTTTCAATAGGGAAGTATGCCTTTGTGTCATGAAACAGTTGTTATGGTTTAAAATTTAACTACAAAGATTTTTGTGTCAAAGTATGTCTACAAGTTGATGAGGCTAGTAGGAGATGGTGAAATCCATAGGAGGGAGAACTAATGAAATGAAGTGATAGCACATGTTCCAGGAGGGTGAACTGCTGCTCCCCTTCCTTTTTCTCTCTAGCTTAAGTTGAGTGTTTTCTTCCACCAAGTACCTCTACCTTCCTAAGGCAACTGCTCAGGAACAAAGTCATTGAGGCCAAGGGATCATACACTAAAACCTGTGAGAACCTGAACCAAATTAAACTTTCCTTTTTTTTTTTTAAGGCTCATATTGTCAGGGTTTTTGATATAGTGCGGAAAGCTGACTTTACACAACAAATACAGGCCTGAAAAGTTATCAGTCAAATTTCAATAAAGATACTATTTCTCCATTGATATATCGTTTCCTAAAATATAACTTCAATCTCTGACTGACATTTAATTAGATATCACATTGATTTTCTTTATTCTGTCCGTTTGACAGTGATTAAGAGGGTAGATTTTTAGAATATGATCTCAGGCTTACTTAAATCAAATCTGAGCCCTGTCAATTGGAAGCTGGTTAGTTATCTTTCCAGTCTGTGCCTTAAATGATTTGCTTGCTCGATCTTATTTCTTTATAAGATTATACTTCCATATTTCTCATCATCTGGGTATGCTGACAAACACTTGGAATCGTAACACTTGGGAGGAAAAGGCAGGAGATTGTAAATGCCAGGTCATCCTATGCTACCTAATGAATCTGAAAACAATCTATGCATGAGACACTGTCTTCAAAACAAAACCGAAAACTACAACAACAACAACCAACCAATCAAGCAAAAAGCAAACAAACAAAAAGGCAAAACTAAACATTTTAATTCAGTTTCCATAAAATTGCGTTTTAGAAACAGAGCGATTGGCTCTTCAGGTAGAGATATATGCCACCAAATCTGATGACATGGGTAGCTTCCTTGCCCTTAACAGTCAGAGGGAGCATGGGCTTGCTCATGGTTTCTGGCAGCATCACAGGTGATAGACATCCACATGGTTCCTGGCATAAGCATGTACCACTGACTTCAGCATGATCTCCAGTGGCATGCAGATCATAGACATCAGGCCCTCTGTGGGCCACAGACTCTACCACAGCCCTAAGTGTTACTGTAGGCCAAGGACATTAACTTGGCCTTGGAGGCAGCACAGCTCACAGACATTTAATTAATGGGTTCAGACTGCAGTGCAGAGCATGGATATTCACATAGCCTTCAGTGGTAATGTAATCCACAAACATCAACAGACCCCTGCTGCAGGACCATGAAACTAGTCATGGCCATCAGTGAGAGCATGAACCCAGACATGGCCCTCCGTGGGAACATAGACTAGACATCACCATGGCTACTCACATCACTATCGCCCCAGTGTTACCATACACCACAGACATCTGAATAACCTTGAGTGGTAGCACAGGCCACAAACATCAACAAATGCCCTGGCAACAGTAGGATGATGGATCCAGACATGGCATTTGGCAGCAGTACAAACTAAGGCATCAACATGGCCTTAGATGGCTTCCCAGACCATTCAAAACAACATGGCCCCAGGTAGAAAGAAGCACAGTCCATAGACATCAGAATGGCCTCAGATGGTGGCCCAGACCAAGGATATCAATATTGCTTTTAGTGGTAACTTGGGACAGAGACATCAACAAGGCTCTGAGTTGCTGTAGGACCATAGACATCCACCTGAATCTTGAGCTTCAATACAGCCTGGGGCAGCAGAACACAAATACTAAAGTGGTCTCCAGAGGCAACATTAATCATAGAGGTATTTCAAGGAAGTCCAATTCAGAAAATGTACTGTTCTTCACCTTGGAATCCTGTCACTGCTCAGAACCAGGGTGATCATGAGGCTGGACAGCATGTCTGGGGACTGAGTAAGAATGCAAGCTTCAGTCTGTTGCACACCACTGTGTTGGCCCTACGCAGCAACACCACGTTCCCCTATCCACCATTCCTCTGTCCACCACTCACTCACTGCTACATTCCTCTATCTTTCCCACCTCTATCCAATATTCATTCATAATAGTAGCATTGAAAACTGCAGTGTCTCTTTCTATCGTCTATCTATCCATCCACCCATCCATCCATCCATCTATCCATAATCCATCCATTCATGCATCTATCTATCCCCCCTCTCTCTCCCAGACAGCTGTGCATGCAGATATTCATTGCAATGAGGTGGTGGTATAAATCAAGGTTTCTGGTTTCTGAAGCTCCATAAATACTGGACCATTGCTGAGATTTGTCTCACATAGTTTTCTAGAGCCAGGGTGATGTTGGAGCTAGGGTGTCAGTGACTGGGGTTGGGTGGGGGCTGAGAGCTGGGGTAGGTTCTATGGGAGCTCCTGACAGTCACATATGACCCTGCCCTCAACTGTCTGCCACCTTGAGTCTCACCAGGCTTGACCTTTTGAAGCCTGTGGGCAGTGTTGCTGCCCAGCACTTTCTATATCCCAGCAGGGCAGGCAGCATGGGGCTGCAGCTTCAGGAACTTCATGCTGGGTGCCTAGGGCCTATGCTGGCCCTATTCAGCATTATAGAGTTTCTGTAGGAACTCCAGGGGGCAGCATATCTCCTAGTCCTTGGTGCCTATAGCCCCACTGCTCATCAGGAACACTTTTGTTTCTTGTAGCCTACTGACCAAGACTAGTGGCAGTGAAGGGTACACATTCATCATTCTCTGAGCCAGCTCTGTTTGGCCATTTTCCCTTCTGATTTCATGAGTTCACATTTTAAAAGCACTTTCCCATAAGACTTGCCTATTTTCCCCCTTAGGTTTTCTGGAGTTATTACTGGCCCTGCAAACTCCTGACCTCAGGTCACTCCTTGGAACCTCCTTGGGTCTCTGAAACTCCAGGATGCTCTGCTGCAGGTGCAGGCAACTGCTGCCATCTTTCCTCTTGGTAACAGTTTTAACAAAACATGACAGTGAATATGGAGAATATGAAGACATCTGGCTTTTATCATTCATTTGGATATTTCAAGGAATGTGATATCCTTCATTACTTGATATTGATTTTATAAATCTTTTTATCTGGTCAATTTCCTGCTACCTTAGTTTTGCCATGAAATGAGATCAGATTGTATTTACCACTTTAGCACACCTAACATTGTCCTGTCATTAAAACTATATCCCATGACTTCCAACTACCCAGAAAATCATTTAGTTGAATGAAAATTATTTTACCACTTTACTTGTATTTTTGATTCATCTCCAGTTCCATTAGTTTTCCATTTTTATAGACATAATGTATGGCATATAGTGATATAAATCCTTACATATTATTTATTAATCTACATATCATATTCTATCCTTATAAAAAAGGGAAAGTGTGATTACAATGGATATGACTTTCTTATTTAGCGTCATGAACAATGCACGGAAATGGATGCTTTGCTATGGTCTTAGTGCATTTTCCATGAGAAACAACTCTAATACAAGTGAGGGAAGGATCTTTACCAAGTTCAGTCTCCAAGTCCTTAGTTTTGTTAAGAGAAATTTCTTTGCAAAAGAGAATGTTTTTAAATTTTTGAAGTGCCTTAATTAACATACACAGCAATTAAGTGCTATTTGGGCATTTTAAAGCAAATTTTGTTTTTCTTCTTAACCTCCTTCGCTTTTTTCTCAACTCTCCTGACCCCACTCCTCCACCTACTCTGCCATCTACCACCCATTGCTTCCTCTTTCATATCTCATGTGTCCTACGCTGTTCCTACAATAATACCTCATTAGACCTCTCATGGTTTCCCTTCTATACTCTCCACACTCATGCACACACATTTAAACCTTACAAACAAGGGTGCACATATGAAATAGAATGTGCAATCTTTGTCTTTCTGAATCTGAGTTACCACAGTTACTATAATGCTTTCCTGCTACATCCATTTTGTTTTATCAGTTAATTTGCAACCCAGAAGCCAAGTACTAGATTTTGGCTCCTTAGCTTAGACTTGTAGCTTATTTCAATATATTCAAAACAAATTCTCTCCTGGGGACATTTCAATTAATAAATGTCTCAGAAATAAAACTCTTCCATAATGAAGTACATCCTGCTTAAGACAAGCACTACTGTATAATCACACAAAGCATCACTAATGTACCTTGTAGTTGCATTCAGTTGCTAGGCTACTCATTTGTGTGACCACGCAAAACAAAAATAACAAGGCTCTGTAAACCATCCTCTTCCATTAGGTTCAAGTTTCCTTAGTAGCTGTTATATGTTTTCTGGAACATTTAATGTTATTTTTCCTGAACACAATTACTAGCAATAAAAAACCCTTCAGAGATTTAACATGACAAATTTTGCCTGAATCACTTTTCTATTTCTCCTTTCACCTACCCCATCTTGATACCAATAGCATTTCTATGTACAATCCTTTCTGCTTATCAAAAAAGGAAAGGTTCTGACAGAAGACTTCCATATCTCTGATCATTCCCATTTGTATTTGGCTCCCTTGGTGGAAAACGGCAGAATTGAACTTGGCTATAGGCCCTGCTGGGAAGAAAGTTAGCACTATAGCTTCTTCCATGGCATAGCACCGCCTTATACCCAGATCTTTACCAGCCAAACTCCCTTTTCATTTCACTTTTAACTTACTAATTCAACTTTTCCCTCTCCACTATGATATTCCAAGCTATATAATTCACAAGTTCTGGGATAACACATTTATTGGTACTCTTTTGAGTTTTGTGCTCTTTGTGAAAGTTTTAGATGATAAACTATGATAACATTTTTTCTTTTTAAATAATGTTTTCTACCTAACAAATATAACTTTAAATGCACACACACACACACACAACTACTACTACTACTACTACTACTACTACTACTACTACTACTACTACTACTACTACTACTACTACTACTACTACTACTACAGGTTACTTAGGAGTATCATTTAAAGAAAAACAATGTAGAAAAGAGAATCTTTCTCACTACCATACTTCACTAAGATATTCAAGAACACAATTAACTTCATTTTAATGAGAATCCCTTTATAAGAGCAGCTGGCAACCTTTTAATTTAAAAGTAAAGTTAGTAAAACAAAAGTCCCACAGGTAACTAGTGGGGGCTTTGTGATTTATAGTGGAATATAACATCTTTGTTGTAACCACCAAACTGTATTGCAAAAGCAGTGGCAGACAACATGTAAAAGAAGGAATAGGGTGGTACATCAAATAAATCTTTATTATCATATAGATGATAATGTGTGCTGGTAAGGCTGAAAGAAAAGGAGAACTTTCACAAATTTCTGCTGACCAGATAATAATAGGTTAAACACAGACTTACTGTATAATTCAGCAATTATACCCCTAGGTGCAGATATAAGAGAAATAATTACATATGTCCACACAAATATCCGTACATAAATATTCATAGGTAAATTTTAATTTTTGTGTATGAACACATTTTTGTAGTTAGGCACATGGAGGCCAAAGTTTAATAAAATGAATTTTAATTTTCAGGAAATATTTACCTTATTTTATGAGAAAAGATCTTTCATCTGCCTGAGGGTTGCTTCTTCAGCTTGACTTGTAGAATGGACAGTGAGCCCCAGGAACCTTCCCACCATTGCCTCTTCAGTGCTACAGCTATAAGCATGTACCACAGAACTTGGCTCTTTTCCTTGGGTTCTGGGGATCCAAATCTAGGTCCTGCCACTGAACCATTTTCCAACACCCCAGGTGTATTATTATACTGGCTAAAATATAGAAACAGCCAAAATGATCTAAAATTAAATATAGAAATACTTAGGCCATTCATGAAATATGATTTTTTAAAAAAAATAAATAATGTCACGTAAACGGGTAGATTGTATGGTGTGTGTGCGTATGGATGCATGTGTTTATTATCTCTTAGCAAGGCTGCTTCTACAAACATTCTTCTATTTTGTATGGTGTTAAACCCCTTTAATCCCAATACTCCGGAGGCAGACGGATGGAACTCTATGAATTCGAGACCAGACTGGACTATATAGTGAGGTTCTAGGGCAGCAAGGACTCCATAGTGACACTCTGCTTCAAAATAATCATGTTGTTGTTATTGTTACTGTTGTTGATGATGACAATCCATTATCATGATGATGATGTGCTGACAAAACTCTGATAGAAACATTCTGTTTTAGCAGCTCTTGGTAGTTGGGTTACACTACAGCCATATGCTTTTTCCTGCAAATTTAGACATATTCTGTGGTAGCTCTCATGATATTAGAGACAGAGAAACCTTAGAAATGGAAATTGAAGGTACAGAAGTATCAAATAGATCAGAGGTCAGTAAAATGTGGACAATCACCAAAATTATCCATTTCTGTTTAGAGGTAAAGTTCATAAAACATGGAATTAACTACTTTAAACTGTCCACTTCAGTGGCATTTAGTAATTCAGTGTTGCATACACATCATCTATATTTAATTTCAATATATTTTCATTACTTCTCAATAGGAAGTGTCTATCCATCATTCATTCCTTTTTCTTAATCTTCATCCTATACTAGTCCCTAGAAATTATAAATCTGCTGTCTCCATAGATTTACCTAGTGTGGATTTTTAATATAATTAGAATCACACCTTTTGCATCTGACTTCTGTCACCTGGCATGGTACTAAGGTTTACCCATGTCATAACATGTACTAGTTCTTCATCCCTTTTTCTCACCACACAATGCTCTTGTATGCCTATGCTATAATATGATTATCTATCTATTCATTGGATAGTGATCCTTTTGATTGTTTCCAGCTTTAACTATTGTGAATAATATTGCTATGAACATTTTAGGGAAAGTATTTATGTGAAGAATACCCATTTCAGGTTTTTAGGATATGTACCTGCAATGGTGTGAATGAAAATGGTCCTC
This sequence comes from Micromys minutus, assembly GCF_963924665.1. Taxonomy (NCBI): domain Eukaryota; kingdom Metazoa; phylum Chordata; class Mammalia; order Rodentia; family Muridae; genus Micromys; species Micromys minutus. The sequence goes on along the minus strand of NC_137970.1, from coordinate 46,389,330 downwards.
TTAGGTTTATAACATTTGAACACTTGGTCCCAAGTTGTTGGAAGTATTTTGGAAAGTATTGGGAGCTATGGCATTGTTAGAGGAGACACATCATATGAAGTTGAATTTGTGGTTTTAAAATCCTAAGCCCAGTTGTTTTCTCTGCCTCCAAATTTCATTTAAAACGTTACTGCTCCAACAATGTATGTACCTGGCCATGGCCATGATCTCCACTGTGATGGTCCTGGACTAGCCCTCTGAAACTGTAAGCAAGCCCACAATTAAATGCTTTATTCATAAGTTACCTTGATCATGGTGTCTCTTCATAGCAATAGAAAATTAACTAAGACAGTACCTAAGAATAAAACTTTTTGATCATATGATTTGACTTGTCTAATCAAACAACTACACTTGAAGTTTTAGGTCCTAAAGATGGCAAAATATTATGTTCCAATTTCTATGAATTCTTCTAAACACTATTTTCAGTTTTCTTTAAATATATACATTTGTAATGGATGGTTTTGTGGCAACTTGACACAAGCTGGAGTTATCACAGAGAAAGGAGCCTCAGTTGAGGAAATGCCTCCATGAGATCCAGCTGTAAGGCATTTTCTCAACTAGTGATCAAGGGGGGAGGGCCCAGCCCATTGTGGGTGGTGCCATCCCTGGGCTGGTAGACCTGGGTTCTATAAGAAAGCAGGCTGAGCAAGCCAGGGGAAACAAGCCAGTAAGTAACATCCCTCCATGGCCTCTGCATCAGCTCCTGCTTCCTGACCTGCTTGCATTCCAGTCCTGACTTCCTCTGGTGATAAACAGTGATGTAGAAGTGTAAGCTGAATAAACCCTTTCCTCCCCAACTTGCTTCTTGGTCATGTTTGTGCAGGAATAGAAACCCTGACTAAGACAACATCCTTAGTGAAGTATGAAGTAGCTTTCGTTTCCCAATGAGTAATAATATTGAACTTCTTTATATGTGTTTGTTGGACATCTGTACATATTTTTTAAATATATTGCAGCCTGTTTTGGGAGCACAGTTTTAATATTACATAGACATATTCTAGTTTGTATTGTCTATGGAAGCCTACTATCAGTACAGTTGAATGTTATTTCTTCTGTGGCCCTTTGCAAAAAAAAAAATTGTTTGCCAACACTGAAATAGAACTTTAATCTATAAAATTGCAGTAATCTGAAGTTTCAGGATCATTCATTGGTTTGCCCTTAAAATATCTAAAACAAAGCAACAAAATTGAGGTAGCAAGATTTAGACTCAAATAGAAGGTTATTTTAATGGTAATTCAAAAGTTAAAAAAGAAAACCAGCTAAAATATGTATGGGATCCATGAACTGGTGAATATTTTACTTAACAGGAGTATAAAAATTCAATAAATCTTGCAATTGGTGAAGAACAGAGTATATAATCATGATTTCATTCTAACTTAGTTGTGATAAAACACCACAACTGGGAGAGCAGGTTTCCCAGGAGTGCTGCCATACCAAAGACCACAGGTGAGACCACTGCTACTGAGCAAACAACAGGCCCAAGCGGGACCTGCCTGGAGCCCACAGGACCCAAGAACTGTGAAGCAGCCGGGGACAGGAAGGATGCAGAGAAAGAGGAACACTCCTCCACTGTTGGTGGGGTTGTAAGCTGGTACAACCATGGAAATCAGTCTGGTGGTTCCTCAGAAAATTGGACATAGTCCTATCTGAAGACCCAGTTATTCCACTTCTGGGCATATACCCCAAAGATGCTCCAACATACAACAAAGACACATGCACCACAATGTTCATAGCAGCCCTATGTATAATAGCCAGAAGCTGGAAAGAACCCAGATGTCCTTCAGTAGATGAATGGATACAGAAAATGTGGTATATTTACACAATGGAATACTACTCAGCTATTACAAACAATGACTTTATGTAATTCCTAGGCTAGAGAATGTCATCCTGAGTGAGGTAACCCAGTCACAAAAGAACACATCTGGTATGCAGTCACTGATAATTGGATGCTAGCCCCAGAAAGCTCTGAATACCCAAGAAACAATTCACTGACCTTATGAAGCTCAAAAAGAAGGAAAGCCAGAATGTTGAAGCCCCAGGCCTTCTTGGAAGGGAAAACAAAACACTCACAGGAGGAGTTACAGGATCAAGTAGAAGAGCTGGGATTGAAGAGGGGATTGCTCAGGGGCTGCCACACCTGGGGATCTACCCCAAGTGCAGCCACAGGGCCTTAATACTATCTCTGATGCTGCGAGGTGCTTGCCAGCAGGAACTAGATAGGGGCACCTCCTCGGGAGTTGTGCCAGAGTCATGCAGCTGAGCAGACTTGCACCTAACCATTAGACTGAGCATGAAGAGTGAAGGTGCTGGGGTTGGGGGGGGGAGCTGAAGGCGGTTGTGGCTTCATGGGAAGAACACCATTGTCAACTAACCAAATCCTCCACAGCTCCCATGGACTAGATCCCCAACCACTGAGCAGGCAATGAGAGGCCCATGGCTCCAGTTGCATATGTAGCAGAGAATAGCAGTGTCTGGCATCAATGTGAGAAGAGACCTTTGGTCCAGTGAGGGCACATTTTCCCAGTGTAGAAGAATGCCAAGGAACTGAGGTGGAGAGAGTGATTGAGAGCTAGTGCACCACTGTAAAGACAAGTAGAGGAGAAGAGGGAAGGCGGGCAAAGAGGATAACATTTCAAATGTAAATACAGACAGTATCTAATAAGTAAAAAATAAAAAAAATTAAAAAAAAAAACAACAAAGAGAGAGGACAGGAAGTTGGGAGCAAGATAGTATGTTGTTACTAGAGGGAACTGAAGGGAGGTGGTGGCAGATGGATATGATGAATATACATTCTATAAATGTATGGAACATTTGATTTTGCTTTTGTTTTAAGCATATTCATTTTTATTGATTTACTTTACATCTCAGTTGCAGTTTCCCTCTCAGTCTCTCCTCTTAGCTCCCCAGATCAGGAGGCCTCCCACAAATATCAACCTTAGCACAGCAAGTTGCAGTAGAACTAGGCACATCTTCTATTTAGGTGATACTAGGCAGCCCAGTTAGGGGAAAGGGTCCCAAAGGCTGGCAAGAGTCAGAGAAGGCCAATGATCCCACTTCAAAGTTCCACATGAAGATCTAGCGGCCCAACTCTTAGATATGTGCAGAGGGCCTAGGTCTGTCCCATGCATGCTCGCTCCCTGGTTGGCAGTTCAGTCTTTATGAACCCCTGTTGGCCCAGGATTGTTAATCTTGTGATTTCCTTGACCTCTCTGGTTCCTTCAATGCTTCCTTTCCCTCTTCCACAGGATTCCCCAAGCTTCACTCAATGGTTGGCTTTGGGTCCCTGCATCAGTTTCCATCAGTTGCTTAATAACAATATGGAGAGTAAGAAAAAAATCTGACATTGACTTCTGGTCTCAACATGTATGAACACACACACACACGTACAATTATACACATAAATGCACACAGAATAACACATACCAAAAAAACAAGAAAAAAAAGATTATGAAAGCAACATGAAAACATATTTCATCATACATTAAAGAGAAATAAGCATATGAAAAGATGTTTCACCTTATTAGTCATTAAACAAATGCAACTTGTAACGAGAATGGGATATCATTATAGGCCTAAGAGACTAAAATAGCAAGATGGCTCAGAGTGTAAAAGCACTTGAGACATAAACCTGATGATTTTGGTTCCAGGAACCCATGGTGGAAGGAGAAAAATAGCTCCCAAAATTTGTCTTCTTATTTCCCCACATGTGACATACATACATGTGTAAGCACAAGTATTCACACATGCATGTGTACATGTAAAGAGAAATGGTAAATGAAACAAAAATCAATGACAATATCAAATGCTGGCAAGAGCCCATATTCTTGGTGGGACTATAAAATGGCACATATTATCTGAAAAACAATTTTAAAGGCTCATATAAAACAAAACGTGTAACCACAATGCAACTTATTGCTTATACTCTTGAATAATAATTCCAGAGAAATTTATGCTCATGGGACGAAACTTTATATAATAGTTCATATCATTGTCACCAAACTGGAAACAGATAAAATGCCTTTAAACTCATGAATGGTTATGATTATTCAAGGTCTTTTTAGTTTTAGTTTTGTTCTTCTAAGACTGGGCCTCTCTATATAGTTCAGACCAATCTTGAACACACAGATTCACCTGCCTATACCTTCAGAGTGCCGTAATTAAAGATGTATGCTACCACATCCACATTTGGTTGTAGTTAAACAATTTTCAGTGATCAGCCCTAAACACAAGTACATATAGGCAACACTAAATGAACTCTGTGGAATTTATATATACATATATATGTATATATACACAATATTTATAATAATAGTAATAATAATATAATAATAATAATAATAATAATAATAATAATAATAATTTATTCTAGAAGTGACCATGTTTTAGTGATAAAAAAGAAAAAATAGTTGCTGATTGGATTTAATGAACAGTAAAATGGGGAGGCATGGGTTTGACCCTAAAATGTAGGCAGTAAGAGGAATCTCTTTGTGGTTGATATAACATTTCTATATCTTGATTGATTATAAAAATATCATGTGATAAAATGGCATAAGGTATATGTATTAGTTAGTGTTTTATTGCTGTGAAAAGACAACATGACCACATGGCAACTCTTATAAAGGAAACATTTAATTGGTGCTGAAATTTCAGAGTTTGAGTTCATTATCATCATGTCAGAAAAATGGCAGCATGAAAGCAGGCATGGTCCTGGAGGAGCCATGAGTTCTATATCTTCATGTACAGGCAACAGGAAAGAGGTTATCTGCCACATCAGGTGAGCTTGAGTATATAAGACTCAAAGCTCACCCCCACAGTGAGACACACCTCATCCAGCAAGGCCACACCTCCTAATAGTGTCATTCCCTAAGGGCCTATGGAGCCAATTTTATTCAAACTACCACAATATATATAATCCGTGTAGTAATATCAGTTTCCTGCTTTGATATTATACTGTAGCTATACAAAATGTAACCACTGGGAGAAACTGACCTCTTGGGACTTTCTGAAATTTACTGCAAAATTTTAAAAGTAAGAGATTATGTTAAGACATTTTAAAATAAAGTTTAAAAGTAAAGAAAAAGTACATTCAAGACACTGGGAAAATTAACCAACAGGAAGGATAGTCAAGAGTGGATATGATGCTGTTCTGGTTGGGTTTTCTTGTTTCTTTTCATTTTGTCAACTCAATGCCAGTCAAATTCAACTGAGAAAAAAAAATGCCTCAATTAGACTGTCTTGGCAGCAAGGTGGGGTGCTCTTTTCATTGACAATTAATGTGGGATGGCCCAGATCACTATGGATGGAGCCTTTCCTGAGCTGGTGGTCCTGGCTTCCATAAGAATGCCCTAAGAGCAAGGTATGGGGAGCAATTAACAGCAGCTCTCCTTCCTGGCCTCTGTATCAGCACCACACTCCAGGCTCCTGCCCTGACTTCTTCCATCAGTGATAAGAACCCGCCATCAGAGTTGAAAAATGAAATAAACTCTTTCTTTCCCAAGTTGCTTTTGGCCCAGGGTGTTTTATCACAGCAACAGAAGCACTACCTAAAACAAATGAGAAGCCTGAGAAGCATCCTAGACTGAGAACAAAAGCATAATAGTAGAAAGTGATAACCCCCAACTGTGTACTGTTTGTTTTAGTCTGTTTTCTTCTTTTGTAACTAAATACCTGAAACATGGTAATTTATAAAGAATACAAGATTGTTTACCTCATGGATCTAAGGGCATGGAACTTCAAGACCTTGGCATTAGCATCTGTTCATCATCTACTAGGGTCTTCTTTTTTTTCATGTTAACCCAAACGAGGATATCAAGGCTAGAAACAGCAAGCTTGATGACATAAGTCTTTTTTCTTGTTCATATAAAGACTCTAATATCACCATACAGTACCAGAATCTTGACAGACTGTGATTTGCAATATTAAGTTCTAAATGATTGTTGTTCTTAGAGTGGAATATAATAAATAGTTTAAGAACCATTGTTCTAAAGCACTAACTTCTAACTGTTAAATGGTTCTATGTGTATAACTACTTAATTTGGAAATCTTATCAAAATCATTTTACATCATATATATGTGTATATATATGTGTGTGTGTATGTATATATATATATATATACATGATGTGTGTATGTGTGTATATATATATATATACATTATATATATATATATATATATATATATATATATATATATATATATATATGATGGTTGTATAGTTTGGTATTCTTGTGGGGCTCCCAAAAGTGGGACTGGGGTTGTCTCTGACTGTTTTCCCTGCTCTTGGGGCCTTTTACTCCTATTAGGTTGATTCTTTGAGGTTTTGTACCTAGTTTTATTGCATCTTGTTATCCCTTAGGAGGCCTGCTCTTTTCTGAAGAGAAATGGAGAAGCAAAGGATCTGGGGGAATGGAAAGGTTTGGTGGAAGGCTAGGAAAAGAGGATGGAGGGGAAGCTGTGGTTAGGATGTATTATATAAAAGAATAAATAGAAAGAAAAATGAGTAAAACAAAGATAAGCAAAATCATTCTTGATATCTTTAATTATGTGATTCCTTAATAAGCAATTTCCAATAAAATATAGCTTTATAAATTAAAACATAAATAGAAGTATTTATGGTACAAGAAAAGTTAAATAAGGATCACTAATCTGTAAGTTCAGTGCTCAGAATAAATTAGTGGCAAAGGAAGGTGAAGGGGTCTAAAAATTTCATTTTGATATCATCTCATTATCCTCTCTACAGATCAAAAAAGTCCACCAATCTGTCCCTTTCTATCTAGCTCAACACTTATACCTATTATATCTGCTGATGCTTAATCAAGATTTATTAGCAGAGTCTCACAACAGTTGCCAGTCACTGGCAATTTGCTTCACTAAATGAAAGTTCAATGCAGTTAACGGATGAAACGTAATTGAAAACCTAAACGTATACATCTCATTTGTTTATATTATAGCTTACACTTCATACCCACTCATCATCAGGAAACAAAAGCCAATGGATACATCAAAGAAAATTTTAAACCATGCTGCTCTAGTTAAATTTGCACAATGTCTTTCAAATATCCAGGGCTGACCTCACAAGCATTATACCATGTAAAGTATCTCTAGCATTAGTTCCAAACATAACACATCAAGCTACAGATTGTCTTTATTCAGTAAGTGAGGCTGTTTATAAATGTTTAGTCATTTACCTTTATTATATTGCTAGAGTTGAGGTCACATAAAGGATCAGATGCAGTATTCTATAGACATATTTCATAATTTACCATTCCACCCAGATACTTCAGTTTCTTTGCCATATTTTTGAAGTGAAAATTTTGAATTGTCTTTAGAGAGCAGATCACTTTCACCCCTCAGAAAACACTTTTTCACTTAACAATAAGCATTTCATCAGGATCACTGGAATGCCTAAAAACTATATGTTCCTATAACAGACACTTATATATATATATATAACAAATTTCTCTCTCTCTCTGAAAAGTCAGCCTAAAATTTATTTACTGGCATGTTCACATGCACAACATAACAACTACTAAAGACAAAAGGTGTGGTGGTCTATATGAGGCTGTCCCCCATATGCACTGGTTTGAAAACTTGGTTCGTGGTTGGTGCAGGCTTGCTGGAAGAAGTATGTCCTGTAGGAGGGCTTTGCTTGCTCACAGCTTCACTTCAAGTTTGCTCTCTCTATTTCACTCTTGTGGCTGAAGATGCAATCTCTCAGCTTTCTGCTCCTGCCACAATGCTACCATTTGCTGCCATGCTTTCCAAAACATGATGGACACTTATCTCTCTGGAACCATAAGCCAAAAGAAACTTTCTCTTTTTTGAGCTGTCATTGGGCATGGTATTTTACCACAGCAAACAGAAAAGTAATTAATACAAGGGGACTCCAGAAAACTAACCTCCAGGATCACTTGAAGGCTTGGATGTCCTATTTATTTCCAGAAAATACTTTCATGCCAGAAATGGATTTACGCAAGGGCATTTGGACTTGTATCTTACCAATCATCTCATAAATCTTAAACTGTATTGTGAGTTCCAAAAAGCATCAAACCAATTCAAAGGCAGAAGATTGTAACATCACAGATCCATGTTTTTCATAAACCACCAAAATTCCAAAGTCATTCCTATTTTAGTGTGACACATATATAACTTGTAACAGTAAAAGTCATTTTTTACCTTAAATTACATAGACAAAAAATAAGCACTTTGCCTTCTAATTGCTATGAAGAATGCAATCTTTCCTGAGACATTTTAAAAACCAAGTGTTTTAGCCAGTGACATCAACTTTTATTAATTTCATACATCACAGAGCATAAAATCTACATCCTTCTCTCTTATTTTTATCAAATTCTAGTGACTGAGTGAATACACTGATTAACCTTAACCTGTGGAACAATTGGCAGTGAAGGGGTACCCTGATTCTCAGTTGAGATCATTAGAAGCCCCGGGACCCTAGGGAATGGCAGGAGCTTCCTAGTCTCCGGGTAGATTAGGCCCCTCTCACACAGCTACAGCCCCCCACAGCCCTCTGTGGGTATGACACACCACAGTTTCCATTGCAAGACATTTCTCATTAGGTGGGAGGTTGTAGGGGCTGAAGGTAGATATGGAGAGACAGGGAGATGAGTAGGATTGGGTGTATGATGTGAAAATCACAAAGAATCAATAAAAAGTTTTTAAAAGTACCATTTCTACTTCGACATAATATGTGTACCCACGTTTACAATTCTCTCAATTGAATTTTACATATGCACTGTACCGAGTACTATAAGATGCTTCATTCAGCCAGCTGGAGACATAAATTTTACACGAAGTACAGTGCTACCTATAGGAACAATGTTCCTGTAGACAGACAACACATCTTTATGTCAGGACTTATTCTCAAATGAAAGGGAGATTAACAAGTAAACCTAGAAAAAGAGGGGTAAATGGAGGCTTCTGTGACTATTTTGTGAAGACTTACACTGAGACAAATGGTAATGTCTTCAACTTTTCAAGCAAAAGAGACTGGATAAAAAAGTCATTAAATACTACTCTGGAATACAGTACATTGGGCAGTTACTTCAAACCTTTAATAAATATCTTTCTAAAAATTCACAGTATCCTGTTTGCAGAGTATGGTAATAGGCATATGACAGACAGAGACACAAACATGCACACAGAAAAACACACACACAGAGATAGAGATAGCGATAGATAGAAGAGGGGAGAGGGAGAGGGAAAGTGAGGGAGGGGGAGAGGGAGGGAGGGGAAAAGGGGGAGAGGGGAGATGAAGGCCAGAAGTCAATGTTTGGTGTGCTCTTCAATTACTCCTCAGCTTATTTTTAAGATAGAGTCTATTACTCAACCTCAGGCTCACAAATTATAAATTCAGCTTAAATGGCTGGTCAGCAAGACCTGGGGATCTTCCTGTCTATGTATCCAAGCACTGGAATTATAGGTGTACAATACTACTTCTTTTACATGAGTTATGGGGATCTGAATGTATATCCTTAGGTTTGTGTGTCAAGTATTTGTACCAAATTAATCATATGCCTAGCCACAGTAGTTTTTCATTTAAAGTAAGAATCAAGCCAGGGGTGGTTGCCTGTAATTTCAATATTTAGGAAGTAGAGACCAGGAGAATGTGAGTTTGAGTTAAGCCTGAGCTATATAGCAAGACTTTGGCTCAAAAAAATAAATGAAAATAAAAGTGTTGATTGCTACTACACTTATTAATTATATGTGCTTACATAGATCACTTAATCACAAAGTCTCAGTTTTTTTAATTGTAAAATGTGAATAGTACTATTTCCCATGCAGGAATTCACAAGGACAAAAATAAGACAGTGTGTAAAATCAATCCAAAGAACATGTGCTACTCTCAATAAGAACTTAAAATGGAGTAACCCACAGATGGTAAGCACACACACACACACACACACACACACACACACACACACACACACACAAATATATATCACTTTTGGAAGTAATTTACCTAGCACCTTCAACTATCCAGAATTAGCTAACAACCTAGAAAACAGGCAAAAATGTATATCCAAAAAATGAAAACATAACAGAGTTAGGTTGTGTATTATCAGATGAGAGCCCTATGTATTTACCTACTGATTAGAAGTAGGAAAAGCTGGGAGATACATCAAATAGTAACAGGTCACAGCAGAGAAAGCAATTTAGAAAAGATAAAATGAAGCTATGAAAAAGTATAAGTATAGCAGTCTAGGGATATTTAGTGCCAGAGCAAGCAGTGTCATTCATATCAAAAGTTCCCAGATCAACAACTGTATAAAGCAACATAGAAAAAACCTGTGATAATAATACTGTTAATTTGTCTTAATTTAATCTTCAAGGAATATTACACAAAGCACTGTGTTTCATATGGAAGAAAGCAAATAACTTATTGGCTATATCACTTTATATAGATTAGTTCATCTAAGCTCCAGGTTTATTAAAATTGTAAAATATGTTTACTACTGCTTTTCATGTAGGAATTACACAAGGACAAAATAAATGAGTTGTGTGAAAGCACCTTATAAAAATGTGCTACTCCAATCTTCTTTGTTGTATTTGCTCCATAATGTAAGGATAAGAGCTCAGAGCAGAACTACCCACTGGTCTGCTCTGAACCACTTCAATCCACCCTGCTCTGTACTGGATTTCCCATGTCTTTTTCCAAAGTGAAGCCTGAGTTCCTCTGACTTTCTGATCCATGGCTTTTGCACAGCTTGCTAGATCTAGCACGGGTTCCAAAATCGCTGCCCCTGCCTAGTCTGAAACCCCTACCTGCATTTCTGCTACTGCTCACCCTATCTGCAATGACTCACATGCCCCTTCTGCACAGCCCCGAGCAACCCCACTTAGCACACAGATGTCCCATGCTCTATCTCCCTACATGATCCAGCCTAGTGAGTCTCTCTGAAATTCTCATCCATGTCTTTCCCACAACCCACCAGATCTAGTACTGGTTTCTCAACCAGTGCACAGGCTTAGCCTGACCATTCCCACTTGAACTTTAGCCAGCTTCTAGGCTTTCTCAGGGTCCTACATACCTTTCCCAGTCTAGTCTGACCATTCTTGCCTGTTGCTCAAACAACTTCAAGATTACATGAGGACCTGACTTACAACAACTACCTGCAAGTCCCTTCTGCACAGCTTCCAACTACCCCACTCAGTACTTCCCATATTCCCATCAAGGGTATATAGTCCAGTAAGTTCCCTTGACTTCCCAATCTATTTATGCCTTTTCCACAACCCACCAAATCTAGCCTGGGTCCCACAACAAATTACCAGCTTAACCTGACCTCTCCTGCTTATATATACAGAGAAGGAACACTAGGCTTTGTCAAAGATCTTCCTCAGCTATACTCCAATCCACAGTACTCTTCCATGCTATATATCCATCCTTTTGGACCTAGACAGGTCTACCCCTACACTCCAGGCGTGGAATAGGAAGCACATCCTGTAGAGCAGTCCTGTCCCCAGTGTTGATGTGGCTTCATTCCACACAAGCCATTTCCAACCCTTAGACCCAAACCATTATACAAATTGTCTTCTTCCCCAATCTACTCTGTCCATATTAGACCCAGAACTAACAATAAAAGTCCACATTCCCAGATCTCATTGCAAAAATACCAACAATATAAAGAACAAGCCAGCATCTTCTCTCTAAAACTTAAAAAGTTGTATAGAAATGTTTGACAATGAGAATTACCTAGATGAACTTAAGGACGCAGAATTTAGAAGAACAATCATGAATTCCAACAAAAAATTAAAAGAGTTTAAGGAAAACACACACACACACACACACACACACACACACACACACACACACACACAAAAACAGCTCCATGAAATTAAGAAATAGCTCAAAGAGAACAAACTACTGAACAATGACCAAGAAACAGAAGCATAGGCTGAGGAAAATGATTAAAACAATATCATGTGAGGGCAGAATTCAGTCAGGAGATATAAATGAAGAGGACTCAAGCTGAAATAAAAATACAATTGAAATATCCAATAACACAGCTAGAAACTAAAGGAAAACCTTACAAGTAGAACTAAACAAGCAGAAAATAGAATATCAGGACTCAAAGATAAAGTCAAGGATCTAGACGAAATAATAAGCAAAGTACATATAAAAATAAAACACAGGAAAGGAATATAGAAAATATGAGACAACATGAAAAAACAAGAATTATAAATGTAGATGATGGGGAAGAATTCCAGATCAATGGCATGGACAGAAAACCTTAAAAGATATGTATGGATTTTTAGATTTAGGGGAGGGGAAGGGAGGGGAAGGAGAAGGGAAGGAGAAGGGAAGGGAAGGGGAAGGGAAGAGGAAGGGGAAGGAGAAGGGAAGGGGAAAGGAAGGGGAAGGGAAGAGGAAGAGGAAGGGAAGGGAAGGGGAAGGGAAGCGGAAGGAAATGGGAAGGGACTGGGAAGGGAAGAGGAAGAGGAAGGGAAGGGACAAATTCCCAAGAATAGTGTATACCTTTAATACCAGCACTTGAGAGTCAGAGGCAGGTGAAGCTAGTTTGATCAACAGAGCAAGTTCCAGGACAGCCAGAACTACATCATTAGACTTTGTCTCACCAAATAAAAAGGAGAAGGAAAATGAAGAGGAGCATGAGGAGAAAGAGAGGATGAGGAGGAGGAGGAGGAGAACAACAAAGGCAACAACCACCCCAAACTCCTTCCATGAAGATACTATCACTTCAATGTCCAATAAAGGTAAAGACAGAACAAAAAAGAAAGTTGCAGGCCAACATCTCTGATAAACCTAGACCCAAAAATACTGAATAAAATGCTTACAGATAGAATACAAATATGTATCAAGATTATACACTATGATAAATTGCTTTATCCCTCAAAAGCAAGATGCTTAAACATATGCAATTCTGTAAAAGAAGTAAATCACACAAATAAATCTGAACATAAGAATCCTATGTTCAGGCCTCAAGTCCAGCCGAAGTCATATTGCAACTTTAACTAACTTGTCTTTTTCTTTCAGTCCTCTCTCCAGCTCCCGGTAGACCTCGTGAAAGTTCTAGCTGGTCTCAGACAGTGGCACACTCAACGTGGGACCCAGCACGCTGGATACAGTGAAGGACAACTCGGGAAGGAACCACGTGCAGAGAAGTGGGGCCAGCGGAACTGTAGCAGGCTGCTCACTGATCTACCAGAAGCTCCAAAAAACAATGGAAGGTGTCTGATGTGGGAAGTGGGGAGACTTTCGGAACCCTATCTGTTCATGATTTATAAGAAGCAAGTAGACAGCAAAAGGAGATCAAGGGGATACAAATCGGAAAGGAAGAAGTAAAAACATCACTCTTTGCAGATGACATGATAGTGTACTTAAGTGACCCCACAAATTCCACCAGAGAACTCCCACAGCTGATAAACAAGTTCAGCAATGTGGCCAGATATAAAATTAACTCAAACAAATTAGTAGCCTTCCTCTACTCAAAGGGCAAACATGTGGAGAAAGAAATTAGGGAAAAGATACCCATCACAATAGTCACAAAAACTATGAAATACCTTGGTGTGACTCTAACTAAGTGAAGGACCTTTATGACAAAAACTTCAAAACTCTAAAGAAGGAAATCGAGGAAGACCTCAGAAAATGGAAAGATCTCCCATGATCATGGATTGGAAGGATCAATATTTTAAAAATGGTCATCTTACCAAAAGCAATGTACAGATTCAATGCAATCCCCATCAAAATTCCAACCCAGTTCTTCATGGAATTGGAAAGATCAATGTGCAATTTCATTTGTAATAACAAAAGACCTAGAATAGTGAAATCCATCCTCAACAACAAGAAAACATCTTCAGGAATCACTATCCCTGACCTCAAGCTATATTACAAGGCGATTGTGCTGAAAACTGCATTGTACTGGTACAGAAATAGGCATGTGGATCAATGGAATAGAATAGAAGATCCAGAAATGAGCCTTCATGTATATGGTCACCTGATTTTTGACAAAGGAATTGTAAACATTCAATGGAAAAAGGACAGCCTCTACAACAATTGGTACTGGTCCAACTGGCACTCAGCATGCAGAAGAGTGAAAACAGACCCTTTCTTATCTCCTTGTACAAAGCTCAAGTGCAAGTGGATCAAAGATCTCCATATTAAACCAGGTCCACTGAAACTATTAGATGAAAAAGTAGGGAAAACCTTAGAACTCATAGGCACAGGAGAAAATTTCCTAAACAGAACACCTATAGCTTGAGCTCTAAGGTCAAAGATTGACAAATGGGACTTAATGAGATTGCAAAGTTTCTGTAAGGCTAAAGACACTGTCATGAAAACAAAACAGCGGCCAACAGAGTGGGAAAAGATCTTTACCAACCCAACATCAGATAGAGGCCTAATATCCAAGGTATACAAAAAAAACTCAAAAAGCTAGATACCAGAGAATCAAACAACCCTATTAAAAATGGGTTACAGACTTAAACAAAAAGTTCTCAATCGAGGAATATTCAATGGCTGAGAAACATCTAAGGAAGTGCTCGACATCCTTAGCCATCAGGGAAATGCAAATCAAAACAACCTTGAGATTCCACTTCTCACAAGTTGATTGGCCAAGATCCAAAGCTCAGATGACAATACATGCTAGTGAGGATGTGGAGAAAGAGGAACACTTCTCCACTGCTGGTGGGCTTGTAAAGTGATACAACCACTCTGGAAATCAGTCTGGCGGTTCCTCAGAAAAATGGACATAGTACTACCTGAAGATCCATCTATTCCATTTCTGGGCATTTACTCCAGAGATACTCCAACATACAGCAAAGGTACATGCACCACAATGTTCATAGCAGCTCTATTTATAATAGCCAGAAGCTGGAAAGAACCCAGATGTCCTTCAGTAGATGAATGGATACAAAAATTGTGGTACATTTACACAATGGAGTACTACTCAGCCACCAGAAACAATGACTTAACCAAATTCTTAAGAAAATGGCTGCATCTACAGAATATCATCCTGAGTGAGATAACCTAGTCACAAAAGAACAGACATAATAGGCAGTCACTGATAATTGGATACTAGCCCCAGAAAGCTCTGAATACCTGAGAAACTACTCACAGACCATATGAAGCTCAAAAAGAAAGAAGGAATGAGAGAGAGAGAGAGAGAGAGAGAGAGAGAGAGAGAGAGAGAGAGAGAGAGAGAGAGAGAGAGAAGAAAGAAAGAAAGAAAGAAAGAAAGAAAGAAAGAAAGAAAGAAAGAAATGCCAAAATGTGGAAGTCTTAGTCCTTCTTAGAAAAAATATAAGTATATTGCACCTTGTCAGAGTGGGGTTCACCTAGACCTTAAATCATTAATAATTCAAGAGCTAAGAATATAGCCTCGTGGCAATTCTTGGTATTTAAAAAACACTGTTTAGTCTTTACACACCAAGAAAACTTTGACTAATTGTATGTTAAGTTTTATTTTACATGTACTTTATGCTCATTGGAATTTGTAAGATTTCAATGCATACAATCAAACCTTTAAAAAGATCAAGTACTGAGAAAAATATATTCATATAGTTTTATGCAAATGCTTTTAAAACTCTGTACATTTATCTCTGTTTTTAAAATAAATTTGTTTTTAAAAAAAATCTAGCATACTCTCATGATAAAAGTGCTAGAGAATGAAGGACTTGAGACAACAGTCCTCACCATAATAAATATAGAGAAGCCCACAGGCAATATCACCATAAATGAAATGGGGAGGGTGGGGGAAGCAATCGTACTGAACTCAGGAATGAGAAAGAGATGTTCAATATACACTCTATTTTAGTATTATGCTTATAGCACTAGCTAGAGTAGTAAGGTAGGAGAAGGAAACTAAAAGGATACAAATAAGAAAATAAGACACAATATCATTCATTAGAGATCCTAAATAGTCTACTGGGAAACTTCTAATAATAATAAATCCAGCAATGTGGCAGCATATAGAGTCAACTTGCACAAACAAACATCTTTTCTATATAAGCACGACAAAGGTACAGAGAAGGAAAACATAAACACATTCCTTTTTACAATAGGCCCTCAAAAAATAGGAATAAACCTAAAACAGGAAGTCAAGCACCTCTACAATAAAAACTTTAAA
Organism: Micromys minutus; assembly: GCF_963924665.1. NCBI lineage: Eukaryota > Metazoa > Chordata > Mammalia > Rodentia > Muridae > Micromys > Micromys minutus. The sequence goes on along the minus strand of NC_137970.1, from coordinate 46,373,188 downwards.
ATTCTGAGGAAATAAATAGTGGAAAACACTAGAAAATGGAAAGATATCCCATGCTTACAGATTGATCATTAACAATTACAATAATAGCACTCAAACTTGTCAGTAACTAACAGCTCTCTATGTGGACCTAAGACCTGCTCGGCAAGAGGAAAGTCATGTCTGGTATTGGAAATTTAGCCAACTACTCAGTTCTCATGGAGTCATGTAACTTGGAGGAGTATGAACAACCATCACTTTCCTAAATCAGCATAATCCCTAAATACAATATAAATATTTGCCTTTATAGCCATAGATAAGTGTAATTTCTACCCCTTGTCAAGGAAACTCTTTGTAACAGACGGAGACCACTATAGAAAACCACAATCAATCAAGATGCAGAATTGTGGCATTCAGTCCCATCTGCAAAACACTCCAAACTTTAAGGCTCAGGGGACATTATAGAAGATGGGGACAGAAAGTCCAGAAGAGCCAGAGGATTGGGGAGTTTGCTAGTAGAATGAGGAGCCACATTCTTAAAGACTCATAAGACTACCTGAATATAAGCTGAACATAGATGACACATACAGGCATGTCAAAGTGGATGTTAGAAAGAGCTCATGAGGCCTCAACCCTACACACACACACACACACACACACACACACACACACACACACACACACACACACACTTATGCATTTAAGCAAAAACAACTAGTTAAAAATTGGTCATGAATTTGAAGGGGGCGGCTATATGGGAGAACTGAAAGGAGGAAATGGAAAGAAAAGGCCAAATGACTATCTCAGGTTTAATGATCTTCAGAACTTTCTGATTTAGCTCTAGCTTCCTTTTGTATTTGCAAAGTATTACTGTACCACCAGTCCAGTACATATAAACCCTCGAGGTTTCAACTTTCCTTTCCTACTCAAAGTCTAAACAGTGATCCTGCACATTCTCATACTATGTTTTCTAGTTTTTTTTTTTCTTTTGCTATCTTTTTACCTGAAGCTTTAGAGACTCTTCTCTAAAGTATGGTTTTCTAACATCTATTCATTCCTGCCTCATATAGGGTTTCCTATACCTGCTTTGAATAGATGTCATTACTGACTTCCCAGTGCCCTGAAAATAAAAATCTAAACTCAATAATGTGGTATTGATAAAAACCTACATAAGGGCCAAGGAAATACTAAGTTGGTTAATTGATTGCCTTGCAAGTACAAAAATCTAAGTTTAATTCCTAGCATCCACATTAAAAAAAAACAAAACAGGCATAGTCATGCATGATTTAAATCCCAGCAACAGAGAGCCTAAGAAAGGTGAATTTCTAGAGCTTGTTGGCCAACTAGTCCACCCTAATCAGTAAACTTCAGGGCAATTAAAGATCCTGTGTCAAAATAAAATTAAATAAACCAATATAAACAAGAGGGAGAGCACAAAGGAATTACAACCAGATTGTCCTCTGGCCTACTCAAAGATTTGTACATAGGTTTATGTACACATGTATATACACAAACACACACACACACAATCACATACACACAAATGATAGAGACAAAAAGAGACAGAAAAGTTCCTCACAAATTTTTAAAAAGCTGTGCTTCTCAGCTTACACCTGCAAATCCTTAATTAGCACTTCCATTTTATGAGTCTGGTGATAAGATTGGCAACTAAGTCAGAGCATAACTATGACATCCTTAAGGTTATGCGTTTATTGTACTGAACTTATCTGATTCCCCTTTAACTTACACATATTTTTCTAACAAGCTCATTTCTTTTTTTTTTATATTTAACCATAAATTTACTGAAAGCCTTACTGGAAAGAGGCATCATATGAAATAATATTGTTACATCAAAGGAAATGCATGACATATAAATACAGAGGTCTAAAAGAGGCTGGAAGCAAGTGAGGGGGCAAAACTGGTGGTGATGAGTAATGTCACTGATGGGAAGATGTGTATATATATATATATGTATATGCGTGTGTGTGTGTGTGTGTGTGTGTGTGTGTGTGTGTGTTCGAAGAAAGGGTGAGCTCTATGTCACTCATAATGAGAACTTGCAACGAGCTTGTAAAAACATAAAAACAAATAAATATTTGTAATCAAATTAATTCCTGTTAACATCTCTGAAATGGAACATTCTACTGATAATCATTTGACCTAAAATATTGTACTAACCAAAAATTTAATAGAATCAAAGCTGGGAGAGGGAGCTGAGACAACACCATCAGGACTCAAGAGCCTGGCTGCAGACTGCTGAGCATCCAAAAGAGCCTCACAAGCGCTCTCCCACCTGAGCCCATGGGTGAGCCCCTGACTGACCATCGAGGGAGAGACCGCCAGGAACTCTCGGAGCACAGGTAGCATGGTGCTCTCTGGGAATGGGTTCGTTCCTGCCCATAGAGAGAGCCTGGTCACAACCAACAGAACTCAGGGCCTGCCTGAAGACTGCTAAGCACCCAGAAGAGCCTCAGAAGCACTCTCCCACCCAAGCCCACAGAGACAGAGTCAAGTCACTACCATCAGAACTCACTTCCTGCCTGCAAAGAGCTGAACATCAAGGAGCAATCTCCCTCCTGAGCTCACAAACCCTCAGTCCCACAGGAGAGACAAGCTCTAGTTAGAGACAAGATCACCTAACATCACAGATAACAAGATGGCAAGAGAAAAGCACAAGAACCTAAGCAATGGAAGCCAAGACATCCTGGCAACATCAGAACCCGGTTCTCCCACCACAGCAAGTAGTGTATTTCCCAACACTCCAGAAAAACAAAATTTAGACTTAAAATCATACTTCATGATGATTATGGAGATCCCCGAGAAGCCCACGAAACAATTACAGGTAAACCAGAAGAAATCACTCAAATAACTACAGGAAAACACAACCAAACAGGTGAAGGAATTGAAAATGGAAATAGAAACAATAAATCACAAAAAAAGAGAGAACCCTGGGGATAGAAAACCTAAAAAAAAAATCATAAGTCACAAATGCAAGCATCACCAACAGACTACAAGAGATGGAAGAGAGAATCTCAGGGGCCGAAGACAACATTGAAAATATAGACAGAACAGTCAGAAAAGATGCAAAAATCAAAAAGCTCTTAACCCAAAATATCCAGGAGATCCAGGACACAATGAGAAGACCAAGCCTAAGGATAATAGGAATAGAAGAGGGCGAAGAATACCAACTAAAAGGCACAGTAAATGTTTTCAACAAAATTATAGAAGAAAACTTCCCTACCCTTCAGAATGAGATGACCATGGACATACAAGAAGCCTACAGAACTCCTAATACATTGGACCAGAAAAGAAACTACTCCCAACACATGATAGTAAAAACACTAAATATTCAAAACAAAGAAAGGATGCTAAAAGCAGTAAGGAAAAAGGGAAAAGTAACATATGAAGGGAGACCAATCAGAATTACACCAGACTTCTCAACAGAGACAAAGCAAAGATTCTGGACAGACATTTTTGACTCATCCAAAAAAAAAAAAAAAAAACCAAAACAAAATAAAACTATCAAGATAAATTCTCAATCTTGAGCATCTATGCTTCAAAAACAGGGGCACCCACATACATAAAAGAAACAGTACTAAAGTTCAAAGCATATATTGTACCACACACAATAATAGTGAGAGACTTCAATAACCCACTCTCATTAATGGACAGACAAATCATGGAAGCAGAAAACAAAGAGACACACCTAAACTAGCAGAGGTTATAAACCAATTGGATTTCATACACATCTATAGAAGATTTCATCCAAAACCAAAAGAGTACACCTTCTTCTCAGCACTTCATAGTACCTTCTCCAAAATTGACCATATAGTCAATCACAAAACAAGCCTTAATAGATATAAGAAGATCGAAATACTTCCATGCATCCTATCAGATCACCATGGACTAAGGCTAGTCTTTAATAACAAAGAAAAACAACAAAAATCCCACATACACATGGAAGGTGAACAATGCTCTACTCAAGGATAATATAGTCAAAAAAGAAATAAAGAGAGAAATTAAAGATTTTTTAGAATTTAATGAAAATGAAAGCACAACATACCCAAACCTAAGGGATGCAATTAAAGTAGTACTAAGAGGAAAACTCATAGTTCTGAGTGCCTTGAAAAAGAAACTGGAGAGAGCATATACTACCAGCTTGACAACAGAGCCTGCTATACCACTCCTGGGCATATACCCAAAAAAAGCTTCAACATCTAACAAGGACACATGCTCCAACCAGGTTCATAGCAGCCTTATTTATAATAGCCAGAAGCTAGATAGAACCCAAATGTCCTTCAACAGAGGAATGGGTACAGAAATTGTGGTATATTTACACAATTCAGCTATTAGAAACAATGATTTTACAAAATCCCTAGGCAAATGGATAGAACTAGAAATTATCATCCTGAGTGAGGTAACCCAGTCACAAAAGAACACACATGGTATGCACTCACTGATAAGCAGATACTAGCCTCAGAAAGCTCTGAATACCCGAGAAACAATTCACAGACCTTATGTAGCTCAAAAAGAAGGAAGGGCAAAATGTGGAAGCCTCAGTCCTTCTTAGAAGGGAGAACAAAACACTCACTCAAGGGAGGAGGTACAGGATGATCAAGTGGAAGAGCAGAAATTGAAGAGGGGATTGTTCAAAGGCTTCCTCACCTGGGGATCCACTACCACATGTGCAACCACCGGCCACTGTTGCTGATGCCAGGAAGTGCTTACTGGCAGGAACCCGATATAGATATAGATGCCTCCTCAGGGGCTCTACCAGAGTCATACAAATACAGCTGAGCATGTTTGCAGCTAACCATCGTACTGAACACGGGGGCCCCAATGATGGAGCTAAAGAAAGGACTAAAGGAGCTGAATGGGGTTCCAACCTCATGGGAAGAACATTATCAACCAACCAAACCCTCCACAACTCCTGCAGACTAAAACACCAACCATTGAGCACGCATTGAGAGACCCATGGCTCCAGTTGCATATGTAGCAGAGGATGGCGTTGTCTACCATCAATGGGAGAAGAGGCCTTTGGTCCCCGAGGGCACAGTTTCCCAATGTAGAAGATTGCCAAGGCAATGGGGTGGAGAGGGTGATTGGGAAAGGGTGCACCTTCATGGAGACAGAAAGAGTATGGGGATGGGAGAGGGAGTGAGGGGATAACATTTGAAATGTAAATACAGAGAATGTAATAAAAATGTAAAATAAGAATTAAATCAACGCTAAGCAAAATATGATTGCTTATGAAGCATCTCACTGCACTGTTTCAAGCACGCTATACTATCCCTTTCTCTGTTATCGAGGCAAACAGTGTTCTAAGAATGCTGTTGCAAGCTGCATTCTGGGAATCTGTGTCTTTAAAGCTGTGGTATTTTCTGTAATTCAGAGCCTTGTTATAGAATATTTATAGAATGTCTCAATTCTCCTCTGCTGGCATTTTTCTCTTGTTCACTAAATCTCCAAGTTCTATAATGTAACCAGTCTCAACCTCAATTCCCCCTTAATTCTCTCTCTCTAACCTTATTTTTAAGTATTTCATCTATGACGGTCACCCACCATGGGGATCTCTTATTGTTCTCATTCCATATTGTAAATAGCTTGTGTCTTTAGTTTGTAAGCTCTTCAGAGAAAGAATTTTCTCTTTTGTTAGTGCAATTGTAAAGCAACCTATTGTAAAGCACTGTGCATACTTCTAGTCTATCGCAAATATGGTTCTTTCTGAGTTTCACCGGAATTTTATGTTAAGTCCTATGACTTCAGTTTGGCATCATTTTCCATGCATTATTTTGGGCCCTTCTTACATATTTTTTAAAGTAAAATGAAAGGACCTTCTAGTTTTGAGAGTGTTATCAGCTACACATCTGAGTGTACAGGTTTCATCCTGCTGTATTTCTTACAGATAAGAATATCAAATTAAATACCCTTCAAGATGGTCCTCTAAAGGTAAAACACAAGCCATTTCCTTTAAAGCTTATCTACAGATGATCTTTTCTCTCTAGTATTACAGAAAAGCAACCCTGTTCCACTTGGAATTAAACATATCCTAGCTATCATCAGTTACAATTCTCTACTGGGAAACAATTCTGTTTTTTGTTTTTTTAAAGTAAAACCATTGATTTCCCCTAGAGCAAAGAAAACCTTAAGATTCAGAGAGTAACTGAATAATAAAACCCATTCTGCATGAATCCAAATATTTAGAAACTCAAAGTAACTTTAAACATCAAAATGAATTAGAAAACTAACCAGATCAGACAGGACATACTTTCTTATGTGAACCCAAGATTCAAGTGTGATCAATAAACCACAACCTCAGCAACTGGTGGAAAACAGTGTCCATATGGAAATAAAGGATGCAGTCACTATGTAATTTTTATTTTTTTAAACAATCTTGCCCATCTAGATTTACAGTTAAACAAATGCTTTTAATCTTAGCCATTCTGATTGGTATAAGATGGAATCTCAGAGTCGATTTGATTTACATTTCCCTGATGACTAAGGACTTTCAACATTTCTTTACGTGGTTCTTGGTCATTCGAGATTCCTGTGTTGTAAATTTTCTGTCTAATTCTATACCCCATTTTGTATTGTATTATTTGGTATTTGGGATGTTAGCTTCTTGAGTTTTTAATATATTTTGAATATTAGCCCTGTATCATATGTGTAGTGAAGATCTTTTCCCAATCTGTGGGTTGCTGTTTGGTCCTACTGACCATGTCCTTTGCCTTACAGAAGCATTTCAATTCATGATCTTAGAGCCTAAGCCACTGGAGTTCTGTTTAGGAAATCCCCCCCCCACACCCCTGCCAATGAGTTCTGGGTTCTTTTCCACTTTCTCTTCTATTAGATTCAGAACACTTCTCCATTGCTGGTAGGATTGCAAACTGGAACAACCACTCTGGAAATCAATCTGTAGGGTCCTCAGAAAATTGGAAATAGATCTATCTGAAGACCCAGCAGAAAGAATGGAACAAGCAACCTCAGGAGGTGGGGGGGGGCTCTAGAATGTACCAGAGACCCAGTAGGTAAGAGGCTGTCAGAACTCAAAGGAAGAATCTTAGATGAAATGCCCTACAGTGGGCAGAGGGAACTGGTAGAGCCCATCTCCAGTAGAAAGAGCATCAAGTGGAGGGATGGGGTTACCATTCCACAGTCAAAAACTGTGACCCAGAATTGTTACTGTCTAAAAGAACTGCAGGGACAAAAATGAAGAAGAAACCGAGGGAAAGGTGGTCCAGTGACAGGCCCAACTTGGGATCCAGCTCAATGGGAGGCTCCAAGGCCTGATGCTATTAGTGATGCTATGGTGTACTTACAGACAGAAGACTAGCTGCTCTCCAAGAGGCCTAACAAGCAGCTGAAAGAGTCAGATGCAGATACTTACTCCAAACCAATGGATAGAAGCCTGGGTCCCCTGTGGTTGAATTAGGGAAAAGCTGGAAGAAGCTGAGGTGGAGGGTGACCACATAGAAGGACCAGCAGTCTCGACTAACCTGGACACCTGAGATCTCTCAAACACTGAACAACCAACCAGACTGCATACATCAGCTGATATGAGGCTCCAAACACATATTCAGCAGACCACTGCCTGGTCTGGTCTCAGTCAGAGAAGATGCACCTAATCATTGAGAGACTTGAGGCCCTAAGAACTGGAGAGGTCTGGTGGGGTGGAGAGAGTAGGGACATCCTCTTGGAGATGGGGGAAGAGGAATGGAATGAAGAACTGTTAGAGGATAGACTGGGAAGAAGATAATGACTGGACTGTAAAAAAGGATTAAAGATAATTAAAAAAAAAAAAAAAACCAAATGCTTTAAAAAGATTTTCTATCTGGAAATATTGTTCCCTGGGCCAAGTAACAGTTAAAGAAAAAGGTTCAAATGAGAGAAATTTAAGAGAAAAGCAAGCACACAACGATAATCTACGATTTCTGATTGTTCTGCCTGTCCTTTCTATGGATATAGGAAGTATCAGCTTTTTCTTCCTTTTCTGTTACAATCTAGTCTACACCACTAGAGCATTTCATATAAATTTCAATATAAATTCTACTTCTGAGTGATATACAATAAAAATACAGACAAATCACTTGAAAATGATGACTCCATACCAAAAGATGCTGACAAGTTCTTATCCGTATCCACATAAAGAACATATTCCAGAGACTAAGCCCAGATGGAGATCTTTATAAAATGTATGTTAAACCCATTCTCCCAGCAATACCTGGCAATGCAAACAAATCAGGACAGGTGTAGATTCTATCAACACTGCCTCTTACCAAGACTCTCAGAAGTGCATGGCTAATAGGAACTAAAATATGATCTGACAGGTGAATTCAGTATGATTAAAATATGGGTTATTAAAATGACATCTTGACACAATATTCACAATGGCTTCATTATGAAAGTCTAGTTTTCTGTTCACAATGCTTTACAGTACCCCTCGGGGCAGAGTTAAATCTGAACATGTTGCTGCTAAGCAGCTATCACAGTATCTACTGAGATAAAGTTAGAATATTTTTAGTTATAAAGAAAGAAATATAGACTATATTAGACACTTAATGCCTAACAGATGATAGCCTTTTACCTCCTAAAAGAAATATGCTGGCTTAAGATGATTTAATATTGAGTACTCATGATCTTGTAATCAGTATTAGCTAAAAAAGAAAGATTTTTAACTAATATTCAATCTTGGGGTTAAGTTAGCTAAGCAGATATAGACTGTGAAGTATCACATTTCATCAACCATCATGGGTCAGTATGTCCACTATCAGATTATATGTAGCACTCACATTAATTACTAAAGAAATATAGCTTAAGAATACTTTTTAATCCAATAGCATCTACTAGGGACTTTTCATGGGTTACATTGTGAAGGGAAAAAAAAGTAAAAATTAAAAGAACCAGAAGATTTCAAATATTAAGATAGACACACAAGATTATTGTTAAATATAGATGATTGTATCACTAATTGATATTCCCTTTGTCAAACTTCATTTTGTCAATTATTATTATGATTTCTTTTTCAATATTTCATACCAGTCATTTTTAATGTTTGAGATTTTTTTTGCTCCCCCCAGCAATTATTAATTGCCAAAAACTTCTCAGCTAATATATGGAATATATGGACACCTCCTGTCCCACACCACAATGGGGTTTTTCCTGGCTTGATCTTGTGCCACTGTGGTTCATGTCACACAGTTTGGTTGTTGTTGGTTGATTGTTTGATTGATTTCCAAATATACATAAAAGTTTCAAGTCCACAGTGTTAACCATTATGTTATGGAACTTCAAGCAAAAGGATTTCAAAGAACATTTTTGTCCACCTCTTAAAAGTAAGTTGCCAACATAAGGGTCCATTGTGTCCACTTTTTCATTTTAAGCACTTATGCCAGTGTCAGAAATGTATCATGAATATATTCATCCCATTATCGTTTATCAACTTCCATTGCCACTTGAGTTCCTTTCTCCCCTTCTACTTTTGGGTATGTGTACTTATGAACTTGTACACAAAGATTTTGTGCAGATAGGCACAGATGTTGTGTGTTTATGATGAACATAGACATGCCACATCCAGAAAAGCCCACTTCCCAGCTATCTTTCTGTCTTCCAACTTGTATACACTTTCTGCCCCCTTTCTGCAGTGTTTCTTAGATTTCGGAAAACAAGACATAGATGCCCTATTTGAGACAGAATAGTCCATCCTTCCTCAGTGCATTTGTCACTTATAAGTCTCTGTGCTTACTACTGCCTTCTGAAAAAAAGAAACTTCTCTGATCAAGGTTGAGGGCAGCCCTAGTACACAGGCATGTGGTTCCTCTTAGACTGGGTCTTAAGACTGAGAATAACACTAATCCACACGTGTAGACACATGTTTAGAGAGAACTTTGACTCAATGTCCACACAGCAAAGTATTATGTGTAATTTTTCCCTTAGTGCCTTTGACATCTGCAGCCATAAGTTTTCACAGAGGTTTACAGAATCCTGTGGAGTGCTCTTCACATATAATCATAATGTGTTTTGTTGCTCTCAAAGCATTTGAGCTGTTATTAAATCAGTGTGCATATTCAGCCTGGAACATTAGTACTATAACATAGAGTCTTAGTCTTTTTTTGTCTGAATTTTTGAGACAGTCTGTGTAATGTCCAGGCTGCCCTTGAAGTAATCTTTCTACCTCAGCTTTCCAAGCATTGGGAGTACATACATACTAAGCCTGAATTTAATTTTTTAATTATTGTATTTCTAGAAATTATATTACAAATCCATGAACCCCCAAAACAAGAAAGCTCAATGTCAGTAAGAAGTGAGTAATCACAGCCTAGCAGTAAAGAACAAAGATTATAAATCAAACTTCTTATACTTCCTCCATACCTTTTATTCCTTTTCCTCTTTTCCTCTCACAACACACACACACACACACACACACACACACACACACACACACACACACACACAGACACTTAGATATATGTCCTCTAAAATAGCCAATATAGGATTAGGGCCTGAAAAAACTACTGCTTGAATAGGCTTGCTTGTAGTTATGTAGTCCATTGTACTCAGTGCAAAAAAGCACCTTTCCTATAAAGCATCTGAGGAAAGAGGAAGATATCTTTGTAATGAGATTTCACCTGAATAAAAGGAAAAATATCTTGACCGTGAAACTCCTCAATACATAAATGACTTAGAAGGAGGATTATGAAATTTAATTCCCAAAGGCCCTTTAAAAATAATTCATCTTTCTAGAAATGTTAGAGGTAATCATAGAGGGAGGAAGATATATGAGACCACTACAAACCTACACAATCCTATAACTTTAAAAGTGGCCTCAGTTCTGCTGTACTGTACAGATGGGATAAGATAAAACTGCCAGTTATAATTACTAACTTGATCCATCAACAGATGTTGGCTTTTGCTATCTGATGCTCATAACACACCACTTGGTAGTTCATCTAATATATAAAGAATCCAATTATAAATCTTTTGGATGGGATAATTGTAATAATACAAAGAAGTAAAAGAAATGTCCTGGTTTATAAAGGAAACAATATATATTATGTGTTCAGAAGAGAACAGAGTTACTTTTATGACAAAGATAAAGCAAGACAGAGATTTGTCAAACTTCATCAATTCTTTTGAACTCTCCTCCTGATTTCAGACTTTTCTTGGCAAAAAAGAAACCTTGGTAAGGAAGAGTTTCCATAAAGACACAGTGAGAATCACACACTCCTTTGGAAAAATGGAGCTTTTAGGAAATAATATCCTATTGAATGTTATGTCAACAGGAAGTTATTTAACTACTAGTATATAATTTAGTATACTGAGATAATATGGGGATTCTTCACTTGTGCCTGGAACTCAAGAGTCTATAACATATCAACTCCCATCCTGAAGCCAGGATGCTGATCAAGTCATAGTAAGCATACCAGTCCGACTCCAGAGCTCTTTCTAAACTTGTGTTTAATGCATGGTCAGTGCTCTAGATTGCTGATCTAACCCGGTGAACATGAATTCTGGGTCAGTCATATTCTTTGGTTAGCTTCCCATCTAAATCCTTTTTAAAAATCTTTACAAAAAACACATAGATACTACTCTAAGAAGCTTGTAATTGTCAATATATTAGCACAAAATCCTTAGGAGGGAGATTCTGTTAGCTTCATTTCATAGATTAAAAAAAGCTTATTTAGTAGAACAGAGATTAAACCACAGATAGATCAAGAGTTCATGGTTTTAGCAATTATGTTATGGCATCTTCACAAAGAAGAAAATAAAGTATGAGGACTGTTTTACCAATTATCCTAAAGATGCCCTGCTTTCCTGTATAACAGGTAAAATATTGATGTTATAGTTCTTTAAAAGCAAATAGACAAACAAGTGACAAACATCCTAACTTTGTTTACATGATGTCTACTTACAAAATATTGCACCACAGGGCCCTTTGAGTCTTAGAAAGAAAACTCTGTAAAGTCCTGGGGTCCTGGTTGGGGAGAACTATACTGTGCAGTTATCTTATACTCATTCTTTTTCTCTAATTAGCCCTCACATTATAAACAGAAGTATAGGGATTTCACTTCCCCAACTTTTCCACTACAAGTATAATCTGCATCCTATGGTTTTGAGGCAGGAAGTAAAATTAATTATTTGAGTCACAATGAAGGTCCCAATTAAATCAAACCCTTCTGACCCCAATCCTAGAACTCCTGGTTTGTTCCTCCTCTTCTTATTCAGACAGGATTTCTTCTGCACCTCTAACTGCTATAGAACCACAGGAGTCAAGAGAGCTGAGCAACTTTCCAAACTTTCATCTATTCCAGGATGCTACTTCTCTTCTCTTGCATTTGGCAGCCACTGAACTGACATTCTCTACCAGAATGTCTTTCTCAAGAGTTTTAAGTGTGGCAAATCTAAGTTTCACTTTGTATATTATCTTTTCAAAGGGGAGGTCTTCCCATTTAATTTCTTTTTGTTATCACTATCCTATTTTTTCTTCATCTTACACTCCTTTTGCTATCTTTGAAAGTTGTTATCTACCTCCCCCACTGGAACTAACCTCTAGGAAGGAAGAGATTAGATCTATTTACAATAGTTTCTCAAGTGATTTTAAAAAAACACACAAAAAAACCTCAAAACATATTTGGAAAAAGGAGGAAGCAGCTGTTTATCATAGAACTATAGAAAGAGACCTGTAAATGATACCTGAGCCCTTCAGAGGCTTCACTTTTGCATATTATTTTCATTCTCACACTATCCCCCAACAGAACCTGGTGTTTCCTTTGCTTCCTCACCATTCAGAGGCTGAAGCCTTCCTTCAACTGCTTTCTTCTTATTCTATAGTAAGGTTGGGGGGTCCTTATGTGCGGGTGCACAGACACACACACACACACACACACACACACACACACACACACACACCAAACAAACAAGCCTCTACTGCTTCATACCTTCATGCCTTTGAGAGAGTTAGCAAGTCTCTAACCTAGTCTAAAACACTTTTATTTCTACCCCAAACTAAGTTTCATCTGTCCAAGATTTCAATTTGTAAATTCCCCCATGCTCTGTAATGAAAAAAGTACAGAAAGTCACTGTTCTATAGTGAAATGAAATAAGTCTAAAGAAATAGCTTATTAATAAAGTCATACACCTATCTCTAAGAAGATACAATGGATGAATACTCTATCTGAAGGAGAAAATAATTGGACTTCAGAGTTCTGAGACCTAATCTGTATGTACAATTTTTTTCTATAATATTATCCTTAGAAGATCTAGGTATGATTCATTAATAGAGCAGGCCAGGTTGTATAAAGGCCTACTTGCAATATTTCCATGGCAACCTGAAGCAAACATGACTGTTACTTAGTGTTCGCATAAAGGAGCAGCAGTTCTAATGTAAACAAAGAGGAAAAGGGGGAGAGCAGGAGGAAAAGAAAACACAATGGCAAAGTAAAAAAAAACTAGGGGCATGGGAGGAGCAGGGAGAAGAAAGAGCAGCTGAACAAAAGGAAGGAAGTGGGGGAGAAGGAGAAACAGAGGATCCTTATTTTCCTTTTACTATTTTATGACAGAGTTACCATTTTATGACAGAATGTTTCTGGGACACTCATATTTTGGAACACTTAATAAGTCAATTCCATTAGTGAAATATTTAGTAGTTTACTTTATAGAGTCTATTCTTGATGAGGGGAAAAAAGATTGCTTTGATGTACCAAACAGCCTTAATGAAAAGATTTGGAGTACAAAGTCATATATTTATAAATTTATTTCCTTAAGTATTTTTCTTTGTGGTAGCTGTGATTAAAGGTTGGTTAATGGAAGGGAAGCAGAAATTATCAATCTATCAAGATTCACCAATCCCCCCATATCATCAACTACTATAAGAATTTTTCCCATTGAAGTCTCTTTTGTCCCCATTTCCCCAAAGTACCTCATTTTTGAAAGTTTAATCTCATAGGTAAATTGAACATTCTTTGGATTTTATCAATGAAAAATATGTAGCTACCCATTGGAACTTGTGATTACTGTGTGATAATGAGTGTCATCCTTATTTGATAAAGCAAAACCACTAAACATGTTAATTAGGACATGAAGAAATTTCAAAGGTATTTAATCCTCTCCTTCCCCAACTGCAGACGGTAAATACAGACTGCAGAACCCCATGCTACTCTCCATTTTACATGGTGGAGAAATATTTCTTCCTGTAACATACTGAAAAAAGAAGCAAGTAATTTAAAAAAGCTAAAAGGAAAATAAGTGAGTGGCAAGGATAGTGCTACCAGAATCATACTTGAGAGGCAGGTCAGCCTGGAGAGTGACTGAATACACAGCTTGTCCCCTTAAGCAAATTATTAACTTTCACATTCTTTATCTAAAAACAGGGAGATAACCTCAACTTACAATAAAACCAGAATCCCACAAGCACCTAGCAACTACCTCTCACTACCAATTCTTCCAATTCTAAACCACAGTCCTTTGTTTGCTGTTTCTGCTTAGCTTTAAAAACATCTCTTTTTTCTAACACCACCTGGTGGCTGTTAAACTTTCACCAAAGTCTTATCTGACATGTGATCTTTAATTACTTACTCCCCCTGGTAATCTTCTGAGTATAAATGCACACTATTATCTTTATTACAATGCCTTTAACAATTTGTATGCTAGGACTATCATTAGCTAACAGTGGTATGAGCAAAGATCTTCATAGTAATACTAATGATGAGGTTCTTTAAAAAATAGGGCATCACTAAGACCCTGGGTCAGAATTCTAAATCTGCATTGAATCGTTTTATAATCTTGGACATTACATATTTTGAACCTCAGGTTCCTCTTCTATAAAATTGGAATATAACACCTACATCAGAATGTTTCTTTTTACTTGTATTTTAAATTACATATATATGTGTATGTCTTTATGTGGGTTTCTGTACTTGATTGCAATGCTCAGAGTCCAGAAAAGGGTGTAGGATGACCTGAAGCGGGAGTTACAGGCAGTTGTGTGCTGCTTGATGTGGGTGCTGGGAGTAAAACTGAGGTCCTGTGGGTAACAGTACATACTTTTTTTTAATTGGATATTTTATGTATTTACATTTCAAATGCAATCCCTTTTCCCCCTCTCCCCTACTCCTCACCCTGTTTCTATGAAGATGCTCCCTCTCCCACCCACACACTCCCACTTCTCCTCTCTGGCATTCCCCTACACTGGGGAAATGAGTCTTCACAGGACCAAGGGCCTCTCCTCTCCCTGATTCCCAATAAATTCATCCTCTGCTACATATGTGGCTGGAGCCATGGGTCCCTCCATGTGTACTCTTTGGTTGGTGTTTTAGATCATTGGAGCTCTGAGGGGTCTGGTTGATGTTGTTCTTCCTATGGAGTTGCAAATCCCTTTAGCTCCTTCAGTCCTTTCTCTAAGGCCTCCATTGGTGTTAGCTGCAAGCACCCTCATCTGTATCAGTAAGGCTCTGGCAGAGCCTCTTAGGAGGCATCCATAACAGGCTCTTGTCAGCAAGCACTTCTTGGCATCAGGACAAGTGACTGGGTTTGGTAATTGTTCCAGACCCCAAACTGATTCAGTGAGGATTAGGTGATACAGCATATGCAAAGGGTATGTTGCAGTTCTACCACACAATCCTGGCAAATACAGGACCAATACTATTTTATCACTCTTAATATATCATCATGCCATGCTGAAAAAATTAATACTAAAACATAAATGCACTTGATAAAGAACATCATACAGGGAATGCTCAAAGGCAATATATACAAATCACAAAATATCCATTTTTAATCAAAAATTATGTATACCATATCACCTGTGTCCCAGTAACTAAAGATGTTTCCCAAATAATACCAAATGAAGAGTCTAAGAACATTATATAACAGTCTCTAAATCTGGAATCTCCATCTCACATAGCATAAAGTTTAATTTTATTAATTTAGCCCAGATGGAAATGCAACATATTTCTAAAAGTAGTCACCTTAACTATTTTCAGATCTTTTTATAAAATAAAAAACATGCCATGGATATTCTGCTAATGCTTGGGTATTGGACCCTTCTGACTACTTGGATTAAACTGCCCTAAAATTCCATGTGGTCAATTATCTTCAGTTTTATTTTAATATTTTTTAAGTTATGGCATAGTCCGGGATGGCTTTTAACTTGTGATACTTGCCTCAGCCTCTAAAGTGCTAGAATTAAGAGCATGAATCACCATGCCTGGTTCTCAATTTTTAAAACTAGATAATTGTACAGAATTGCTAGTACAATTTTTACTTGGTTGGTAGCCAAGAACCTATTAGGTATGAAAAAGCCAACTAGTGTCATGGTATAAAAGAATGTTTCATGGACATTTACAAAAAGGCTTGTTATGGAAATGTCATCAAGTTACTCAACATAATGGGTATAAATATGTTCATAGACAAAGTGAATTAATATATGTAATCCTTTTAGCTCTCAATGTTTACCAACTAAAGGTTTGTCTATATATACCCAAATACATAATTTTTCATACATAAGTTGTTCAAAAAGAATAACTGCTATACAATATCTAATGTTTAGAAGTAACTGTTAGATATTTTGAACCAGTCCATTTGTACATACAGTTTGTAAGTGATGCCTTGAACAATCTCCCCAATGACATATAGGAAATAAAGACAGTTAGTTATATCAGTGGGAATGATGGTGAAAGTATTATTGGTAGTAGAATTTAAACTTATTCCAGCTTAAGTATAAACTTTTATTTTTTTATTTTTTATTTTTTTTAGGTCTCAAGAATATCGATTTTATTCCAGTTTATACTCAATTTCAATTACAGGATTCAAAGTATTCTATTCTGAAAATCCATACACTGTAGCTATGTGAACACATAGTTGAGAATAAGTTTATTCCAAGTACATTTGATTTCTTTTGAAAGGTGGTTTTTATAAAGCAAACCATAACAACTTTAAAAAATGCTCACCTTTATTCAGTGAGCAAAGCCTTTGGAATTCTTGCTAACAGACAGTAAAGCATCAATAGTCAGTTTCAGTTTTAGGAAACAGCTTCTGGTTCACAAAACACACATTGAAACATCTTAGTAAAAGGACAGGATCCATTTCCTTTTGCACTGTTTTGCTTCGAGGCAAGAACCCAACTTTAAAATCTATATATTAGTCTATATATTGAAAAAGGAAATACTCGTAAATTATCTTGCATAAAAGTGTGTATGTGTATCTAGGCCTCACTAGATCCAGATGTCAAAAAGCAGAAATGTCAGTAAATTCTAAGCAAATATCAAATGGGTTAGAAGCAGGTAAGTGAAAATCAATACAGAGCCAGCACTCTAGGAGCAGAGGCAGGCTGATCTCTAACAGTTTAAGATGAGTGTGGTCTCCCCAGCAACTCAAGGTCAGCAAGAAAAAGTATAAACTTTTATAAACTATTGACATACATGAACTCAGTTATCTTAATAACACTACAAGGGTAAGATCCTTACTATTGCTAGTCCACAGAGGCCAATAATGATGCACAGAAAAATGAAGCAGCTGCCTTAACTACTACATAGCTTCTGTTCAAGAAAAATAAAAGGACAAAATATTGGCATAACAATCATACATTCAGATAAGTTTAGTAACAAGGATCAGATTTACATTCCTTTCTTAAACAACAAAATACCTAGAAAATTTTTCGCTGGATATTATACAAGCTTCAAAAAATATAATTGCTAAGGAAAGACAAGGCACATTCCAGTTTATGGCACCGAGGCAGAGTTTTTAGGTCACAGGCAAGAAGAAACTGAAATATGGATTCTTGGAACTGAACAATCAGACTGGAGTTCCCACTGGTCAATATGTTTCACAATTGTGAATGAGAGAGCCACAGAATAAGAATTCCAGTGATGTACTGGGGGTAAGGGGAATCTGTAATTGGCTGGTTTTTCAATCTGTATATGCATGATCAGGATTCTCAATTCCCAAAATTGAGAAAACGGATTTTCAGGAAAAAAATAAGAAGCAATGACTTCAAGGATAATAGCATACATCACAGGACACTCTCAACACAGTTAAATAACCATAGTTAGTTAAAATTATAAAAAGTAATTGTTAAAAGTAACAGAAAATTGGGGGCCAGGATGATGGCTACAGTTTGTAAAAATGCTTACTGATAAGGCAAAAGGACCTGAGTTCAAATCTTCTGTAGACATGTAACTGAACATGGCCATGTGGACCTGTAACCTACCTCAGTGCTGAGAAGTTGGAGAAAGATAGCTCCTAGGAGTTCACTAGTTAGCCAACTTAGCCAAAATTGAAACTTCAAGTTCAGTAAGAGATTCTTCTTCAAAAACTGAAGTGGAGACTACCCTAGTTGGCTTCCCATTCTTGTGATAAACACCATGACCAGGAGCTACTTAGAAAGGGAAGGGTTTGTTTTAGTTTACAATGTACATTCTAACATGAAGGGAAGTCAGGGCAAGAACTCAAGCATGGCAGAATCACAAAGAGGGCAGGAACATAAGCAGAAACCATGGAGGCACTGCTTACTGGCTTTCTCTCCACCAATTGCTCAGCCTGCTTTCTTTTACCATTCAAAACCATCTATCTACCCAGAGATGGTACCACCTACAGAGGGCTGAGCCCTTGCACATCAGTCATTAATTTTAAAAATGCTCCACAGGATATGGATCCTGAAGAGACCACTTTCTTTAGCCAGGCAGAACTTCCAGTGGAGGGATACAGACAGCAACTCACTCAGAAAACCTTTGACCTAAAATGTATCCTACATGCAATATATGCAGGGACAAAGATAAAGCAGAGGTGGAGGGAATGGCCAATCAACGGTTGGCCCAAACTGAGACCCATCTCATGGGCAAGAACCAATTTCTGACACTATTAATGAAGAACAGGATCCAAGCATAACTGTCCTCTGAGAGGCTCTACCCAGCAGCTGACTGAAACAGATACAGCTAAACATTAGATGAGTTCAGGAGTCTTGTGGAAGAGTTGGGTGAAGGATTGAGGAACCTGAAGAGGATAGGAACTACACAGGAAGACCAATGCAGTCAACTAACTTTATGGGGCAGTGTACCATGAGAGGAAGCCTGGTAAGGTCAAGCTAAAGGCTACAAGTCCTGGAGACCCTGAAGGGACAGTAGAAGCTTTGCCCACTCCTGGCACCAGGCACTAGTCATATAGCCACAGCCCTCCATAGAGATATTTGTGACCATCAGTCACATAGGGGTAATGCCCCAAGCCCTTCCACATGTAGATGAAGTATCCCTAACATCTCAGACCAAATCAATAAGAAAAAAGACATAATCACAGTCACATAGGCCCAAAACAGAGTTCTCCATGTTAATGAAGTACCTAGAGGTCTGGAAGGCTTAGCCAATAAACTTCCCTTCCCAGATATTCCTCCCTGCAAAAAGTATTTAATCTCAGGTCCACCCGGAGAAGTGGGGTATGGTTTTATGCATCCATTTTCTGCCATGACAATCAACTGTTTAGAATCATGGACTGTTTCTTTTCACAAAGATCCACCATGGGGATCCATGAAAAAGGCCTTCACCTACAGAGCTCCATGTAACCTAATCTCCCATAGAAAGCCTTTCTGCACTCCAGCCATAACCACTACCAAGCCTGCTGCCATCAAGCCTCAGACAATCATCTCTCATGAGAAAAACTAGAGCTCCCCTTGTCCCCTAGCCCTGTGCCAGGCTAGACACTATTCCCAGCTCCCAGGCCCTGATTCCATTCTCTAATCTTTTATGACTCCCATCTGTGCCTGGATGTCCAAAAGTCTGAGAACGCTATGGCCCAGGCCATAAGGGATCCTCAACCAGCTCAGACTGTGCTTTCCTACCCCCAGAGCAGTATCACTGTGCTTCCCTACAGCCTGGCACTGCCCCCAACCCCTGAAGCAGCTTGGGATAAGTGCAGTCAAATTCCCCATGTCTCACCTCCCGAAGAGACTGTGCCCTGTGGCAGGTCAGAGACAACAACCCTACATAACCTGAACCCTTGGGGGAGGTCACAGAGACTAAATGACCAGCCAAAGAGTGAACATGGACTGGACCTAGGGCCCACACTCATATATAGCATATGTGTAGTTTGGTCTTTATGTAGGTCCCCCAACAACAAAAGCAGGGGCTATCCATGAAATCTGTTGCCTATCTGTGGATCCCATTCTCCTAACTGGGCCACCTTGTCTGGCCTATTGAGAGAGCATGTGCCTAGTCCTGCCATGAGATGTGCTGGGGGTGGGGACTGGGGGAATTTCCTCTTCTCAGAGGAGAATAGGAGGGAAGAATGGGGGGAGGAGTTTCAAGGGAGAACTGGGAGGAGAGGGAAGTTGATATTGGGATGTAAAATGTGTAAATAAAATAATTAATTAATTTTAAAATGCCCACAGACTTGCCTCCATATACATGACCAGTAAATCCATACATATATGTGTATATAGAACACACACAAAGAAACAAGCACACATACATACACACACACAAAAGGGGATAGATAGATAGATAGATAGATAGATAGATAGATAGATAGATAGATAGATAGATAAAGGTACCATGAAATCATTTTAAGAGCATAGAGCAATAAAAAGGCATTTCTTTAAAACTATCAAAAATATTCATACAACATCAATATGTGGCACTTAAGACACTATTATCACCTAGACTCCATCCCATTTCCTCAACTTACTATAACAAAAACTACTCTAGACAAGTAAAAACAAGAACATAGGCCTACACTCCCCTCGGCCTACACTCCCCTCCAGTTTGCTGTATCTAGAATCATGGTGTTAAGTGACATGGGGTAGAATGCTGAAAAGTTCATATATAGCCTGCAATATTGAGTTTCAGAAACTACAATCCAATCCAGGTAGGTACAGCTAAGAATCTGAGAGTCTCTCCTTTTACTTAGCTACCACTTTATAAGCTCTTCTTGAAATAGTTGGCTAGGAAGACCAAGGAGTTCAGAAGATGGCACTCCCACCAACAAAGTATAACTATGAGAAAAATCAGGCTGTTTTTATAGTCTCCACCTCTGAAGAATGATAGAGAAATTTTCCCATGGAAATAGAATAAGAAGAAAGGACTCCTTGTAATTCTGCCCTAGGTGATTGATTTTACTTCAAAAAAAGCATGAGGAGGAGGTTTAGGCCTCAGATCCAATGAAGACTTTAGTGGTCAGTACTAAACAACTTGTTGATTCATGAAAGCAACAATTAACTATTCAACAGTTAGACACTTAAGGTAAAACCAGGGTAAGATACATTAAAAAGGGGCCTCCTGGGGTTAGACTAAAACCCAAAGATTTGTCTCAAAAATACTAACCCATAAAGTATTATAGCATAACCTGTAATCCCAGCATTCAGAAGGCTGAGGCAGAAGAATCATATGTTTGAGGTCAGTTTTGACTACACAGTAAAACTGGTAAATAAGAAACAAAAGAAGGAAGAGGAGGAGAAAAGAAGAAGAAGAGAAAAGGCAAGGCTAACTAAATAAAATAGCTAGAATGTAATTGGATCAGAATTTCCCAAAGCATTATAAAGTAATAGAAAAAAAAAAAAACAGTTGATTATTGCTGTTGGCAATGAGCTAAATATCAGAGAGACAAAATGACCTAGTAGAACATAATGCTTCTAAAATCATTAACATTCAAACATAACTATGCACATGCCAAATCTGTACATGCTCTTCACTGAACTTCACTGAACTACTAATACATTCAAGTCATCAAACAAACAATAAAAATAAAGTTTAGAGTACAGGATGGGTCTGCAGTAATAGAAATCTGTAACTAGATAGTAACATTATATATCTAAAATACCCATGTTTATTTTATTTTATTTTATTTTATTGATGCTAGGAATAGAGTCATGAACATTATACATAGTATGCAAACACTCTATCACTGAGCTACATCTCCAACCCCACATGTCCACTTTTAAACAATAAATTTAAAAGGTATCTAGAGGAACAGATTAAGTCCTGAGTGAATGTGTGCTGATAGCATGCCAAGGACTCAACTCTAATGTGTCAAAATATAAAAATTGGGAGGCCTTCTCCTGCCTAAATAAGGATGTCAACCACAACTTCCTATTCACAGAGGATTTCAGCAGGAAACTTCCCCAACAGAGATCACCTATGAAGATTAGATCTGTTCCCTCTCCTATTTCTTCATCTGTATATAATGAACTCGCCTCCTTAGCCTCCTTGTTCCACTGTACATAATAAACCTGCCTCCTTCTTCTGCTGGATATAATAAGCATGTTGAATTTCCTGGCTGCTGGCTTATCTTTATCACAGTGCATGGCTCACCTGATCCCAGTTTTTCTATGCCCATGTTGTTTTTTCAATCTTTCACACCATTCAGGTCAATTACAAAGCCAAGCAGGTCTTGTCAGATATAGAAAGGATTAACATAGTGTGGCTCATATAACCATTAAAAAAGTAGAAAAGAGAAATTATCATCAAAAAGACACAGATACTGACTGAGCAAAATATGTTAAGATTATATAAACATTTTAAAACGCCAAAGTAAGCAATGGTTAAAAGGTAAAGGAAACTATTGTAATTATGTCTCTTTAAACACATAATATCAATAGAGATAGAAATTATATTAATATATAATTATTGGACATATGTAATATAATTTAATCTTTTATAAAGAGGGCAAGGGAATCTCAATCGTAGACCTGATAGAATAAAGAATTGGCCAACATGGAAGATCAGCATATTATGCAACTGAAAGAACAGCAAATAAAAAGAAAATAGTCTCAGAGAAATGCAATACCTCATTAATTAAATCAACATATAATTAAAAGAATAACAAAAGGGAAGAAAAATGGAGGAAATAATGAATAGAAAAATCCCAGATTTAGAAAACCAATGAAACAAAACAAAATACAGCAAAATACATTACCTAAGCATGAGAATCCTGAAGAAAATAAAAAAGATAATGCCAATAGGACCTACACCAAGACATATGACAATAGAAATAATGTCAAAAGAAAAAGTCAAAATTGTGACTGCAGCATATACAGGGGAACCAATTAAGTGTAAAGTGACTTCCTATAAGAGATTATAGAGGATAACAAAAAGCCATAGGATACAATTATAAAGAAAAATAAATACACCGAAAGGGATCAACCAAGAGCTATCTCTCCAGCAATCCAATCTTTCAAAACTTAAAATGAAATGAAGATATTCAAAGAAAAACAAAAAATGTTGCTACTATTTGGGGATTTAGCTCAGTGGTCGAGCGCTTGCCTAGCAAGAATGAGGCCCTGGGTTTGGTTCTCATCTCTGGAAAAAAAAGGTAGCTACTTTACCAGTCTAATGAGACATACTAAAGAAGCCTGAAATGGTGAAATGGTGTAATCTCAGGAGAAGTTCTAGAGCTACCTGTGCACATAGTAAGAGCCTATCAAAAGAGAGAGGAAGGTGGGGAATATTATGTCGGAAGGTTATTTTTGTTGGTAATTTGATCTTACACAAAGAGCAGAAGACTTATAAAGGTAACCATATAAGTATTAACTATTGTAAAATGTATATTTTTATACTTTTGTAATATTAATTTAACAGCATGAAGCAATAAGTTTATAATTGAATTACTGTGCCTGTAATAATGGAAATATATTAATTTGGCAATAATAGCACAAAGAGGGTAAGGGAATGATAGCAAATGTTAACTTTAATTTAGAGAAAAAAAAGATGAAAAGAACCAGGAATACAATAGGAACACTAAAATAATAAACCCTATGAATATGTTTTTGTTCTTCTTAAATCTGTCAGCTACTTTAAAATATCTTATACAGAGAAGCAGGGCTATAACTCAGTGGTAGAACCCTTACCTAGCAAATATATGGACATGGGTTTGATACTAGTGCTACAAAATAAACAAACAAATAAACAATCAATAGACATGTCAAATAAGGTAGTAAACGTAACAATATATTACTGCACTTGTAATGTACAAGAATATCTTACAACCATACAAAAGGGAAGACATGAATATATGTAGCAATAAATTGTTATTTAATTTAAATCAGCAAAAATATAACAGCAATAAGACAAATTACAATTTATACTAAGTAGCAATGCAAAAGAATATTTAATAGAACCAACTCAAATAGAATTACACCAAGAAAGAAAACTGAAAAGAAAGCAACAAAGCACTGGACCCATACAAAGAGAAAGAGACAAAATTATATTTAATGAAAAATATGGCCGAACTTTTTTCAGGTGGTTAAAAACAATAATCCCGATTTAATAAAGTCTACAAACTTCAATCATCATGATTACAGACAAAAGCACAGTAAAACATGCCATACCTAATTCCTTTAACCCACTAATTAAAAAGACTACACATGGTATGCACTCACTGATAAACGAATATTAGTCCAAAACCTCAGAATACCCAAGAAACAATTCACAGACCTTATGAAACTCAAAAAGAAGGATGACCAAAACACTCATGGGAGGAAATAAAGGGACAAATAGAGGAACAGGGACTGAAGAAAAGATCATTCAGAGATGCCTCACCTGGGAATCCATCCCATATGAAGCCACCAAACCCAGTCACTATTGCTGATGCCAAGAAGTACTTAATGGCAGGAACCTGATATGGATGCCTCCTGAGAGGCTCGGCCAGAGTCATACTGATACACTTGAAGATACTTGCAGCTAACCATAAGACTGAGCACAGGGACCCCAATGAAGGAGCTTGAGAAAGGACTGAAGGAGCTGAAGGGGTCTGCAACCTCATGAGAAGAATAACAATATCAACCAACCAACCCCTCCCCCAGAGCTCCCAGGGACTAAAAACACCAACCAGTGAGTAGATATAGAGAGATCCACGGCTCCAACTACATATGTAGCAGAGGATGGCATTGTCTGGCATCAATGGAAGAGAGGCCTTTGGTCCAGTGAAGGTTCCTTTCCCCAGTGTAGAGGAATGCCAAGGAGCTGAGGTGGGTGGTTGGGAGAGGGATCACCTTCATGGAAGCAAAGGGATGGCGGGGGGGGCGTATAGGAGAGGGGTAGAAAGGGCATAACATATGACATGTAAATATATAGAATATCAAATAAAAATCATAAAAATAAATAAATTTAATATTAAAAAAGAAAATGTTCAAAGTATCCAAATGTAAAGACATAGGGAAAAGGTGAAGAATAATTACAAACATAACGTCAGAATCTATGAGATTCAGAAGAGAGTGGAATGACATTTTTAAGTGATTAAAAAAATCTGTTACCTATATTATTTGCTTCAGTGAAATTGAAATTGTCTTTCAAATTTGAGTAGCAAAGAAAACCTGATGCTGGAGCTGTGGGGAGGGACAGTGTAGGTGGGTGGGGGAGCACTCTCATACAGGCAAAGGGGAAGGGGGATGGCAGGTGTAGGTTGGGGGACTGGTGAATGGGTAACCAGGAAGTGGGATATTATGGGATAGGGGTTGGTGGAGGTGTAACCTGGAAGTGGGATATTATGGGATGGGGCTTGGTGGCGGGGTAACCTGGAAGTGGGATATCACTTGAGATGTAAACAAATGGAATGATTAATAAGAACAACAACAAAACAAAGCCAAGAGTCATGTAGCAATTTTTTTGCCTTCCCCTAATCTATCCTCAGCACACAAACACACACACACACACACAAGGCATATCATTATATGATTTGTATGTGATGTTGAATGAAGATTTTAAATATACTGGGATAAATGTTAACAGGTGCAACCATTAAAAACAAGGTCTAGTGATACAAAAGTTAAGATAAAATGAAATCATGGAAATATATTACTCTGTAAGAAAACAAGAAAAGAAAAAACAAGTCATAAAAAGCACATAGAACAAATAGAATATAAATACAAAATGGTATCTTTAAATCCAAATATGGTTATAACAGTATTAAATGAAAATTATGGGCAGACAGTAAGTATTGCTATTACTTCCCAGATTGCTGCCCCTTGTACAGCACTGAGTAATATTTTCTTTAAAAAGTAAAGAATTAATTAGGTCCCTTCTTGGTAGGTTCTAAGGAGGAAGAAAGAGCAAAAGATTTAGCTATCATTTGATCTTTTAAATTGTGTGTGTGTGTGTGTGTGTGTGTGTGTGTGTGTGTGTGTACACCATGTACCATTGCCCAAAGAGGTTAGAAGAGGGAATCAGTTTTCCTGCTAGTTGTGCACCAGTAATGTGGATGTTGGGAACTGAACTCAAGTCTTCTATAAGAAGAGCGGGTGCTTTTAAACTGTTGAGCCACCTTCAGTGCACTCTATCATATGATCTTTATGATGACTCAAATAAATATCAAAGTATCTGAAAGGTGACCCTGAGTTCATCACTCTTTAGTCAGGCTTTAAAAGCTATAGGAAAAACTCTAAAGAGAAACCCAATAAGCCTGGTATGGACAGATGTTCTTGTGAGCCTATTAAGGGATTCTAATTGACTTTGACTTGGACATGTTTAAATGTGCTTTGTTCTGACTTCTGTCTTTCTCACTAGGGCTTATAACTCTAAGGTATTATTTAAACTCCTGTACCTGCTCCTGGTGAGATAGACTCTTTTCCTTTGCTTAAAGGGCTCTAATTTCACTTCTCCCTGACTCCTTTCTTGCTTTTTCTCCACCTTCACATCTCTATCTAGGTAGGGGATTCTTTTCCTCCCTATATCTGTTTGTTAAACAAGTGGAATCATTAATGGACTTTTCAAGTACCTTCTCCAGGCCTTCTAGACGGTTTGAGGACCTCATCCAGCAGGCATATGCCAGAACCAGTTATTGCCCAAATCCCCTAATAACATTCTCCTCTTTAAACAGATGAGGAAAGGAAATAGAAACAGGTTAGTCAGACTTAGGGGCAGAGACCCAAAGAGAACTGTTTTCACTCTTGTCCTTGGCTAGAAGCTGGAAATGTCCTTGGTTCTCTTCTGGCCAGAGGCCAGGAATGCCAGAAAATAGCTCTTGTTTTTTGTTAACTTTCTCCTAAATTAGCACCCCAGCTCGGAGCTATACATGAGGGTATGACAGAAACCACCAGTCCAGACACTACTTTCCTCTGTTAAACAGGTTTAGAAATAGATTTCTGCACTTTTATGATTATAAAAACAAGATTATAACCTTAAAAAAACCTTTTGTCTATTTACTAAATGATTTTATGGCCTTCACTCTTTAAGAGAACATGTTACAGAAGTACCATGAAGGATGAGTATCACAGCTCTGGTGAGGCCATTACAAGAAAGCTACTTCTTTCTGATTTGAAAAAAAAAAGTGGGGGGAGTCTGTGTCTGACCCTGGACAGAGATGCAATGTTATGAACTGCTCCAAAACCAGAACTCTACATAGTATTGCATCCTGGAGTAAGAATTCATCCAGCTAGGCCTGTCAACCACCTGCCCAAGAGTACATCCCCCAGGAAATCTTATTCACCTGAATACATGCTGAGGAGATTGGAGGAATAATTACTCCCTTGATTACATAATGTACTTTTCCTTCCCAGAAGTCTCTCCTCTCTGCAGTTACTTATGGAGGTACCACAATGTGGCTCTGCTAAGCCTGAATGAGGATTTTTGTGTGTGTTACAAATAAAAGTGAAAAATTTTTTTCTTCATCTATTTTTCCAAAGTCTCTGCATGTTTTCCCTGACACTGTGGGTTTTCTCAGGCTTTCTCTGAAGCTCCCCCACTTCACACTACATGGCTGCTTACAAACAAAATGACTTGCTGTCTGTTTCCCTATTCCAAGTAGCTGATGACATTTACAGTTTTCCTGCCTTGTAGCTTTTCTCTCAAACTCTTAATAAAATTGTCCTCAAGCTTTTAGAAAAATTATCTAAACAACCAACTTAAATGTCAAAATTGAGGTTAGGTTAAAAAACGAGTACATTATGTGCTGTCTCTAAGAAACCCACTGTAAATCTGCAAATATGTTATAAGTAAACACCTCTGGTCCTGGTCAAGATGGAAGCTCACTACAGCTGACCTTTTGTAATAATATAAATTTCTGGAGAAAATACCAAAAAAATCTAAGTAGAGGTAAACAGAAGCAGATAGATTGTGAAATAGTTAAAAATGATCCTATATTAAGGTGGATGCTCCATATATTTTCCACTTATATGTTATTCTCAGAGTGTTGATCAAATCCCCAAGCTGTATGGAAGAATAGTGCTGGGAATTCAATTAAAATAAAACAATTACACGGAATGTGGTGGTGGACTCCTTTAAGCCCAGCACTCAGGGCTTGGGGGAGGGTTGCAGAAGCAAACAGAGCTCAGTTTAAGGCCAAATTGGTCTACACAGCAAGCTCCAAGCCAGCCAGGCCTATGTATTAAGACCTTGTCTCAAACAAACAAATGAGCAATTACAATTACTAGCCAGAATAATAATTTTTAAAAGTGATCCTGTGAGCAAGAAATTGTGAGGTAAACCTGTTTTACTGTTTTGTTTGTTTCCTATTTTCTTCTAACTTCTTTGCCCATAGAGTAAGAAGCCCTAATCATATAATTTTTGGAAATGATGGTTGAATGAATAGCAACAATTGACAAATGAATGTTTTTGGCCAGAAAAATCAGGAAAGACACCACAGCCTCAAGAGTGGATTCGTAAGAAACTTCTAGAGAAAAAAAAAAAGAGCTAGAAAATATGACCTTCTAATTTTCTGAGTGAATCAACAAAAGTTTTCCACCCAGATCTAAACTATGCATGTGCAAAGAATATCCAAAGAATCATACCAAGAGGTTGGGTTGAATGATTCAAACTAGACTACCACCTAATACTCAAAATACCGAAATCACACATGCACAGAATAGAAATGAAACAGCAGGCTAGCAACTCAGAAAAGTAAACTGAAAGTATCGCTATTCACAGAATGCAAGACAGAAGTGGTGATCTTTAAAAAAAAAAAAAAAAAAAAAAAAAAAAAAAAAAAAACCTGTCTAGGAGATCTGCCTGCCCCTGTCTCCCAGTGCTGGATTTAAAGGCACATGACACCTAGCCCAGCTTTATACCTAAAACTGTTACAATTGAAAACTTCTAAAATTTGGTAAAAGGCATAATTATAGGCTAAAGAAACTCAACAAATATCAAACATGATAAAGACAAAGAAAACCCTAGCCACAATGTTAAAAAATGTTACATATTACATACATAGTCTAAGGTCGGCCTGATTTACATAGTTTGTTTGAGACCCCATCTCAAACAAATCAACTAAAATTATATGTAGATGGCCAGGTAGCAATTTTCTATGCCTTTAATCCCAGAATTTGGGAAGCAGAGCCAGGTGGATCTCAAATTCAAGGACAGCCTGGACTATAGAGTGAGTTCCACCAGGACAACCAGGGCTGCACAGAGGAACTATCTCAAAACAACAATATGAGATTTCTTATAAGAAAATTGCAAATCAGAAGATGATAGAACTGCACATTAAACAAATATAACTAAGACTTTTTACATACAGTGAAATTAGCTTCATGGAAAGAATTAGAAGGGGAAAGAAGGAGGAACTAAAATTATGGAAGCACTCATATATGACAAAATATTTTAAAATATAAATAAAGGTGAAATGATATTTTCAGATAAATGAAAACTAAAAAAATAATGATTTTGGCCCCCCAAAAAGGTGAAGAAAAATGTATTAGATGGAAATTAAGATAATCAGAAACAATGAAAGTACAAGAGAAGTATCAAATCTCATATAAATATTACAAGTTACATTTATATTCTTCAAAATATGGGCAGCTATTGGAAGCAAAATTTATGAAATACTAGTTTGAAATTTTTATGGTTATCTAGTAGTTATGATGCAAATAGGGTAGTATAATGAAGCCATGTGGTCAGTTAAATCTTCTATGTTGTACCTGAAGTAGAACAACAGTAACTCAAACCTGACATTGTAGTTTAGAGAATATGGATTGAAATTAATACAGTAATCATCAATATACAAATGTAACAGATAAATTAAAATAGACTAATAAATATTCTACAGTGATCTTAAAGAAAGAAAATCACAACCAAATCCAGCAAGAATAGTCAGAAGGCAGATAACAAAATAGAATAAAATCCAATTGTTTCAGTAATTACATAAAATATAAAACATCTGAATAAATATACCTTAAAAAGACATAAATTTTAAAAATCATGTGTTCCATATAAGAAGCTCACTTTATAGTAATAAAAAGTAGACTTCAGAATGCAGAATATAACCAGAAAAAAAAACAGAGATGATCTCATGAAGCTAAAAGGGTCACTTCAACTAGAAATCCTCACAATCCGATTATGTATGCAGCTACCAACAGAGGTTCAAGATATATGAAGCAAAAGTTGGCAGAAATAAAACTCCTAAGTAGGGAAACTGACAGTTACAGTTGAGGATGTTAACACTCTTCTCTCAGCAATCAATAAAGTGGCTAGGCAGAAAATCAGTAAGCGTAGAGAACTGCACAATACTGTTAGCTAATTTTAGTTAATTGACATTATAGAAAAATGCTATCCTACAGGAGCAAAAACCAGGCTTTACAAGTGCACAAAGAGTATTCACCATCTTTCATGATATTCTGGTCCATAAAACAAATCTCAAAAAGGTTTATCTTATATATAATTGCAGTAAAAATGTACATGCAATACAAAGCCTTTTTTGACATTTTGTAAGTGTATATTTCGATAGTACCAAGTATATTCATATTTTGTAAACAGATTTTAAGGAATATTTCACCTTGCAAAGCTTAAATGCTATGCTCATTAGATTACAACTACACTTTACATTCTTCCCCAGCCCCTAATAGTCATAATTATAATTTCTGTTTCTATGAATTTAACTACTTAAGGCAATTCATGCAAATGGAGACATCAAGTCTTTGGCTTATTTCATAAAATATAAAAAGCCTTCAAGATCCATCCATGTAGTTGCATGTTTTTGTCTGTTAAGGTAGAATTTTAAGATCTATTGTGGATATAAGCCATAGTTTTTTTTTTTATCCATCTATTGACAACAAAATCTGTACTGTTCTAGCTCTTGACATTGCAAATACTGATGCTACAAATGTGGGTATGAAGTATCTTTCCAAGACCCTATTGTGATTTCTGGATTACATCATGGTTTCCTGTATTTTTTGAGGAACCTCCCTCTTGCTTTTCATAGTAGCAGCTTTGTTTTATAGTTAGACTAGCAGGAAATGGATACAGCAAAATTTTATGAGAATTGAAATCATATAAAGTATGTTCTTTAACCATAATAAAATTAAACTAGAAAAATATAAAATATAACCCCTATTTCTTAAACAGTTGGAAATTTAAAACCATATATGTAAATAACTTATAGATCAAAAAAGAATTCTAAGGCAAAACTTTAAAATACTTTGAGCTGGGTGAAAACGAAACTTTAGCTGAGGGAGTAGCTCAGTGGCAGACTGCTGTCAAACATAGAAAAGGCCCACAGTTCAAGCCATAGCACCAAAACTATGTAATTAGATAACTGATTAACTTATCAAACTGTCTCTGATACAATTATAGAAAATAGTACTTAAAAATGAAAACAACCCAGATGTCCTTCAGTAGATGAATGGATACAAAAATTGTGGTACATTTACACAATGGAGTACTACACAGCTATCAGAAACAACGACTTAACAAAATTCTTAAGAAAATGGATGCATCTAGAGAATATCATCCTGAGTGAGATAACCCAGTCACAAAAGAACAGACATGATATGCAGTCACTGATAATTGGATACTAACCCCAGAAATCTCTGATCACTCCAGAAACAACTCACAGACTATATGAAGTTCAAGAAAAACAAAGGCCAAAAAAAATTATTATGCTTAATCTTTACACACCAAGAAAACTTGGACTATTTCCAGGTTACATCTTGTTTTACATGTACTTTATGTTCATTGTAACTAGTAAAATTTTAATGCATACTATCAAACTTCTAAAAAAATCAAGTACTGACAAAAATGTATTCATATACTTTTATGCAAAAATGCTTAAAATCTGTACATTTACCTTTGTTTTTTTAAAATAAAGCTGTTCAATTTAAACAAAAATGAAGACAGCAATGCTAATATTAGAAGAAAAGACTATGGAACTGGGCATTCTAAGCTCCCAACACTTTCCATACTAGAAAAAACAAAAGTTTAAACCCAGGGGTAAAAAGAAAGTGATAAAAATAGAAATCAATAAAATTTTTATGCCAGTTATTTTTAATCAAACCAAGAGCTACCTAGTCCTTTGTGTGTGTGTGGGGGGGGGGGAGTCAGTAAAATTGAGAAGCCTACAATCTACGCAAGAAAATAATAGAGAAGATATAAACTATAAACATCAGCTAAAGAATGGGCATCAGACTTGATCCCACAGAAATTTAAAAGACAAGACTATAGATAACTTTGTGCCTGGAAATTGGTAAAATTGGACAAAATTGGTGAATTCTTTCAAAGTCACAAACTATCAAGGGTCCCTGTAATGAAAGGGATGATATGAACCATATCTTTTGTTAAAATTTGGTTTGCTGTTAGAAACATTCCAGCAAGAAAACAATTCAAGCACTGGTTATTTCACTAAATACCAACCCCTTATAAACTTGCAGAAAATATGAGAAAGGAGAGCTTTCCAACCCATTTCATCTGAACCAAGTATTAGCCTGATAAGAAAACCACAAAAAAGCATTGTAAGAGAACACCACTTGTGAACGTCAATAAAATGTTCTAAATTAATCAATACAAGTCACTGTTTAACAGGATTAAAAGGAAAGAAAAATGACCATCTTAATAGGTCCAAAACATATTTGACCAAATTCCACATTCTTTTATATATTCATTTTTCTTATTACTTATAATTTTAACAAAATTTTCCATTGATTTTTAATAGCCTTGGGAAATCGCTACACAACAGTTGCATTTGCTGTAAACTTATCCCATGGAGATCAGAAGCAGGAGATCATAAATGCAAATGCAAAACTGTCCTGGGATACCTAGTGAATGTAAAGCTAATCTGGACTACAGCAATTTTTGTTAAACTATTGGATTTTATTTTATGTGGCTAGGATATAGGATATAAAACAAGAAAGAGGGTGTTGCATTAACTTGGATTGGCAGTAATTTGGTAATATGCTGAAGACGGTTGTGAAGAAATATAATGGAGGACTTAGAGAAAGGACTGAAGGAGCTGAAGGGTTTTGCAAACCCATGGGAAGAACAACATTATCAACCAACCACCCCTACCCCAGAGCTCCCAGGGACTAAACTACCAACCTAAGAATACACATGGGGGAACCCATGGCTCAAGCCACATATGTAGCAGAGGATGGCCATGTCTGGCATCAGTGGGAGGAGAGGCCCTTGGTCCTGTGAAGGCTTGATGCCCCAGTGTAGGAGAATGCCAGGATAGGGAGGAAAGTGGGAGTGGGTGGATGGGAGAGCACTTACATAGAAGCAGGGAGAGGGGGGCTAGGATAGGGGGTTTCCGGGGGGGGGGGAGGGGAAACTAGGAAAGGGGATAACATTTGAAATGCAAATAAAGAAATATTTAATAAAAGAAAAGAAAAAGTGAAATGAACTAAGCAAAAAGAAAAGAGCTGCAACTCTGATGCAAGGTTCCAGATAATCAGGAAGAATGGCAGTGGGGATGGAGGGGTGACACAAATGGGTAAAGTACTTGCTGCTCTAGGATTAGAATCTGAGTTTGGATTCCCAAAACCCATGAAAGACCAGATGCATTTGTGTATGTCTGTCATCCCAGGTCTCCTACTGTGAGGTAAGATACAGGAGAATCCTCAAAAATTATGCTAGCACAACAGCAAACAAGATGCTATTGCAGTCAAGGAGCAAGATTAGGACCAACACCAAAGTTTGTCTTTTGACCTCCATATGTATGACATACATACTCACATATATACATACATGTACACATACACACAGGGGAATGGGGGATGAAGGGGGAGAGGGAGAGATACTTTTTACTGGATATTTCCTGCATTTACATTTCAGATGTTATCCCCCTCCACCAGTCCCACCCCCTCCCCCTCTTATTGCCTCTATGAAGGTGCTCCCTCTCCCAACCTCCCTCTCCCACCTCAGTGCCTTGGCATTCCCCTACACTTGGAAAATGAGCTGGGATGGAGAGATGGCTCAGCCATTAAAGGTTAGGCTCACAACCAAAACTATAAGAGAGAGAGAGACAGAGAGAGGGGGGGGGGGGAGGGAGAGAGAGAGATTCTTTAACAGCTAGTCAAATGAATATAAAACCTACTATGATAATACCTAAATTATTTTAAAAAAGTGTTATGATGATTTTTTATGAAACAATGACATAAACACTACTCATCTTTATGAAATTTTATGTTATACTGAAAGATCACATAATGGCTGTTATATTCTGAGGAATTTATAGAGATTAAGTTTTGCTATCTTTTTTAACAACACAATGCTTTTATTCTCTATATAAGAAATGGAAAGGGTAAATATCTAAGGTCATATAGTGGGTAGTCTGTGAGCCATCTTCAACTTCTAGAACATTACCATTTATATTTAGCTACTTTTTAAATATCACCAGTTGGTAGTAATTGTTTAATAGCATTTTAAAACACAATAGATAATTAACACAGAGATACTTAAGTAACTCCTTGTTCTTCTCCATCCTACAGAAGTAAACATTCTCCTGGGTAGATTTCCTTCAACTGCAAACATGATTCTATACTATTACCAATTCTGTGTGCACACATATTTTTGTGTTCTTGTTTATAAAACTGCTTTTATATTTTGTGCACTATGAATCATGTTTTACACTCATTAAATTCTAACGCTATGAGCAATCCATAGCACCATCATTTATGTTTCAATTCTACTGCTTAAATTGTCAGGGTTTTTTGTTACTATCTAAACATATTTAACACCATACTACTTCTCTTCATACCTATATAAAAGTAGATGACGTATTGGATTAAATAAATACATTAATTATTTTAACAAATTCATTAGGTTTTCATATAACAATCACATGTTATACTTTTGTGCACAGCTTTAACCTTAATTTTTATTGTTGAGTTTGGATGAATGTGCATGTATCTGTGTGAGTGGTGTGTGTGTGTGTGTGTGTGTGTGTGTGTGTGTGTGTGTGTGTGAGAGAGAGAGAGAGAGAGAGAGAGAGAGAGAGAGAGAGAGAGAGAGAGAGAGAGAGAGAGAGAGAGAGAGAGGGAGGGAGGGAGGAAGAGAGAGAGAATATGTGAAAGTATATGTATCAGCATGTAGAGAGGACAAAGGACAACATCAGGTGTCCTGCTCTGTCACTCTTCAACCTATTTCCTACAGAGAGGGCTTCTCACTGATTCTGGAACTAGACCAGCAGCCAACAGTGACCTAAGCAAAGTACAGTTTAGTGAAACTAGAAAAAAATAATAAAATAAGCTCTATAAAGAAAATAGATTTTAATTTCAGAAGTCCATAAAAAGCTAGTTTCTTTGTGGGGAGGACCAATGCAATTGCTAAATGTTTAAATATGACTAATATCAAGAATGAAAATGAGGCTCATAGGACCCACTCTGTGGATATTTGAAAATTAAAATGAGGTACATGAACACATCTAGGCACATACATTTTACATCTAGAAGAAATTGGAAATTTTCAAAAACAGAAAATAACAGAACTCAGTCATATATAACATTAATAATAATGTGTCTAGTAAACAAACTGAATTTATAATTATGACTGAACAGCAAAGGGAATAGCAGATTGACATGGGCTCACTAGAAATTCAACCAAATATTTAAATAAAATTAAAATGTAGTAATACATACAAATTTCAGTGAAAATCTTGATGAGATTTGACATATATAAATATAGTATCAAGATAAAAATCAGAAAAACTGCTACCTAGGAGTTAACATTATTAATTTATGATACATTAAAGCAAAAAGAAAATGTTCTATATATTATATTCATTTTTCATGAATATGCTCTACTGATTTTTTTCTATTAGTCAAAAGCCACAAAATGTAGATAAATTTTCACCAACTAAAGCACTCAAAACATCAGATAATTTCTCTTTCCAACATCAAGCACAAACTTTCTGAGTATCTCTTGGGTACATGTGAATAAATCCAGGTTCCTGTTCCAAAGGAACAATCTACTAATGAATGTAAAACTTGCAGTGTTCAATGAGCTTTCAAAAGGGCAGAATTTAAAGATTTTTAAGATGCTTTTAAAGACAAGAGTCTGGTGGGGTGACACACACCTTAAAATCCCAGCACTCAGGCTGCAGAGGCAGTTAGTTTTCTGTGAGTTTGAGACCAGCTTGCTCTACATGGTGAGTTCCAGGATAGCCAGGCTTGTTATACAGAGAAACTCTGTCTCAAAAATGATGGATGGATGGATGGATGGATGGATGGACGGACAGACGGACGGACGGACGGACGGACAGACAGACAGACAGACAGACAGACAGATAGATAGATAGAATACTATCTTTTCCAATCATACCTTGACCACCATTTCATAGTATTAAGAAAAAAATCCTTCCTCTCCCCATACCACAAGAGCTCATTCTTACATTCCTATCACAGTAAATGACACTCACCCTACCAGTAACAGTGTCTGGCATCTTCCCTCCATGTTATAGCCCTCCATGCCTTGAAAACCTTCCTGCAAACTCATTTCCAGGACATGGCCACTATATTAATTGATTTGAGGACAGTTTTGTTTGCTACAAAGACTCAATGTAGACGATATTTGGGATTTGGGGAGAAAACTAAAATAATAAGAAATCAAACCACTTGGTGGGGAGAGGAAGACAGATAAAAATTCACAAATATCCCAAGTCTAGAACATGCTTGGCAAGTCTGGCTGGAACTAAGAACAAAGGGTGGCGTGGTATAAAATGACTAGAAAGGTAACTATGCAGATCACATTAAAGAATGTTGTTGATTTCATTATCATACAATGGGAGCACAAGCAGGATATGACTTATTTTTTAAAGGATCATTCTATTATCTATACAATGATGAGAATGGCATAGGATGTAACAGTGGAGATGTTGATTTAAACCAAAGCAGTAGCAGAGGACATAAGCTATATGAAAATATTTATGTTTAGTTGACGCAATTGCTAGGAGATTGACTGGACTATGCGGGGAGAGAGAATTAGATATAATTGCTGAAACAGTGTTCTTTTGTTGGAAAATGAGCATGGAATATAGTGCACAGGAGGAGGAGTTGGCTTTAGATAAAAGCATGGACAGTTCACCTAGAGTAACATGAGAGGAATTTGGTACAGAAGCGGCCAGAGGAGTAAGTATGAGAATAGGAAACTTGAGGGTTCAGTACTGACTGCTTTCTCTTTTGAGGTAGAAAGAAACTTGGAACTAGGAATGAAAAGGAGAGATCTGATGGGTATAAAAGAGTAATCCAGACTGGTCCGGCCTTGAGAGACCTATTGATCCAGTTGCATATGTAGCTGAAGAAAACAGTGTCTAGCATCAATGTGAGAAGAGGCTTTTGTTCCAGAGAGGGCATGTTTTCCCAGTGTAGGGGAATGACAAGGCAATGGGGTGGAGAGAGGGACCAGAAGGAGGTGTACCTTTGTGAAGGCAGCTGGAGGGGGAGGAGGGCTGGGAACAGGGCAGTGTAAAGGGATAACATCTCAAATGTAAATACAGAGTATCTAATAAAAAAGATTTTTAAAAAAGAAAATTGAGAGCTAGTCTCTGCATTCAGTGGCTTATATGGGCTGTGGGAAGCATACCCAGAGCTCAAGGAATAGGGCTAAGAATCTTCCTTTCTAATTTGGATACACTTGACTCCTTTTGTTGTCTTATGTTCCAACTAGAACTCAAGTACTATATTGAATAGATATGGAAAGAGTAGTCAGCCTGTTTCTGGCCCCAGTTTTAGTGGAATTGCTTTGAGTTTTTCTCCATTGAGTTTGATATAGGTTATTGGCTTGCTCTATTTTGCCTCAACTTGGTATGCTACCATTAGTTGATATCCATGGGAGGCCTGCCTTTTTCTGAAGAGAAATGGAAGAGTAGATGGGGGTGGGAGAAGGGAGGTGGGAGATGGGTTGGGAGGGAGGGGGGTCGCAATGAAAATAATAATAATAGGAAAACATTTTAAAGAAGGTTGAGAATTATGGATTTAAATGAAATTTTCTTGTATGAGCTGACAAAATTCCCTCCAAGAGACTAAGACCACATAACAAAAATTCACAACACTGGGTATGAGAACAACTTTTGAGTTGTTGGTTGGGGTTATCCACAATACTCCCAAAACATACAGGCTATTGCTATCACTCTTGGTTTTCCATCAGAGGTAGAAAGGAAGTCCCTAGTCCTGAAAACAACATGTACTTTAGACACAGGGCCCAGAGTCCCCTGAGCTGAATCTGACCTAGAAGATCCCTCCCCAAAGACTAGCTTTCATAATACCAGAAGGTACCATGCAAGTTTCTAAAAGAAGGAAGCAACTAACAGTCCTACTCAGCTATGATGCATAATCCCTAACTAGATTCCAAATATTTCTCTTTATAACCACAGATGAGCAGAATCCTCATACCTTATCAATAAGGTTCTATAGACCACTACATAAAACCAAAACCAATCAAATGCAGAGGTGTGGAGCCCAGTCTCAAAGGATGAATCTACAATATAACCCCCATACCCAAAGCTCAGGGATCATTGTAGAAGTAGCGTGTCTCGAGATTTTAAGAGCTAGAGGATCTGTGTGTTTGCTGTGATATTGTTTCTTTTAGTACTCAGAAGCTATACCTATCAAGTCTCACCAACAAGACTGACAAAACGTGCGCTGAATAAGATCAACAACATTAAGCATGACAAAGTGGACAGGTGGAAAAAGCCAGAAAGCTTCAATATTACAAAAGAAACTACAGGCAACTAAAGTATGCTGAAAGCTGGAATAATAGTCTTCCCCAGGAAGAGCACACCAATTGGTAATCCAATACCAAATGATGAGACTTGAAAATATGCATACAAGTAACATTATATAGACTAGACACCACACACACACACATACACACACACACAAGAATCTTACGAAATAAAAGAGAACATGACTTTAAAAGAGAATATGAAAAGTTTGTAGATCAGAAAGGAAAGGGAAAAAGGATTTAATTATACTCACAAAAAGGAAAAAGACAATATTCAATGAAATGAAGCATTTAACACATACAAAACAGGATAACCAGAACAAAAAGATAACCTCAGAAATTTTAAAGGCCTAGACTTAAGTGTAGATACCCTTCCATTTTCATTTTCACTAAGTATACAAACAATGGATGTAGTAAAAACTCTCAACATTTATTAGGCAAGATGATGTCTCTAGAATCAGCTCAAAATAATGTAAACACCCTAAGAAAAAGATAAAGAACAAATACACCATATGACTTTGTAGTTTATGTCAATTATTTAGCATAATAACTCTTATTATAGGAGTATTGAACTTTTTCTATATCTGAGAACACTGTGACTTAGAAAATCACAAATCAAAGATAATGTATGCAGTAAGAATGCAAAAGGCATAGCTGAGGTAAACCCAGGTCTGACTTACTATGAATCTATGGTCTCTCTATAATTTAGCTGAGTAAATTTGCCATGGCTTCCCAACAAGGATATCTATAAGAGCCGGTAGAAGTGTTTGGCTTCACTGTCATTTTTTAATATTCACATATATTCTCCATGCCTTTGCTCTTCACCCTATTTCTTCTTCTCTTGCCCTTCCTTT
This sequence comes from Micromys minutus, assembly GCF_963924665.1. Classification (NCBI taxonomy): domain Eukaryota; kingdom Metazoa; phylum Chordata; class Mammalia; order Rodentia; family Muridae; genus Micromys; species Micromys minutus. Next base: position 46,333,524 of record NC_137970.1, on the reverse strand, counting down.
TTCCTCCCCTTCCTGATATCAAGTTAGCAATGTTTCTTTTCCACACTAAGTTTGAAGTCTTGATCTCAAGGAATCCTCCAAAGTTACACAGTTGTTTCATACTTTTTTTCTGAACGGGTGACATTTCTAATTCTTTTTTGCTTGATCCTTTAGTTAGAATATTTTTACTGACCTATCTTCCAATTGACTAGTCAATTCTTTCTTGAGCTACTAATCTATTGCTAAATGCATGTATCAAATCATGTATTTTAGTTACTATAATTGTCGCTTCCAGAATTTGCTTTCCTTTTTTTGTTTTTTACTGTATGATTGTATTCACTAAAAATCTCCATGTTGAAATCCTAAACTGAAATGCAATGGTATTAGTAGATAAAGTACTTTAGCCATAAAGATTCTCTTAAGTAGAATTAGTCCCCTTATAAAACAGACCCCCTACACAATGGAGTACTACTCAGCTATCAGAAACAATGACTTTACGGAATTCCTAAGAAAATGGATGCATCTAGAGAATATCATCCTGAGTGAGGTAACCCAGTCACAAAAGAGCAGACATAATATGAAGTCACTGATAATTGGATACTAGCTCCAGAAATCTCTGAATTCCCCAGAAACAACTCACAGGCCATATGAAGCTCAACCCCCCCCAAAAAAACCCAAAACAACCAAAAAACAAACAAACAAACAAACAAAAAAACAAAGGCCAAAAAGTGAAAGCCTCAGTCCTTCTTAGAAAATAAAAGTGAATAGCACCCTCTCAGAGTGTGGTACACCTGGACCTTAAATCATTAATAATCCAAGAGCTAAGAATATAGCCTTGTGGCAATTTTTGGTATTTGAAAATCATTATGCTTAATCTATATACACCAAGAAAACTTTAACTATTTCCATGTTACGTTCTGTTTAGTATGTACTTTATGCTTATGGTAACTCGTAAGATTTCAATGCATACTATCAAACCATTATAAAAATCAAGTGCTGACAAAATATATTCATATAGTTTATGCAAAAATGCTTTTAAAAGTCTGTACATGTATCTCTTTTTAAAATAAAGTTGTAAGAAAAAAACAGACCCCTGTAATATCTTCAATGTAAGGACAAACAGGGAGAACAGTTAACTATGAATCAGGAAGAGCACCTTCTGCAGATTCCAAATCTAGTTGGACACAGCCTCCAGAACTGTGAAGATATCCAGTTTGTAGTATTATATCATGCCAGTCTTAGATGATTAATATACCAGGTAAACCCAATGACTGTTTATTCGTGTTATTTGTTGTATATTAAAGGTTAATAAACCTCAGTATATTATTACTTTCATCTAGAGATTTACTTGGCTTTTATCAAGTAGAAAGGGACAAACCACCTCAGTCCTGTTTAACATTTAATTAATTCAAAGCTGTACTTTCGTCTCTGTGGGGAATTTTTCCAGTTCATCCCTACACCTAGACTTTAGCCCTTTGGGGATCCCAACTGAATAATTAGGATAATTCAGGGTTCCTCCTCTTTGGCAGCTTCTGAACTCTAATTTCTGTCTCCCCAGAATTAGGGAATTACTGAAAGCTCTGCTTAGCTGTTGAGTTTACATCTGCCACTGTGTTTAACTTTTTCAACTTCTTTGTCCTGCCCCTCCTTCTTATAAATCAGGAGCTGTTCCAAGGGAAAACAATATAAAATATTGGACTCAACTCATTTCATTGTGTGTTCTTTTTCTTTGGCAATTTGAAAGCTCAGCTTTGGATCATCAGGATACATCTTAACTCTACTCTGTGTCTCTAAAGCCTGTAAGACTGCTCTACCCTGCTCATTTTCTGTGTCTTTCACTACTTTGGCTTTAGTTTCTTGGTTTCTTTGTCCTTACTATTTCCATTGGCAAATGCCCTGGAGGAGACATAGCACAGAAAGTTGGACCCATCTCAATAGAGCATCTTTTCTCTGGAAGTTTGATCCCTTTTTGCTTTGAAAATACTCGGGTGCCTTCAAACAGAAAGTGGCACATGTAGAATATAGTATAGTGAGCAAGAGAAGCAACTCCTAGTTTGATCAGTGACAGAGTAAGATAGGACAAATAAAAGGAAATACAGACAGAACTGTTTGCAGAAAGTGTTATCTGTATTCTACAAATTTTGTTCAGATACTTAATGGCATTCCTAGAAGTAGAAGTCTACCATATATTCAATCACATTCATAGAAACAACAGAAATTAAAGTGCTGGAAGATGGCTTGCAAGGTTAAAGCACTGTCTGCTCTTCCAAAAGACCCAGGTTCAATTCCCAGTACTCACATGGCAGATCACAACTATCTATGACTCTAGTTACAGGGAATGTATCTCCCTCTCCTGGCCTCTGAGGGTTTCAAGCATATATATGGTACACAGACACACACGTTGCCAAAACATCCATATACAAAGGAAGGCCAAAGTATGAACAAAATAATTACAGAAGGCAGAGGGTTGAAGAAAATTGGGTGGGAGAGGGGAGGGGAAAAAGAAAAGGAGGGGACAGGAGCAGGTATGGGGAGAGACAGGAAGGATGTCCAGAGGACCAGGAGAATGAATCAAAATATGCAGCAGTGGAGATTAGGGGGGCAGAGGGAACCTCTAGAAAATCCAAGAGACCTGGATATGAGAGGCTCCCAGAACTCAATGGGAATGACATTAGCCAAAATGCCCAACAGTGGGGAAATAGAACCAAAAGAGACCACCTCCAGTAGATAGACATGGTCCCCAGTTGAAGGAGGGACCACCCACACATCTTCAATTTTTTTAACCTAAAATTGTTCCTGTTTAAAAGAGATGCAGAGACAAATATGGAGAAGAGACAGAAAAAAAGGCCACCCAGTGACAAGCCCAACTTGGGATCAATCCCATGCACACCAAATCCTGACACTATTACTGAGGCCATATTGTGCATGCAGAAAGGAGCCCAGCATGGCTGTTCTCCAAGAGGCTCTACCAGCAACTGACTGAGACAAATGCAGATACTTACAGCCAGCCAATCATTGGATTGAGGTCCGGGACCAATATGAAAGAGTTAGAGGAAGGACTGAAGGAGCTGAAGGGGATTGGAAGGGGATAGAAAGAACAACAGTGTCAACTAACCATTGGTATTTGGATTAGTCTTTGGGAGCATACATGGGATGGTCTGTGGTCCCAGGCACATGTATAGCACAAGGCTGCCTTGTATGGCCTTGGTGAGAGAGGATATGTCTAATCCTGTGGAAACGTGATGCCCCAGGAAAGAGAAATGCTAGTGGGGGTGAGGTGAGAATGGGTGGGTGGGTGTGGGAGCACCATCTTAGAGGTAGGGGAAAGATGGGGTGAAGAACTCGGAGAGGGTGGAGTGGGAAGCAGTGCAACTTTTGGAAGGTAAATAAATAAAATGATTTAATAAAGATTTTTTAAAAATTAATTTATGGTAACTATTGAAATCAAATAAAGTTGTTTTCAAAATTAAAAAAGCAACACTAAATTTAAGTTTTCTGTAGTCAAAAGCTTATAAATTCAAGGCAGCATCATTGTGTATACAAAAATTACTGTCTTAAATTCAAGTCTTTTGATTATCTGACTAATTTATAGAAAAGTAAAATAAATCTTCTAAAACACTATGAGTAAATATTGTATGGCCAAAAATGTAAAAGTTGAATATCCAAGTATCATTTCTAATGCATATAAGCAAGTTCAATAAGCAGCATAAGTTATACATTTTCAAAGAAGTGATTTGTATACTTTTCCTTAACAATATTACCATCTAAGAATAATGTATTAAATACTTACTTGTAATACCGAATATCCAGTAAGTCGGAAAGTACTTCTCTATTTTGTGACTTTAAAAATCTAAAAAGCCAACAACAAATATAACTGTTCCACAAATATACCAAGACAGCAGCATAAAACACTAAACGTGTACATAAACTGACAGGGAGAAGTGTTTACATGATCAATGACTCAGGGACCTGTCACTTTCATGACACTCAGGTCAGTGGAGTTTAATGAAGGAGGTAAAATTTCTAGCTCTTTCAAGATGACACCAGAAAAATGGCTTGGCAGACAAAAGAAAAAGAATTCTCTATGCATGACACAAATGAAAGCAGTCAGAAAATAGAGATTCTGCACACAGAGAAGCCAGAGAAAGTGTTCTCTATGAAATACCAAGTCTAGAATCCAACCTTGCAGGCACAGACCTGTAACCCAACACTTGGGGAATGAGGAATGAAGACCACAAGTTTAAGGACAACCTAGGCTATATAACTGAACCCCATCTTTAAAAGAGAAGCTATGTTACTTACTAGAGCATGAACTAGAATCAATCAAGGCTATACCACTAACCAAAATGGCATCTTCTCCAACAGCAACCATTGACTATCAATATCCCCTCAGGAAAGGTAGAGCCTGGACAACTTCTCCCTCGCTCAGTGAAATGTTGACAACCTCTCACCAAGACAAACAAACACCAAAGAAAGTAGAAATTGTCCTTCTTGGAAAGAAGAGGGCTTCAGAGGTTTCAGCAGGAGAGGGAGGGGTAAGAGAAAATAATCAGGGGATGAAAATAACTAAAAATCATATACCCGAAACTTCAAAAACCAAATACAAATCAGGCTATGAATTGCCTAAAGAAACAGGGAAAGCACGGTGGTCGTGGAACATCTCGGGCAGGGTTGTAGTTCAGGCGAAAGGAAACAGTTTGTTTCAGCTACATTTTTGTGGCAATAGTTATGTAGGATGGCATAAAGGACCCACTACTAATCAAATACTTTATTCCTCCCAGGGACTGATGAACACTTTTTACTCATTTAAAATTATACCTAGAAATCAGCTCAACAAAGATCACATAGAAAGCCAAGTATGTAGCTACTGTACATTGACATTTAATAGCACAAAGAAACAAAACACTAGACCTTGTACTATTTCATTTAGCCTTCTGATGGCAGAGTCTAACTTACTGAAATTTCAATTTGGTTGCAACAGCAGTTCTGACCTTCAAAAACAATGTAGAACATGGAAGGTTAGAGTTAGCAAGGCCTAAAGTTCTAAACAACCGCAAAAGACAAACAACAGTTTCTATTTTGATTACGATTCTCCCCAGGGGTGAGAATGGAACACTAAAAAAATAAGTAAAAGATAGCAAGAAGGCTTGATTCCCCGAAGAAAGTACATATCCTTAAGATTACATAATACTGCCAGAAGTAACTCGACTACAGCAGAAAAATTTCAAACACATTCCAACATGCCTTTAATTAAGATAGTTTTGGGAGGTTCCAGAATTATAGCTATCAAACATGAAACCTAAAGAATTTATCAAGATTAAAAAGATTACCAGCTTTAACTGAAGGAAAAGTGTACTGGAAGAAATAGGTTACTTGGACGATTCTAATCATAATGCCATTTTTGGCCTTCCTGTAACTGTCACTATTTTAGGTGCAATAAGTACTAATAACCCCCTGAATTACAACATGTTGCATACTGTACAAAATATAATACTTTCCATACTTAGAAGATTCAAACTAAATGCCTTGTAACTTCATTTTTTAAAAGAATGCAGATGTACTACAACCGTACACTTACTTAAAATGTCAAGAAATACAGGTAAGACATAATGAAGTGTCTAACAGGCAAAAACTTTTGCAGCATGTAGAAGCAAGCTGGGTACCCACACAAGTTATGTATTTTGAAATATTTATGGATGGTTAACCAGAAAGGCTAATTTAACACCTACACATCAATTCCATGGAGACTGGGCTGTAAAATATTTGCATTTACTACTCAGTAAAAAGATCATCACCAGTACTGTATTAAGAGTGTCAGTTGTAATTAGGTGAAATTTCATAATTTAAAAGATATGCAATCATCTTCTCTGAGAACTTTAATTTATATAACCTAACTAGAAGGCTCTCAAAACTAAAATTATGGCTATACAATCACAAAGAAGTAACAGCAGATATCCAAAGAAACAACAGTAAAAGTTTTCTACCATCTTGAATTTTGAAAATGTATGACCACAGTTAGAATGCTTCCCCTCTATAAAGAACTGTGCCTCTTAGCTTAATGTACAGTGTCTTATTTAATCTTTGTAAAAATTCTCAAGTAGGTCTGCTTGATAGCAGTAGTGTTGCTTCTACTTTACAGGCAATGGAATGAGCTCAGAGGTTAACAGCCCCAAACCACTGGCACAGGTGAGATCCAAATGCAAGACATCCTGACACTTGCAATTATCTACATAGCTCGGTGGATTAATGACAAAGAACTATCCAACAATAACTAGAAGAGTGGCATCTATCTGCAAAACACCTAAAATATCCAAATGACTTGAGCCTTCGAGAGAGACACACTGAAGATTAAAAAAAAAAAAAAAAATCCAAACTGCAATCAGAAACAATGTTAAGTGACAGAAAACAAAAGTGCTTCAATTCCTGTATTATTTCCATATGGCCTCAGTTAACAAAATCCAGGACAGGAAAAGGTACAAGAAGTATTCATGGAAGAAAGTAAAATAAATACAATGAAATAAATTCCAGAATACAGAAAAGACCGTGGGCTAAGATTTTCAAACTACTGTCTAAGACAGTAATGTGAATAATGAGACAAGGGCAGAAGACTGGAAAGATGTACACATACTCCTGATTTTTTTTCTAAAAAGCCACGACTTCAAACTGTTGAATATGATCATGATTATTGGTAGGCCCTATAGAACATTTTAAAAATCTGCTTCAGAGTAAAAAGATGTTTTTCTCTGTTCATCTTTGCTAAACATAGAGAAAACAAAATGACTTTGAAGGATAAGAGGCTCAGCTGAACTGGGAATAGAAGAATAATAAGAGGTCTTCCAATCACTTATACACAGAAAAAAAGGCCACATTTTGTGGGTTCAGTTGTTTTTACGGCTGTTAGTTCTGTGTGACAATATCTTATGGATTGTATACCAGGACAAAATCATACTTATAATATTCCTGCCTCAACTTCCCAAATTCTGGGATTATAAACAGACCTGGTGTTCCTGAATCCCTAAAGCCAGCAAAACAGGTCAGTATAGAAAGACCTCATTTCTTTCCTAAATGAAGCAATACTCCTCTGACAATATGAGATATGCACATTCTCTCTAGAGTTAAGTAGCTAGGGAGATAAACTCTCATTCTGAGACTTTCTCAGTATACCTAAGATATTGGGTCTTACACATTCTACTGGGAATCACTTGACAAAACTTTAAAACAACTAACATAAAAATGTTTCAGCACCAGCTATAAATTCTCCTGAAATTAATGGAAAGAATAAATGCCTTCAAAAGGATATTAATATCATAAAAGAGCCCCAAACCTAATAAAGTTTATATAAATAAAAATATAATGATAACTTTTAAAAAGGCTACTAGAGGACTTTTGTAAAAGGAAAACAAAAAGAAATGTGTTTTGACCTATATGTGAACACTAAGGATTTTTGTTCTGAATAAAGGCCAGCAGGATAACAATAGTTTACAAGTTGTGAAGGCAAACAACTGTCAAATATGGATCCTGTATCTGGCAAATTTCCCTGAGAAGTGTAGGGGAAGTAAAACATATTCATATGAACAGAAACTAAAAGAATTTATTGCTAGAAGAACCAGTCTTAAAAAATATCCAAGGAAACTTGTTGAAACACAGGAGAAACCATAAAAGAAAAATCTAAAATTACCAGAAATAAAAAAAAATAATTCACCAAAAAATATATTCATATAAACAAAACTATAACACCATCTAATACTTGAGTCAACAATATTTTAAAATAGCTCAGCATGTAAGAAAAATATTCAAAAAGCTTGGTGACATATCTCTCCTTGGGACCTACATGGTGGAAGGAGAGTACTTACTACCGTAAGATATCTTCTAATTCCATATGCATACTGGGGTATGCACATGCACATGACTGTGTGTGCATGTATAAACATATACTCTAAATAAATATAAACTTTAAATTAAAAAATGAAAAACATATATACAACATTATAAATAGTTTATATTTATCAATACACTAGTATTCTTTATATGTGTGTATACATATATATGTGTATATGTATAAATACATATGTGTATGTATATGTGTTTTGTAGGTGTTTATAACTATATGTGCATATATACACACATATATATGTGTATATTGCATATATGTGTGCATATGTATGTGTATATGTACATACACACTCATATGTGTAAATATATGATACATATATGTATATGCATTTATATACATATGTGTGTACAAAATAATATATGTATCATATATTGTATCATATAACTATATAGTATATACACAGATATACATGTATCTATGAGTATTATAGATATTTTAATCTATTGATAAAACAATATGTACACACATATATATATTCATATGTACATATAATACAAGGAGATGTAGTCAAAGACTCTATGAACAATACTAAAAATGTTCAAGTAATCCACTAAAAGATACAAAAAAGAAATTAAGAAACTATCTAGAGAAAACAAGCAGATAAATAAAATCCTGGGAAACCCCATCTAAAGGGAGGCTAAGGAAAAAATGCCGGGGGTTTAAGGCCAGGCAGAGCTAACTGATAAAACCTTAGGTCTGAGTACTTAAGAGAACAAAGGATAATGGTAGCAATAAAAATAGTAATAAATAGCACACTTGAACACATTTATATGTCAATAATTTCAATATGTGGAAATTGTATAAATGTGATAGAGACTGGCAGATGAGTAAAAAGAAAAGACCACATGTGCTTTAGACTTGTCCATTTCTTTGTGTGTATTTCACAGTCTCAGTACATAGCCTGTTTGTCTGAATTTTCTGTGTAGCTCTCCAAGAGCACAATCTTGTGATCCTTCTGCTTAGTATTCACGCTCTGTGAATAGAGCCATGCATCACTATACCCAGATCAAATATATATTCTTTACAAGAAACTTATTTCAAATTTAGTGAAATAGATGTTTCAAAATAAAATAGTAGGGAAAGAATACTACATAAACATTTTAGTGGCTAATTTTACAAAATTTTATGTATTATTTTTAATTTTATTTTTGGGATTAGAGCATTTCTTCTTTCCCTTCCCTCCATCCAACTACCCCTGCCCTTCTCCTCCCAATTTATGCCCTCTCTTTCCACTAATTGTTATTGCATGCACACACACACACACACACACGGATGCACATATATTCTTTTTTTTATTGAAGAACTTTATTATTAAAAAAAACTAAATGTACAAATTTTTAAGCTTTTTTTTGTAAGGTTTGATACTCTTTATTAAGGTCTTACTAGTTACAATGAGCAAAAAGTACATGTAAAACAGGATGTAACCCGGAATTAGTCAATGTTTTCTTAGTGTAAGGATTGAGTATAATGTTTTTTACTTCTTGAACTTCACACAGTTTGTGAGTTGTTTCTGGGGCAGTCCAAGCCTCTGGGGTTAGCATCCCACTATCAGTGACTGCATATTATGTCTGTTCTTTTGTGACTGGGTTATCTCACTCAGGATGATATTCTCTAGATGCAACCATTTTGTTAAGAATTTCATAAGGTCATTTTTCTGATAGCTGAGTAGTACTCCAATGTATAAATGTACCACAATTTTTGTATCTATTCATCTACTGAAGGACATCTGGGTTCTTTCCAGCTTCTGGCTATTATAAATAGAGCCGCTATGAACATTATGGTGCATATATCTTTACTGTATATTGGAGTGTCTCTGGGGTATATGCCCAGAAGTGGAATAGCTGGGTCTTCAGGTAGTACTATATCCAATTTTCTGAGGTATCGCCAGACAGATTTCCAGAGTGGTTGTATCAGTTTACAACCCCACCAACAGTGGAGAAGTGTTCCTCTTTCTCCGCAACCTCGGCAGCATCTACTCTCATCTGAGATTTGGTTCTTGGCCAATCTGAATGGTGTGAGGTGGAATCTCAGGATTGTTTTGATTTGCATTTTCCTGATGGCTAAGGATGTCGAGTACTTCCTTAGATGTTTCACAGATATTCCATATTCCTCAATTGAGAACGTTTTGTTTAGCTCTGTACCCAATTTTTTAATAGGATTGTTTGATTCTCTGGTGTCCAGCTTTTTGAGTTCTTTGTATACCTTGGATATTAGGCCTCTATCTGATGTAGAGTTGGTAAATATCTTTTCCCATTCTGTTGGCTGCTGTTTTGTTTTCTTGACAATGTCCTTAGCCTTACAGAAACTTTGCAATCTCATGAAGTCCCATTTATTAATCTTTGACCTTAGAGCTTGAGCCATTGGTGTTTTGTTCAGAAAACTTTCACCTGTGCCTATGTGTTCTAAGGTTTTCCCTACTTTCTCATCTAATAGTTTCAGTGTATCTGGTTTAATGTGGAGATCTTTGATCCACTTGCACCTGAGCTTTGTACAAGGAGATAAGAAAGGGTCTATTTTCATTCTTCTGCATGCTGAGTGCCAGTTGGACCAACACCATTTGTTGAATAGGCTGTCCTTTTTCCATTGAATGTTTACAGCTCCTTTGTCAAAAATCAGGTGACCATATACCTGAGGGCTCATTTCTGGATCTTCTATTCTATTCCATTGATCCACGTGGCTAACTCTGTACCAGTACCATTCAGTTTTCAGCACAATTGCCTTGTAATACAGCTTGAGGTCAGGGATTGTGATTCCCACAGATGTTTTCTTGTTGAGGATGGATTTCGCTATTCTAGGTCTTTTGTTATTCCAGATGAAATTGCACATTGCTCTTTCCAACTCAATGAAGAACTGGGTTGGAATTTTGATTGGGACTGCATTGAATCTGTAGATTGCTTTTGGTGAGATGGCCATTTTTACAATGTTGATCCTTCCAATCCATGAGCATGGGAGATCTTTCCATTTTCTGAGATCTTCCTCGATTTCCTTCTTTAGAGGTTTGAAGTTCTTTTCATACAGGTCCTTCACTTCCTTAGTTATAGTCACAACAAGGTATTTCATATTGTTTGTGACTATTGTGAAGGGTATCTTTTCCCTAATTTCTTTCTCCACATGTTTGTCCTTTGAATATAGAAAGGCTACTGGTTTGTGTGAGTTAATTTTGTATCCAGCCACTTTGCTGAACTTGTTTATCAGCTGTAGGTGTTCTCTGGTGGAATTTGTGGGGTCACTTAAGTACACTATCATGTCATCTAAGATTTCCAGTACAATGTTGAATAGGTAGGTGGAGAATGGGCAGCCTTGTCCAGTCCCTGATTTTAGTGGGATTGCTTCAAGTTTTCCACCGTTAAGTTTGATGTTGGCTGTTGGTTTGCTGTATATTGCTTTTATTATGTTTAGGTATGGACCTTGGATTCCTGTTCTTTCCAAGACTTGTAACATGAAGGGGTGTTGAATTTTGACAAATGCTTGCTCAGCATCTAGTGAGATGACCATGTGATTTTGTTCTTTGAGTCTGTTTACATGGTGGATTACATTGATGGATTTCATTATATTAAACCATCCCTGCATCCCAGGGAGGAAGCCTACTTGGTCATGGGGAATGATGGTTTTGATGTGTTCTAGGATTCAGTTTGCAAGGATTTTGTTGAGTATTTTTGCATCAATGTTCATAAGTGAGATTGGTCTGAAGTTCTCTTTCCTTGTAGGGTCTTTGTGTGGTTTAGGTACTAGGGATATTGTAGCCTCAAAAAATGAGGTAGGTAGTATTCCATTTGATTCTATCTCGTGGAATAGTTTGCAGAGTATTGGTATTATGTCAGCAATAAATGTCTGATAAAATTCTGCACTGAACCCGTCTGGACCTGGGCTTTTTTTTGGTTGGGAGGCTTTTGATGACTGGCTCTATTTCTTTAGGTGTTATGGGATTATTTAGATGGTTTACCTGGTTCCGGTTTAACTTTAGGATCTTGTATCTGTCTAGGAATTCATCCATTTCCTCCAAATATTCCAACTGTGTGGAGTATAGGCTTTTGTAGTAGGATCTGATGATTTCTTGAATTTCCTCAGTTTCAGTTGTTATGTCTCCACTTTCCTTTCTGACTTTGTTAATTTGGATACTCTCTCTTTGCCCTCTAGTTAGTCTGGTTTATCAATCTTGTTGATTTTCTCAAAGAACCAGCTCTTAGTTTTGTTGATTATTTCAATGGTTTATTTTATTTCTATTTGGTCTATTTCTGTCCTAAGTCTGCTTATTTCTTGCTGTCTACATCTTTTGGGTGTATCTGCTTCCTTTAGTTCCAGAGCTTTCAGCTGTGCTGTCAAGTTGCTGATGTATGCTCTCTCCAGTTTCTTTTTGGAAGCGCTCAGAGCTATGAGTTTTCCTCTCAGTACTGCTTTCATTGCATCCCATACGTTTGGGTATGTTGTGTTTTCGTTTTCATTGAATTCTAGAAAATCCTTAATTTCTTTCTTTATTTCTTCTTTGACCCTGCTATCGTTTAATAGAGCCTTGTTTAGTTTCCAGGTGTATGTGGGTTTTTGGTGTCTTTGTTGTTGTTAAAGACTAGCCTTAGACCATGGTGATTGGAGAGGATGCATGGGAATATTTCAATCTTCTTATATCCATTCAGGCTTGTTTTGTGTCCAACTATGTGGTCAATTTTCAAGAAGGTGATGTGAGGTGCTGAGAAGAAGGTGTATTCTTTTATTTTAATTCCAGTTCTATTAATTCCAGTTGGTTCATAGTCTCTGCTAGTTTTACAGTGTCCTTGTTCAGTTTCTGTTTCCATGATCTGTTCATTGGTGAGAGTGGAATATTAAAGTCTCCTGCTATTATTGTGTGGGGTGAAATGTATTTTTTGAGCTCTAGTAGGGTTTCTTTTATGAATGTGGGTGCTTTTTTATTTGGAGCATATATGTTAAGGATTGAGAGTTCCTCCTGACAGATTTACCCTGTAATGAGTAAAAAGTGTCCTTCCTTATCTTTTTTTGATAACTTTTGGTTGTAAATTTACTTTATTCGATATTAGAATAGCCACTCCAGCTTGCTTCTTGGGGCCGTTTGCTTGGAAGTTTTTTTCCCAACCTTTTAGTCTGAGATAGTGTCTGTCTTTGTCTCTGAGATGAGTTTCCTGTATGAAGCAAAATGCTGGATTTTGTTTATGTATCCAGTCTGATAGCCTATGTCTCTTTATTGGGGAGTTGAGTCCATTTATGTTAATAGATATCAAGGAATAGTGGTTGCTGTTTCCTGCTATTATTGCTTTTGTGTGTTGAGTTGTGTCTGTGTCTCTTTCTTCTTTTGGTTTTCTTGCTTAGGAGTTTTCTTGTTTTTACTAGGATGTAGTTCCCCTCATTGTATTGGGTTTTCCACCTATAGTTCGTTGTAGTGCTGGGTTTGTGGTCAGATATTGTGTAAATTTAGATTTGTCTTGAAATATCTTCATCTCTCCATCTATGGTGATTGATAGTTTTGCTGGGTATAGCAGCTTGGGCTGGCACTTGTGCTCTCTTAAGGAGTGCATGATGTCTGTCCAGGCTCTTCTAGCTTTCATAGTCTCTGTTGAGAAGTCAGCTGTGATTCTGATTGGTCTGCCTTTATATGTTACCTGACCTTTTTCCCTTACTGCTTTTAGTATTCTTTCTTTGCTTTGGGCACTTGGTGTTTTGACTATTATGTGTCAGGAGGAATTTCTTTTCTGGTCCAACCTATTTGGAGTTCTGAAGGCTTCTTTTATGTTCGTGGTCATCTCATTCTTGAGGGTAGGGAAGTTTTCTTCTATGATTTTGTTGAAGATATTTACTGTGCCTCTTAGTTGATACTCTTCTCCCTCTTCTATTCCTATTATCCTTAGGTTTGGTCTTCTCTTTGTGTCCTGGATCTCCTGGACATTTTGGGTTAGAAGCATTTTGATTTTTGCATCTTCTCTGACTGTTTTGTCTATGTTTTCAATGTTGTCTTCGGCCCCCGAGATTCTCTCTTCCATGTCTTGTAGTCTGTTGGAAATGCTTGCATCTGTGACTCCTGATTTCTTTTTTAGGATTTCTACTTCTTGGGTTGTCTCTTTTAGTGTTTTCTATATTGTGTCTATTTCTGTTTTAAAGTACTTCTTCCATTCCTTCATCTCTTTAGTTCTGTTTTCTTCTAGTTTGTTGAGTTCTTTGAGTGTTTTTCTTGTTTCTTCTTTAAAAGCCTCTAATTCTTTATTCTTTTCCTCCTGTACTTGTTTAAGCATCTCCATCATCATCTTGAGGCAGGATTTCATGTCTGAGTCTTCTTTTTCTGGAGTGTTTTGCATTCCGCTGTTAGCTGTGATGGGAGAGCTGGGTACTGGTGTTGCCAGGTTGTCTTGGTTTCCCTGGGATATGCTCTTTTGCTTTCCTCTTGCTATCTTGTTGTCAGTGATATGTTCTTGCCTTTCCCTTGTACCTGGCCTGTGTCCCTGGATCTCCACTGGTTCAGGTGGCAGATGGTCCGATCCCTGTTCTGTGTCCCAAAGCTGCAGGGAGGGAACAGAGGTCCCAATGCTGGGTTCCTGGTCCCTGGGTCAGGCAGGGAAGGGGAGTGCTTTCCGTGCATGCTTGGGAGAGATCTCTCTGCCCCCTGGCTACTAGGATCACCTTCTCACCAGGCATTTATCTCTGGGGCTCAGCTGGTCCAGGTGGAGGATGGTCTGAGCCCTGTTCTGCACCCCAAAGCCACCGGGTGGGAACGGAGGCCCCAATGCTGGGTTCCTGGTCCCTGGATCAGGCAGGGCAGGGGCGCGCTTTCAGTTCGAGCTCGGCAGAGATCTCTCTGCCCCCTGGCTATTCGGATCCCCTTTTCACCAGGCCTTTATCTCTGGGGCTCAGCTGGTCCAGGTCCACATATATTCTTTAATGTAACCTTTTAAAATTATATAATGTTAATGTAAATGTGTTTTTAGAGCTGACTGTTAGGCACTGGACAACTAAGAGCATACCAACTGGTTGTCCAATATATAAATATTTTAATAGGAAAATGACTATATTGATATAAGATAAAATAAACTTCAGAATAAAGACAAATTACAAAGTGATAAAAGACAAATGCCTTAATTGTATGTGTAGCAAACAACAGAGTTCAAACATACAAAAACCAGACTGATAGAATTAAATATAGAATTAGACATATACAAAATTACATTTTGGAGGTTCACATATCCCAATTCCTAAATCCATTGTCCCAGAACAATCTGAGGAACACCATCCATATCGTACCCAACCTTCATGCACAACTGTGTCCACATCAGACAATCAATGACATCCAGATGCCCAGATCTCATCATGGAAACAAAAGATAACATAAAAGATCAATACTGTATGTTTGTCCTCAGATCTACTGAACCTAAAATATGTTCTCTAATGATAAGTACCTTCATATGTCCTAGGACACAGATCTTGAACAATCATAAGCATCATCAAAGAATCAGGATGTTTAAATAAGACAAAAACCAAACAACTTAATGAACTTAGAACAAATGTCCAAGTGACACTCAAAAAAACACAAATATAAGGATGAATGAAAAGGCAAAGGTGGTCCAGGATTTGGAAAAACAAACTCAATGAACAGAAACATTTAAGAGAACTCACCCAGAAAGGAAAATGGACTTGAAAAATTCAACAGGCCAGTTACAGAATTCAGTGGAAAGTGTTACAAATAGAATCACACATCAAGTAAAAAAAAAAAATCAGAGTTTGACAATATTAAAATAGAGGACCTAAGCAAAACAATATCTACAGCACTTCTGTTAATAAACTCACCTAGCTATTAAAAATAGTTATTACTGCAGAGTGAAAAAAGTACAGCAAAGGATATTCCAAGAAAATGGAACTAAGATTCAAGTAAGTATTGATGTCCTGATTATAACAAAACAAACTTTAAACCAGAATTAACAGAAATAAAGATCTCTTCATATGGACAAAAAGGGGTAATCCATAAATAAGATGTTACAATGCAAGCCTATATACACTGAACATGAATATAGGCAGTAATAGTGGATAACAATATTATCCTACTCTCACCAAGAGACAGGCCACTGCAATAAAAAGTAACCAGAGAAACATGACACCATAGAGCAAATGGACATAATAGTTATTTATAGAACATTCTTTTCAAATTCTGAAGTATACATTATTTGCAGCATCCTATCCACTTTATCTAAAATACATCAAATATTAGTACACAAGGCAAGTCTCGACAAACAGTAAGATTGAAATAACTTTGGGTATCCTATCTACTACAATGGGATAAAGCGAAAAATCAACAGCAAGAGAAACCAGAATATACACAAACTTCTACAGAATGAACAACACATTACAAAATAATGACTAGGCCAGTGAAGAAATCAAACAGGAGATCAGAATTTTCTAGAAAGGAATAATAATGAAAATACAATACAGCAAAACCAATGGGATACAATAAAAGCAGTCCTAAAAGGAAAGTTTCTAGCTATAATATTTATAATTTAAAAACCACAGAGACCTTGAACAGAAAACTTAGTGCTGCATCTAAGGTACTTAGAAGAATATAAATAAACAAAATTCAAAATCAGTAGGTACAAATAAATGATTCAGATCTGGGCAGAAAAAAAAAAGAAAAGAAATAAGAATAAAAAAGGGCTCAAAATCAATGACACAAAAAGTCTATATACATATCAATAAGATAAATAAAATAGATAAAGCCATAGCCAAACTAACATACATACACACACACATATGCACAGAGAGAGAGACAGAGACAGAGAGACAGAGAAAGAGATCAATGACCCAAATTAATCATTAATCAAATCAAGGGAGAAATTACAATAGATGTCAGTGAAATTCAGAAACTCATAAGCATATACCTTAAGCTTATATTTCATTAAACTGGAAAATCTAAAGGAAACATATGAATTTCAAGATGCATATGACCTACCCAAGTTAGGCCAAATGAGCTAAATAATTTTAGTCGATCTATTTAAAAAACAGCATAACTGAAGTAGTTATTTAACAAGATCTTCCACCTACCAAAGTACAGGCCCAGATAGATTGCTTATTCTACCTGACTTTAAGAAGAGCTAACACTAATACTCCACAAGTTAATCCATAAAATAAAAGACAAAGAAATAGCACAGAACTCTTTCAACAAAGCCAGAATTATTTTGTTACCAAAACCAGATAAAGACATAACCAAAAAAAGCAAAAGCTAATTTTCCTTAAGAAACATAGATGAAAAAAGTTCTCAATAAAATACTTGCAAACCAAATTCAAGATTACATCAAGAGAAAATCATTCAGCATGATCAAGTTGGCTTCATTCCAGAGATGCAGGGATGGTTCAACATCTGCAAATAAATAAATATATACATCACATAAATGGTCTTAAGACCAGAAATCACAGGATCATCTCAATAGGTTCAAAAAAGGCCTTTGGCAAAAATCCAATATCTCTTAATTATAAAAGCGCCAAAAATTCAAGGAATAGAGGCAATGTAATAAGTACCATAATAGAAAATTTATAGCCAAATTATGCTAAATGGAAAAAATTCAAAGGTGATTCTACTAAGATCATGATAACTACGAAGGTGTATATTCTCTCCATTCCTGTATAGTGCTAGAATTCTATTATAGCAACACGACAGAGAAAAGAAATAAAGGAGATACAAACAAGAAGGAAATAAGTCAACATGTCCTTATTTACAGATGATATAATTCTATACATAGAGAATCTAAAAACTCCACCAGACGATTTTTAGAGCTAACATTTTCTGAAAAGTGGAAGGATAAAAAATTAACATACAAATTTCAGGGAAAAAAATACATACATACATACACACACACACACACACACCACCACCACCACCACCACCACCATCACCACTACCAAGCTAAGATACTGCAAGTCTTTCTTTAGGACCTAACAGTGGTTATGCCTGATATTCCCCTCTATGTATACACCCCAAAACCCAGATCTACAGCTACTCCAGGCTTGAACTAGGAAGCACATTCTACACACCTTTCTCCTGTGTCCACCTAACTTTATTCCTCCTAAGCCATTATAAACCTCTAGGTCCAACCTGCTCAGACATCCTCTCTTCAGGACCAAACTTCTTTCTTCATGTCAGACAAAAAATAGCAAAA
The DNA here is from genome assembly GCF_963924665.1 of Micromys minutus. Taxonomy (NCBI): domain Eukaryota; kingdom Metazoa; phylum Chordata; class Mammalia; order Rodentia; family Muridae; genus Micromys; species Micromys minutus. The sequence goes on along the minus strand of NC_137970.1, from coordinate 46,315,512 downwards.
AAAATGTACAAATGCTCAGATCTCACCACAAAAATAGAAACATCATGAATGATTGAGTGATCAAGCCCATATCTCCTCTTCAATATCTATCAATCCAGAAAAAAATGATTGCCAATGAGAATTACCTAGATGAATTCTGGGACATGAAAATTAAAAGAATAATCTCAAACTGACTGCATCAAAAATTCAATTCAAGCATATACTCTGTGGCATCTAAATTTCATTTAAAAAGAATGCAAGATTGTATTTAAAAACACAAATTAGCATCAATACATTAATCGTACATTAATTTAACATTCATTTATCCAATAGACAGGTCATCTGGAGAAAAAATAAACACTGAGACATCAGAAATAAATGGCATCATATAGCAAGTGAACTTAAGAGCTGTCTACAGAATAGTCAACTTCAACACCAAAAAATGCACATATTATACTCAGCAGTACATAGAAGCCTCTCAAAAGCAGACCACATCTTAGAATACAAAAGATTCTTTTATAAATTAAAACAAATATTGAAATAATTCCTTGGAACCTTTTGGAACACTATGCAATAAAATGTAAAATTTATAACAAACAAATCTCCAGTAAATACACAAACTCCTGAAGCTTGAACAACTCATTAATGAATAATGAAGAGATAAAGAAGAAATGAAGAGTAATAAACAATGTCCTGGAATAAAATGAAAATGAACACAACAAAACCAAACCTCCACTAAGTGCCCAAATTAAAAATCAGTAAGAGCACAGACATAGCTTAATCATATAATTCAAAAATGTGGAAAATAAGGAAAACAATATCCAAGTCCACTCATCTGCAAGAAATAATAAAAGTTGGAGAAGAAATCAACAAACTAGAAGCAAAGAAAACAATACAAAAAAGCAAGGACTCTATGCTGCTTTTTGACACAACCTTGGCCAAACTAATAGAAGGAAGAAAGGAAGGAGGGAGGGAGAGAGGGAGGGAGGGAGGGAGGAAGGGAGGGAGGGAGGGAGGAAGGAAGGAAGGAAGAGAGAAAGAAAGGACCTAAACTAACAGAATCAAGTGAACAAGAAGACATTACAATAGATACCAAAGAAATTCAGAATATTGTAAGGGAATATCGGTTTAAAAACTACTCCATTAGGGTTGGAAACTACAAGAAATGGATAAACTTCTGGATTCAGCCAAACTACCAAAATTAAATCAAGAATAATTCAACAACCTAAACAGATCCAGAATAAATGTGGAAATTGAAATAAAAATAAAAAATCCTCCAACTAAAGAAAAGCCAGGTCCAGATGAACTCAGAGTACCATTCTTCCAAAATAACAAAGATTCACAGCCAATACTTCTTAAACTATTTTTAAAAAATAGAAACAAAAGAAGCACTCCTAAATCCCTTCTATGAAGCTACTCATTCTAATGAAAAAAACAAATAAAAATACAACAACGACAAAAAAGAAAATTACAGATCCCTGATAAACATAGATTGAAAGGGGCTTAACAAAACACTCCAAAAGAATGCATCAACAGGATCGTCCCTATGGCTAAGTTTGCTTTATCCATGAAAATGCAAGTCAATGCAAGGAAATAAACCACATATCATTTCAATATCAAAGCAGAAAAAGGCTTTGACTAAGCCTAATAATGCCTTTGTGATAAAAGTCCCTAGAGAATAGTCCTCACCATAACAAAAGATGAGGAGCCCACAGACAACATCACCCTAAATGGATAAAAGCTTGATGAAATCCTACTGAAGTCAGGAATTAGAAAGGAGTGTCCAATATCTCCACTCACACTCCTTTTCAATATTATGCTTGAAGTACTAACTGGAACAGTAAGATGAAAAGGAAACTAAATGGATGCAAATAGGAAGTCACACTATTTCTATTTGCAGGTGACACATGTGAGAAATCCCCAAAATGCTATGAGAACCAAATACCATCTTTCTGATACCATTGTGTCACTCTAGAAATTTTAAATCAGCAGTGGAGCAGGATATGTAATAACTGAACAGATAAATTCTTCCCATATACCAGCAACAAACATACAGAGATCATGGATAGCATCTCATTCACAATAGCCTAAAAGAAAAGAAAATATCTAGTAATAAACATAACCAAGTAAGTGAACATGACATCTACAACGAACTCTTTAAACCTCTGAAGAAAGAAACAGAAAAAAACAAAACAAAAAACACTAGAAAATGGAAAGACATCCCCTTCTCTTGGATTGGTAAAAATTAATATAGTTAAAATAGCCATTTTAAAAACTATTTACATATATTATTAATCAAAATACCCATCGTATCACAAAAAGAGAAAAAATTATCTTAAGTTCATATAAAACCACAAAATACCCCAGAGAGCCAAAATAACACTGACAAAAAAAGAAAACAATTTTAGAAGGATTAAAATTTCATATTTTAAAATATATTAAGGAGCCATATTTATAAAAATAATATTGCATTTTGCATTAGCAGAAAAATAGACATGTAGACCAATTAACTAAATCAAAGAACAAAACATAAGTACACATAACTTTAGCCATTTAATATTTGACAGATATCTAAAAAATGACTGGACAAAAGAAAGCATCTTTAACAAACAGTGCTGAAAAGCTGAATGCCTGCCTGCAGAAGAATGAACTGTCCTTATACCTATTATCTCACACAACTCCAAATGGATCAGCAACACAAAAACACTGAAACTGCTAGAAGAAAACAAAGACACTGTCTATGCAATAGAGGTATAACAAAGAACTTTTTGAATAGGACTTCATTTACCAGAGAAGTAAGGCCAATAATTGGCAAGTATGACTTCATAAAACTAAACAGCTTCTACAAAGCCAAGGAAACAATCAATAGGGTGTAGAAAAAGCACTCTGAATGGGAGAGATTTTTTTGCCAGCTTTACATCTGACAAAGGATAAATATCCAGAATACATGAAAACTTCAAAAGCCAAACTCCTTCAAAACAAAAGCCTAAGAAAGAAGCAGAGAGCTTTCAAAACAAATGAAAAAATGCCTAAGAAAAATCTCAAAAGTTGTTCATAGTCCCTGGCAGTTAGGGAAATGCAAATCAGAAATGGATGTTTCATCTTACCCAAGTTTCCAAAAATGGCAAAGTTCAACAGAATAACCAATATTAAATGTTGGATGAATGAAGGGAAAGGGGAACTGTCATTCACTATTGGTGGGACCGAAAACTGGTGAAGCCACTCTGAAAATTGGTGTGGAGAATTCTCAAAAAGCAAAAAATAATATACAGCTATAGCATTCTCCAGTATTTACACAAAGTACTGGGTACCCTATTCTCTGCCATGTTCATTGAGGCTCTCTATTCACAATAGCAAGAAATGGAAACTACCTAAATATCCTTCAGCCAACAACTGTATACAGAGGGGTCTCTAATTAGGAACGGGGAAGGAGATGAATACAAAAGAATGAAAACATGAGGACCAGGAACCATTGTGAATCAGAGAATCAGTGACTTTGCTGTGAGATTGTCTTGATGTCAGAAACTGCATCCACAAAGTCTCTCTAATATGACTTTCTAAATATCACCTAAGCAAGAACAACAAAATTGCTAATGTGAATAGGGGAAAACCCAAGAGGCCTCTACCTATAGATGACTAAAGAATGCTAAGAGAAGGAGAAATAAATAGTCTTCCCCACAAAAGAGAACACTAATTGGTTATCCAATACCAAATGGTCAGCTCTAAAAACATACATATAAGTAAAATTATGCTGACGGATCAGGTTGTACTTACCTATTTAAGAATAACTATATAAGTATATACATATATACCAGTAACAACAACTAATGCAAAAGGAGGATATAAATTTGAAAAATGAGATATATGGGAAGGTTGGGAGGGAAGAAAAGGAAGGGTCAATGGTGTAATATATATTATAATCTTAAAAGAATAGAACAATTTTTAAAATGAAAATGAGAGGGGAAAAAGCAGTGTGAGTAAGCCATGGGGAGCAAGCTAGTAAGCAGTATTCCTTCAGGGCCTCTGTGGCAGTTCTTGCCTGAATCCCTGCCTATAACTTTCAGTGATTGAAGGTGGCCTGAGAGTTGTAAGCTGGAATAAACCCCAGCGCTATTGGTGTTTTATCACACTAGTATGTGTTTTATCACACTGGGTATCAGCTTTCAGGATTGCATATTAAATCTATATTCAAGAACAACTCTGATTAACAATTTTGAAGACAGTTTTAAAATAAAGCAGATAATGTGATGGTACACATTTATAATCTCAGCACACAGAAAGCTGAGTCAACAAGTTCCAACTTGGACTGTATAGCTAATATGATTTTATTAACAAGTATCAGGTTGGGGAAATGGATCAATGGAGAAAGCAATTGCTGTCTAAGTGTGAGGACTTGAATTTAGATGCTAAGAATTCACATAAAGCCAGACTAGATAGCACATATCCGTAATCTAAAGCACTTCTAAAGTGCAAAGGGAGGTACGTACAGAAAGAATCTCCAGAAGCTTGGTGAGCCAGCTAGCCTGGCCTATGTAGTGGCAAAAAAGGAAGGAAGGAAAGAGGGGGGAAGGAGAAAGGGAGGTGAGAAGGGGAGACAGGGAAGGCTGGATGGAGGGGGAGAGAGAGACAGAGACAGAGACAGAGACACAGAAAGACAGACTCAAGAGAATGGGAAGGGAGGAGACAGGAAGGGAAAAGAAGGAAAGGAAAGGAAAGGGAAACAGGAAGGGAAGAAAAAGGAAAGGTAGGGAAGAAAATGGAAGAGGAGAAGGAAAAGAAAGGAAGGGAGGGGGAATGGATAGGAGGGGAGGGAAGGGAAAGATGGAGGGGAAAAGGAGAGGGAAGGAAAAGGGAGGAGAAAGGAAGTGAGGGGAGAGAAAGGGAGGGAGCAGGAGGAAAGGAAAAGGAAGGGGCAGGAACCTTACTTTAAATGTTAAACATGGTGGAATATGAAGACCAACACCAATGCATCCACACCAGAGATATACTTTGTACACATGTACACACACACACACACACACACACACACACACACACACACACACAGAGTTTTTTTTCTAAGAAACATACATTGGCTTGGGGATGTACTTAAGTGGTAGCATTTACTTAAAAACTATAAAACCCTAGACAAAAATTTTCTCCCCTCCCTTCTTCTACTCCTTTCTTCCTGTCCTTGACTCAGTCCTTCTTAGAAAAAAAATAGAAAAAAATAAGTCTATAGCACCCTCTCAGAGTGTGGTACACCTAGACCTTAAATCATTAATAATCCAAGAGCTAAGAATGCAGCCTTGTGGCAATCCTTGGTATTTAAAAATCATTATGCTTAATCTTTACACACCAAGAAAACTTTGACTATTTCCATGTTACATTTTGTTTTATATGTACTTTATGCTCATTGTAACTAGTAAGTTTTCAATTAATACTATCAAACCTTTAAAAAATCAAGTACTGACAAAAATATATTTATATTGTTTTATGCAAAAATGATTTTAAAATCTGTACATTTATCTGTTATTAAAAATAAAGTTGTTAATAAAAAATGTTGAAATTCCAAAAAAGACAAAAATGTTACGATGTAAAAGGTATAACTGTTTTTATTTTTTGATTTTAGAAATCTATTTGATGGGTTTTCACAATACAGAAAGAGCAAATTTTTACTTGTTCCACTGAAGCTGAGAAAAGTGGTATTGCAAAAAACATATTCCCAAATACTGATTTACAGATCTAATACCAATCACCAATTTCCAGACAAAAAAGGCCTTTTCAAGATTTCTATTAATGACATACAGCAAACGGAAAGCATGCTGACTGAACCCACAGACAGCCTAAAGGAAAGAGGGGTAGCTACTTGTACTAATTATCTTTCCCTCCCTGTGACAAACTACCTGAGAGAAACAATTTAAAAGAAGAAAATATTAATTTTGTCTCATAATTTCAGAAATGTTAGCTTACTGTTGCTTATCCTACTGTTTGTGGGTCTAAAATGGCATAGTCTATTATGGCCAGAAGTACACAGTAGAATAAATCTCCTCACCTCATGACAGCAGGGAGCGGCAAACAGTAGGAAGCCACTGGTCTAAAACTCTATTCAAGGACAATCTCTTAAAGATTTCATTTACTTCCACTATGCTTCACCACCCACAAGTTGTATTTCCCAATAGTGCCTGAGACCAATCCTTTAAGATACGAGCACTTGAGGAATGGTTAAGGTGCAAATTACAACATTAACATTAGGTTTATTAGATTTAAACATTAGCATACTGCATTGGCTGTAATACAACACAATAAAATCTGGAATACAAATGAAAATCCTTTATAAAGGTAAAAATCAAATAAGTAGATATATAAGCATACTTACTGGAAACCATGACTTAATGAAACATTCAACAAATCACCATGACATCAAATTTCATTTTCTATTACAGCTTCTGTTACACCATTCCCCAAACACACCACACACATTCTAGACTCAGGACCTTTGTATAACTCTTCTCCATGTAGCTGTATCTCTTACTTATCTACATGGCTTTACCTATTTCCTGCATATCCCATTTTTATCAGAATCCTTTCTAACCACTTAAACAGGCTAGCAACACAGCAGCCACTCCCCACTTCTGTTCCCTTCATTTTTTATTTACTTCCACCTGACAAATTCTAGATGTACTGCATACGAATCTGTTGTTGGTTGGTTTCTTCCCATACCATCCTCCTACGCCTTAGCTTCCATCTCAGCTCTCATCAGAGCGATTGTATGGTACAAATACTTAGTGTTCTTCTTAGGCAAAGGCAAATAAAGTTGATTTTGTTTATATGTATATGTATAATATGCATTTACATATAATGCAGGAGACTTGTTCAAGAACAGAATACAAAATTAGTTACAATGTTCTGAGAATTTAAGTTTCACTAGCATACAATTGTATCAATTTCTAATAATTGTTATAGCTTCAATATCTGATACAGCTCATCATACATGATAGAAACTAAATAGAGTCTTGCTGAATGATTAAACAAAAAGGTACTAGCATTTAGAAGCAATTATCACCTAAAACCACGATAAGCAGATATAAATCGAAGTAAAATATATGATCATTAGGACAAGTCAAACCATACTTAGAATAATTCTTCATTTCAACAGCAAAATTAGAAACAAACAGCTGATTCCCAGAAAACTATTATGCACATCCTAAGGTACATAGTAAGCCACTACACCCTAATAACCTTGTTTTGCATTGCTCTTTTCTTGCTTACATCTAATACTTGAAGCTAATATATATTTAATTGCTGTATATCTAAATGCTGGCAGTGTTTCATACCATAATAAATATTCATTTATGAAATGTAAGTCAGAGAACAAACAAGACCAGTCTGAATAGTGAAGGGGTTGAATCCTATGTTGTTTTCAAATCAAACACCTTTTTACATACCAGACACATTCAAAGATATGATGTGGCCCATACCCTCAAGGAGCTCACAGTTGAGAAGATGCGTAACACTACAGATTTAAAGCAATAAAGGAACAGTAGAAAGAACATGCTTAGGCTTGAGGGTGGGGTTAGAGAAAATTGAGGGGAGTTCTACTCATTGCCCATCATATGGAAGACAATTTATGCTTGTAAATTTTAATAAGAAAGATTTTTATAACAACTAAATCAGCCTACAAATGACATGTGCTATCTCTGGTGAGGTCAAGTTCTCCATTACTGACACATTTCAAGCTTAGGATGATGACAAGTAAAGCTGATACACAAAGACAGCAAAGACTTGAGGTGGATGACCTTTGTGTCTGTTCTAATTCAGAGATTCTCTGACGTTTTCAGTCTCTTCTTTAGAAAGAAGTGAAAAATCAATCTGTTCAAATAAAAATCCTATGCTAAATATATTTGTCAGCTTTGTTTTAAAGATCAATATTTAATAGAAATTATACCCATCTATGCAGCACATTCCAGTTTAACCTTATATTTCAAATTACTTGTTTTATGATATCTTAAAAATCTCATGCCATGCACAAGATAAATATTTCTCTTGAAGCAACATCTGCATTACAGAAGAGCCAATGACAAGCTTTCCACACCCTCCCACATTGAAATCAGCCATATTAGATGCATGGCTTATAGTCTCTGATGTCTTCAGAAACCAATGCATTATCTTCTCCTTTGTTCCCATTCTTATTAAGGATCATGGAACCTAGGGGTGATTTATTACTTTAAAAAGTTATTGTTTTCCCAAAGCAAAGCTAACAATTTTGTTCCACCTGCTCAATTATGCTCCTCATTACGTTCTTTTGCTTTCACTGATGTTTTTAATCCAAACCTCAGAGGCAACACTCCACACATAAATTCTGAAATATTGTTCCATATTAGTGCTGCTCAAAAGACTGTGTATGGGTGACAAAATGGGAAGAAAAGACAAGGTGAATATGTCTGTCTCATTCTCTGGTAAACATTTTAACTACAGTTTACCTCTTTCAAAACCAAATAATTGTGGAAGGGAGAAGAGAGGATGGCAAACAGCAAAGGTGAGAGGAGTGGTTCTCCCTTCTCTGCTTCTCTGGCTGCTTAACTAGCTAGACTCTACACTAACAGCTCTTCTGCACACATGCCCAAACCAGTTAAATCTCTAAAGGATAGTTCTGGTGGGTTAAAGAGAAGTGTGGACCAAATAGCATGTCAAATTGAAAAACACTATAAATTATTTGTTATATATAAATTATCATTTAATCTTTGAATCAAACTTAATTCTCCTCCTTGTCACCAAGTTGTTACAGGGTACTTTAACATTCCTTCTTGCCTATAACACCCTTTCGTTCCCTACTGAAAATAAACTGCAATGTGCAAAAACTAACTACTAAATGTTTACACCATTACACTGACATGCATTCCTGACATGTTACACTGCTCTGTGTAACAGATCCTATGAAAGGTATTTATAAAACCCATTTCCTAGAAGGGGAAAATAAAGGCAAAGAAAATTAAATAGTCTGATCAATTTCAAACACCTAGTAAGTGGCAGAGCTCAGCTACTCTGGCATGTGTGCTTGACCACTTTTTCCTGTGATTCCTCTGCTATTATTTAAGTACTGAGGTTTTTAATTTGGGTTTTCCTTTCTTCTTTTCTGAGATGAGGTCTGCTTTTACTTTGTTTTTCTGAGACAGAGTCTTGCTACTATGTAGTCTAAACTGGCTTTGAAATCAAGATCTTCATGTCTTAGCTGCCCAAGTACAGAATTACAAGCATACACAAACATGCCCAGCCACAAATAGAGATTTTACAGTCATGTCTTGAATGCCCTTTTACATTGACTTCTCAGCATCTACTCTCTTTTCTAATTTTGATCCTCTCCAATACTGTTACTGTCCTTAATTATGCCATTTTTCACCCATCTCGAAGTCAGATCCTTCAGTCCTCTTCCTCACACTTCTTAAAATAGTCCTAGATACTTTTCTGCTTAAATTTTAAACTATTCATATAATTTTTCATTTCTTACATTCCCTAATTCAGCTCTTATGTCAGGTATGCTTACTTTTATTCTATTCTTTCCTTTTTTTTAAAACTTGGTCCTTCTTCAAGTATTTGCTTAAATAAAATTCTTACTGTACAATCAGAAAATATATAAATTCATAACTAAGAGAAAGTCACTAAAATGATTGCAATGCATATTTGAGTGTTTTAAAATTCAGGAACGTTGAATATAATGAAGATTAAAAATAGCTAGATACTGACCTGAAATAGATTATAATAAAGTACAAAGGTAACCACAATTTACACAAATTAGTACATGAAGTCATGAGAGTAGTTTAAAGAACTAAGTAGAAACAGAAGATTAGAAGATTCCCCCAGAAGATGACTTGGAAGCTACAAAACACTCTACCTATTCTAATCCTTATCTCACAGATAAGGAAATAGATGGAGAGAGAGAAGAACATTCTACAGAATTAAGATTTGTCAAGGGCAAAACATTTGTAAATAACTACATAACTCTCTCTCTCTCTCTCTCTCTCTCTCTCTCTCTCTCTCTCTCTCTATATATATATATATATATATATATATATATATATATATATATATATATATATTCACAGTTTGACCATTAATTTGACAAGATAATTTGGACATCATCTAAAGTCCTAAACTCAGCATGTTTCCCCTGGTCTTCAAAATTTCTCCACTAAAAATTGATCCTAAAGGACAAGAAAACAATATTACAGTAAAAACTCATCTTGTCTTCATGCTGCATTTTTTTCTATAACATTCTCTAGTGAGCTTGCCTGTCTTTTACATCCCCTTGCACAGAAATCTTCTCCCTCTGAGAATTAAGAAAAAGAGGGTAATGGTGACATTAGGTCATTCTCATGTGAGTCAGAGGGTCAATACTAGTTATGCTCAGAAAATAAAGCCTTTCATCATCTAGACTTCAGATAATAATTAGCTTTACAATCTTATTCAATGTCAGTGGCATACAAGCTAGTTTACCTTAAAAAATGAATAACAATGTGGAAACTGTTGGTGCTTATAATTTAACAAATCAATATAGCTAGAAGAATAAAATGCATAGTATACAATTTTACCTGCCATCTCTTTTTTTCAATAAACCAGTGTCTAAAAAATAGGCTAATCATGACGTCAGCAATCTACGCTAAAGAAAACAATTGTTACATCAGTGTTCAGATCTATGATTTCAGATATATCTGTTCTCTAAACTGATAAGGAAGAGAGAGAGACACAAGGCAGGGCAGTCTATAGCATCAACAGTCTATATTAACATTACTAGAGAAATCTCTTAAGAAGTGACTTAAAGAAAGCTGTACAAGTAATATGTGAAGCATATGGGTGTTAGTTTTGCATACTGCAATTTAAACAAGGAAATAATTAATTAGGACTGGGTTCCAAGATGGCTTTCCAGAATGATTCAGCCTGAAAACAATTCATAGTAGAAAGGAATTTTTAAAAAATCTCAGGGTGCTTGGCATGGGAGAAAAACCGAGAAGAACAACAAAAGACAATTTTAAATATTGGAAGCATTATCTGAAAAATGTAAACCAGTTATTCCAGAGGCTCCAAACAAGTAAAATTTCAGAAAGTCCTATAAAATATTGTTCATCTGTATTCAGTAGGATAAAATAATTCATCTGGAACATGGAGAAAATAAATTTAAAAGTATCAGGGTGTTTTTTACTTCTTTGGGGAGCAATTAGATATTTCAGTTGGCAAACATACATGCTACCAAGCCTGAGACCCTGAGTTCAACTGAGTTCAATAATTGGAACCCACACAGAAGGAGAGGACTTCTAAAAGCTATTCTCTGACCTCCGTGTGTGACTGTGGAATGCATGTACTCACTCACATAACTAAACAGATATAATAAAATTAATTCAATAAAAATGTTAAGTATCAGAATTTTAAAATTTCTATTATGTCCTTATTGTACATATGCTGTGTTATATACACAAGGACACTATCACACAATTTTACCTTGTATATCCCCATATCCTTTCCTCCTCATCACTAATGCTTAACAATAATTCACAGATATTTCCTCCTTTTCCCTAATACTACACAAGGACACTATCGCACAATTATACCTTGTATATTCCCAAAAACTTTCTTCCTTTTCACTAATACTTCCTTCCAATAGACTTTTTTGTTACCTACATGTTTCACTATCTTTATCATATGTACACATATAATTTCTGTTTATATATAATCAAGGATCAAACTGAAAGTGTGCAATCTTTGTCTTTCTGAAATTGTCTGAATTGTCTTACTAAGTACACTTAATATGAAGGTCTCTAGCTGTATCCATTTTCTCATAAACAGCATGACTTTGTTCTTTATGGCTGAAAATAATATCTATTGATTTATATTCCACATTTTATTTACCCATTCCTCTATTGTTAGACAAGTGGGTAGTTCAGTAACTTAGTTATAGTAAACAGTAATACAATAAACTTTGATATTCAAATGATATGCTGGCTTGGAATCCTGTGGATAAATTCCAGGAGTAGAATGGCTTAGGGTTTCCACTGCTGTGAAGAGACACCATGACCAAGGTAACTCCTTTAAAGGACAACATTTAATTAGGGCTGGCTTACAGGTTCAGAGGTTTAGTTCATTATCATCATGGTGGGAAGCATGGCAGCATGCAGCCAGAAATGATTATGGAGGAGCTATCTTGAGCAGAAGCAGCCAGGAGACTGATTCCACATCGATCTTATCTTGAGAGTATATATGAGATCTCAAAGCCTACATACCTCCACAGTGACACACTTCCTTCAACAAGACCACACCTATTCCAATAAGGACAGACCTCCTAATAGTGCTACTCCCTAAGGGCCAAACATTCAAACTCATGAGTCTATGGGTGTCAAACCTACTCAAACCACCACATGAAACAGCTGAGTTATATGGGACATCTATTTTTAGACTCTTGAGGAACCTTCATGCTAACTTCCATAGCAGTTGGACTAGTTTACGTTCCCCAGTAGTGTGTATGGGTTCCTTTTTGTCCTCATGCTTGCCAGCATTTGTTGTTATATTTTAATGAACTCCCAATAGTTTTAAGTTTTATTTCTCTGGTGGGAAGTTATGTTGGACATTTTGTTGTTGTTGTTACTATTGTTATTATTAATCAATACACAAGAAAGAGAGCTGAGAGACCTCTGTGATCACACAGAATAAGAGAAGTCTCTCAGAACAACTTCATTTTTTAAATTTATTCCTCTTTTTATTTTTTAAATTTAATTTTTTGTAATTTATCTTTTTATTATTAAATTATTTTATTTACTTATATTCCAAATGTTGCCCCCTTCCAGGTCCCCCTTCCCAGAGTTCTTAACCTGATGCCCCTCCGTTTTGCATCTGAGACGGTATTCCTGACCCATACACACACACATACACACACAGACACACACACCCTTCCCTGGTGTATCCTATCTCTACAGGACTAAACACATCCTCTCCCACTGAGGCCAGACAAGGCATTCTTCTGCTACATATGTGCCAGGGGCCATGGACCAGCCCACATATGTTCTTTGGTTGGTGGCTTAGTCTCTTCGAACAATGAGGAGTCTGGGTTAGATACTGTTGTAATTCCTATGGGGTTGCAATCCCATTCAACTCCTTCAGTCCTTCCCCTAAACTCTTACGTAGGGGTCTCAGACCTCAGTCCAATGTTTGTCTGTGAGTATCTGCATCTGTCTCAGTCAGCTGCCGGTAGAGCCTGTCAGAGGATGGCCATGCTAAGCTCCTATCTGCAAGCACAAGATGGTATCAGCAATAGTGTCAGGGTTTGGTGCCTGTGCATGGGATGGATCCCAAGTTGGGCCAGTCACTGGGTGGCCTTTCTTTCAGTCTATGCTCCATTTTTATCTTTGCATTTCCTTTAGACATAAACAATTCTGGGTCACAAAGTTTGAATATGGGTGGGTGGTCCCCTGCCTCAACTGGAGACTACTGGAGGTGGTCTCTTCAGGTTCCATATTCCAGCGCCCTTTAGCGTTTCTGCTAAGGTCATCCCTGTTGAGTCCTGGGAGCCTCCCACATTCCTGGTGTCTAGAACTTTCTAGTGGTTCCCCATCCCTTAACCCACACTGCTGCATATTTCCATTACTTCTCCTGGCTCTCTGTGCTTTTCTCCTATCTTCCCCCCATACCTGATCCTACCCCTCTTTTGCAACCCCCCACCCTCTCCCACCGAGGTTCCTTCCTCCCTCTGCTTCCCACCTGACCTTAGTTTCTTCTCCCTCTACTTTTACCAGTACCACCTACCTTCCCTCTTCCCCAAATCTAATCCTCCTCGTTTTCCCTTCAAAAATGAGAAGACCTCAAGGATATCAAATGAACATGGCAATAACCATTTACAATAAAACTAGGCACAAACCCTAATATCAGTTGCAAAATTACAGTTATTTTTTGGTTGGGGTGAAGCCAGAACAAGAGGAACTGTATTAAAGGGTCACAGCATTATGAAAATTAAGAACCACTGTGTTAATGTTTTAGTCAGATCTAAAGGTTTTTCTGGTTGAGTATTTATGTGTGTGTGTGTGTGTGTGTGTGTGTGTGTGTGTGTGTGTGTGTGTGTGTGTATGTGTGTGTGTGTGTGTATGTGTGTGTGTGGTGTGTCCACATTTTATGTATATGTGGATGTGTGTATCTGTACATATTGGTACAATGCAGGAGTGTAGCTTGAATGTGGAGGTCAAAGGTTAATGCAGCATATATTTTAAATAAGCTCATAAAAATAGTTTACCTATAGTTTTTCTAAATAACCTTAATACTATTTCTCTCTCCTTCCTCCTCCTCCTCCAGTAGTGCTTTTCCTGCCCCTACAGTCAAATGCTTCCCCATTTCCTCATTATCCCTTTTGTAGCACCTGAGTCCTATTATCCCCCTCTCTAGAGCTTTGTTTTCTGCCTCCCACAATGACCCTTTTTCTACATTCCTAGCTTCATTGACTACTCCAGATTATATGCTCAAATAAAAGCTTAGAATTTAGGATCCACAATAATAAAGAAGATATGCAGTTTGCTTTTTGAAAATATATAATTTTATTTTTTCTTTTATCTTTATCTGGCTTTAATATCAAAGTAATATTGAGCTATTATTAACTATCTCCTTCAATTTAAATAATTTTAAGTTTGGCTTGTTCTTATTTTTCCAAAGGGACATCATCATTAATTTATTTGAGATCTGAATTTTTCACACTTATTTCTTTGCTTTGGAGGAGCAGATGGGTGGTACCTGTCCTATGGCACATATGTGGAGGTCAAAGGACAACTGACATGAGTTACTTCTCTCTTTCCACTATATGAGTTCCAGAAGATCAATATCAGGTCATCAGGCATGGCAACAACTGCCTTTATCTGTTCTGCCATATCACCTACTGTCTTTTTTGTTTGTTTAAGATAAGCACTTATAGCCAAAACGTCCCTCTCAGGACTCTTTATATTTTATCCAATAGATATTAATATGTTGTATTTATTCTGTTTTAAAGATTTTTTTTAAATTTATATCTGCCATTTTTTGAATATGTTTGTCTTTGTCTCTTGGGATTAAAGGTGTGTACAATCATGCCTGTACCTAAACTTTACTGGGTGGGATCTTGCCCCCAAAGTCCCACTCCCTTAATCTGTTATTTCCTAGAACATAGAATTCAGCTCCATTCTACTTCCTGGTGCCCCTTTAATACTTAAGCCATGTATTTTGTACTTTTCCTTTCTCAGCTTGTTCCTTTTCATTAAAACGTTCTTCATAAGAGTGAACTTTAGTAACCACACAAACTTTATATCAGGCTGTTTTAAGGCTTCCTTTTTCAAAGTAATTAATATAAATCTCTTCACTTTAGCCTCAGGCAGACTCATTCTTCACCAAAATACCACAAAACAGACTCTATGCCACATATTGAAATTGTTCTCTGCTGAAATCTCTTGGGCAAGGTCTGCATAGCTCACATCACTCTCAGTAACAAAGTCTTCCATATTCCTACTAGTGTAGTCCATTAAGCCCCCCTCTAAAGCTTTCCACTGCTTCCCAAATCCAAATTCCCAAAATCCATATTCTGCCAAACGAAAGCATGATCAGGCCTATCACAGCAATACCCCAGTCCTGGTACCAACTTCTGTCTTAGAGTTTTACTGCTGTGAACAGACACACCAAAGCAACTCTTATAAGGACATTTAATTGGGGCTGGCTTACAGGTTCAGAGGTTCAGTCCAGTATCATCAAGTTGGTACCATGGCAGCATCCAGGCAGGCATGGTACAGGAGGAGCTGAGAGATCTGCATCTTCATCTGAAGGCTGCTAGTGGAAGACTGACTTCCAGGGATCTAGGAGGGCCTTAAAGCCCTCACCCACAGCACACAGTAACACACCTACTCCAACAAGACCACACCTCCAAATAGTGCCACTCCTAGGAGCCAAGCATATTCAAACCACAGCAATGTGTGTGTGTGTGTGTGTGTGTGTGTGTGTGTGTGTGTGTGTGTGTGTGTGTGCAGGTATATGTCCAAATATGAATGTTCCCACAGAGGCTAGATAGCCTCATATCCCCCATTGGCATTTGAGTTCTAGTTGAAAGCCACCTGTTGTCGGTACCAGAATCTAAACCCAGGTCTTCTTTAAGAGCAGCAAGTGTTCTCAATTACTAAGTCATGATTTCTTTCCCTTTGTTTTCTGTAACATATTTTATAAATTCTTTAAATTTTTTACACAATGTATTTTGATCATATTCACTCCCAACTCCTCCTCTTAACTGCTCCCAGACCTTTCCCTACATCCATATTCTCCCCAATCTTTGTGTTCTATTAATTAATTAATTAAGTAAGTAATTTATTTATTTATTTATTTATTTATTTATTTATTTATTTATGTTTTTGAGAAAGGTTTTTTCTACATAGCAATAGCTGGCCTAGAGCTCACTATGTAGACAAGGCACAGCACCTGCCTTTGTCTCCCAAGTACAAGGTTTAATTTTGTTTTTATTTTAATAACCTAAAGAATCCAATTTGTGCTGCCATACATGTCTGAATATAGACCCTTCCACTGAAGCAGAGTTGATGTATTCAGAGTGGCACACCCAAAAATAAAACTAACCCCCTTCTCACAGAAAGCATCAACTCAGTTAGGTGTACAGGTTCAAGAACTTCTCACTTCATGCTTAAATGGTGACTGGATTGATTTTGTGCAGGCAACAATAGCTTCTGAGAGTTCATGACTGGTATCAGTGTGAGGAGAGGCCTTTGGTCCAATGAAGACTTGTTTTCCCAGTGTAGGGGAATGCCAAGTTGCTGAGGTGGGAGAGGGTGGTGGGGAGAGGAAGCACCTTCATGGAGGCTATGGGAAGGGGAGGCAGATGGAACTGGGGGACGGGAATAACATCTGGAATGTAAATACAGAGAATATCCGATTTAAAAAATCTATAAAAAATGTGTAGTCACATGCCAAAGATACAGTGCTGAAGGAGCTGAGAGTACTACATCTGGATTCACAGCCAGTGGGAATAAGAGAGTGACACTGGGCCTGGCTTGAGCATGGAAACCCCAAAGCCCACACCCAGTGACACACTTCCTCCAACAAGGCCACATCTACTTCAATAGGCCATACCTCCTAATAATCCCTGTCAAATACCTAACCAACATACTCAAATATATGAGCCTATTCAAACTATCACAGCCATATTTGTAATATAAAGTATGTGTTTCCTCCCCTGGAATCACATCAATAAATTCAAGCAGAAAGCAGTTGGTTATACACATAACATTTGTGCCACTGTTGTATCAGTGGGCATATCTAGCAGCCATGGTCATTTTCACAGTTGACAGGGTACTCTTGAAACTAGACATCAAGGAGGAAGCTTCCTTGTCAATACAAACTTGACTGCTCTGTATCCTGTGACTAACTTGATTCTAATTTTTGTTAAATTTCTTATTAATTTCTTAATGACGCATTCATCGTTTGATAGTGTGTTGTTCAAACTCCAACAGACTGTATACCTTCTGCAGTTTTTCTGTTTCATGATGTCTAGTTTTGTTCTATTGTGGTCAGCTAGATTTTAGAATACAATAAATTGTTTCAATTTCCATGCATTTGTTAGAACTCACTCTGCATCCTAATATATGATCTGTTGCTAAAGATATTCTATGAGGTGCCAAGAAGAATGCATTCTGCAGTGTTTATCTGGAATGATTGGTAGATGTTTGCTACATCCATTTAACCTATAATGTTATTTAGCTCTGATGTTTATTTATTTATTTTTGGTAAGGATGACTTGTTTACTGTGAGAACCGGGTATTAATATTACAGACAATTACTGAGTTTGAGTTAACCTGTGTACACAGCATCAGGTTTTATTTCAACTTCTTTCTCAGCTTCCATTTAATTGGTCAGATAATAAAATAGGCTGCCTAAAGAAAATAGTAAATGGGCCATATTTCAAGTTTCCAGGTAGACTAAGAAACAAACATTCTGGAATACTGTAGAAGATATACTCACAATACATGAAAGAGACCATATACAGGGGCTGGGCAGAAACCAAAGTATGACAGAACACATTTTACTAACAGGATGGGGTAAACAAGTATGCTTTGTTAATAATAAATTCTCTTGTAAAAAAATTAAGAAGCCAGCAGATTTGGGTCAGAGAGGTTGATATGGTGACCCATCAACAGCTGAGCACACATAGTTAACTATGTCTGGCATGCACATTTGGACATCACTCATCAGACTTGGGGAGCTATTAATAACAGTAAAAACAAAAGACATGAAGTAGGGAGAAAGACAGGGGAAAGCACAGAGGTAATAAGAGGGAGGTGGCATTGGATGGATGTGTTCAAAATATATTATATAAATATTTGAAAGTTTAAAGAATAAACTATTATTTTTTAAAGACAACAGATTTAAGTTCAGGTAGTCCAATCTTAAAATTTCAAATAGAGCCTAAGAATGTTTTAATGGGCTGTTTATTATATTCATACAGATGGACCATAGAAGAGAATTTATTTTGACAAAGACTATTTATAATAACTTTCCACACATGAGCTTTGTGGCACACACAGACATAAATACACACAGAGACACATACAGACACACACTCAGAAAGATATACAAACACGTACATGCACTTTCACAACTGCAAAAAGAACAGGGTTAAAAAAATAACAAACTGTATTAACATAATAAGGAAATGAAGATATACATCTATCTACATACATGCATGTTTGCTCAAAACAGGAAATTTTTTAAATAAACCAAATATTTATTTATTTATTTAAAAAAAATAACTTGTATATTTTTAAGTACTAGACATACTAGCAAATTAAAATTTCACAACTCTTTTATGCCACCCATATTTTATTACATGTGAAAACTGAACTTTAGAAGTTGAATAATTCCCTTAACCTCATGTTGACAATAAACCACATGACTATCTAGGCCACATTCAGAAGTTTTCACTGTCTATATACCATAAAAAACTAACATTAGATCCTGATTGAGGTTAGGAATACTAGTGAGATACAAGGCTGCAACAGGGAACAGTACTTGCATAGAATGTGTAATATGGAGTATTTTGCTATCATTAGTGTTACAACTGTATTTTATGGCCTACTTTTATCAGACTGGGGGCTACAGATGACCTATCATTACGTAATCATCAATTCAATTTTACCTTTCAACTATTCCTACTTTATATGTTACATACAAGGTGAGATCAGTGATGGAGCTACTGCAGATACATGCTACACTAGCTTGTGAGGCACATGTGTGATGTACCATCACATTTTCCTTCAAGAAAATGAAAGAGACTTAGGCCAAATATTGAGTTCATCTCTGGCATCACACAGGACAGCAGAATTCAATTACTATTTCCAAAAGGAATAACTTTTTATTAATAAACATTTAGAAGCAAAGTTTTCTAATTTCCTCAAATAAAAACAATAAAGCCAAAGGTTACTTAGTAATAAGTGACAGCAAATTCTGATAGCAGGGTATAGAAACTTGTAAAAGAAAAATGAAAATTGATCAAGCTGCCTTTTATTCTTTGCTCAAACAGATTATATACTACAATCTAAAAAAAGTTTTGGTACCTTTGTAAAGCATCTTATTCATTATTATAATACTATAAAATTATACCAGATATCACAGAACTTTATTCAAATACTAGGATTTCTATTATAGAGAGATGGCAATTGATAAGTAGAGCAATAAAATAGTCATATAATATTATAATACTGCCAATTATTATGTTATATTATTTATCATATGTAATATATTATACAACAATAATAGAGTATAATAATCAAAATACATTGTGTGCACATACATGCACACATGTTATATGTGTGTGTGATTGTCAAAAAATTAATCACTGAAAAAAGAAATGTATAATTTCTAAGTGCATTTAATAGAAAAATTATACAGCAAAAACCTCAAATTATTAAAATTTGGAATAAAGAAGAGGGCATTGCTACTGACCACACATAGATAGGTCTGTGAAGGAATAACTTGAACTCTATGTACATAACCAAAATGAATTAGGAATTTTCCTAGGAAAACAAAAAGTGACAATGTTTATTTAAAAGAAAAAATATGGATAACTATAAAGGTAAGAAAAAAATTAAATTCCAATCCAAATTTTAGTGACAAAGAAAAGCCTAGACTCAAACCCTCACTTTATTAATGAATTCCAGTAAAGGGATACAGTTAAGACTCATAAACTCTTTGAGGAAATATTAAGATGGTAAGACATTTTCTATTTTATTCTATAAGTCTATTATTATATAACACCCAAATCAGACAAAAGCAATAAAGAAAGAAACAAACAAATATTACCTCTGAATATGGTCATAAAAATTCCTTAACAAAACACTTGGGGCTTGTTTGTTTTTCTTGAAACGGAGTCTCATGCTATAGCCCAGACAGGCCCCACGGTGGCAACTTTCTCATCTCAACTTCCCAAGTTCTAGGCTTACATATGTAAGGCATCATACCCAGTACAAGATACAATAAAACTGAATATATAAAATATTTATAATATTTATAATATATTTATTTATAATATAATAAAATGTATATAATAACTATATATCATGATCAAGTAGAATTTATCCCAGAATCAGCTAATGTACCATAGATAAAAGGAAAAATCCATGATCTTCTGCCTTAGTTATGGTTCTATTGCTGTGAAAAGACACCATGACTAAAGCAAATGTTATAAAAGCAAACATTTAATTGGAGTTGGCTTACAGTTTCAGAGGTTCTGTCCATTATCAGCATTGTGTGAAGCATGACAACATTCAGGCTGACACGGTGCTAGAAGAGCCAAGAGTTTTACATCTTGATCCAAAGGTGGCCAGAAGGAGACTGTCTTCCATAGGCAGTCAGGAGAAGGATTTCTTCTACACTGGGTGAAACCTGAGCATAGGAAAACTCAAAGCCCACCCCACAGTGATGAACTTCCTCCAACAAGGCCATACCTCCTAATAGTGCAACTCCCTAAGGGCAAGCATTCAAACACATGAGTTTATGGGGGCCAAATCTACTTAAACCACCACAGTTTCTCAATAAACACATGAAAAGTTGACAACATTAAATATCCTTAGCTGGGCATGGAAACACATGCCTGAAATCCCAGCACATAGAAAGGTGAAGCAGGAGGATCATAAGTTTGAAGCAATCTGAGCTATACAGCAAGACAGTGTAAGAAAATTCTTGTAGTTAAAAGTAGAAATACTTAACAAATTAAAATGGTGCAACTTTTGGAATGTAAATCAATCAAGCAGGCATGAAAGCAATCAAGACTAGATGCTTTTCCCTTAACGAGGCAAAGTGGTGTCTTTTTATGACTTCTTTTCTCCATCCTGTTATTATTACCTATTAAATTAAGACATAACAATAGGTAATAAGCACCCATTTTGGAAAAGAAGAATTAACATTATCTCTATTTTTGGATGACAAGAGTATTATATAAAAAAAAATAAGTATTCAACTTTAAAAAATTGCCATCACCCCCTTACCTCTGGCCACATGTTTCAGTCGGAAAAGATGGCTGGGGATGATGAGAATGAGGGAGCTGGCCCTGCTCTTCAGCAGCTGCGGCACTCAGGAGTGTAGGCCCTGCCCCTCACCTCAGCAGCTCCAGGAAACCCAACATCTCTGCCTTCTGGAATATCTACACTCGTGTGCACATGCATACATGGCAACACACTTTTTAATTAAAAATACATTGTAGATAGAGATCATATATATCAGCCACAAAGGCAAAACAATGATATTGAAGTAGAAGTGAGAGTGCAGAAACAAGCCTTCACATCTACAATCAATTTTGTTTTTATAAAGATACCAGGTTGCAACTCAGGAGGAGAAAATTAATCTTCAAACAAATGTAGCAAAACAATGAATATGGACACAGTTTACTTTTCTTGCTGCTATGACAAAAAGACTGAAGAGTTAATCTGAGTATAGTATGGGGATGCAGTCCCTTATTGTGAGGAAATCAAGGTGGCAGAAGCTAAAAGTGCTTATATAGTATTCACAGTCAGGAAATAGAGATACAAATGCCGAGACTTAGTTCACTTCTTCTTTCTATTCAGTCTGGAACCCCAGCCAATGGGACAGTGCCACGTGCATTTAGCATAAGCCTACTGTGGTCTGTCAAACTTTTCTGGAAACACCCTCATAAACATACCCTGAGACATTTCCGTGGTGTTTCTAAACACTATAGAGCTGACAATAAAGATTAGCTATTACAAACAATTTCACTATTATACACAAACATTTAATAAATTATGGATTGCAACTAGGCACAATGATACACACCTATAATTTTAGCAACTGAGGGGCTGAGAAAGATGAGAAGTTCAATGATAGCCTAGACTACATTGCCAGATCCTGTCTCAAAATAATGATGATGATGGTGGTGGTGGTGGTGGTGATGAAAATGATGAGATCTAAATGTATGAGCTGAAACTACAAAATCCTTATAAGTTCAAAAATTGTAGACTAATAATAAAAAGTCAATGTTTGATTGAAAACCAGGTAGAGGACTTAAATAAAAATTTATCCAAAAAAACACACAGAAAGAAACAATTCTTACATGAAAAGATGATCTACATCACTACCATTTATGGAATACATATCAAAGCCACAATTGAGATACTTTGGACTCACTATGATAAATATAATTTTTTGAAATGTGGAAGTAGCCAATTGTGATGATTTTTATTTTTATTTATGAATACACTGTAGCTATCTTCAGACACACCAGAAGAGGGCATCAGATCTCATTACAGATGGTTGTGAGCCACCATGTGGTTGCTGGGAATTGAACTCAGGACCTCTGGAAAAGCAGTCAGTGCTCTTAACCTCTGAGCCATCTCTCAAGCCCAGTACTAAATAACTTAATATAATGCTATTTTGTTAGTAGGTAGATAGAAAACTGCTGGGGCTTTGACTTGGCTTAAGGCAGCAGATTATACAAATGGACATTATAGTCTCACCATCATTCAGAAAAAGAAATACCATTGAATTTAACAATATTATTGCTATGCAATAGAATATAGTTATTTTTCGGTAAGATGTTATTTGTGTTAACATGGCTTGGTTTATTATTGTTTTCTTATTATTTTTAATTTTGGTTTTATTTTATATGTATAAGAATTTTGGCTGTATTTGTGTCTGTATATATGCATGCCTTGTATCTGCCCATGGAGGCCAGAAGAGGGTGGTGGGTTCCCTGCAACTGAAGTTATGGATGGTTGTGAACTGCCATGTGGGTGCTGGGAATCAAACTTGTGTCCTTTAAAAGAGATATTCACAGTTCTTACCCTTTGCGCAATCTTTCCAGTCCCACTTGCTAGTTTCAAAATAAATAAATTTTAAATTTATTTTTTTGAGATTGTGGTGGTTTGAATGAGTATGCACTGCCACCGCCAAAGATTAGGTGTTTGATGTTTGGCCCATAAGGAGTGGCACTATTAGGAGGTATGGCCTTGTTGGAATAGATTTTGCCTTGTTGGAGGAAGTGTGTCACTGTGGAGGTGGGCTTTGAGGTCTCCTATGCTCAAGCTGTGCCCAGTGTGACACAGTCTCCTTCTCCTGCCTGTGGATCAAGATATAGAACTCTCAGTTCCTTCTTCATTACCATGTCTGCTGCATGCTGCCATATTTTCTGCAAAAATGATCATGGACTAAACCTCTGAAACTGTAAGCCAGACTGAATTAAATGTTTGCCTTTCTTTATATGAGTTGCCTTGGTCATGGTGTCTCTTCGCAGCAATGGAAACCCTAAGACAGAGATTGTAAAGAACTTCAAATTCTGCATTAAAATATCATGTTTATATAATATACACATTCTTTCGCATATTCTTCAGTTTTTCTCCACAGTTTTTAGAGAATATACCAACTTGTTTTGTTTTCTTTTGGTTGAGCCAGGCATTTATTTTCTTATATAGACCAAATTGGACTAGAAATCACAATCTTTATACCCGAGCCTCTCAAGTTCTGGGATGGCAGACACTATAACAGGCCAGGCTTCAGTTCAACATTGGCAACCATTAAAAACTCTTTCCTAGAACAGTGAGATTGCTTAGCTGGTAAAGGTGCTTTTCACCAAGCCTAGTGACCTGAGTTTAATCCCTGGAACCTAAATGGTAGAAGAAGAGAAATGACTCTCTCATGTTATTCTCTGACTTCCACACATGCAATTTAGCAATATACCAACACACACACACACACACAGAGAGAGAGAGAGAGAAAGAGAGAGAGAGAGAGAGAGAGAGAGAGAGAGAGAGAGAGAGAGAGAGAGAGAGAGAGAGAGAGAGATACATGCACTCACTCACATATACAAGCACAAATACATAAAAGTAAAATAATACTGATGATGATAAACAAACAACTCAGTGACTCCTTTTCTAACCTTTTAAAGATGGAAAACTACACAAATTTCAGTGGTGAGTTAGAAACCTGTTTTATCTTTTTGTAAATGTAAAGAAAATTCTTTCTGAAATGTTTTACATAAGTAAGGCCTTAATTTTTATTTCACTGTAATAGAATTTCTACAATGTATCACAAAATAGCTTCACATACTACTTCTAGAAATGAAAGTTAATCCATGTTTTGAAACGCTTACTCCAAATTACCTGATTTCTAAATCTATTAAAATATTTATTATACCACATTGTATATCATAAAGGCATAGGAATTACCAGCTAATAAAATATAACAACTGAATAAATGTTCCCATGAAATCATTTGCTGTAATCTTGCTGCTACAGAAAAGATATTTGCTGTCTCCAAGGGAGATCAAAAATTAGTTGAGTAATTTATTTCAAATATAGGAGCTACTTAGTATCACAGTAGCTTTACAATTAAATTTTAGTCTTTTCCATGATTCAGAAACACATCATCTGTAAATGATTTCATTTCAGGAAATATTCTTGGTTCTCTCTCTCCCTGGTTGTCACTGAAAAGACTTTAGGAAGATGCAATTTTCAGTGTAAAGTTAAACAAGGAAGGACTGCTGCCAGACTATTAGTCACATCTGCGTGTGATACCAATACATAAGTGAAATTCAGAAAACAAAGATGTTTAAATTGACAAAACTGTCATCCTATTTTCTTTTTCAAAGCTAAAAAGTTGTAACTTCTCTATTCTCCGGTAAGCTTACTGTCTCAGGATTCTGGTGGGTAGAGATATAGAGCCAGACAGCATCTAATCAAATTCCAGACCACAGTCACTAAATAAATGAGCAAAGCTAAACAAATGGCATTCCTTATCAAATAAACACTAACATGATTGAGCATTCAGCATTTCAATCAGTCAACATCTGTTCTATAATCGTATTTCCTATGTTATAAATGTAGTGTGAATGAACAATTCATTTTTATGGATTTACTGCCTCATGCTGCTTTACCATTACATCTCAATTCTAGTTAGAGGGAGTGGTACAGAAAGGTATGTATAAAAGCAGAAATTTTAAATTTAACTTATGCTTATTTAACTCAGCAATGAGTTATCTAGCTAACTAGATAAGAATTTACTATGTTATATACAGAATGATCAGTACTTTAATCTTCTGGATGAAATCTGAACATTTACTCCCCTTTGCTTATCTCATCAATATAATACAATGGGTATCAATTTAATATTTTTATGAATTGTTATGAACATCAATTTATCAAACACTGTATTTTTATAAGGCACTGATGCCTCAAAACCTCTTTAAGCTCTATGGGGCTATTAGTTCCACACTGCTGTAGGGTCTTGACCCGGTTCTAATTTTTCTTTTAGATTGGAGTCAGCAGTCTCTCCCTTCTACTATCTCCTGTGAACTTTCTTAGTATTTATAACTTGCCTCTCCACAGATGTTAGCTAGTAAATCTAAAATTGATGATTTAAGGGTAATGGTGAATAAGTAAATTATGAGTTAGTATTTGCTGAGCTTATCCTATAAGTACATGACTTGATAAGTGCATATATTTTACACCATACACTTTATCATCTGCACAAAAGCTGTTTTTCTCCATCTGGATTTTTAGGTGAATATTTATTAGAATACTGAATTTCAACTGTATATTACCATATTTAACAAACTTTCCCTTTCACTGACTTAGAACAATTTTGTATCTGGCACAAATCCTCAGGCCATCTGAAGAAGGTTTGGCAAAGACAAATTTTCTTCTTCTGCGACTGCATATAAATAGTCTTTCTAAGCTTGAATACTTAGGATACCTAAGAAGTAAATTGCACAGAGATTTAATACTTTGGAAGCATGACTTAGAAATCTAAAAATTCATATAAAACTAAGCATATAAATAGGAGAATGAATTCAATTCAATTCAATCAGCAAAAGTTTATTGAGCATCTACCATGTTCAAGGCATTATGTTAATACCACAGAGAATACAAAAATGAGTAAGACACGGTACGTGCTTTAAGACCTTAATATCTGGTAAGCAAGATTAGATACAAATGACTAAGATGGAAGGCAATGGAAAGTAAGGGATGTAAGAGAAGCATAAACAAGATATTTCAGGAATTCAGAGAAATGAGAGGTTAAATTTAGTTTGGAATAAGAATCAGAAAAATCACCGAGCGTTCTATGGAATAAATGTCATTCATGATGAGCTTTGTAGGTTCATAAGGTTCTTAAAAGAATGTGGAGAAGTGGCAGCAGCAACTGGAATCTCAGGCCAGGGAAACTGCAAACATTTATTTACTAACTGTTCATTACTTGAAAAATACTATTGTATGCCCTGCAAATAGAGTAGTGAATAGAGTAAAGCGCTTATCTACATGAGCCTGGCATTACAGTGAGACTAGGAAAACACAATGAGCATTAATAATAGCAACAATAAGATCTAATAACTTTGAGAATTAACATGGGTCAGGCAATGTACCAGTGCTGTACATTAAACCCATTTGATTCCCCCAAACATTTCTATGAAGTAGACAACTATTGTCTTTATTTGACTGATAGAAAACTGAGAGGTAAGTAAACTGCATCAAAATGTAATGAGACAGAGACATGATTCAAACTTAGATTGTTCAGCTGTAGTTACATCAACTAAGCATGATTTATAACTGGAGGTATTGATAGACACTATCTTCAGAGAGTCAGCAAGCCATTTTAATTTGGAAGACATGAAAATAACAAAGGATAAAGCTGGTTAAATAGGTTGAACTCGTATTATGAAAGGCTTTAAATGCAAAGTAGAAGAGTCTGGCTGTTGAGTGCAACTGGAAACCATGGAAGATTCAAATCAGAATATATGACTAGTGCTTCACTTTATTGAGGATGTACTGGGTTAAGGAGAGAGCCTGGGAGATTGACCACTGAACATTTATCAAGAATATTGACACAGCCCAGTAAAAAGTAATCAGAGATTGCAACAAAAAGGAGTAGAACAGAATTAAGTATTCTGTGATTTATAAGAGAGTAAATACATAAAAGTAATTGAATAACTCAGCTGGGTGTAAATGGCTTATGCCTAGCACTTGGGAATTGAAGTAGGAGGATCACCATGGCTTTGATCAGCCTGAGCTACATAAGTGAACTAAAAGACCCTAGCTCCAAAAAGTGAAAAAAGAGAGAGGGAGAGAGAGGGAGGAGAGCGGGAGAGGGGGGGAAAGGAGATTAGTAATATTAGTGATTGATTTATGCATTCAAATGAGACCTCAAATAAGGTGGAGAGTGATTGATGAAGACTTCAGATATCAACTTCAGGCCTCAATACACACACACACACACACACACACACACACACACACACACTGCACATGCAAAGATCCATGTTCACACATAGAAACACATAAAATATTTTTAAAGAATTAGGGTTAAAACAAAAACAAAAATACAGGATAATATATAATATACTGTTATTGGGAATAGCAAAACCTTGTGAATTACTTGAAAGGTCTGACCATAAGCAAACAGATTAAAAACTTATAATACATAAAAAGTTAAGAGCTGTATCAGCACTGCCCACAAGTGGCAGGAAGCTCTTCATCCTAAGTGGAAGGGTGGGTCAACTTCATTTACCCACTGTCCACCCCAGGAGAGGATGCCCAGAACTCTCAAGACAAAAGCAGTGGTACTGCCTGGAAACAGACACTTCCAGCCCAAGGCCAGAGCAGGCCATTTGCCTCAGGAATGGGCACTCCCATCAGATCTCACAGGCTATACAGAGAGCCGAACACCCAGGAACCATCTCCACCTGGAGACAACGGGCCCACAGACCCACAAGAGAGACAAGCTCCAGTAAAAGATATGATCATCTAGCTTCACCTATAACAAGATGGCAAGAGGCAAGCTCAAGACTCTAAGAAACAGAAAACAAGACAACCTGGCAACATCAGAACCCAGTTCTCCAACCACTGCAAATAATGGATATCCCACTTCAGCAGAAAAACAAGATTTAGATATAAAAATCACACTTCACAATGATGATGGAGATCTCTGAGAAGCACATAAATAACATACTTAAAGAAGTACAGGAAAACCAGGAGAATACAGGCAAACAAGTTGAAGCCCTTAAAGAGGAAACACAAAAATCACTTAAAGAGCTAAAAGAAAGCACAAACAACCAGGTGAAGGAACTGAAAAAGAAATAGAAGCAATGAAGAAAATCACAAAAGGAGACATCCCTGAAGTTGGAAAATGTAAGAAAGACATCGGGAGTCATAGATGCTAACAGTTGCTAACATCACCAACAGAATACAAGAGATGGAAGAGAGAATCACAGGGACAGAAGATACCATAAAAAACATTGACACAACAGTCAGAGAAAATGCAAAACTAAAAAAGATTCTAACCCAAAACATCCAGGAAATCCAGGACACAATGAGAAGACCAAACCTAAGGATAATAGGTATAAAAGAGAGCAAAGAATATCAACTGAAAGTCACAGTAAATATCTTCAACAAAGTTATAGAAGAAAACTTCCCTAACCTAAGGAAAGAGATAACCATAAACATACAAGAAGCCTACAGAAATCCAAAATAGTTTTGATCAGAAAAGAAAGTCCTCTCCATACTTAGTAGTCAAAACACCAAATGTTCAAAAAAAGTATACTAAAAGCAGTAAAGAAAAAAAGGACAAGTAACACATAAAGGCAGACCAATCAGAATTACACCAGACTTTTCAACAGGCTACAAAAGCTAGAAGATACTGGACTAACATCATGCGGACCCTAAGAGAACACGAAGCCATCCCAGGTTACTATATCCATCAAAACTCTCAGTTAATATAGATGGAGAAACAAAGATATTCCAAAACAAGAAAAAAGTTACACAATATCTGTCCACA
Source organism: Micromys minutus (assembly GCF_963924665.1). Lineage (NCBI taxonomy): Eukaryota > Metazoa > Chordata > Mammalia > Rodentia > Muridae > Micromys > Micromys minutus. The sequence continues at coordinate 46,286,235 of NC_137970.1, read as the reverse complement.
AACCCAGGCCTACAAAGGAGAACAGATGGAAAACTCCAACACAATGAGGGAACACACACCCTAGGAAAAGCAAGAAAATAATCTTCTTGCAACAAAACCAAAAGAACAAAGGCACACAAATGTAACTCTACCTGTAACAACAAAAATGTCGGGATCACATCAATGGACTCAATTCCCCAATAAAAGGACATAGACTATCAGACTGGATACATAAAAAGTATCCAGCATTTTGCTGCATACAGGAAAGTCATCTCAGCAATGAAGACAGGCACGACCTCAGAGTAAAAGGCTGGAAAGAAACTTTCTAAGCAAATGGTCCCAAGAAACAAGCAGGAGTAGCCATCCTAATATCGAATAAAATTGATTTTCAACAAAACTCATCAAAAAAGACAAGGAAGAACACTTTTACTTATCAAAGAAAAAAATCTTTCAAGATGAACTCTCAATCCTGAACATCTATGCTCAAAATACAAAGGCACCACATTCATAAAAGAAACTCTACTGAAGATCAGATCATACATTACACCACACACAATTATAGTGGGAGACTTCAACACCACACTCTAATCAATGGACAGATCATGTATGCAGAAACTGAACAGAGACGCAGTGAAACCAACAAAAGTTATGAACGAAATGGATTCAACAGACATCTATAGAGTATTTCATCCTGAAACTATATATATATATATATATAGAAGAAGATATATATATATATCTTCTTCTCAGCAACTCATGGCACCTTCTCCAAAACTGAACATATAGTCAGTCACAAAACAGGCCTCAACAGATAGAAGAACATAAAAATAATCAAATGCATCCTATCAGATCACCATGGACTAAGGCTGGCTTTCAGTAACAACAACAAAAAGCCCACATATACATGGAAGCTAAACAATGCTCTACTCAGTGATAACTTGGTCAAGGAAGAAATGAAGAAAGAAATCAAAGACTATTTAGAATTTAATCAAAATGAAGGGACAATATACTCAAACTTATGGGATACAATGAAAGCAGTACTAAGTGGAAAACTCTTATCACTCTGCACCTCCAGAAAGAAACTGGAGAGAGCACATACACTAGCAGCTTGACAGCACACCTGAAAGCTCTAGAACAAAAAGAAGCAGATACACCCAAGAGGAGTAGAAGATTGGAAATAAACTCAGAGCTGAAATCAACCAAATAGAGACAAAAAGAAGTATACAAAGAATCAACAAAACCAAGAGCTGGTTGTTTGAGAAACTCAACAAGATCGATAAACCCTTAGCCAGACTAACCAGAGGGCACAGAGAGGGTATCGACATTGAAAAGATCAGAAAGGAAAGGGGAGACAAAACAAAAGAAACTGAGGGAATGCAAGAAATCATCAGATCCTATTGCAAAACCCTACACTCAACAAAACTAGAAAATCTAGAGGAAACAGACAATTGTCTAGACAGATACCGAGTAGCAAAGTTAAATCAGGATCAAATAAATCATCTAAACAGCCCCATAAACCCTAAAGAAATAGAAGCAGTCATCAAAAGCCTCCTGCCCCCCCCCCCAAAACCCACACCAGATAGGTTTAGTGCAGCATTCTATCAGACCTTCATAGAAGACCTAATACCAATACTCTCCAAACCATTCCACAAAATAGAAACAGAGGGATTATTACCCAACTCATTCTTCAAAGCCACAATTATGCTCATTCCTAAACCACACAAAGAAAGAAAAGTGTAGAACAATTTCCCTCATGAGTATGGATGCAAAATACTCAATAAAATTCTTGCAAACCAAATCCAAGAACACCTCAAAACTATCATTCACCATGACCAAGTAAATTTAATCCCAGGGATTCAGGGAAGATTCAATATGCCGAAATACATCAATGTCATCCACTATATAAACAAACTCAAAGAAAAAAATCACATGATTATCTCTCTAGATGCTGAGAAAGCATTTGAAAAAATTCAATACCCCTTCATGTTAACAGTTTTTGAAAGGTCAGTTATTCAAGGTACATACTTAAACATCGTAAAAGCAATATACAGCAAACCAGTAGCCACTATCAAAATAAATGGTAAGAAACTTGAAGCAACCCCATTAAAACCAGGGACTAGACAAGCCTGCCCACTCTCTCCCTACCTATTCAATATAGAACTCGAAGTACTAGCCAGAGCAATAAGACAACAGAAAGAGGCCAACGGGATACAAATTGTAAAGGAAGAAGTCACAATATCACTATTTGCAGATTATATGATAGTATACTTAAGTTACCACAAAAATTCCATCAAGGAACTTTTACAGCTAATAAACACCTTCATCAAAGTGGCTGGATATAAAATTAACTCAGACAAATCAGTAGCCTTCTACTCAAAGGACAAACATGCTGAGAAAGAAATTAGAGAATTGACACTGTATTAGTCTGGGTTCCTTCATTACAATGTTGTTATTGTTACTGATGATTTCAATAATGATGGTTTAACTCATCTAGTTAAACTGACCATTGATCATTTCTTCTGTCTTTTCTCAAATCCTAAATTCAGTAGCCAGTTATGGGATAAAGCCACAAAACAGACATTAGTTGCAGCTGGACCTTAAGCATTTCTCATCTATTTTGCTGTGTTTTCTTCTTACTTTCTGCCACATTTTTCATTTGTTTCTCACGTTCCTCAAACATTTAAAGTATTTCTCTTCCTCAGCTCCACCCTTTTCAGAAAATAACCTTGCCTCTTAGGTCATAGAGTAAAAGCACCATTAGCTCTATGGAACACAGATGCTGAAATACATAATAAATGTATAAAGGGAAAGAAAAAGTGAAGAAAATAACCTGGCATGGTAATTGTTTAAAAGGCCTCAGTTTCCTCACCTTAAAAAAGTAGTGGGTATATAATATTATCTAAGTGACTCATAGCTTTAATGCTACAATAATGAAGTTTAGTATCACATCTTGAGATCTTTGAATGCAACCTATTTAGAGAATAAGTTTCCCAAGAGTGAACGTCTTGTAATACCATCTTCTTCTTATCTTGCCAATAGGGAGGGGTATTATTTATTCACTGTTCAATAAATCTATTTACTATGTTCCTTCAAGATTTCGTCTTTGCCAAGACATGGTTTTCAGTATACGGGTGGCCATAAAGGCCAGAAGTAGGTGTCAGATGCCCTGGAACTGGAACTAAAGAGAGTTATCAGTGGCCATGTGGGTGCTAGGAACCAAACCAGAGTCATTTGGAAGGACAGCCTCTGAACCCATAACAAGAAACTACCCAGTACTTATACTTAGCTGCCCCCAGAGAAAGATATAACACTGTGTTCTACTTTTAAAGCCCATGCTGCTACTGTACTGTACCATCTTGGGACCACATGTTCTGCAGGCAAGTAGCCATGAAGGCCTCTCAACTAAAGACTTTACCATCACTGAAATACACCCATCTGCTAGCCATTCCCAGTGAAGCTGCTGCTATTCCTTAATTCCTAAAGCCAGAGTACCATGAATCCTTTCCATTTCCTTCATTCCAATCAACAAGTGCATGCTTCCCTTAGGGCCAATTTAAAGCCCAATTCCATTCTCCCAGTATAAGCATTCTATGCATTGTATGATTTTTATCCTACACCAAGGCAGGACTCCATTCCCAAGAGGGACCTCAGGCCCCCAGCACACTAGAGTAAATGACCCTAGTTCCTCTCCTAATACAAATGCACAGGTAAAACATGACCTTGGACTCCAAAGCCTCTGAGTCTTTGCTACATCTAACTAGCTGCAGGGTTTATGTCATGTCCTATACCCTAGGGATCTGGAGGTTCTGCTAACCTGCATACACATTCTTTCAAGGGACAAGCAAATATTGTGCCTCTCATACCATCTTAGCCATACTGTGCCATCCCACCAGAATTGATGTTCCAGTCCAAAGAGACATACAGTGCCTTGTCCATCAGCATTTGGATTACTGTTCCCATATGAACTGAAGTACCTCACTCTCAGAGGGGTAGTCATTGCTATATTGCTCCCATCATCAGAACCAAGCCATGATGACATCTTGTCATCTTTGCATTTTTGTTGCTGCTGCACTCAATTTCACAGAGCCAGGACCACTGTCATAATTTATCATTTCAGGGTCCAAAGTCATCATTGTGTGGTGACTTTATTACCTACAAGAAAATAAAATTAAAGTCTGCATATTAGGAAAACAGGTACAAAAATGTATTTTTGATGAGGGTTAATATCCAAAATGTATCGTAAAAATACAAATAACCCAATGGTAGCAAACAAATAACCTGAGTAAAGGACCTGAGGAAACATTTTTCCACAGAAGACATTAAAAGTTGCTAACAGAAGAGAGGGGCACCCTGTAGGAGGACCAGCATGTGCTATCACTTGAGTATTCAAGCCATTCTGATGGATGTAATATGGAATCTCAGAGTGTTTTAATTTGTATTTCCCTGATGTCTAAGGACTTTGAACATTTCTTTAAATGTTTCTCCACAATTTGAGATTCCTCTGTCAAGAATTCTCTGTTTAGCTCTAAGACTCATTTTTTATTTGAGTTATTTGAGTTGTTGGTGTTTAACTTCTTGTGTTCTTTTTTATTATTTTTATTTTATTTTTACACTCAAGATTTTATTCCCCTCTCAGTTTACCCTCCTACTCTTCCACATTCAGCTGAAGGTGACCAGCAGTCTCAACTAACCTAGACCCCTGAGATCTCTCAAACACTGGACCAACCAGGCAGCATACACTAGCTAATATGAGGGCCCCAACACATATACAGCAAAGGAACTCCGGGTTGGGTTCAGAGAAGATGCACCTAGCCCTCAAGAGACTGGAGGCCCCAGGAAGGTCTGGTGAGGTGGGAGGTGGGAGGATGGAGACATGCTCATGGAGACAGGGGTGGGGGTGGGGAGGAGGTATGGGATGTGTAACAGTCAGAGGGTAAATCTGAAGGGGAATGAAATCTGGAGTGTTAAAAAAAAGATTAAATAAAAAGAAGGGGGGAGAGTTGCTAACAGTAACTGGGAATGGTGGTACACACTTCTAATCCCAGTAGTTGAAAACGGAGGTCTATACAGGGACTTTCAATATTAACCTGAAATACATGGGACCATGTCTTAGTAAGCAGACTGTTTTTATTCTACTAACATGTACCTGAAGGTATGTTTAATATAAATAACTGGAGATTAATAAGCAAAAATGATTATAAATAATCACTGCACACAGAACAGATATCATTAAAACAATGGACACACATCTTACAGAACACACATGCTCAAATGGAAAATCAAAAGGTCAAGGCAGGTACCTTATACTTATAATCCCATTACAAGGATGCAGAGGCAGGAGTATTATGAGATCAAAGCCACTTACTAAGGAGTTCTATGCCACCTTGACCTTGGCACAGAAGATATAAATGAATAAAATAAATAATGTAGATTACAAAATGGAAAGTTTGTGAAATATTTATTGGTAGATTTTAGATTACATCCATTACGGGAAACATGATACCAGTTTCTTTAAAAATTAAATGTAGACTGACAATGTCACATGGCAATGATAATATTGTTCCTGTGGAAAATAAGGTCTATTTTATGAAAATTTTAGAAACATCACTATATTTAAAATAAGGGTCTACCCATATAATTGTAGATTCTTTAAAATGCATTCTTGAAAATATAAATTTTTATCAGTGAACTCACTCAAAATCTATGTGATCCAAGTAAAAAAAGTCCTCTAAAAAAGAAGATATTTTGAAAACCAACATTCAATCATTTGCATTTGTCCAAAAACATCAGTTTAATACAGAAAAATAAATTAAAACAAAGTACATTAGTATTTAAATGGAAGCTAGTTTAAACTATAATATAAATGATATTCTCAGTGATAAACAAATTGCAGATCAGACAGTTTGAAGTTAAAAAATGTAGTAGTCATTAAATCTCCAGTACAAAGATGTTAGCTTTTGTAGTGTTATAAATGTAGATGGGAAGTTAGTTTCTTTGTACTCAAAAGAGTTTAAAAGACTCAGAGAACCAACAAAATACTCACAAGATGTTCCTGTGAATGCAAATGGCACATGTGACGCTCCTACTTTTCCACAAGTAGGAATGAAAGCATAGATTTCTCTGGGTAACTTAAGTAGTGAGGACTTCTGAACTATAGGTAGGTAAAAATGAGGTTCTGGAAACAATTGAAGAACCAATAGAGTTATTTGCTCTAAAGAAGAATACTTGTTAGGTATTTAGCTCAGTTGGTAGGGTTATGCCTAGCCTTCATGAAGCCTTATGTTGGATTCCTAGCAATGAATAAACCAGATGTGGAAATAGAGACAAGAGGATCCAAAGTTTAAAGTCTTCCTCAGCAATACAGAAAGTTCTAGGAAAGACTAGCTGAGAGACTATTTCAAAAGGAAAAAAAGAGGAAGGAAAAAGGGATAGTGGAAAGGATGAAGGGAGGAAGGGAGGGGAAATGGAGAGAGGAAGGAGGGAGGGAGGTTAAGAAGGAAGGACAGAAGGAAAGAAGGGTGGCTAAATTGATCCACCAAGGAGAACAATTGGGATGACTCAAACTAACAGTTTCAAATGGCACAAGGTAGATTAAACATGTATTGGTTTCTTTTCCTGCTGATGTGGTAAAATACCCTGACAAAAGCAACATAAGGGAGAAAGGGTTTGTTTGATTCAAAATGTCAAGTTAGAGTCTAACGTGGCAGGGAGTTATAGCAGCACAGAGGAAGAGCTAGCTCACTTCATAGAGGTGGGGAAGGATTGTGGGTGGCAATAGTGTATTTAAAAACAATTCAGTGTCCCCGATGCCATAACTTCCTTCCGCTAAATGGCCTCTTAATAGTTTAATCATCTCCCAATGTTCCAATCTGAGGATTAAACCTGTACACACTACCTCTGGGGGACATTCTAGAACCTAAGTGTGGTAGACAGGTAATAGCAGTTGAATATTTGCTGTTAAGAGCAATAGGTGATATTAGAGAGGTCAGCCACAGATTTAGGTTTCCTCAAGTAAGATGCACAAATAGGCATGTGTCTGAGAAATGGTGGTCTATGGAAATTATAGGTTCAGATACAGGGGGATTTTACCTAAATTGCCACAGGTTTAATGGTGCATAGGACATGAATGTATAACAAGGTAAATTATCACCTACGTTTTCATGGGGTAGAAAAGAATGACAGGCATTGTCAGAATCAAGGTAAGATTATTGTGTGTGTTTAGACTTGTCTTTTTCTTGGGCCCTTATTGTTTGCAATATAATTTAAATACTAAAAATTTAAATAATCTGAGGAAAACTGTTCTGGAGACTGAAATCCTAGCCAAGTACCCAAAGCTAGTAAAGGCATGGATCTTGGGGGAGAAAAAAATCACAACCACCACTTTATTAACCCAGTATACTCCCCAACTATATTCTAAATATTTATCTTTATACCTACGGTTAAGTGCAGTCCTCACCCTTCATGTAGAAAATGTCTCTTTGCAACTGATTGTACATCTACAATTCCTTACCTAAAGTTCAGAGGTCATTTTGGAAGAGGGGGGAAAAGAATGTAAGAGAGCAAGAGAAATAAAAATTTTGATATTGAGTATTCCAGTTATATCAGAAACTACACCCATAATGCTTCAATAACATGACAGCATAATTATGAGCTGAACAAGTACGACAGCAACAGACATGCTAATGTGATTGGGGTTGAGGGTGCTCAAGAGGCCTGAATTCTACACAAAGAACTATAGACAAAGAACTGCACATGGTTAAAGTCTTCCCCAGGGAAGAGCTCATCAACTGATTATTCACAATACCAAATGGTCATCCCTGCAAACATACCAACAAGTAACATTATACAGATTGAACAGGTTGTGTTTGTGGATTTTAAGGTGTGTGACAACAATTAAAGAGAGGACATGAATTTGAAAGGGAGCAAGGCAGCAGTGGGGGATACATGGAAAGGTTTTTAGGAAGCAAAGAAAGGGGAGATGATTTAATGATGTCATCTCAGAAATATTTTTAAAAAGAAAAATGCAGTCTTTTGAAACCAGAATTCTCTAGAGTGCCTTCTCTAGAAAAAAAAAAAAAAAAAAAAAAAAAAAAAAAGGAAATCCATACTGTGGAATGAGACAAAAACAAGGCTATTGGGGAAACACAAGATGACATCTATCAAAATATCATCCAGTACTGGAGAGCCTCTCAGCCTTGAATACATGAATACATATTTCACTGTCATGTTGGCAGGATCTAGAATCATCATGGAAGAAACTCCCTGTTCATTTCTGTGAGGGAGTTTCTAGATTAAGTTAATCAAGGTGGGAGGACCCACTTTAACTGCCGGTGACACGATCCCATGAACTGGGATCCAGGAGTGAATAAGAAGGCAAAGATACAATAGCATTCATCTCTCCTTACTTCATGACCATGGATGTACTGTTACCAGCTGCCAAAGTGTCTTGCTGCTTTGAAGGAATATTGGTAACATCACTCTATGCCATGTGCCTGAATTTATTTCAGTTGGGAAAGGAAACACATACCCGAAGTCATTTGCATTATTTAGATAATTTTATTTTTTAAGGAAGAAAAGTTTATTTTGGCTCATATTTTGGGGACACATTCTATCGTATTTCTCTCTTAGAATTGTAAACTCACAGTAGCTATGATAGGACAGTTAGTGGATGTAAACAGTTAATCCTAAAATTATGGCCTGGATTATATTTCCATGAAGTTCAGAAATAAAAGATTGAATACAGGATGATGAAGAATAGTGATCTAAAGGTATCTTTCCTTGGGAATATTTAAGCTTGAAGCCTACTAAAAAAATCATGATATCTGAAGTACTGTCTAACCATATTCATGGCTAATTATTCTCCTAACGTTTTGATATTCATCTTTATTTTGAGCTGATACTATATATTATAATTTCTAGATTTCCTTGTCTGTCATACTATCCTATATATTTTTCCTTTTTTACAAATTAGTAATTATTTTTATTGAGTATTTTTTCACTTACATTTCAAATGTTATCCCATTGCCCACTTTCACCTATGAAAACTCCCTGTCCTATCCCCTCCCCCTGCTTCTATGAGGTTGCTCCCCCTCCCACCCACTCCCTCCTGCCTCCCACCCTGGCATTCCCCTATTCTGGGGCATCTAGCCTTAACATGACCAAGAGCCTCTCCTCCCATTGATGCCCAACAAGGCCATCTTCTGCTACATATTTGGCTAGAGCCATGGGTCCCTCCATGTGTACTCTTTGGATGCTGGTTTAGTCCCTGGGAGCTCTGGGGACTCTGGTTGGTTGGTCTTGTCGTTCTTCCTATGGGGTTCAAACCCCTTTAGCTCCTTTAGTCCTTTCCCCTGACTCCTCCATTGGGGACCCTGTGCTCAGTCCAATGGTGGCCTGTAAACATTTGCCTTTGTATTTGTCAAAATCTGGCACAGCTTCTTAGGAGACAGTTATATCAGGCTCTTTGCCAGAAAGCACTTCTTGGCATCCACAATAATGTCTGTGTTTGGTGTCTGTATATGGGATGGATCCCCAGGTGGGGCAGTCTCTGGATGGCCTTTCCTTCGGTCTCTGTTCCACACTTTGTCTCTGTATTTCCTCCAGTGAGTGTTTTGTTCCCCCTTCTAAAAAGGACTGAAGCATCTACACTTTGGTCTTTTCCTTCTTCTTGAGCATCATGTAGTCTGTGAATTGTATCTTAGGTATTCTGTGGTGATCTGATAGGATGCAGGGGATACTTTTGATCTTCTTGTATCTGTTGAGACCTGTTTTGTGAGACTTTGGAGAAGGTACTGTGAGGTGCTGAGAAGAAGGTATATTCTTTTGTTTTAGGATGAAATGTTCTACAGATATCTATTAAATCCTTTTGGTTCATAAGGTTTGTTCATTTTATTGTCTCTTTGTCTAGTTTCTGTTTCTGTGATCTGCCCATTGATGAGAGTGCGGTTTGAATTCTCCCATTATTACTGTGTGAGGTGCAATGTGTGCTTTGAGCTTTAGTAACGTTCCTTTTATGAATGTGAGTGCCCTTGCATTTGGAGCACAGATGTTCAGAACTGAGAATTCATCTTGGTAGCTTTTTCCTTTGATGAGTATGAAGTGTCCTTCCTTATCTTTTTTTTGGTAACTTTTAGTTGAAAGTCGATTTTATTCAATATTAGAATGGCTACTCCAGCTTGTTTCTTTTATTCTGAGGTAGTGCCTGTCTATGTCACTGAGGTGCATTTCCTGTATGCCGCAAAATGCTGGGTCCAGTTTATGCATCCAGTCTGTTAGTCTGTGTCTTTTTATTGGGGAATTGAGTCCACTGATGTTAACAGATATTAAGGAATAATGATTGTTCTTTCCTGTTATTTTTGTTGTTATATTTTGTTATTTAATTATGTTTCTGTTGGTTTATTCTTTTGGGTTTGTTGAAAGAAGATTACTTTCTTGCTTTTCCTAGGGTGTATTTTTCCTCCTTATGTTGGACTTTTCTATTTATTATCCTTTGTAGGGATGGATTTGTGTAAAGATATTGTATAAATTTGGTTTCGTCCTGGAATATCTTGGTTCCTTCATCTATGGTAATTGGGAGTTTTGCTGGATATAGTAACTTGGGCAGGCATGTGTGTTCTCATATGGTCTGTATGACATCTGCCCAGTATCTTCTAGATTTTAGGGTCTCTGGTGAGAAGTCTGGTGTAATTCTTGTAAGTCTGCCTTTATATGTTACTTGACCTTTTTCCCTTACTACTTTTAATATTCTTTCTTTGTTTTGTGCATTTGGTGTTTTGACTGCTATGTGATGAGAGGGATTTCTTCTCTGATCCAATCTATTTGAAGTCCTGTAGGCTTCTTGTATGTTCATGGGCATCTCTTTGTTTAGGTTAAGGATGGTTTCTTCTATAATTTTGTTGAAGATATTTACTGGCCCCTTAAGTTGTGAATCTTTGCTGTCTTCTATACCTATGATAGGTTTGGTCTTCTCATTGTGTCCTGGATTTCCTGGATGTTTTGGGTTAGAATTTTCTTGATTTTTTGCATTTTCTCTGACTGTTGTGTCAATGATTTCTATTGTATCTTCTGCCCCGAGATTCTCTCTTCCATCTCTTGTATTCTGTTGGTGATGACTCCCGATCTCTTTCCTAGGTTTTCTATCTCCAGGGTTGTCTCCCTTTGTGATTTCTTTATTGTTTCTATTTCCAGTTTTAGATCCTGGGTGGTTTTGTTCAATTCCTTCACCTGTTTGGTTGTGTTTTCCTATAATTCTTCAAGGGATTTTTGTGTTTCCTTTTTTTAACCTGTTTAGCTGTTTTATCTGTATTTCTTTAATGAAGTTATTTATGTCCTTAAAGTCCTCTATCATCATCATGAGATGTGATTTTAAATCTGAATCTTGCCTTTCTGGTGTTAGGGTATCCAGGACTTGCTGTGGTGAGAGAACTGGGTTCTGAGGATACCAAGTAGCCTTGGTTTCTGTTGCTTGGGTTCTTGTGCTTGCCTCTTGTCATCTTGTTATCTCTGGTGTTATTTGATCTTGCTGTCTCTGACTGGAGCCTGTTCTTCCTGTGAGCCTGTGGGTCTGTGATCTTAGGTGTGTCAGCACTCCTGGGAGACTATCTCTCTCCAGGTGTGATTTGGGTCTAGAGAGTTGTGCCACAGGGTTAACCCCAGAGTACTCAGATGTAGACACAAAAGAGCCAGTCCCCAGCTGCTCCACAGTTCCTGAGCCCTGTGGTCTCCTGGCAGATCCCTCTTTGGCCAGTTATTGGAGATAAAATGTTCCTTTCACCTGTGGACTTAGGAGTGTCAGCACTCCTGGGAGACCAGTTCTCTCCAGGTAGGATTTGGGTTTGGAGAACTGTGACACAGGGTTAACTCCGGGGCACACAGATGGAGACCTCCCTATGTATACATCTATATCGCCATTGTTATGTTTTTATTTAACATTAATATTATATTGTTTCTATAATTGTTACCCTTTTAAGTTTTTTGTCTCATATGAAAATCATTGAGATGTCACTTTCACAATATCCCTCCTTCATTATTTCACATAGTCAATAATTTACCCCTTTAAGTATTTCTAAAACTTCATCTCTTATTCTCTGTCAATAATAAACCAAATCTTCTCAGCTCTAAATAAATTCAGAGATTTTTTTCTGTCCTGAATTTATGCCAAAGCAGCCTAATGTTGCTATAGGAAATCATATACTCTGCTAAAAAGCTTTATGTAAATTCGTGATCACAGACTACAAACAGGTATTAAATGTTATCTGTCTGAAATTGACTTTTCTCAATTAATACTGTACAAGACAATTACCTGCTTTTTCTTCTCTGCCCTTATGATCTTGTCCCATTACATTATTAAAAATGGTGTTATCAGACACAAACATACTCCCTTCTCACTCCTAAGTCTACCAATTTCATCTAGGGCACTTTCTCATCTTCTTTTATTCTATTACAGTACATAAATCCCTATTCCTCATTCTCAAAGGACAAACTTTCTCCCTTTACTCTGTATTATACTTATCTTGCATTCTAGCATCATTTTTGGTTATCCCATCTGTCTTAGTCATGGTTACTATCAGTGTTATCAAATGTTACAACTAAAAGCAACTTGGGGAGAAGGGGATTTATTTGGATTACACTTCTACATCACTGTTTATCATATATGGAAGTCAGGACAGAAACTCAAATAGGGCCAGAAGCTAGAGACTGTAGCTTATGCAGATGACATAAAGGGATGCTGCTTGCTGGCCTGCTCCCCATGGTTTTTCTCAGTCTGCTTTCTTATATAATCCAGGGCCACCATTCTAGTTTGGCACCACCTACACGGGGCTAGGCTCTCCCACATCAATCACTAATTAAGAAAATACTCTACAGCCAGATTTTATGGAGGCATTTTCTCAATTAAGGTTCTCTCCTTTTCAATGACTCTAGCTTCCACCAAGTTGACATCAAACTAATCAGCACAGCATCTCTCTCCTAAATCATCAATTCCTTCTCCATAGATTGTCTTCGGGAGCTTACAAACACATACTTCCATCTAAACTGTTTAACCCTACAATGCCATTTAAAATGCTCTCAACAAGATTAATAACTCCTAAACTATGGATAGTATAATAGAAGTGAAATGCTAGTGTTCAGCAGGAGGTGGGTGCTGAAGGTCTGAAAGGACGTTCAAGGCCAACTAGGGTTACATTATGAGTTCAAGTAATCTGGAGTTGATAGCAAGACTATTTAAGGGAAAATAGTAAGATTAATGTTTTTTAAGTCATCATCAACTAATGATGCCATCAACTCCTTTTAATTGTTTTTTCCTTTGTCTGTGTGGGAGGAGGAGGTAGAGATCAAACCCAGGGCCTGGAGCTTGTTAGGCAAGTGCTCTACCATTGAATTATACCCTTGGTAATTATTTTAAATTCAAAGCTTCACTGATTGTGGTGCAGACTATCTGTGAACTCATGATCCTCCTGCCTCAGCTTCCTGAGTGCTAGATTAAAGGCAAACACCATCCTACCTAATCTCCACACCCTCCCAATCTCCAAATCTATAACTCCCCAAATATTCCTGGTATGAATTTATGGGAGATTACATTCTTGGTTGCCTAAGTTTTAAAGTGTTATATGCAAAATAAGCCTCTTATCCTCTCTCTCTCTCTCTCTCTCTCTCTCTCTCTCTCTCTCTCTCTCTCTCTCTCTCTCTCTCTCTCTCACACACACACACACACACATTAGTGCAATACTAACATGATTTTTATCCAGGAAAAAAAAGAGCCTTTATGTTGATCTCCATTCACATATTTGTTTAGATGAGACAAGATTTTACTGTGAACACCTGGCCAGACTAGAACTAATTATGTTAGACTTTAAATTTGAGAGTTCCACTTGCCTCTACTTCTGCCTCCCAAGTGCTGGAGATAAAGGTATGTATATGATTTGACTTTTAATTTTTATTTCACACAGGAACGCATCAATTAACTATTACATCTTTTTATCTTTTAAAAAAATCCCTATTTTTCTAAATACTTTTGTGCTTGAAACCCTCAGCTTCCCGTTGCAATACAATCAATAAAAACATCCTTATCAACCTTGGCTTGTTTACATTGGACTTTATTCACACTGACATCTACTTATCCTTTCAACACACCAAACTCTTTGCTGTCTTAGGAATCAGCTCTAAGAAAAATAGGTAAAGTCTCCTGATAACTGTGGGCAGGAATACGTAGATCCTCATACCTTTCAATCACATCTGACATAGCTTTCCCCCCTTACGATTTGACACTCACACTGCTCTTTAGGTAGTTCCTCCTTTATCCAGGTATCTTCCTTGCTTTGAGACTTTTACACATGATTTTTTTAGAACTTCCTGTCTGAATTCCATTCACTATTTTAAATAATAGTTTATGTTATCAATACGTTACCTACATGTGTATCTGGGTACCATGTGTGACTTTGCCCTCAGAGGCCAGAAGAGAGTGTCAGATCTCCTGAAACTTGAATTAATGACACTTGTGAGCTGCCATATAGATGTTGAGAATTGAACTCAGGAACTCTGGGAGAGCAGTGGTTAAGTGCTCTTAACCACTGAGCAATCTCCCCATCAATTGAATGCCTTTCATACTGTGAAACCATCATTGATATAAGGATCTGAAATGCTACTTGTTCTTTTGGTTGTAATAAAATACTAAGTATGTAATACATAATGCCCGGCACAAAGTAGTTACTCAATAAATACCTTACTAAGTAAATAAATAAACAAACCAAGCGATGTGATGCACACTCGTACTTCCAGTAGCTGGAATGCAAAAGAGATCAGCCTGATCTACACAAGTTCCAGACCAGCCATCCCTACATGGTGCAACCTAATCTCAAAAAAAAAAAAAAAAAAAAAAAAGAAATGAATGAAGAAACATCCACCATTTCCTTTTGGTATCCTTCAGTCCTATGAGATAGATTGTATTGTCCCAAATTGTGAAGTAGAAATATCCAAAAATTTATTCTAACTCATATAGTTTGTAGAAGCAGTCTTCATACTACAAATGCAATGCTCTTAGTTTACACTGCCCCACCAAAAGAACTTTTTTTTCTTGTACCAACATAAATCCAAAAACATCATGAAGTCAAATTTCCATAAAGATGTGGCAATCACATACAATTCCAGATCTTTGGTTTAAAGAATTTCTCTATGATGGGGACTACAACTTTCTTCAAGCTCAAAGAAAGGGCTATATTTCATACTGCAAGAGCACAAAAGGAAAACTTTGGAAATTCTCTTTGCTTATTTCAGAGCACATAACAATAACAATAATAACAGTAATCAATAATGACAAACAAAATAGCTGGCATTTACTGAAAACTTTAGGATCCGGGAACATTTCTAAGAGCTTTTCACTTATTATTTTATTCTTATAGCCACCCAGAATTAGATATCCTGCCATTATCCACACTTTTCACATAAACCTCAAACCTGGCTAGGTGGGGTACACAGCTGCAATCCCAGATCTCTGAAGGAAAAATCAGGGGTACAGGAACTCAAGGCTTTATGGTAAGACCTTGATTCAAAATAAGCAAACTCTACTGCCTGTTCCCTAAAGTAAATCTTTCAAGGCCACAGTGCTACTTACTATCTGAGCAAGGATTCAAAACCACACATTTCAGCTCTACAGTCTGAACTCCTCTCATAGACTTCACCAAATGTACCCAGGGGACCACTAGCACAATTCTGTCTGAATCACTATACGTGTCCAAAAATATATCAAAAAAACCCCATACTTTCTATATGAAGATGGCATCAGTTGTACTGAAAGATACCCCCCTATGGCAAGTTATAACAAAGGTAATAACTTGGATAAAATAGCCATATTTTCTGCTCTTATTATCTTACAAACAACAGCATGAGATTATAAAAATGACTTGCTGAACTCAGAAACAGTGTGAAAGAAACAGCTATCTTTTAGCTCTAGAATTACATGATTTGAACTGGGAACTAGTTAATGTACTTCTCCATTTTCCTGACTAAGATATTTCTACTCTTGTCATATGTACACCCCCCCACACACACACAGCAGGGGGAAGACTCACACCATACCCATCCACCTACTCTACCATATCTTGCCAAATGTAAGAAACTACAAATAGCACAATTGCTATTACATTTTATAGTCCCTGCAAATTATAAAAAATAGGTTTATAACTTAGAAAATGTACACTTCTTACAGTAACTTTGCTATCAGTTTTGGATTCTCCAATCTGCCAGTTGAATCAGCAGTACAAGGCATTAAGTTTTTAAAGGCTTACTAGTTACATACTAGAAAAATAACAATGAAAAAAGCATTAAATGAGTGTTTGCAGACCAGCCACACAGGGGCTTTTATACCTGGACCAGAAGAGACCCTGGGGCACAGGCCTGGTTAGGTCCTGCCGTGAGTTCTCTGAGTGCAGAGAATGCTTTGCTGTGCTCTCTAGAAAAGGGTCTTTTCCGGTCCACAGTGAGGGTCGGGCCTATGTCAGCAGGAATCAGGATCTGCCTGGAAAGACTGTGCTTGCAGACCAGACACACAGAGAGCCTGGGGCACAAGCTCAGTGAGGCTATGCCAGGAGTTCTCAGAACCCAGAGAGTGCTGTGCTCTGTGGAAAGAGTCCTTTCTGGCCCACAGTGAGGGCCTTGTATATGGCATCAGGATCAGCTACACAGGTGCCTTTACACCTGGACCAGGGGTGAGCCTGATGCTTATGCCTGTGGAGGTCACACCAGGAGTTCTCGGGGAGCAGAGAGTACTGTGCTCTCTGGAAAAGGGTCCTTTATTGTCTAGAGGAAGAGCCAGGTCTCTGCCTATAGGACTCAGGACCAGTGGGCAGAGGGTTGAGCTCCCAGAACAGCTTCACAAGAGCTCCCACACCTGAGCCCACAAAGACAGAACTGAGTCACTGCTCCCAGAACTCACTGCTTGCCCACAAAAAGCCAAACACTTAGAAGCTCATAGATTGGAAGGATCAACATTTTAAAAATGGCCATCTTACCAAAAGCTATCTACAAATTCAATGCAATCCCTATTAAAATTCCAACCCAGTTCTTCATAGAGAGAGAAAGCAATTTGCAAATTCATTTGGAATAGTAAAAACACAGGACAGCAAAAACCATTCTCAACAATAAAAAAACTTCTGGGGGAATCACCATCCCTGACCTCAAGATGTACTACAGATCAATTGTGATTCTAAAAAAACTGCCTGGTATTGGTACAGAGAGAGACAGGTAGATCAATGGAATAGAATCGAAGGCCCAGAAATGAACCCACACACCTATGATCATAGAATTGGAAAGGGCAATATGCAAATTCATCTGGAATAACAAAAAACCTAGAATAGCAAAATCTATTCTCCACAACAAGAAAACTTCTGGAGGAATCAACATCCCTGACCTCACTATATTACAAAGCAATTGTGTTAAAAACAGCATGGTATTGGTATAGAGATAAGCAGGTAGATCAATGGAACAGAATAGAAATCCAGAAATGAACTCTCATACATAAGGTCAATTGATCTTTGACAAAAAAGCTGAAAACATACAATGGAAAAAGGACAGCCTCTTCAACAAATGGTGTTGGTTCAACTGGCAGTCAGCATGCAGAAAAATGCAAATAGATCCTTTCTTATCTCCTTGTACAAAGCTCAAGTGCAAGTGGATCAAAGATCTTCACATAAAACCAGGTACACTGAAAGGAATAGAACAGAAAGTGGGGAAAACCTTAGAACACATAGGCAAAGGGGAAATTTTCCTGAACAGAACACCAATGGCTTATGCTCTAAGATCAAGAATCTATAAATGGGACTTAATGAGATTGCAAAGTTTCTGTAAAGCTAAGGACACTGTCAAGAAAGCAAAACGGCAGCCAACAAACTGGGAAAAGATCTTTAACAATTCCACATCTGATAGAGGCCTAATATCCAATATATACTAAGAACTCAAAAAGTTAGAATCCAGAGAATCAAACAACCCTATTAAAAATGGGGTACAGAGCCAAAGAATTCTCAACTGAGGAATATCAAATGGCCAAGAAGCACCTAAGGAAATGCTCAACATCCCTAGGCATCAGGGAAATGCAAATCAAAAAACCCTAAGATTCCACCTCACACCAGTCAGAATGGCTAAGATCAAAAACTCAGATGACAGCATATGCTGGCAAGGATGCAGAGAAAGAGAAACACTCCTCCACTGTTGGCGGGTTGTAAGCTGGTACAACCACTCTGGAAATCAGTTGGGTGGTTCCTCAAAAATTGGACATAGTACTACCTGAAGACCCAGTTATTCCACTTCTGAGCATATACCCCAAAGATGCTCCAACATATAATAAGGACACATGCTCCACCATGTTCATAGCAGCCTTATTTATGATAACCTGAAGCTGAGAAGAACCCAGATGTCCTTCAGTAGATGAATGGATACAGAAATTGTGGTAAATTTACACAATGAAGTACTACTCAGCTATTAGAAACTAAAACTTTACAAAATTCCTAGGCAAAGAGATGGAACTAGAGACTATCATCCTGAGTGAGGTAACCCAGTCACAAAACAACACACATGGTATGTACTCACTGATAAGCTGATACTAGCCACAGAACGCTCTGAATACCTAAGAAACAACTCACAGACCATATGAAGCTCAAAAAAGGCCAAAAATGGAAGCCTCAGTTCTTCTTAGAAAAAAAAGTAAATGTATAGCACCCCTCAGAGTGTGGTACACCTAGACCTTAAATCATTAATAATTCAAGAGCTAATAATGTAGTTTTGTGGCAATTCTTTGTATTTAAAAATTATTATGTTTAATCTTTACACACCAAGAAAACTTTGACTATTTCCATGTTACATTTTGTTTTACATGTACTTTATGATCTTTGTAACTAGTAAGATTTCAGTGCATACTATCAAACCTTTTAAAAAAATCAAGTACTGATAAAAATAACATTAAATGAATCTGAAATTTGTCTTAGCTATTCTTACACTTACCAGTAAGGTTGACATTTAACAAAGAAACTAAATAAAATCTAAATTGCTTCAGATTACAGGCCTTGGGATCCAGATAAACCCAGGTTTAAATCTTGGTTCTGTAATTTACCACCTATTCTTTAATCTCAAAGAATCTGCTTCCTTGTCTATAGACTGGGGATAATGTCTACTACGCAGAAAAAATGGGAAGATAAGATTTAAATCTATGTAAATACCTCTAATCTCTTGGCTTGGCTTGGTGATGTGCTCCATGGTGTTCCAGATGTTTCTCCTTTTATAGCTATAAAGCTGCCCACAAAATGTCTGCCTTCCATCTATTTCACCCTAAATGCATGTTTTCCTCTGGCATTTCAACATTAGTCCTCATTTAGTGTTTATAGCATGCCAGAAACAGGAAAGCCAGTTTTAACAATTTATGTTTGTGCCCATTCCTTGTGTATCCCTCCTCTGCACACACAGGCAAGTCGGCAAGAGCACACACAGACACACAGACACAGACACACACACACACACACACACACACACACACACACACACACACACAACTGAGAGAGCTACTCAAGTTCAGGTATCTCTAGATCCACACTACCCTGTTTCTCATATTTGAAGAAAAAAGCATCCATCATTCTATTCACTCATGGGTACTATTGTAGGAATATTGTAAATAAGCATCCTTTCTTACATACTATATTGCTGAATGCTTTATGTTGTTTTATTTATTTTTTCAGTAGCTTTCAGAAATAGTTTACTGCCATTCATCGACTGATAAAAACTACTATCATTTGTATTATCAATCACTGATTTCAACACCAGAGACACAAAAGAAAATATTTTTAAATGTCTGCCCTTATGAAAACTTTCCAACATAGGGACAATTTTACTAGAGAAGTTAAACAACCCACAGATTGCTACACTTTATGCAACAAAACCAAGGTTCAAAAGCAAATCTTTGAATAAAATAGAAAGCCTAGAAATTAGCCGTCACAGACATGGTCAATTGGTTTTGATAAGGGTACCAAGACTGTTCAATGCAATAGAAATCTCTAAACAAATGATATTATGTAAGTTAGATATCCAGACATAAAATAATTTATTTGTACACTTAACTTATAGCATTCATAAATTGACACAAACTAAGGGTATAGTTTAGTAAAAGTTTTCTACCATGTATAAGCCCTGGATTTTTATGATAAAATAACATAAATAAATAAATAAATTACTCAAAAATGGTACAGATATAAAACTATAAAATCTTAGGGAAGAAAACTAACAGCTTACTTGCATTTAGATTTTACAATGATTCCTTTACATGATGTAAAAATTGACAAGCAACAAGAGATAGGGGTAAACTAGATGACATTAAAATTAAATTTTGTGTGCATTTAACAATCCTAAGAACAAATTAAGAAAACCTGTAGGATGAGAGAGGATATTTAAAAACAATATATTTGATAGACGGTAACTGTCTGGAATACATGATTAACTCTTATAAATCAACAGTAACAAAAAAACAACCTGATTAAACATGGACAAAAGACTTGAATATGTATGTCTCCAAAGAAGATACACAAATAGCCAATAAACACGAAAAGATGATCAATGTCATTTGTCCTTAGGAAAACACAAATCAAAACCAAAATGACCTAGTACTTCCAACTCAATAGTATAAGTATAATAATAAAAAAGGCAGATATAATACCTTTTGGAAAAGATGCAGAGAAATCAGAATCATCATGTATTACTGGTAAGAATACAAAGAATATGTGTTGCAGAATCATTTCTGCTGCTGTGATAAGATATTCTGCCAACAAGCAATTTATGGGGAAATAGCTTATTTTAGCTCACAATTCCAAGTTATCATAAAAAGAAAGTCACATGATTTCCAAATGCAAAGAAAAATAAATGTATGTATGGTTATTCATTTGAATATGCTCAGATAGCTTTCTTTGTTCTTATACAATTCAGGGCTTCTTGCATAGGGACTGGAGTCACCCACAATTGACTGTGTCTTTTTACATCAATTAAGTCAATCAAGAATAATTATCTACAGACATTCCCCACCTAATCTACACAATCCTTACTGAGGCTCTTGTCACGGGAATTTCTAAGTTATATAAGGTGACATTTAAAACTAACCAGTACATGATTATAGGAAACAATTTAGTGATTTTTCAATAAGTTAAACACTTCTATAGAGAACATTACTCTTAGTCATTTCCTTACATAGCCTTCATTGATATTTGTACACACACACACACACACACACACACACACACACACACACACACACACACAAATCTATGGACAAAGCTTAGTTACTGTTTGATTGCTGTGAAGAGACACTAATGCCAAGGGAGCTCTTATAAAAGAAAGCACTTAATTGGGACCTTGCTTACAGTTTTATTGGATTAGTCCATAATCATCATGATGGTAAGCAGACAGGCATGACAGAAACAATAGCATACACACACACAGAGAGAGGGGGGGGGGAGGGAGGGAGGGAGGGAGGGAGAGAGGGAGAGAGGGAGAGAGAGAGAGAGAGAGAGAGAGAGAGAGAGAGAGAGAGAGAGAGAGAGAGAGAGAGAGAGAGAGCCCGATCAAGGCTTTTGAAACCTCAAAGCCCACGCCCACTCCCAGTGACATATATCTTCCAGCAAGGTTACATCTCCTAATCTTTCCCAACAACACTACTAACTGATAACCAAGCATTCAAATGCACGAGCCTATTTTCTTAAGATAGGATCTTGTTAAATGGTTCAGACTGGACTAGAAAGTACAATGTGTCCCTAGCTAGCCTAGACCATTCTGTTGCCCCAGCCTTCCAAATGCCTAGATTAATAGTTATAATTTCCTGTATATAAATTCTTTCTTATTAACACAGAACCTAATTGTAAGTGCCATGTGGTTTTGTTCCTTCATGTACAAATTGAATAATGATCAACTTGGGGAAATTAGCATATTCATCACCCTAAGATTTTATTTCATTTATGTCCTTTATGTGAATGGGAATACATTCTCAATGAGTATTCTTTGCAGTGAGTTATTAGGAGCTCCTGAATGACCATTGTCATGAATCCTTTAGACTTCACCTGCTTAAAGGTAAAGCAACTTGACAAGATGACCTCTTGACATTCTTTTCAGCTCAACTTTGATTTAGATTCCTGGGCCAGTGCTTAAAATATTTCTATTTGAAAGTCCACTTTTTCAATTCTTACCCCACTAATTACAAGGCAGAAGAAATCTTGCAACATACCATTGGAGCATAAGGAGGAAAGACTTCATATCCAGCAGGGTATATATAATTCATCTTCATTTTCCACAGATGTCCAGGGCCCACCAAGAACAGAATTCTCTCAATAAACAGCTATGATAACCCAAAGTTATATTAACAAGAAAAAACATTTTCCTTCAGTTTTATTATGCTCAAAGACAAATAATTAATCTACTCTTCTTTCTTTCAACAAAAAATTTATGTATCAAAGATAAGCTATAGCCAAGTTTGCTCAAGACACTAAAGTATAAAGTCATATAAAACAAGGATTACTACAGAAATACTTTATTTTATAGAAAAAGCAGGCAAAATAAATAACAGTTATAAACTAGCATGTATTATTTAACACAATTACATTATTAAGCACTTAATTCAATAGTAACACATCAAAAGCACCTATTTATGTCTTATTTACTTTTCAAATGTTGTGAAAAGACACCATAACAAAGAAAATTATAGAAAAGATTTTATTGGTATTTACAGATTCAGAGGGTGAGTCCATGACCATCATCGTGGGGAGCATGGAATCAGGTAGGTAGACATGTTTCTGAAGAAATGGCTGAGAGTTTGTAAGCCAAATCCACAAACAGGAAACAGAACAGTCTAAGTAGGCTTAGTATGTTATTTTGATACCTCAAATCATACTCCAATAACATACCTCTTCCAATAAGGCTACACCTAATATTTCCCAAACAGTTCTACCAACTGGGAACCAAGTTTTCAAATATATACCTTTGGGGGCCATTATCATTCAAATCATTACAGTTTCAGACCTGGCTAAGAACAGTCAATGGACTAACTTTTCCTTTAAGTAGATTGAAACTTGAGGTGAAAAAGCAAACTGACATGGTGATATTTGG
Source organism: Micromys minutus (assembly GCF_963924665.1). Classification (NCBI taxonomy): domain Eukaryota; kingdom Metazoa; phylum Chordata; class Mammalia; order Rodentia; family Muridae; genus Micromys; species Micromys minutus. The sequence goes on along the minus strand of NC_137970.1, from coordinate 46,263,138 downwards.
AATGAAGGGCACTGAAATAATATAATATACTGAGGAAACATTAAAGAGGTAGTATCTATTCTAATAGATGTTATACTATGGGTGAGGAAGTACAAGAAGAAATAATCCAAAACAATTACCGAATTTCTGGATTGGAGAAATAAGTAGCTGGTGGTGCTACTCAATCAAATAAACAGAATAGAAGTGATATTACGGTGGCGTAGACATGAATGTAATATATGATGAGTTAATTTTAAGTTTCCTATTAGACTCTGAGGATATTTCCAATTAGAACTGAACTGGAGGGACTGAGGATTTAGCGATTTAGCAGGTGGTAGAGTGCTTGGCTAGCAGGTACAAAGCCCTGGGTTCAGTTCCCAACACTGAAAAAAGCATCACATAAAATTGTTCTCTACCAATAGCACAGACACTAAAATCAGCAATTAATAAATGGGACATGAGACTGAAAAGCAAAGGACACCATTCTTCAACCAAACTTCAGGGCAGACCCTGTGCCCAAGAGTAGTTGCCAAACACAAAACAAACTCCATGGAATGTTTTGGGATTTTTATTATTGTAGTTTCTATTTTGTTTATTTTGTTTGGGCTTTTTTTTAGCTTCTTTTTTAGCTTTTTTGTTCTGATTTTCATTTTTGTAGTGTTGTTAGTGTTTGGTTTGTTTTGTTGTTGTTTTGTTTTGTGGGTTTTTTTTAAAGAGAGAATTGGAGAGGAATAAAGAGAAAAATGTTGGGTATGCAGAAAAGTGAGTAGGCTCTGGGAGGACTTGGGAAAGAGGAAAATATAATGAAAATATATTGTATAAAAATGTTGGGTGCTTTGAGACAGGCAGACATGGAACGCACTATATAGACCAGACTGGCCGCAAACACACAGAGAACCAACAGCTTCTTTTGTCCACAAGTACTGAGATTAAAGTTGTGTAACACCATCCCGGGCTTAAAATTTTTTCATGGAAAACTATATACCAAATAGTCATCCCTGAATATATACCTACAAGAAACATTCTATAAACTGAGCAGGTTTTATTTAGTTATATTTATACATACATATACATGTAATAAAAATTAATTTTAAAAAGGTCATAAATGTGGGGGGAACAAAGGGGTATATAGGGTAGTGGTTTGAGGAGAAAGGAAGGATGAAATGATATAATTATGTTATATTCTCAAAATTAAAAAAAAAATAATCTTAAGAGATGAAGAAAAAAATGTCCTGGAGTTAAATCAGCATAAGGAACAGAAAAGATATCTTGACCTCAAAGGTACTCATACAGAGATAAGAAATAAAATATGAGTTCGGTTAAGAAATCATATATTCGAGTTCCAGCCCAAAGCCAGAGCCAGCCCACCACCATCAGGACTCTCAGCATCAAAAAAAATGATAAGGACACTTTTTACTCATCAAAGGAAATATCTATCAAGATGAACTCTCAATCCTGGACACCTATGCTCCAAATGTAAGGGCACCCACATTCATAAAACAAACTTTACTAAAACTCAGAGTGTATATTACACCACACAAAATAATAGTGGGAGACTTCAACGGCCCACTCTCATCAATGGACAGATCATGGAAGCAGAAAATGAACAGAGACACAGCAAAACTAACAGAACTTATGAACCAACCTGATTTAACAGACATCTATAGAACATTTCATCCTAAAACAAAAGAATATACCTTCTTCTTACCACCTCATGGCACCTTCTCCAAAATTGACCATATAGTCAATCACAAAACAGGCCTCAACAGATACACAAAAATCAAAATAATCTCATACATCCTATCAGATCACCACGGAATAAGGCTGATCTTCAATAACAACAAAACGTACACATACACATGGAAGCTGAACAATGCTCTACTCAATGATAACATGGTCAAAGAAGAAATTAGGGATTTTTTTTTTTTAAGAATTGAACGAAAATGAAGGCACAGCATACCCAAACCTATGGGATGCAATGAAGGCAGTACTAAAAGGAAAACTCATAGTTCTGAATGCCTCCAAAAAAAAAAAAAAAAAAAAAAAAAAAACTGGAGAGAGCATACACTAGCAGCAAAAAGAAGCAGATACACCCAAGAGGAGTAGACAGCAGGAAATAATCAAACTCAGAGCTGAAATCAACCAAGTAGAAACAAAAAAGAACTATACAGAGACTCAACAAAACCAGGAGCTGGTTCATTGAGAAAATCAACAAGATTGATAAACTCTTAGCCAGACTAACTAGAGGACACAGAGAGAGTATCCAAATTAACAAAATCAGAAAGGAAAGGAGAGACATAACAACAGAAACTGAGGAAATTCAAGAAATCATCAGATCCTACTACAAAAGGGTATACTCAACAAAACTGGAAAATCTAGAGGAAAAGGGCAATTTTCTAGACAGATAGCAAGTACCAACGTTAAATCAGGACCAGATAAACCATCTAAACAGTCCCATAACCCCTAAAAAAATTAGAAGCCTCCCAACCAAAAAAAAAAAAGCCCAGCACAAGATGGGTTCAGTGCTAAATTTCTACCAAACCTTCATAGAAGAACTAATACGGATACTATCCCAACTATTCCACAAAATTGAAACAGAGGTAATACTATCCAACTCATTCTTCAAAGTCACAATTACGCTCATTCCTAAACCACACAAAGACCCTACAAAGAAAGAGAACTTCAGACCAATTTTCCTCATGAATATTAAAAAATACACTCAACGAAATTCTTGCAAACCAAATCTAAGAACACATCAAAACAATCATCCACCATGATCAAGTAGGCTTCATCCCAGAGATGCAGGGATGGTTTAATATACAAAAATCCATCAATGTCATCCACTATACAAACAAACTCAAAGAAGAAAACCACATGATCATCTAATTAAATGCTGAGAAAGCATTTGATAAAATTCAACACCCTTTCATGTTAAAAATTGTGGAAAGATCAAGAATTCAAGGCCCATAGTAAAACATAGTAAACATAGTAAAAACTAACATCCATGCTAAACATAGTAAAAGCAATATACAGCAAACCAGTGGCCAACATAAAACTAAATAGTGAGAAACTTAATCCCACTAAAATCAGGGACTCGACAAGGCTGCCCACTCTCCCCCTACCTATTCAATATAGTACTGGAAGTCCTGGCTGGAGCAATTAGACAGCAAAAGGAAGTCAAAGGGAGACAAATTGGAAAGGAAGAAGTCAAAATATCACTATTTGCAGATGACATGATAGTGTACTTAAGTGACCCCAAAAATTCCACCAGAAAACTTCTACAGCTGGTAAACAACTTCAGCAAAGTGGCTGAATATAAAATTAACTCAAACAAGTGAGAAGCACTTCTCTACTCACAGGATAAACAGGCTGAGATCAAAATTATGGACAGGACAAAATGTTGGGAAAAACTTAGAACACATAGGCACAGGGGAAAATATCCTGAACAGAATACCAATGTCTTATAGGCTAAGATCAAGATTTGACAAATGGGACTTCATAAAATTGCAAAGTTTCTGTAAGGCAAAAAACACTGTCAAAGGACAAAATGGCAACCAACAGATTGGGAAAGGATCTTTACCAATCCTACATCTGATAGAGGGCTAGTATCTAATATATACAAAGAATTCAACAAGTTATACTCCAGAGAATCAAATAATCTTATTAAAAATGTAGGACAGAGCTAAACAAAGAATTCTCAATTGAGGAATACTGAATGGCTGGAAAATACCTAAAGAAATGTTCATCATCCCTAGTCATCAGGGAAATGCAAATCAAAACAACCCTGAGATTCCACCTCACATCAGTCAGAATGGCTAAGATCAAATACCCAGTTGACAGCAGATTCTAATCAGGATGTGAAGAAAGAGGAACACTCCTCCATTTTTGGTGGGATTGCAACCTGATACAACTACTCTGGAAATCAGTCTTAGAAAATTAGACATAGTACTACCTGTAGACCTAGCTATACCACTCTTGGGCATATACCCAAAAGAAGTTCCAACATATAACAAGGACATATGCCCCACCATGTTCATAGCAGTCTTATTTATAATAGTATGAAGCTGAATGTAATCTGAACGTCCTTCAATAGAGAAATGGATACAAAAATGTTCATACATTTACACAATGAAGTACTCCTTAGCTATTAGAAACAATGACTTCATGAAATTCCTAGGAAAATGGATGGGACTAGAGAATATCATCCTGAGTGAGTTAATCAAGTCACAAAAGAATACACATGGTATGCACTCACTGATAAGCTGATACTAACCCCAGAAAGCTCTGAATACCCAAGAAACAACTCACAGACCTTATGAAGCTCAAAAAAAGGGAAGGCCAAAATGGGGATGTCTCAGTCCTTCTTAGAAGGGAGAACAAAACACTTTTGGAGGAAATACAAGGTCAAATAAAGGAGCAGGGGTTGAAGAAAAGATCATTCATAGGCTGCCTCACCTTGGGGTCCACTCCATATGCAGCCACCAAACCCAAGCACTATTGCTGATGTCAAGAAATACTTACTGGAAACAACCAGATTGAGATGCCTCCTCAGGGGCTCTGCCAGAGTCATAACAGATACAGCTGAGCATGTTTGCAGCTAACCATCGGACTGAACACAGGGACCCCAATAAAGGTGCTAAAGAAAGGACTGAAGGAGCTGAAGGGGTTGCAACTTCATGGGAAGAACAACATTATCAACCAACCAAACCATCCAAAACTCCCGTGGACTAAAACACCAACCATTGAGCATGCATGGAGAGACCCATGGCTCTAGCTGCATATGTAGTAGAAGATAGCATTGTCTGGCATCAATGTGAGAAGAGGCCTTTGGTCCAGTGAGGGCAAGTTTTCCCAATGTAGGGGAATGCCAAGGCAATGGGGTGGAGAGGGCGATTAGGAGCCAGTACACCTTCCTGAATACAAATGATGGGGGGATGGGAATGGGGTGGGGGAAGGGGATAACATTTCAAATGTAAACACATAGAGTATCTAATAAAAAATGGAAAAAATAAAAAATACAAACACATTGTTATCATTTTGTAAGAAAGAAAAGAAAGAAAGAAAGAAAGGAAAAGAAATTAAGAAAGTAAGAAAGAAAGAAAGAAAGAAAGAAAGAAAGAAAGAAAGAAAGAAAGAAAGAAAGAAAGGAAAAGAAATTAAGAAAGTAAGAAAGTAAGTAAGAAAGAAAGAAAGAAAGAAAGGAAGGAAGGAAGGAAGGAAGGAGGGAAGGAAGGAAGGAAGGAAAGAAGAAACAATGACTTTATGAAATTCCTAAGCAAATGGATGGAACTAGAAGCAATCATCCTGAGAAAGGTAACCCAGTCACAAAAGAACACTCATGGTATGTACTCACTGATAAGCAGATACTAGCCCAAAATGCTCTGAAGAACCAAGAAACAATTCACAGAACTATGAAGCTCAAAAAGAAGAAAGGCCAGAATGTGGATGCCTCAGTTCTTCTTAGAAGGGAGAATAAAGCACTCACGGGAGGAAATAATGGGACAAATAGAGGAGCAGGTATTGAAGAAAAGATCATTCAGAAACTGCTTCACCTGGGGATCCATCCCATAATGCAGCCACCAAACCCAAGCACTGTTGCTAATGCCAAGAAGTGCTTACTGGCAGGAGCCAGATATGGATGCCTCCTCAGAGGTTCTGCCAAAGTCATACAGATACAGTTGACAATGCTTACAGCTAACCCTCAGACTGAGCATGAAGACCCCAATGAAGGAGATAGAGAAAGGACTGAAAGAGCTAAAAGGGTCTGCAACCCAATGGGAAGAACAACATTATCAATCAAACAAAACCTCCAGAACTCCCAGGGACTAAAACACACATGGAGAGACCCATGGCCCCAGGTGCATATGCAGCAGAGGATGGCATTGTCTGGCATCAATGGGAGAAGAGGCCTACCGAAGGCATGTTTTCATGTAGGGAAATGCCAAGGTACTGAGGTGGAGAGGGTGGTTGGGAGAAGGAGCACCTTCATTGAAACAAGTGAAGGAGGAGGGGGGATGAATGTGGGGGGATTGGGCTAACATTTCAAATGTAAATAGAGAGACTATCCAATAAAGAAATTGAAAAAGAAATCATACATGCTATTAGTGTATGAAATACCAAGACAATATAGCCTAGTTGTAGGATAATAAACATACAAGATATTAGCGGGAAAGGATCTTCTATGAGAACTTGAGAAAAAATCCAGAACTTTGGGAAAAAAGCAATGCCTAGTGTTAAATAACCCAATAAGAGGTAGGTTAAAGAATAAAATGTGAAGAGAATTAAAGGAAACTTTGCAAATCTATGTGTTAGTATACAGAATATATTAAGAACTTATACAAGTTCACACTATAAAAACAAGTTACAATTTAGAGATGAGCAAAGAATTTGAACAGGTTTTCTACACAATATGTGTACAGGTAAAGATGTCTGAGAATTCTTGAGAAAAAAAGCAAACCAAAACAATCAGATACCGCCTTATACTTAGTAGAATAGTTATTATCCAAAATATATATAATAACAAATTTCAACAAAGATGTGGGAAACTATGCTGGTTAGTTTAAGTATTCAGCTTAACAAAATCTATAATCACCTGCAAAGAAAGATTTAATGAGTATTGTTTATATAAGATTGGCCTGTGGGGAATTATCTTGATTACCTTAATTGGCATGAGAATACTCACCCACTGTGAGTGGCATCATTCCCTGAGCGGAGTATCCTGAACTGTGTAAGAGTGGAGGAAGTAAGCTGAGCAGTACGTGTGAATGCATTAACCATCTGTTCTTAACTGTGGATGTGACTAGCTGTTTTTAGCTCTTGTTTTGACTTCCACACTTTTATAGACTATAGCTTGAAATTGTAAGCCAAATAAATTATTTCTCCTTTAAAGCTGTTTTGTATTATCATAACAATAGAAATGAAGCTAAAGAGGAAGTTAAAGCCTGTATATGCTTCTGATAAAAACATAAAATGGTTCAGTAATTATGAAAAAAGTTTAGTGCTTATTCAATGAATTAAACATATAATTACAATATGACCTGGAGTTTCACTAATAGATATATACCTCAAAGAATTTAAGCATTTATTTGGGGCTGGGGCTATAATTAAGTTGTAGAGTAGTCACATAGCATGCATAAAACTCAGGGCTTGATACTCTTCATCAAAAAGAATAAAAAATTAAATAAAGCAAGTAAAAACAGTATTTAATCAGTTATACAACTCTAACCATACCAGCATCATTCACAATAGCTCAAATCAGAAAGAAATTCAAATGCCCATCAAGAAATGAGTAGCTAGACAAAAATGTGGAAATATATATTATTATCATTAATAATAATGAAATATTTAGCCATAAAAAGAATGAAATTTTGATCCATGCTATAACATGGAAGAACCTTTAAAAAGTACTAAAGCTGAAAAGGGTTACACACAAAATAGCACATATTATTCCATTTACATAAAATATCCACAATTAGTAAAACCATTAAGGCTGCAGATTAGTGGCTAAAGTAGATTTGTGGCTGATAGGGTTGAATTGGATATGGCTGAATTGGGTAGTAACTCCTAATACACACAGGGTTTTTTTTGAGGGTGGTGAAAATGTTCCCAAATCAAGTAATGGTGACAGTTATATAGCTCTATAAATACAGTAAAATCAATAAATGCTATGCTTATAATAGATGAATTTTGTGTGAATTATATCTCAATTTCAATATTTAAAATATAATTTAACTCTCACGTTCAATAAATATTCACTGAGAAACATTAATCACTGAACTAACTTTATCACCACTACATCGTATCATATGTTATTGAAGGTTTAAATGAAAGTTAAAAGATTGGACAATATCTGGTGTGACAGAAACAAAACCAAAAATCTATCTGCAATTGACATCCACTTGCAAAAAACATTTTGTCTCAAAATGCTTTGGATTTTTTTTTGTTGTTGTTGTTTGTTTGTCTTAGTCTTTGCTTCTATATTTTGGTTTCCATTTTGTGGGTGTGTGTAAGAGAGTTTCTTGGATTGGGGTGCTTGCCTTGTTTATTTTACTTGTTTGCTGGTTTGTTGTTTTAAATAAAATAGGGAGAAAGAAAAAGAATGTGGAATTGAATGGCTGCAGGATGTATGGAGGATCTGGGAGGAGTTGGGGAAAGGGAAATGTATGACTAGAATATATTGTATTTTTTCAATTTAAAAGATTAAAACCAAAAAGTCCTGCTGAATTTTGCAATATGGAGATCACAAGTCACCCTAGTAAGTACAGACTCAGTAGTAAGGAAAATATAAAATAAACTACAAGGATATAAAGAATCAATGAGTGGCTAACATGCCAAAATAGCAAAATTACATCATTACTTCCTAAAGTTTGACTCTTAAGGGAAAATAGAAACAAGTTAGCTGTAAAAAGATGCTGGGTCAAATGAGTTTACACACACACACACACACACACACACACACACACACACTTACACACAGGAAAAACATAAGCATGGTTGTATGAGAGATAAAGACTTCTCAGAGAGATACAGGGGAAACTGAGCATTTTGGCACACATCTATTATCTTAGAATTTCAGAGGCTGAGGCAGGAAGACTGAAAGTTGGAAGTCAGCCTGGGATTCATGATACAATTTTGTCTCATTACAAAACCAAAAAGATACAAAAGAAGCTGACTAAGAAAAAGTACTAAGAGAAGATGAGGGGGAACAAGAATATGATTCAACTGAAAGATCTGGTCTTGAAGTGAAGAACATATTTCCTCTATTGAGAAAGGAGCACAGAGGGTATGAGTTTGGTCTGTAGAAGTTAACAGTGAGGGAAGGGAAGGGATTTGTGAGTGATCTTAATGCCAATCTTGATTTTTTTTTATGTAATAGGAATTACGTTTAATAGTTGAAAGCAGAGTGAATATAATCACAGCAGGGGGTTTATGGGACCAAAGTGAAAGCATGGAATTGCTGCTGTGAGCAGAAATAATGAGCTAACCAGGGAGTGGGGGCAGGGAGATAAGGAGAGGACAAGAAGAGCTGGAGATACAAAGGGAGAACGAATTAGAAACTGAATTTGCAGCCCCACTAATCTAGAATTCTCTCCAATCCTGTAGAATCAAGAAAGTCAAATAGAAAAGCTGATCCTAGGCCTGGGTTTTATTAAGGCACAAGGACCTGGAAATAAAGGGCCCAGAGAGTTACTGATTACTGGAGCAAGGAGTTTTGAGTGACCGCCCTGTCCTCTGAGCCAAACAACAGCCATCTTTGGCTGTTGCACCCTTTTGAAAAATGCAAATGATCATTCTAGATGGGCTAGTGGCCAGTTTACATGAACAAACACACACACAGAGAGACAGGTGAGGGAAAGATGGAAGGGGAAAATAGGGCTGAGGTTGTCACCTGAGTATTCAACTGCAACCAATCTTGGCAATTCTTCACCTTCACGTGGCCTGGTAGGGATGGGCTAAAGTATATAGAGGCCAAAGAAGACTGGAGGGGGCAGGTGTGAATCATCTATGTGGCTATGTAAAGCCTTCATCTCTGCTTGGTAACACTTTGTAGATATGGTAAGTTGGGGAAAAGAGTGCCTGGACCCCTGTAAGTAACCCCCAACTTGGGCTCTTTGATGAAGCTCAATAAATACATTTGTTCCCCAGAATAAACTTTAATGGATCCCTGCCTCAGTTTTTTTGTTGGAACCTTGGTAGGATGGGTACATGTAGTTTATGTCTCCCCATGGAAAGGAACCTTAGCAACGGTAAGTTAAAGAGGCTAATTTAGCAAAATAAATATCTAACTAGTCCTCAAAGAGACCAAACAAGGTTTGACCTTCGTGTGGCACTGCCTCAAAGGTCTTGATCAGTTTTATCTTCTCTTATGAAATACAAGAGCCCAGATTTCCCCAGTCACCAACTTTTTCCCACAAGGAGAATGGAAAAAAAAAACAAAACAGCTGAGTAATCACTAAGTTGGAAATTAACCCCGATTTTGCATTATACAATAGCACACTATCACAGAGCTGATTTAAGAAGACAAATAGTTCTAGACCAAATAAATAATTGATGGGTTCTAAGCTTTTACCCAAACATACTCACAATCTACTGTCTCCAAGACTTTGATCATGTTGCCTTCTCTGCCCCAAATGCCCCTGTCCCTAATAATTTTAGCCTGTCCCTAATAATAGGGACTAATTTTACCTTTTGAACTCTAAAAAAGCCACATAGAGTGTCAGGCATGTCATAAATGCAAATTTATTTGAGACAAAATAAAGAAGAATATTAGTAAGGGTAAATGATCAGAAAAGGATTCACATGTTTTAATTTGACCTTAAAGATGAGCATTCCATTATCAAAAGGAAATTTTTAACAAGAGAAATGACACAACAATGAAGGTATGAATGCAAAGGAAGAAAACCAATTTATATGTAACTAGAGGTTTCTGCTAAAAGTCAGTGTAAGTGGCTGTAATTTATAAAGAACCGTTTCAGTCACTGCCTTCAAAACTCTTTTCAATTAATTACAGAAACAAGATAATCTACAATTCAATACAATGGCAAATGAAGGATTTAGAATGCTGAGATGGATGAATGGACAAAGATGAATTTATCAAAAAGATAAGAGTTGAGCTGAGCTCTCAGAGACTGAGGGCTCCATGTAGTGGTTGAGCATTTAACTTTTGGAAATAGGTGAATAAAGGCAAAAATGCAAGAGGTGTGACTGTAGATTGCTCAGGAGGAAACGGAACTCAAATAAATAGCAAGCAATAAGGAATGGCACAGAATTTTTCAGGGATGTCTGCAAAAAAAAGACTTTGAAGTTTTCTCTATAGGCAATAGAGCAGAGCACAAAGGTAGTTGGGTGGGGGGAGTCGTGAAAAGTTGCAACAGAGAACAAAGCAACTCTCTGGTTCATAATTACTAATACAGAAAATAAGCTGAGGAAGGATCACAGATTTGGGAAAGGGAACTGGAAGATGAGCTAAACCAAGTACAATCAGAATTCTATCAGAGCAACTAGATGCATGTGACACAAACAATGTAAATCAGCATCAGAAAGATGAATCAATTTAGCAACTGGAATGCAAAGTCTGAGTAGACCAGAAAAGGGAGAGCGCAAAATGCATCTGAGATTTTATGCCTCAATTATTGACAGAATAAAAGTGCAGCCTACTTTTCTAAAATTTAGTGTGTATGGTAGGGGAGGGGAAGAGTGGAGATGAATTCAATTTAGCTAACTAAATTTGAGGTGGCAGCTGGAAATCCATTCAGAAACTAATGGCACCTAACAGGGTTGTCTGATGTCATTAAGAACAAAGGAAGTTTTTATTTCTTGGTTGACTCTGATAGCTAAATCAGTTTTGAGAACTAGAACCTCCACAAGTATTGCCTTTTATACCTCATAGTAACTCACTGAAAAATTGAGGAAACACCCACCTAAAATCTGACACTCTCCTTTCAATGAGTCTGAAGAAAGATGTAACATTCCTCCTAGAAAAAGCCCTCGGTTTCACCACCTTAACAATTTAGCTCATATATTAATAGGACTTTGGGGCCAATGAGCTGGCTCAGCTAGTTGTGTTAGGCAAGAAGGCCTGATAACCTGAGTTTGGCTTCCAGGACCCAGATAACAGGAAAAGAACTAACTTCTGGCCTACACACATACATTCCATTATGGCACACCACCACCCGAACAATAATAATAAATAGTTTTAAAAGTGCTCTAGAACCATGCAATGCTTCTAGGCACACACTAATGTTTAAACTTTGATTGTCCTTGCAGGCTGATGGTGTGGCAGGTTGAAAGAATAAAGATCTGTAAACCACAAAATAAAATTGAGCAGTAATCTCCCTTTGAAAATCAATTTCTTTGTGGCCGTCTGCTTTCAAACCATACTATACGACATCACTCCAATAAAAATTACTCTTCGTCTCTGAAGTGCAGGCCCATTGACAAGTGGATATACATGGAGAAAATTACTCGGCGGCCTATTATTTTAAAGTGGTTTCAGCAGCTACCAGCAGGAAAATACCTAGGAAGCCACAAAAGACAGGGAACTACTCTTTCCTTCAGTTATTTCAAGCACACAGCCCAAACATCTATCTAGCTGTGGAAATGACAACTAAAGTCTTATTCCTCTCTCCCCAAAAGACACACAATCATTAACTAATTTTCGAAATGGAATGTTCATTAAGCATTCCCCACCACACAAACTCTTGCATAAGTGGTCATTAAAGGTAGGACCAGTAACAAAAGTTAAACCTAGAAGTCTGACAAAAAAGGTCTAAGCAGAATCTGAGAATATTTCCCCTATCTGTATCAGAAAGAGTAAGAATAAAAGACACACACAAAGGAAAGGGAAGGAATGAAGAGGGCAGAAGAGGATAAGAGATAACAATTGTGAACCAGAATTAATTACTGCCCACTCTAGTGTAAGTAATTGGCTAGGCCCTATCTCATTCTGTTCTGTGCCGCTTGCTGTAACAGAATACCAGAAAATGGGTAATTCATAAAGTAAATACATTAAGCAAGGCATGGCGGTACATGCCTATAACCCTAGCACGTAATCAATAGAAGCAAAAGCTTGGATAGTAGTAAATGCTTTATCCTCATCTACTAAACAAGTTTGAGGCCAACCCGGGCTGCATGCAACCCTGTTTCAAATAAGCAAACAAAGAAAAGAAAGAACCTTGTTTCTCAGTTCTGAAGGCTGAAATGAAACTGGAAGATAGACGATCAATTGAAAATGTAACCCAGATGGATATTAATTGGGAACCTACTCCCATGACTCCTGACGAATTTCTATAATAGCATTTGTTCATTCATGTGGCCTCATTGACTAATCACCATTTAAAGGTCCCACCACCTCATACACTTACAATGCTAATTAAATTTTAACGTGCATTTTAGAGGAAGATAACCACAAATGGCTTTTTGTGCATGGTAGGCTCTATCTACACAAACTCACTTAAAACAATCCCACATATTAAAGATTCTTACTCTGAAGTGAACACCAAAATGGCCAGTACAGCCCTTTCAAATTAAAAATGAATACCTGACAAATACCTGACATCTCTGATGCTTCTGGTTTAGTTTAACTCTGGATTAGAATACTGAACTCACCTATTATGGAAAAAGTTTTGAGCATTTGGAATAAACAGTCTTGAAGATTCCCTTCATAGAAAAATAAATGTCACTCTGAAAAAACTAACATCTCTTAGACATTTAATTTATGATTTTTTTAAAGAATAACAAATGCATCTAGATATAATTCACACACCATAGAAGTCAGTCATTTTTTATAGGAACTGTACTGAACTGTGTAATTTCATGATATCTCTTGCATCATTTTCTTTAAAGCCCCACTATTCCTACCCTAGTCATGGTAAAACTCAGTTTTGAAATTTTTTTCTTTTGCACAATAAGTGCTCTCATATCCATATTTAGTGAATCTTCATTCCTTCGACTCACCAGACATGCACTAATCTCATTTTTGTCTCCACATATTTGCTTATTCTGGACATTTCATACAAATAGAATTATGCAATATAATGTGGGGTTTTGTGACTGGCGCTTTACACTTACCATAATATTTTTTGAGATCCTACCATATTGTAACATATTCAAACTCCATTCCTTTTTATGGCTGAAATATATTCTATTAGAATTTTATGTCACATTTCTTTATTCATCAGACATTTGGGTTGCTTCTACTTTTTGAAACTTATGAATAACACCACTCACTTCGAACCTTCTTGTAGAGGATTTTGTGTGAACAGACGTTTTCAATTCTTTCGGGCACAAGCATACAAGTAGAATTGGGTCATTATGCAATAAGTAATTCTATGTTAACTTATTGAGGGAGTGGAAACCCGTTTTTCAAGATTACTATATCATTTAACATGCCCACAAGCAATGTATTACTGTTCCCATTCTCTACATCTCCACTGTTTATTATCTTTCTCATTACAGTCATTCTAATGGGTATAAAATGATACATTTCTATGACACAAGTGTTGAGCATATTTTTGTGTATTTTTGGAAATTTGTACGTCTTCTTTGATAAAATGTATGTATCTTTTCTCTACTTTGTCTTCTTAGTCATTGTACTTCAAGAGGCCTATTTCCCCTACTTTCATGTTTCTTTTCGTTTTTTCAAAGGCTTCTTTAGAAAAACAATTTTTTTCCAAATACATTTCTGTATGTTGTTGTTTAACTGAGGTTTGGTTCCATGTATAAGAAATATTTGCTAAATACAAAGGTCATATTTTTTTTTCTGTGTTGTTCTGGCATTTTTAATTAAGGCTATTTAAAAGTAAATCTGGGGCTGTGATGTATAGTACATACCAACATTCACTTTTTAATTTAATTTAACTAAAGGCTTTTTAAACTTTTTAAATTGATAGGTTAAAACATAAAATATATACATATTATTAGCACATTGTATAATGTTTTAACATGTGAATGCACTATATAGTGAATTTAGAAGCCAAAAGATGTAAATAAAAAGAAACCAGAGTACCTAAGGCATAGTGATTAAATCAGGTTAAACACATTTATTTACTCAACCAACTATTATTCTTTATAGTAAAAAAATTTAAACCTTTACTTATTCTTCCTCATTCAGTAGTTCCCGACTGCAGTTACACCTCACTCCACTCCTCCCAGTTCCCATCCCCTATCTACCCTCTTCCTCAGATCCACTCATCCTCCATTTCCCTTCAGAAAACAGCAAGTCCTCCAAGAATCTCAACCAAGCATTGGATAGGAAGTTACAAAAAGACTAGACACCTCCCATCATATTAAAGCCGGACAAGGCAACCCAGTAAGAGAAAAAGGTCCCAGGAGCAGGTAAAGGAGCTGAGACAATGGCCATTCCCACTGTTGGGGAACCAACAAAAACACCAAGCTAATAACCATAACATATATGCAGGGGACCTAACGCAGATCCATGCACTCTCCATAATTGGCACTTCAGTCTCTGTGAGTGCCTATACATCTTTTTTATAGCTTTCTGAAACATACTTTATCTATTGTCATTCATTCTACTCGGCAACAGCATAACAGATCATCCTTTTCCATATAACTGTCATTCAATACTCATTGATCAATTATTTCCCATCACTCCTCCCCAACCCTCACTTATACCCCACCATCTCATAACCACCTTTCTATTCTTACCTTGTATACAATTAACTTTTTGTTCTACATATGAATGAGCTCTCCTTTCTGTGCCTGATTTATTTCATTTAATACTGATGATCTCCAGCTCCATTTATTCTATCACAATTAACAGGATTTCATTGTTTTGTGACTGACTAGTAGACGACTGTGAACATGTGCCACATTTTCTGTTTTATTTCATTTTGTGAGTTGTTTTGTGTGTTTGCTTTCAGACAGTGTTTTGCTATATGCCCCAGGCTGGCCTTGAACTTGCAAATCCCCTGCCTCATGTGTCTGAGAACTGTGACTACTCATACTTCCACCTTACCTGGCTGTACCACATTTTGTTCCCATTCATCATCACCTGAGCTGATTACTACATAGATTATTTCCATTTTTTAGCCCCTGCAAATACTGCTGGAGAGTCCAGATGCCTCTTCCAGTGACATATATTATTTCTATTGGATACATACAATACAAGGTATTTTTCTTTCTGGTGTGACAAAATACCTGACAAGAAGCACATTTAGATGGGGGGGAAGTTTACTTTGGATTTCAATTAATGGGAATACAAGCTAACAAGGCAGAGAAGGCATAGATGCTGCTAGCAGCAGGAGGCTGGCTCCACACACTGGATCCTCAGTACAGAAGCATAGAGTAAGAAGCAAAGCTAGACTGTAAAACCTCAAAGCCTGTTTGGTGATTCCTTTCTTCCAGGAAGTCTCCACATACTAAAGGCTCCACAACTTCCCAAAACAGCTCTACCAGCTGGGGACCAAGTATTCAAACATATGAGTCTACAGGGGACATTTCAAACTCAAACTGTAACATATACCCAGTAGTAGGATTGCTGAATCATATGGGATTTCTATTTTAAATTTTTGAAACACTTCCATAATTTTGATATTATGGCATATGTATACATGTTTCACTGGTATTGTGTAAAATGGGTTCCCTTTCCTCAACGTCTTCAACAACGTTTCTTATCTTTAGTCCATGTGGTTATTACTGATTCTTAATGGGGAGGGGTAGCCTCTAATAGCAACTTTAATTTGTGTTTCCCTTGTGGGTAGTAATATTTCTACAGTTATTTTTCACGTTTGTCTTCTTTTGAAAAATGCCAATCTAGGTCATTAGGCCTATTTTTTTAAGTTCACGTCCTTTAAAAATTTAGATATATGATTTTTCCCAGAGCCTTAAGTTCAATAGGGAACCTTGCACTTCAATGAGCTCTATCATTTTGTTCAAAAAACCATCTAGTTATAATATAAGCGTTCTCAATTCTGTTCTATTGATCCATAATGTTTACCCTTGTGCTAGTACCACAATGGGCTCATAACTATAACTTTACAAATATTAGATTTTCCATTCCTTGAGTATGCCATGTTCTCTCTCACCTCCAAGCCTTTGCATAATCAGCTGCTATTGCTGGAAATAAAATTATCTAGCTAATGACTTTTTTTTTCCGTTTTAAACTCAGAAGGTACTTTGTCATGAAACTGTCCCTTGATTTCAAAAGTTTGAGCCAGGTATTCATCTTTTTTGTTCCAAACTATCATGTGTTCCAGATACTCAAAGCTTAAAGATTAACCTGACTGCTTCATCATCAAATTAAATTGTTCTAGCCTATTCGTTTGACTCAAAATTCCGTGATTTCGGGAATTATCTCTGACCTGGTCAGCAGTTGTATCTCCACATCAGTGTACCCCTAGTACATGATACAAAGGTGATCATGAATAAGTATATATAGAAATGATGACTTGATTATATTTTTAGTAATGGACAAATTAGTAATTTTAACTACATTTCCTGCCACACAAACTATACAAAAATTGGTATGATGTTTACATAAATATATCATACTATTAAAGGGCCAAACTTGGGAGTCAGTGAAGAAAAGGAAAAGACTGAAGTTTATGACCCATCTAGGAACAAGAACCTAGGAAAAATCATCAAACTTTAGGTTCTAAACTATAACAATATTTTCAATAAATGATAAATCAACTTTTATTTGGAGAGAAAGCCAGTTTCAGATGATCTCAAGTATCACATTGGATTAAAATGACATAGGATTGCTAATATCTGAGGCCAACTTCCAGAAACATAAATCTTAAGATAAAAGAAACTGAGGCCATATGTGTTTCTGTGTATTCTATAACATTATTTTATATTATATACAATATAATATACTTGTATATGTGAGTACACTGTTGCTGTCTTCAGACACACCAGAAGACATCAGATCTCATTACAGATGGTTGTGAGCCACCATGTGGTTGCTAGGAATTGAACTCAGGACCTCTGGAAGAACAGTCAGAAGTCTTAACCACTGAGCCATCTCTCCAGCTCCACAATATAATATAAATAACACATTCTGATTATGTATTATTATATTATGCATATATAGCATAAATATTTCATATATCACAATTAATGTTATATTTTATGCCATTCATTCAAAGGCAAACAAGCTAATGACAAAACAGCCCAAATAGTACAAAAATAAGATATACAATTGATAATAGAAATCCATTGAGGATATTTTGTGGATCCCTGTAAATTTTAACAATTTCTATAACATATGTCGAGCCCGGCCCATCTGCCACTCAGACCGGCAGCTCCTAAAGGTTGAAAACCGGTGAGTAGGAGATCTAGGCAGCCAGGGAGCACAGAGATCTCTGCGGAGTGCGCACCCTCCGACCTGCCTGATCCAGGGACCAGGAACAGAACTTTGGAACTTCTGTTCCCACCCGGCGACTCATAGAACAGGGCTAGGCCCATCTGCCACCTGGACCAGTGGAGATCCAAGGACACAGACCAGATATAAGGGAAAGGCGAGAACATATCACTGACAACAAAATGGCAAGAGGAAAGCGAAAGAGTATATCCCAAGAATCCAAGACAACCTGGCAACACCAGAACCCAGCTCTCCCATAACAGCAAACATCGGAATGCCAAACACTCCAGAAAAAGAAGACGCAGACCTGAAATCATACCTCAAGGTGCTGATAGAGATACTTAAACAAGAATGGGAGGAAAAGCAAAAAGATTCAGAAGCTTTTAAAGAGGAAACAAGAAAAACACTCAAAGAACTCAAAGAACTAGAGGAAAACAGAACCAAAGAGACGAAGGAATGGAAGAGGGAATTTAAAACGGAAATTGACACAATAAAGAAAACACTAAAAGAGATAACCCTAGAGGTAGAACACCTAAAAAAAAAAAAAAAGAGAGAGAAGAAAACAGGAGTCTATAACATATGTCATTGAATTGTTTTGTTGTTTGGCTTTTTTTAGATAAGGTCTCACCATATTCAAGGCTACCCTTCAACTGACAATCCTTCTGCATTAGCCTCCCAAGAGCTAGGATTATAGTTATGAGTCACCACTCCTGGATTATGTCATTGGAATTTTGGTTAAACGTACTTCTAAGTATTTTATTATTTTGTTAGCTATTGTCTGAATGTTCTATGTTTATTAGGGTATCAAACACAATTTAACCTCCCTTAGGGTAAAATGACTTCATGAATCTTCCAAAGAGCTAAGGAAAAAATATTACCAATGCTATATAAATGGTTTTAAGCCCCAAATGAAATAAGCACAATTGTAATAAAAGCATAAAATAACCTTGACATCCAAACTTGATAATGAAAGAAAAGTAAATGCTAAAATCACTCATAAATAAAGATCAAATATCCTAAATGAAATGTTAGTAAAATAATTCCAGACATATAGGAACTGGCTAGTACATTGGAACTAAAAAGGCTTTATCCTACGGGTGTAAAGTTAACTTTGGACCAAATGAACAGAATAAGGAAGAAAAATCATGTGACCAGTTTAACATATAAAATAAAACCATGACACAATGATGTAATTCCTTATGTTATTTCAAAACTAGAAGAAAATATTAATACTTAAATATCTTTTTAAAGTAACAACAATAATATAACCTGTGACAAAACAGTAAAAATGAAAGTTTTGATCTAATCAGAAGTGAACAAGGATGTCAGCTAATACTACTTCAATTCAATATTAGCCTGAAGTTTCTAGACATTATAATAAAGAAACCATTTTTACCTTTAAAATGTTTATATAATCTATTTTCATCATATTCTTTCACTGTCCCCCAACTTCTCCCAGATTCTTTACACCTTTCTATCCAAGCATCATGTTCTCTGTCTCTATCTCTCTCTGCCGGGGGGGGGGGTGTATATGCATATGTTTAAAAACAAGAAAACAACAAAAAAAGAAAATCAAGTCAAATAAAAGAGGAAACATAGTAAGAGGCAGAGAAAATAGATGACTCCAAGGAAAACTGTTTCTTCCAGACACAACAGGAATGATACAATTATAGACTTACAGAGAATATGAAAGCATTCACAAGACCTGGACAGGGTCAAGCTACACAGGCTCCCCATACTGAAAGAGTAAAGTGAACTCTGAGTCCTACCCTTGAGGAACCAAGAATCTATTTGCTGATAGCTGCTGGCAGAGGGAAAGTCAGGTTTCTCCAATGGACAGTCATTGGGTATATCAACTACACTCTACAGCTTGCCCCATACCCAGGAATAATTGACTAAAAAAAAGAAAACTTTTAAAAATTGAATTTAGGAACAACAAAAAACCCAGGATAGTGAAAACTATTCTCAACAAGAATAGAACTTTCTCGAGGAATCTCTATCCCTGACCTCAAACTGTATTACAGATCAATCATGATAAAAACATTATTGGCACAGAGACAGGCAGGTAGAGCAATGGAATAGAATTGAAGACCCAGAAATGAACCCACACACCTATGATCATTTGATCTTTGACAAAGGAGCTAAAAACATTCAATGGAAAAAGGACAGCCTCTTCAACAAATGGTGCTGATTCAAGTGGCAGTCAGCATACAGAAGAATGCAAATCCATCCTTTCTTATCTACATCTACAAGTACAAAGCTCAACTCCAAGTGGAACAAATATCTCCACATAAAATCAGGCACACTGAAACTATTAGAAGAGAAAGTGGGGAAGAGCTTAGAATACTTATGCACAGGGGAAATTTTCCTGAACAGAAGACCAATGCCTTATGCTCAAAACACTCATGGAAGGAAATACATGGACAAATAGAGGAGCAGGGACTGAAGAAAAAATCATTCAGAGGCTGCCTCACCTGGGGATCCATCCCATATGCAGTCACCAAACCCAGGCACTACTGCTAATAACAAGAAGTGCTTACTGGCAGGAGCCTGATATGGATGCCTCTTCAGAGGCTCTGCCTGAGCCATACTGATATGATGAGGATACTCGCAGCTAACCATGGGACTGAGCAAGGGGATACAATGGAAGAGCTAGTGAAAGGACTGAAGGAGATGAAAGGGTCTGCAACCACATGGGAAGAACAACATTATCAACCAAACAAACCCTCCAGAGCTCTCAGGGACTAAAACACCAACCAAAGAGTACACATGGAGAGACCCATGGCCCCAGGTGCATATGTAGCAGAGACTAGCATTCTCTGACATCAATGGGAAGAGAGGCCTTTGGTCCAGTTCATGGAGACAATGGGAGCAGGAAAGGGGTGCACTGGGGAATGGAATAACATTTGAAATGTAAATACAGAGAATATCCAATAAGATGATAAAAAAATTAATTTCATTTTTTACTTATCCACTTTACATCCTGCTCACTGCCCCCTCCGTGGCACCCCCTCCCAGAATTCTTCCCCTTTCCTCCCTTCCCCTTCTCCTCTGAGCAGGTGAGGGCCCCTTGGTTATCCCCCAACACTGGCACTTCAAGTCTCTGTGAAGATAGGCACATCTTCTCCCACTGAGGCCGGACAAGACATCCCAACTAGAAGAACATTTCCCACAGACAGGCAACAACTTTTGGGATAGTCCCCATTCCAGTTGTTCCAGACCCACATGAATACCAAGCTGCACATCTGCTACATATATATGTACAGAAAGACCTAGGTCCAGGCCATGGTATATATTCTTTGCTTGGAGGAAAACGTTTAAGGCACATAAATTAAAAGGGAAAAGAATAAAATTTTTTAAAATACTTTTCATGAACACTTTAATAGACATAATTAAAATAAAAATAATGGATTTTTAATTATATAATAAATCTATAAGAACGGGCAATTAGACAGGAAAATAGGCAAATATATGTGTGTGTAGATAGATAGATATGAATAAGTAATTCATGAATAGTCTAAATTGATAAATTGATAATAGCACATAATAGGGAATACAATCTTATCAGTCTTCTATGAAGAATCCTTTAAAATCGTTTAAGATAAAGTTAAGAATGTAAATCACAGGAAGACTACTTACCTAGTGCACCTGAAGGCTTGGGTTTGATTCCCGGTATCACATACAATAAGAAACTATCACTACAAACCCACTCACCTGAATGACTGTGATTGAAAGGTATAGAAAAACGGCACTTGTTTATTCATTGCTGGTGAGAACACAAATTGTCAATAACTTAGAAAACCATCAATAAATTCAAAATATGTATTCTCCATTATACAGAAACTAATTCTAGGTAAATATTTGATGAAAATTCTAATAAGTTGACAAGTATAAAAGTATCTGAAACATTATTCATAATAACTTCAAACTGGAAATATCATACATAGTTATTATCATAAGAAGTTTATAAATTATTATATATTTCAACAACAGAACATACAAAGATATACATTATTAAAAATCTTTCTGCAAGAGTATGGTTATCACAAATACTGTGCTAACCAAAACCCACAAGACTCAAAAGAATACATCTATTTGATTTCATTTATGTACAGTTCAAATGAACAAAATTATTTCTGATTATCAAAGTTCAGACAGTCATTTTCTTTGGAGAGTGAGGATGATAGAGTGATAAAGATGGACACAATTTAGGCTTTGCAGAATGGTAAAAATATTGTATTTATTCACCTAGGTGCAAACAATATGAGTGTGCTCACTTTGGAATATTTCACCAAAAGGCACAATTATGAAGTACAGGCTTTTCTGTATCTGTGCTATATGTCAATAAAATGTAAAGAAAAAGGACAGAAACGAGAGACTGAGCGCTTGGTATTTACAGAGGAGTCAGACAAATATGGGTCTCTACAACAACTGCAGTCAACAGCACAAGGCTTTTCTTGGTAATGCTCTTAGGAATTTGCTTCAGAGTTTTTCTAGTATAAAGAGATCTTCTCTAAAATGTAGTTACAGAGAAATTACAGTTCATTATTTTCCACAAGATCTAAGAGAAAAGGATTAAGTCTAACAGCATATAAAACATCAAACAATATTTTACAAAAAACCTTTAGTACCTACCATCTTAGGGGAAAGATGTGAAACTCAGAAGTAGATCACACAGTTAGGACTCCTCATTTCCACTTCACTTCCCAATTACTTTCAAAATCAGTGAAACATACCAACTATTTACTCACCTATTCAAAACTGACAGTTTACAGACTTAACAGGACCAGAGAGAAGCAGACCTGTTCTATAAAATGTCTTTGTTTTATATAAACGCTACCTAAATCCCTAAGTAATTTAATTCAACAATTATATTTCTACTTAGGTATATATAACTAGTGATATATTAGAAATCATGAAGACAATACAGAAGGTGGATTTCTGAGGATCTTTAATGTAAAGAAAGGAGATTATTAAGATGAAAATCAGTAACAACAACAGGATAACTCCCCAAAAGAATATGGTTAGTGACTTCTGGGGGTAAAATTAGTAAGAATAAAAATTAAAGGGATATTATGATACCCATTCATCAAAAGACTTAAATAAGACTTTGGAAAGTCTCTATTTAAACTCATAAAAACTATTTTATCTAGATTCCATATACACAATTTGTAGGATCTGTTATATTCAACATGAATCACCCAGAGTGAAAGAAATATCAAATCCTGGTATGCTAATGACATAGCTAGTTATACCCAAAGACTTCTGTTGAGCATTAAAGCTGGCTTCTATGACATCACCTCAAACAATTAAGAATATACCTCAAATATCTCAAACAGTCCAGAATAAATTCCTATTGATTTTGCTTGTAGTTTCATTTATGATATGCCACCTTTATTTATCTCTTTCAACAGCACTTTTACCAACATTAAGAGACATCTAATATCTGTCTGTGTGAGGGTGTTAGATCCCGTGGAACTGGAGTTGCAGGAAGTTGTGAGCTGCCATATGGGGGCTGGGAATTGAACCCAGGTCCTCTGGAAGAGTTGCTAGTCCTCTTAACCTCGGAGCCATCTTTCCAGCCCCAACATCTAATACTTAATACTGTATCTGCCACAAAGAAAATTTTATTTATTGAGCTTAGATTATTAAATTGCACCAACATATTAACATATTAACCATACTCATCTCTCTCCTGATTTAGAAGATCCTGATATTCTCATATATATTCGTTCTCTCTCTCTTCTCCCCTCCCTCTCTCTCTCCCCTCCATATTGGAAAAACATCAATGAAAACTAGAAAGTTCCCCCTTTCATCAATTTGATTTGTTTTCTGGAGACTTATCAATCAGCTGTAAGCCTTTTTTTTTTCTTTTTTTCTTTTTTTTAAGGAACAGCACCATAATTTTCTTTCTGATTATAGGCAAAAAATTCATGTTTGATCTTCTTCAAGGGGGGGGGGGAGGTTTGTTTTGTTGTTGACACATTCTTGAGATTTTCCACCATGTTTTTGACATTTGAGAGACATAATCATGACCAGACCTTCTCTACAGTGTGATCCAGTGATTTTCAATGTTTTAAACTATGTGTTGTCAAATTCAGACACTACTGGTGCATCTCTAGCTCTCAAGCTAATCCTCACTAAGTATCCAGATACAGCTACTTCAGCTGAAGGAGACAGTCCATGACCCCAAAAACTCTAATGTCAACCTCTCACTTCTTAAGATCAGAAACCATATCTCTACCTTTCTAAACTCTCCTTTGCATAAATTTGCTTATCTTCCAGCTTTGTGTCCTGAATTCATTCCATATCCTGGCTTGTTTGTTTAATTCCAGGATGGGTGAAGGTGCAGATACACCTTCAATGATTTCTGAAATCTTTCCTTGAGTCAAAATTAAGAGCCCACATTCCAATCATCTCATATGTATGAATAACTTTACCTTTGCCTAAATATATGTATGACCTCACATAATGAAATGCTGCAGACTGTTCTGCTCACCACAGTTTAGTTCCATCAGGTTATCTTTACTCTTTCTAAATATGTTGGTAGAAAACCCAAATATAGTGCCCACTGGAAGATGCCAGGTTTTGTCTTTAATCCTCTCTGTACAAGACTTGCTGTAACAGCAGCTGTTTATGTTGAAAAACTAAAATATAAAATAAAGCCAAGTCCCACAAGACTATTTACTTCCTTATTTATGAATCAGAATTTGTCAGCAGAACTTAGAATTTTGACTGTCAGCAGATACTACGATTAAATGTCACTGAAAAACCAGCAGAGGGTGCAGCAGGGCACTAGAATTTTTACCCAAGATATAGCATATCAATGTAACTCGATTAGCCAATCAACTTTTCCTTTATTTATTCATTCATTTATACATTTGTTTGTTTGTTATATGCTAAGGCTAATATCCTCAAAAGAAAGGAGTTGAATCTGAGATAAAATTTCTTCAATGGGTTAAAATTCTCCTGAAAGTGAAATT
The DNA here is from genome assembly GCF_963924665.1 of Micromys minutus. Classification (NCBI taxonomy): domain Eukaryota; kingdom Metazoa; phylum Chordata; class Mammalia; order Rodentia; family Muridae; genus Micromys; species Micromys minutus. The sequence continues at coordinate 46,238,352 of NC_137970.1, read as the reverse complement.
CAAGATGAATAAGGAATACATGATTAAAGTTAGTCTGGCCATAATAGTTAGAGCAGAACACAATGACAGAGATCTGAGCCCTTCATTTTGTAAGAAGCCTACTATGGGGCTTCAATCTGTTGTTCTTTCATTCCCAACCCCCCTAAAAAAAACTTCTCAGTAGACACTATATTATGGAGGGATTTGTACTAAGTTGGAAGATGTGAGAGCACCTTCATCCTAGTTTTGACTCAAGCTATATCTTGGGCCACTTACTTCTCCCTTGAGGCCTGTCTGTTTTCCAAAGGAATCAATAAAATAGACTCAGGCAGTACCTTAAAATCTGGAAAACACAAATTCCAATTAATGCTAATAAAATGTAAAGAACTAGTACCACTGTTTTGACTGCCCCAAAAGACTCTAAGAGACTAAAGGACAGCAGAGAAAAGGCTGTGCTGGAACGCAGACGTATGTGTGCTACACCTGGGGTAAACAACTGCACAGCTGTGAGAGTGCCATGCATCTCAGAAGCTCTAGAACACTGCTGGCCCTCCAGTCTATCAACAGGGCTCTGTCCATCCTAACCACCAAAGAGCCTTGACCACCATTTGAGTAAAAAAAATTGAATTCCCTGATGAATTTTTTGAATTCATGCATGAATGTACGTATGTATGTATTTATAGAGAGAATGTCAATGTGCAGGTCCTAAGTACCTCTTCTGGGATGGGGGGCAAATAAGAGGCCCAAAATCCTAATTAATTCTCATTTAGTCTCCGTGTTTAAAGTTTCAAGTATGAGAAGCCTATCTGATGATTCTCTTCTTTGATAAGCTGTTATATAAGTTTGAGTGTCTTTGAAAGACATTTTATGTCTGGGGCAATTTTACAAAGCACATTGTAAAAACAAGAGAGAGGGGGAGAGAGGGAGAGAGAGGGAGAGGGAGAAAGAAAAAAAGGAAGGAAGGAAGGAAGGAAGGAAGGAAGGAAGGAAGGAAGGAAGGAAGGAAGGAAGGAAGGAAGGAAGGTGTCAGTCCTGACAGTATTGTTATAAATGTGATAGCGCTAAAGCATACAACTTGGAAAGTCAAAGTAGCACAAATACTGTTTAAAGAGTTGTGACAGTAACTATGGATGTAGCACCAAAATACAGAAGGCTTCCGGTGCCTCAACTCAAGTAAGTTACTTACACAACTAGTCGTTTTCTCCAGAAGTTACAAATTCGCCATTTATCTTTAACCACCTCTAAAAGATCCTTGGACGCTTTGCCTAAGATTCAAGTGTGAGAGAGCTATAGGAACCACAGAAGACTTAACAGCAAGTACACTAAATTTGCTTGAATAACGAGTTAGAAAAACAACCAAGATGTTTGCTAAAAGGGATACAAACACTCTAAAGATTATCAAAAACAAAACAAAACAAAAATCCAACTTCCTGTTCCAAAGGTAGCGATAATGAAAACTTTTCACACCCACTGCACCCCACTCCATCAACAAGAGTGTCAGAACCGGCATGCAAAGGGTGAGTTTTATTTCCATAGATTTTTTAAATTGCTGTTCAGAAGTTGTCTAGCAAGACGGCATATTTCTACCAGAATTCCTCAGGGGCGCTGATCCTCACTAGAACGCAGAGGAGAATCGGTCTCAAATTGCAGGTGAAAAAGCTCAGGTCCTGGTCAGCGCACAAGAACCCAGCGCTGAAAGTACGGTTAAAAGTTGTTTCAACGGGCGTGGAATAGTTAGTACAGCTGTTTACTGCTCCAACTCCAAAGAGGAGCCTGCTAGTGCTGGCATCAGCTCGGGACGCGAAGAAACAAGCACCACGGGCAGAGAATCTCACCAGGGGGCACGAGGGGCCAAGCTGCTCGCCGTTAGACGGCCACAGAGATGGCGCAGGAACCTCCGCGCCCGGATGGGTGCAAGGCAGGCCAACTTTTGGAGAAACAGCCCCCACACCCCCCCCCCGGGGGCGGCGCGTGCAGGCTGGGCTTTCCAACTCCACGGGACCCGAGAGAGGGTCTGGATGAGCCAAGCCAGGAACCGAGGACAACCTGCCCTGGACAACCTCTCCCCAGCACTCCGGCCCACTCCCAGCTCTAGCCCTGGAACTTGGCTCTGAGTGGCAGAGTCCCCTGAGCCCTGAGGCCCAGGCCCCCGCCCAACCGAGCAGGGGAGGGGGCCTCCAAGGCCGCCGCCCCTCCTAGGTGACTCACCTGGTGCCGGTCCTGGGAGTCAGGGGGGAGTGGATCTTCTCCAGGTTCCAAGGACTGCTGTTGAAAGGACTGCTGCCCGAGGTGGCGAGTGATGGGACCCAAAGGGTCGAGGCTCCCAGGGTTACTTAGGGTGCCAGAGGTGCCAGGAGCACCCGGGCCACCGAGGCGGGACTCGGTCCCCCGTTCCCGCCGCAATTCGGACCGCAACTCTAGGTAGCAGCACAGCGTCAGCAGGTGGAGGGCCAGCGAGAGGCCAAAGAAACCCAGGAAGAGCCGGCAGCTGTTCCCTTCGCCCGCCCGAGCAGGGGCCCCGCGACAGCCGCAGCCCTGGCTGCCCCGCTCCCTTGGCGCTGCAGCAGGCAGGGGTTCCCTGCGCTCTACCTCAGGGTAGCCCATGGCCTCCAGAGACAGCCACTATCTGAGGCCCTGGAGCCTCTGCCTCTGCCTCAGTCCTTCACGACCCCTGACAGGCGACTACTGTCCTGCCATCGGCTGGGGGCTGCAGGGACCCGTTCCTGAGCGACGGTGGCTGGGCGGGACAGAACAGGGAGCAGCCGCATGTGCAGCTCCACTCCGAGGGGTGGGAAAGGGAGGAGGAGGGGCGGGCGAGAGGGGCGGCGCGGCCCGAGAGGGAACGAGGGAGGAGGTCCTCACCTACCCCGCCCCATGCCTCAAGGGGCGGCCGCGACGCCCAACCAAGGGCCGGCCAGGCCTGGCCGCCCCGCCCCCTGCCGATCCACTCGGGCCTCCAGCCGTGGGGCGGGGCCTGGGGGCGTGGGGGTTCACCTCTGCCTGGCAGCCCCACCCAGCTCTTCCCGCTTGCCCTGTTGCAGTTGGTGAGTGCCGCTGTCGTTCAGCTCTGGACTCCACCCCGGTTTAACCCTTCAGCGCCGCTATGGGGGAGGGCAGGAGGGGGAGGCTGAGAAGAATTTGGGAACCTTGGGAAGAACGTGGAGCAAAGAAAAGGAGGCAGAAACTAGCATTAATAGAAATGTTTGCAATTAACTGCAGTTGCTAATAACATCATCCAGTACTTATCTGTTGCTTTCAATCTTCAAAGCGTTTAACAGACGTTAAACTAATTAAAACAGTTCAGGGTTTGGAATGAAACCATGCCTGCTGTGTTTGCAATTCAATGGCTCGCCAGAAGAAAAGGAGACCTAGGAGCCTGGGAGCCAAACAGACTGGGAACCGGGCAGCCCCACTCCTAGAATGATTCTTGGGGCACAGTCTGAGCACAGAGAGGGTGCTTAGTGCCAAGTAAAACTGAAATGATGCTGTCCCTTGAAGGCTAAAACCGTTTCCTAGAATTTCTTGACATATTAATTCATTCAACAGATATGCATTGATCCCTTTCACAGTGCAGAAAGTGCTGTGTGAGAGGACCCGCAGCCAAAAGTTTATCTTCTTCCAGGGCTGCAGGAGTTTTGGAAGAACTCGAGCCTTCGAGGAGCAGGTGGGGGAATTGAGGGTCACGATGAGGTGAGTTTTTACAGGGGTGGTCCACAGAGTGGCCAGACACTATTGGCATCTGTACTCACAGGCAACTGCTCTGGCCTCTCCACCCTTCCCATGCTTCCCCTGGAGTACTCCCTGGGGTAAGTTCAACAAGTCAGCCAAATGTTCCAGATGGACTCTGCTGCAACTGCAGCATCTTCAACAGCTGCACCAATCAGAAACAGGTTCAGAGGGGAAAAATGGCAAATGTCAGAACAATAGACCTGGAAATGAAGGATGGAAAAGATTAGTTGTCAAGAGTCACAATTGACAAGCCTTAGTAGTCTCAGAGTTTACAGAGCTAAATAGCTGTAGCAGTGCAAGCACCCACCTTCTTAGCCAGGTACTCTCGTTTCCATGTAATTGAGAAATGAATAATTAGCAATTTTATTAACTTGAAGCAAGCATAGTAAAAGCCACTGAGAAGGCTCAGTGATGCACCAGAGCTTAAGGCTAGGCCAAAGAAAAACACAGAAGAATATAGAAAGGAGACAAAAGCACAACAAAACCAAAAGCATATGGTGGAGAGGTCAGTGCAGAGAGCACAGAGGTCATAAGCTTTAAATATATCAGCCCCAGACATGTTTTTTTTTCATAGCCCAGTGAATGGCCTCAGTGCTTCATAAACATCTTTTTGTCCTCTTTTTAACCTTTGCCCATGAAACAGAATGTTTGCAAAGGATCTCATCACACAGATAAGGAGGAAAAGAAAGGCTTGCAACAGCAGCTCTCAAGATCTACTTGTCCAGACCAGGAATTCTAGATGCTAGGAAAACCGCCAAGCTGATTTACCTTAATTATCACAGCCTGGATTATTGGAAAGAATGCTAGAGCAGAAGTCGGGAGGAGGCGTCACTCTACCACTACTTTGTTGGGTCACTCTGAGCAAAGGGAGTGGGGAAGCACTGGCTTGGTTTCTCCAACTGTAAAATGAGGAGTTTAAACTGTAACAGCTATTACATGTGCCTTATCAGTCTCATCACTGGCTCTGTTGACTTTATTGCGCACACAGTTTAAAGAGGCTATCTTTCCTTCCTCTAAAATGAGAGAGAAATAAATGCCATCTGTCTCCTGATAGTGGTGGGAGTGGTCAGGGCAGTAGTGGTGATGCTCAAGGGGTTTTACTGGTCCCTGCTTCCCATATTCTACCAACTTTTTAAAATTTATCACTCTCTGTGTGTGAGAGAGAGAGAGACAGGGGGTGGGACTCACATGCCATTGAGCGCATGAGGAGGTCAGAGGACCACTTTGTGGAACTTGTTTTCACTCCACCTTTGTATAAGTCCCCAGGATCAAAGTCAGGTCATCAGATTTGTGACTGTAGAGCAGCAAATGCCTTCATCTTATGGGCCATCTCACTGTGGTCCTTTCTTTTAATAACTGAACCAAGAAAGACTCCCTTTACACCACTGCCCCTAGAAGACTTTAGAACTGCATTTGACCTAGGACATAATTTTGATTCCCAAGAGGCAGAAAATAAGACTTCATATACTTTAGAAATATAGTGAGCCAGGGGCAGTAAGAAATAATATAATAATTTATCATTATATTAATGAAGTGCTATGTATTGAAGCTAGAAGTTTTCACATTCAGTAGGCAGGCATTCTAACAATGAGCCACACCCCCGCAGCCCACAAGATCCCTTTTATTAATATGTTGTATGTATTGATGCATTTCTTCAGTTTGCCTCTCGGGTTCCATAGAACCCTGCCCTCCCCACAGCAGAAGTCTTAAAATGATAAACCTATGGGCCACATTTAGCAAACAGATGTGTTGTGTTTGGTGTGCTATCTGCTAAAACTTGGGACTGAAAAGAAAATTCAATTCTAGCATTTAGAAATCTGGAGGTCCCATGTTTTTAGAATGCCGCTTTCCTACTTTTCTAAATATAAAAACGAAAAACAAAATCACAAGACCTCTTAACATTAGATCCACATTCCCATATGGCTAAACTCAGCTAAAACTGCCCCTTTGAGTTAAACAGGAATAGTAAATTTCTATATAATCTTTTTTAGCCCCTGGACTCTGGTCTTCAATTCTGCCCTTGTCAGACAGACACTTAACTTACTTGCATGGGCTCCTTGGCCAGGATATAATCTGCCATTCCAACATCAAGTATCATATCATATTTTATTTCATATGGTTTTATCACCATGAAACCAAACTTCTTTGTGATAAAAGTCATGCTTTTCCAGTTTTCTTCTTCTCAGACCCTAGTGTAGCACCCAGCATTCAGTTGCCACCAAAATGTTGTCAACTGAATACGCATGAAGTCATCTCCAATGAGCTAGACTACCTAGAATTCCAAAAAAGGGAACTTGTGCATGGGACATCTGTGAATGCTGTTTGAAAAGTACCTCCTGGGTCCTGAGCTGTAAATCATATATGGAAAGTCACAAAGAACATAAAACCACATGATAAGGCTAGAGATGTTGCTCAGTAATATAGTACATGCCTCGCATACACAAGGCCTTAGGCTCCATCCCCAGCACCAGCAGTACTAGGAACTGAACCCAGGGCCTTGTGTGTGCTAGGTCAACACTATACCACAGAACACCCCGCAGCCACCACCCAGCTGCCTCATTGGCCTTTCCTTCCCACTGAATTTCATTTCCTGTGTTTGTTTCTATTGGCCTAATATTAAAATAATAGAAATTGACAACCCCTGAACAACAATATTAAATAAGTTGACAAACCAGTGTGGTGGTGCATGTTTGGAGTTCCAGATATTTGAAAGGCTAAAATGCAATCACTTGAGCAGAGGAATTTCAGAAGAACCTAGAAAACATACTTAGTCCCATGTCTCAAAAAAAAAAAAAAAAAAAAAAAAAAAACAAGGAAAAATGTTGACAATCCCTGAATACCCATCAACTAAGTGGAATGAGCTAAGGAATTGGACAGGGACAGGTATTAAATGCTTAGTAGCTATGGGTAGCCCACAGGGAAAAAAATAACTGGCATAGAGATCAGAGGGTTAACTTTGGTGCACTTAAGTGATTGCAGGTAGCTGAGGGAAATTATGGATTTTTAGAGGTAGATTCTCATTTAAATCTTAGATTATTTACATCTCAGTTATTTGATTTAATACAAATGATTTTTATTTGTCTTAAACTACCTTAGTGTTCTCATGTGGAAAATATAGATGACATTATATACATTTAGAAGGGATTCTTTGTAAGATAGCTGTGCTTAAGTGGGATGTGTGGAAGAGGGAAAAATTGTGCTCTACTCTCTCAGGGCTTTCAGTAATTGAGCCTATTAAATAAACTGACAGCAGGCAGATTAGTAAGAGAAAATGAATGCTAAATGTATGATGTACAAAAAGGCATCGACATGAAAGAAAATGAATGTCAAATATGCAATGAGATTTAGAAATTTATCTATCCTCATCATAAGGGAGAGGGAGGGAAATGTAGACAACTAAGGAATCTTTTTTTTTTTTTTAAATAAAAGTGAGAAAAAGAGAATAGGTTCGGGGGCGGGGGGGTTGACAAAGTTCCTCTGGGTATGATCCAGGGTCCACTCCAGTGATAACTGTTTAGTCAACCACAGCTTCTGAGAGTACCAAAGAAGTGATTCAAGACAAATAAGTTACTTTTGAAAAACATAACATATATTCCTGAAGAAAAGTTCAGTGGAAGTCCCTCCCTACTATAATTGTTCCAAAATAGTATATTAGGTATATTCCTTTAGAATCTATTGTCAAAGTTTCTATAACTCTCTCTCTCTCTCTCTCTGTCTCTCTCTGTCTCTCTGTCTCTCTCTCTGTCTCTCTGTCTCTCTCTCTCTCTGTCTCTCTCTCTCTCTCTCTCTCTCTCTCTCTCTCTCTCTCTCCCTCTCTCTCTATTTCTCTCTCTCCCCCTTACACACACACACACACACACACACACACACACACACACCATATATATGAATTTTACCCAAAGAGAATCAGAGTAACCACATATAGCAGTTCTCAAGGACACAGTAGACATACAGAAAAGTGACACAGTCTACAGAGTACAGAGTTGGTGCTTATCAAATGCTAGTTCCCTTTTTATGTATTAAATGCATTAACTTTTGACATAGAGCCCATATGTTTTCACCATCCTCCTCTGACTGTTTGATGTGAATATCCACCTTCTTTGTATCCATTTTCTTTCAGATGTCTAATGGCACCTTAAACTCAGCATAGCCAAAGCGTGGCTTTCTCACTGAAAATGTGTTATGCTTTGTTTGATATTCTGTATCTCAGTAAATGGCAAGTCCACTCTTCCATTGCTCAGGGAAAAGAACAACAACAACAACAAAAATCCCTTTAAGAACATCCTTGAATGCCTTACCCCCTATCTGTTAGTGAATGGTGTCATTTATAGCTTTAAAATATATCCAGAGCCCCATTATTTCTCACCACCTCCCTGTCATCACCTTGCTCTATGCCCTCAATGCTGTGCCACCTGGATTTGTCTTGGATTGCTGAAGCCTTTACCAAGTCTAACCCTTTTGTTTTTCCCACTCTAAAACATATTTCCTATAAAGTCACTCTGTTAAAATGATGTCAGTCCCCTCTGCAGCAAATCTTCCCATGGCTCACTGATTTCCCTGGGTGCTGACCTTGGTCTACCTTATCTGAATACTGAACTTATTTAAGGCCTCCTGTGCTAATGTTGTTGTCTTTTCTTACCATGTTAGTTACTTTTCTGTTGCTGTGATAAAATACCATAACCAAGACAACTTATAGAAAGAGTAGTTTAGTTGGTCTTATAGTCCCAGAAGGAATATCTATAATGGCAAGAGAGCCATGGCCATAGGTAAGTAGAGCAGAAAACTGTTTGTTCAATAGCAAACATGGAGCAAAGAGAGAAAATAGGAAGTGGGGCAAGGCTATAAACTCTCAAAAGGCTAAAAACTCTCAGTGGCACAGTTCCTCCAAGTAAGTCTCCACCTCTTAAACAGTGCACCTAGCCAGGGACCAAGCGATCTAATACATAATTCTATGGGGGACATTTATCTTCCAAAGCACCACACTTACCCTGTTCCAAACATATTAGGACCTTTACTATTCCTCAAACCACCAAAGTGTGCTGTCACTTAAGACAAAAAAAATAAATAAATAAAAACCCTTCTATTTGTATTTTCTCCTTCCTGGAAAGCTATTGTCCTTACTCCAGGTCTCTACTAAGGTGTCACCTAATAAGAAATTTATTCTTTATCAGCTTTCTACCATACTCTGTTTTCTCTTTTACCATTTGACATTCTAGGTATTTCTTGATTATGAGATTCTTTTGAAGTCATAAATGAAATATCAGTTCCATAATGAGATATATTTCTTTTTAATTTTGTGCATTATTGTCTTAGTTTAGGTCTCCTTGCTATGAAGAGACACCATGACCAAGGCAACTCTTATAAAGGAAAACACTTATCTGGGGTTTGCTTACAGTTTCAGAGGTTTAGCCCATTATCATCATGTCGGGGAGCATGCCAGCATGCAGGCAGACAGAGTGCTGGAGGAGAAGAGATTTCGACATCTTGATCTGAAAGTAGCTAGTGGGTACTGTCTTCTGCAGATAGGCAGGAGAAGGATCTGGATCACAGTGCCCAGACTTGAGCATATATATGAGACAGCAAAGCCCTATCTTGACAATGATATACTTTCCTCTAACAGGGCCGCACCTCCTAATAGTGCCACTTCCCACAGTCCAAGCATATTCATGCCACAACAATTGCTTTCCCTACAAGACAGTGCCTGCCATACAATAGGCTTTAAATAAACTTTTGTTGATGTGATGAATTAATTGTCCTATGGGAGTAAGGGGAATGAAGATGGTATGGTCAGGCATTTTGCTAGACCAGCCAAAGACTTTTTCCAATACAGTGATACAGAGAAGAGCTAACTAACTATCTCCTTGTAGGTGGCACCTCCTCTGAAGAAGGGTGCCCAGGGCCACATCAATAAATAAAAGAATAGTGGTGAGGAATGTTGATTTAACATTCATCTCTTGTGTGACAGCATTTCTCATTAACTTCCATATGACTATATATTGAGGCTATTTCAACTATGAGAAAACCAAGGTTCATGGGGATAAAATCATTAGTACAAATTCAGAGATCAAGTGGTACCGTATGAATTTGCATCTAGGTATGACTTGATCAAAAATCTATGTTCTGTCCTCAAAATTACCTCCCATCTACCTACCCAAATGAAGCTTCATAGAGAGAGCTAGGAAGGCAGACTATTGGAGTCCTGGAGGGATAGAGTGACAATCCAGCTAGAAGTCATAGTGTCTTCTCTGTGTGCTATTGCTACCACCACCTTTAACCTTTTACCCAACTCCAAGGCTACCATGCATACTATCTTCAGATGAGTGTACTCAGATATGGGTTATTTCAGGTCACCTTTCTATATAGTAATCCTTAACTTCCCACTGATGACAGAACAGTGATCTGGCTCCTTGGCCTGATATCCACGCCCTTTATTTGACCCTGAGTTTCTTTTTCAGCTGTTGCTACTCACTAGGCCTCTACAACTGCTGCCTCTGGGGTCCTCGCTATTCAGGAACGAATATACACATCACTTCTTTACCTTAGACTGTCCCTTTTCTGTTTCCTTTCTTCTCTTGTCACTTTCCTATTGTTTCTTCTACCTATTTGGAAAGCAATGCATTCTCCCACATTCAGTTCTATACTGATAATTTTCATGTGTGTGTGTGTAAATGCATGCACGAGCAAGCGTGTGTCTCTATATGAAAACCCATGTCAGGTGCCTTCCGAAATCACTCTCCGTTCTATTTATTAAAGCAGGATCTCTCCAAGAGCCAAGAGCTCTCAGATCCATTCTTCTCTAACTATCTAGCTTGCCTTGGTGATACCCGGTCTCTGCTTTTCAAGTGCTGGGATTGCAAGCAACCACCAGAACTTCCCATCTTTTTATATCAGTTTGGGAAATTTGAACTACAGTCTTCAAGGCTGCATTGTAGCTACTCTATTCACAGAGCTGTTTTCCCCAGTCCTTGTTGATTACATTTAATTGTTTACATTTATGAAGTATGTGGTGATATTTCAGCTCATGTATACTACATGTAATAATCACACAAAAATAGCATTTCTATCTTCTTTAGCCTTATTCAAGACCTAGCTCATGCTCTACCTTCTGATGTGGCCTGCATGCCTGCAGTTTTCTCCCCTGCCCCAGGACTCCCTGCCTTTACAGCTTACCTCCCACTCATGGCATGATATTCATGATTGCTAATTCATCCCCATTCTGTGCAAGTGTCTCTTTTCCCCATCATACCTTCAATTCTCCTTGAAGGACAGGACTCTGTCCTAGCCCCCACAGGGCCTACCTCAAGCCAGGGCTTACCCAATCTTTGCTAATGGATTAAGCACTCTGCACAGATGAATTTTAAGCAGGATTTTGAAGACAAAAGTGGTCTGGGTTTGACAGAAAGAAGACAGCTGCTCTAGGTGGAAAGCTCAGTAAAATAAGATGCTGATCACATTTATAGAAGCAAGGCAGCCAGGAGTATTTAGAAAAAAAATTTAAACACACATTCACAAAGGAGACAGAACCTCAGATCTTTTACTCAATGGAGGAAATGACTATAGCCAGAACTGACAAAGAAATGTTTGCAGAAACAGGCAAGATGGCACAACATGGCATAATCATTTTACGATAACTTTATGGCTACTCTGAGTGGATGAGCATATGGGAAAACTCTCACTCCAGAAGAGGAATTTTTCATTCAAAAACAGAAAACCTTAATGATGGCAGAATGTCATTTGCATCTATGTCCTCAGCAATGCATTTCAGTCCCACTGTTCAGGCCACTGAGTACCATAAAAACACATGCAGCATATTATTACACAACGCCATGCTACATTTCCATCAGGCACAGAAAGTGACTACAGATTACTTTTTAGTGGAGTGAGACTTACAGAGAAAATTGCAGTGTTTGTTGTTGCCATTTTTGCAGTTTCTTATATTCAGAATAACTGTGTGTCCTAGATAGGCCATTGTGTCTGATTTAACAGGAGAGAACATGAAGTTCAGAGAAGTAGACTGATTTACCTAAGGTCACGTAGTCAGTAGCCTTGAATTTTAGCCTTGGGTTCCCTTTCTTACTAAAACTGTGGTGGTCATATAACACTCTTGTGTTTGTGTAGCTGAGCTGACCAAAGCTCTTATTGATTTTTCCCCATGATCTGAATTTCCTAGTCATAGGTAATATGAAACTTACCCCAAGGATCTGAGCTCCAGAAAGTCAAGCCTTCTCTAGGAAATAATCTTAGTTCTATAAGAAACACCTAAAGGCATCTAAAGTTGTAATAACTATCCCAATTTCAGCTCAGCTCAAAACAGGCATGTCAAAACTTATTTTGCTAAAAGTATTGACCTCTCACTTGGGTCCACGGGTAACTAAAAGAAGGATGTAAGTCTGACATCTCTGCCTTCATTTTGTTTCTGTCTCTTTTACTTTGCCCGACTGAACAGAGACAAGACAATGTACTAAACCTGCAGTTATCTTCTATTGTAAGGACAGTAAAACGTCACAGGGCACACTGTTCCCACAAGAAGAGGACACTTCTCTAAGGACAAGTTTGCATCCTCAGCAACTAACAGATTAATAACTTGACATTTTATCTGACCACCTTACAGGACAGACTAGCTGAGACAGCATCTTAGTTTGTTTCTATAACTAACACCATAAGTAAAATCTATTTGGGGAAAAGGTTTATTGTAGCTTACAGCTTATAGTCTATTGTGAAAGAAAACCAGTGCAGGGACTCCAAGAAGGGACCTGGAAGAAAGAACAAAAGCAAAGACCACAGAGGAATGCTGCTTACTGGCTTCCTCCCAAATCCTTGTTCAGAAACATTTTGTACAGCCTAAGCCTACCTGTCTAGCCTACCACAGACTGGGCCTTCTAACATCAATCATCACTAGTAATAATAATAATAATAATAATAATAATAATAATAATAATAATAATATACCCATTGACATGCCTAGAGACCAATCCAATGGGAACAGTTCTTCAGTTGAGGTTCTCTCTTTTCAGATAACTCTAGACAGTGTCAAATTTTCAAGCACTAGCTAGCACAGACAATAATGGGTTAATGATGGGTGGACTACTTAATTATACATGTCTCTGGACCCCTATTGAATTCCAACTCTCATGTCTGTTTCACCAGACTTGGGGACATTGGACAAATTTACAATTTTCTCTTTGCAATGTGCTACATTGAATTAGTCTTTCTCTGATTTTCACCATTTGGGACAAGTGGCCAAATCTAGCTTGTTTTGGATACTAAAGCTCAGACTTTCATTCTATAGAATTCCCCATACATGAAGTGTTGGTGTTGAGAGATTTAAGTATTCAGTTCATCCAAAAGTAAGAGGGTATGTACCAGGTAGCAGCATTAAGTGTTAAAGATAAGAATACAAAATATATATTTTAAAGAGAAGTTTGTTTTTTCCTAAATTCAATTTCACAGAACAGTGCCTTGAACTGGTCTTGTTACACCACCACCACCACTACCATACGTCTGAGCTGAGAGCTAATCACATATCCTGGAGCTAAGAGTGCTGAATCTTACCAGTTTCAAGGGGCACTTTGAAAAAAAAATCCAACTTATCCCATTCAAATAATTTCCTGGACCAGCAAGTTGGCTTGGTAGGCAAAAGCACTTGCTGCCAACCTTCAGTACCTGAGTCCCAGCCTCAGAATTCCAACTTCTGCCTGCTGTCTTGTCTTACACACACACACACACACACACACACACACACACACACTGAATAAATAAATAAATGTAAAAAATAAAAAAGGCTTTCTTTAAAAATACTGAGAAAGGGGCTGGAGAAATGGTTTAGTAACTAAAGGTAATATCTCACAATTAAAATTGCCCAGAAAACTTGAAGCCATAGGTTGAGAAACAGTAAGAAACAGCTCCTGTATAGAATTTAAGAAATTTTCTTGTCTGTCTTGTGCTTGCTGAAGGTTCAAAAAGAATTGGGTAAACTGTCTGGCTCCTAAAAATATGGAAATTGTATAAAGCTTAGGTTCAAGATGAACACCATCTGAATTAAAGTACTCAAGAGTACCACATTACTAGGAAGGAAGAACAAGTTTCTAGGGATAGAGTGTAAGGTCTCTGCTCTTTGATTGACAGGCATGGGTTATGTTAGTACTCATTGTGTATGCCCTTTCCTCTGATGCACCTGATATTAATCATTTGCATACCCAATCATGCATAAGCATAAGACTTATTTTCCCCAAAAATTCATTGTGAGGCCAGATGTGTTACTCACATGTTCCTACAACCAGGTTAGACTGGATTGGAGCTTTTCTCTGAGTTTAGGATAGGTTTGATCACCAAAGGCGAGTTACTAGGAAGTTGCCATTGTTTGGAGTGTGTTATACCTGCCACTTTATGTAGGTCAGGGCCCAAGGTTACTAAATGAATTTCTGGGAAAGGATTGTGTGTGTGTGTTGCTCGAGTCAAGTGGAGTTCTAAGTTGCTAAGCTTTCTCCACATTTCCTTGATTTAATAGCTGCCTTGGGTTGAGTACCTACTGTGGCATCATTTGGGACAAAATTGCATTTTAACATTACTTGATCTTCAGAAATAACCTTAAAGGTATATTGTTCTTTTTCCTAAATGTTGAAAAAAAGGCTCTGTAAAAAGTAATATGCCTAACCCATATGACAAATGACAGTGCTATGACTCAAATCTAGAGCTGTCCTGAGTCAAAGTCCACATTTTTTTCCACCACAGTATAAGAGACAGTTTATTTTTTTGTATCCAAAAATCCAAGAAAAGGCCAAGGAATGGCTCATTAGGGAAAAAAGCCATTTGCTACACAAACATAATGACTTGTGTTTGATCCCCAGAAACCATGTAAAATATTGGGTGTGTTTGCATGTACCTATAATCCTAGCACTCACTCACTGAGATGGGAGGCATAGACAGGTGAGAAGCTTGTGAGAGAGAAAGCCTGGTGTCTGCTCTACACTGGTAGAACCAAGGAAGAAACTGCCTCAACAAGGTGGAAGGCAAGAACCTCCTTCTCAAAGTTGTTCCCAGACCTCCACTTATGCACAATGGTATGCATGCACAGTTACATACTTATACACACAAGAAAGAAAACTAATAAATTTAATATTTTAATTCAAAGAAAAAGTTTCCCATGATGCTTAATATGAAATTATGTCAGATGGTAGTATTCTTTCCTCATCCCTGTATGGTCTTGGAGTCTAAAGGACAGGTATCATACAGAACCAAAGCCAAATTAGATCTCTGAAGTCATAAAACTAAATAAGAAAGCACCAACTATAGAAGTTAGAAACACCAAGGATTGCAGAAGATACAGTCAAAAAGAAATGTTGGTATGTGCCTGGGCCTCTGAAAGTGTCTGAAAATTGCTACTACAAAAGAGCAGTCTTGGTGGGGACTAGGAAATGTCCTTCGGGGGTAGAAAGCTTGGTTGGCATGCCTGAAGCCACAGGTTGCATCCTTAGTACTGAAGAGTGGAAGAATCATGGTAGGGATGTGGGGTGAATCATCCCAGAGACTTTATATTTGTTCTTTTATCTGTTCATTTGGGTTTTTTTTCATTCACATATCCACCCACATTTCAGAGAGATTTGAGTATCCGTTTACAGAACTTCTGTACAAAGGGTGAACTAATGGATGAAATACCAGGAGACCAAATTCAGTATCCCATAAACCTACCGCAGTCCTGACCATCATCTTAAGCCTTCTTTTCATACAAGTTCATTTCAGTCAATTTAAGGATTTTGTTTTGCCTCTGGGAATGTCTATCCAATTAACACTGGTAACACAAGCTTTGCTTGACTGAAAGGGGCCTTCCATGCTGGCTGCTGAAGAAGAATCTTCCACAAACTCCTTCACTAGGAGACTGCAAACTAAGCTTTACCTGGCAAATAAAAAGAAGATGCATAGAGGCAGAAGTAGAGACATTAAGCTCATGCCTTGTGGGGAAAGCTGCCCTTCAGAATGTGCCAAATTATTTGGGAGTAGAGAAACTAGCCACCTGAGGGAGGAGTTGGCAGCCCAAAGACCTTGCATGATCTGTCATTGCTATTTCTATTCATCAGAAGTTGAACCCTTAGACTTAAAACCTTAACCCTACCACACCAGATGTGATACCCCAAGTGCATTGGAATCTTGCTTGCTTTAACTTCTTAAATGAAAAAAAAAAAAAAAAAAAAAAAACGAAAACAAAAACAAATCCCCCATATTTTCAAACCCATTTCCTCATCCTCTATTCAAGAGATTAGACATCATGAAAGGCCCTGTGGAGACCTACTAGTCTGCCCACGTATGCTTCAAAAGGAAACTAGAGCTTTTTTTTAAAAAGCCTTTAACAAATGTGTTGGGCTAAAACCCAACTGATTCTCTCTGTCTTTTATTCCTCAAGAAACTACTTTACACACCTACATCAGACAACCTTTAAGTCTTTTTCAAAACACAAGTTACTCCTGTTTGTTTCATTTCTCCCTCCAGAACCATGAAGCTGAAATCGACTAGAGATTTCTGGCCTAGCTTCTGACTTCTGGTCCCATTTCCTACCAACTCTGAGAGCTTGCTTCATTTGTACTTGCCCTTGACCTTTCTCTGCATCTCATTTCTGTGCTCCACCAGATGAGCTTTAAGTTCTTTAACCTCAGTCTTTTTGGATCCCACTACCAAAAAGAAACTTTGCAACTGACTATGATCCTTTAATTAGTAACATTTCTTCTACAAGTTGGCCCCTAAATATGATCCTAAAATTATGAAATTTGAGGGAGAAATTAAGCTTCTTGTATAAATAGTTTCTATGTACAACTGTAGTTTTAGTAGGCACACCACTACTTCCCCAGACCACATGATGAGGCCTACTCTAGACAAATCACGAAATTTCTTTCTGCAGATACTGAGAGACCCACAAAGTTTTGTTGAAGTAAATTGCTCCTTCCAAAAATATTGCCTTTGGAGGAAGTTGAAGATTGGAAATCACAGGTTAACTGGCTAGATGGGGTACTGCTTGGACTTCGATGTTACTATTGTCTACATTGAAACAATCATGGTGAACTGAGCTGATCCTTCCTGTACAGACAAAGGGGCAAAAGGAGAGGCCACTTGGGCCTGTAATTCCTTGCACAAAGATAATCTAGGGTTAAAGAGTAAGTGCTTAAAGATTAAAATCCTGTCTCTGGTGAAAAGAGAAAAGAAACACATGTAGACATTTTAACTCATAAGTCAATGAAAGAAACCATAAGATGGAACCAGTTCAAACAGAACACAAAAATGAATGGCTTTTCACATTGATGAAAAAGTGCTCTACATCCATGGGAAAGAAATGCATTGCACAGCACCATCCCAAATTCCTTTGCATTTCTGTGAATAAGAGCATTTTACATTGTTCTCAGTTGTCTACAACTTATAAATTGTTAAATAGTTCAAGGCCAATGGGAGGCCCAGATAACCTTGAGGAATGCACCAGTCAGAACATCCAGTAATCGGTTTTTGCCCATTTAGTCTTTCACAATTTTCTCTGACACAGGAAAGAACTGTTGTAATCAGCCTGCTTTTAGGTCAGCAGGCCGTGTAACCCTTGGGGAACAGGTTAGGGATGGCAGCCTAGATGTTGGCCTAAGAAAACTGCTGGAAGGGTAATTTGACACTTAAAAGAGAGTTAACAATGCCCAAGATGAATTAAAGAAACCAAGGGTGGTTTGTCCAAAACCTCAGGAGCTAGGAAATCTGACAAGTGGAGAGATCCACCCATGAGACTAAAAGCAGCTGGTGATGGTCTGAGAAGCTCTGCTTAAAGGAAAACACATGTCTCTCCCCTTGCCTACTCTCACAGAGCCCAGCAAAGACATCTGTTTGAAATACACCTTGATCCTTGCCTGGCAACAGAGTACAAATAAATACAATCTTCGTGAACAGGCTCACTGGGAACTTCAGGAACACACCAGGGAGGATTGTGAAGAATTCTGTCAAGTTTTTCTCTTGCACTTCATATATTGTGTGACTGATTTTCTATTTACTGCCCATACACCTTTGAGTTTTATGTATGTCTGAAAACCAGTAGAGGCGCCCAAATCAAAAGCAAACCAAAGGGGTTATGTTGATGGTTTTCTCTATTCTTCCACAGTATTCATCAGCTTTCCTTTTTGCTCAGCTTGAGCATACATGGCATCCTGGCATTTCTTGTGTAGGATGGAAGAGTAAATGTGTGTAGGAAGGTAACCTGAACCCTTTTGACCCTTTTGTAATTGTCGCCTTTCCCACTCTGTATTCCAGCACCAGCCCACAATCTTAGGCAGCTGGAAAAGACGTATAATAGTTCACACACACACACACACACACACACAGTTAAACACAAGCACCACAGTAGCTTGGGTGTGGTGGTGTACACTTTGTAATCAAAACAGTTGGGAGGAGGATTGGAAGCTTGAAACCAATCTGGGGGAACAGAGCAAAACCTTGTCTTGAAACTTTTTGTTTTAGATGGGCTGGTGAAAGGAATTGCTCAGCAGGTTAAAGCATTTGCCAAGCACCTGAGTACAATCCCCAGCACCCACACTGAAGGATAAAAACTGACTCTCAACACCTGTGTGCTTTGGCTTACATATAGGGAAGCACAGACACACTAATAAAATTAGTTTATTAGTGCCTTCAAAATATTTATACTTATACCTATAGACTTAAGCCTTAATCAGAGAAGTCTCTCACAATGATCAGTGAATGAAGAGATTCATGGCTGCTGAGGATAATGAAAATACATGACAAATGTGGGCCAAGCCTTAAGTCACTTGTACTACCCGCAGCTCAACAAATACCATGGAGTAGGGAGTATTCAGGAACTGGAAGACAGGGCAAAGGGCTGCGAAATACCATTTCCTAGATTCCATGCAACCATTTGCAATCATTAACCCACCACAACTTTGGTTCCTATACTGTGCCTACAAAAGATAAGCCCTATCAACAATCGGTCAAGGAATGGGAAGAGGCTCCTAGGGCTCTACACTTTACCTCACTACTTTATAGAGGCAATATTCAAAGTCTTCAACTTTATCCTTCTGCTAACCCCATCAGGCTCCAACAGGTAGCTTCAAAGCCATGGCCCCACAAATAACCCTGGTTAATCTTGGCTGGTCACAAAACAAAATGAATAGGTATGAATATGAGAGAGGGGGAGGGAGGAAGAGAGAGAGAGAGACAGAGAGAGAGGGAGGGAGGGAGAGAGATCAATTTGTGGGGAGGTTAGTGAAGGATTATAGGGAGGTAGGAGGTGAGAGTGATCAGTAGTCAAGGTGCATACATGAGAAAATAATAGTACACATAAAGAGGAAAGAAAATTGAAAAATAAGTAAATAAACAACAATAATGAGCTTCAATTTTATACTTGCTAAGTCAAAAAATATCAAGCATGTGTTGGTTTGGCTTTCAATGGGCATAACTGGGGGGGGGGATCCTTCATGCTGTTCTAATAGCAAGATAAAGTAAAACAGTCCTACAATTCTTTTAAAGGGTGATTTGGCAGTATGTAAGTATAAGAAGTCATAAAAATATTCATGACCTGTCATGTAGAAATTTTGCTTCTGGAAATTTGTCATTACACTTATTCTAAAGAATTGAAAACTATATACATAAATATACTTTACAATGCCATTAAGCATAATCTCAAAAAACCTATCAGCAATATATAGTTATAGCCAAGTGTCCAACAAGATTAAAGTGAATTAAAGCACAGATTGAATGAAATATTGCACAGAGAATAAAAGTAATTGCTCTGCTCGCTATGGTGGCACACACCTGTAATTCTATCGCTGCGAATGCTGAAGCAGGTGTATTGCAAGTTGAAAGGCAGATTGAGCTATTGAGACCTTGTCTCAAAGGAATCATAATTCTGAAGATTGCAACAAACATGGAAAATCCTAAATGCAATAAATGTTGAGACAAATAGAGAACTCACAATTGCATAGACAGTTTTATTACACTGTAAGAACAGTGTCTCGGGTAAAGATATATGATGCTCCAGCCATGGAATCAGGTAGTCAGAACTTCCTCTCCCTCCAATCTGTAGCAGGCTAGATGATGCAGCCTCTCTTCAGTCTTTGCCCCCATTCCCAGGGAACTAAGGAGATCCTGTTGGAAAACTGTGTTTTCCCCTCCTGTAGAATACCTCAATAGTACCATGTTAGCCCAACCCCATTCCTAAGTATCAGCTCCCAATACCCAGAAACCCATTTTACCTGGACACTCCAGTGACCATATATATATCAGAATACCAGAAGAGCTCCCTACTAAGCACCACCCAGCCATCACAGTCTCCTAAGAACAAGAGAGAACAACCAAAATCAAGTAGCAAAACACCTACCCAACAAAGACAGGACCAGGTATCAGCACTTAGAAATACAAACTTCCCAAATCCAAATGCCTAGATGCAAGCATGAAAAAATTATCAAAACAAATCACCCTTTAAAACAACTAAGATCATTGTTGATGATATCCAGCTTTAATTGGTGTTGGTCAGATAGAATGTCTTGTGTTGTCTCAATTTTCTTGTATTTGCTGAGAATTGTTTTTTGCATCCAAGAATGTGATCAGTTTTGGAGAAAGTTCCATGACGTTCTGAGGAGGTACATTCTTTTGTGTTTGGGTGACATTTCAACAATGGAAACAACAGAAAGCTTTCAAACTCATGGGAAGTGAACAACTCTCTACTGACTGGGTCAAGATAGAAATTAAGAAAGAAATAAAAGGCTTTTTACAAGCAAATGAAAAATGAATGTTAAACATACCCAAACTTATGGGACACAATGAAAGTGGTTCCAAGAAGCAAGTTCATAACACTAAGTTCCTCTGTAAACAAACAAGCAAAAAAAAAAAAACCTCGGAGAGATCTCATGCTAGCCACTTAATAGCACACCTAAAGGCTCTAGAACAAAAAGAAGATATCACACCCAAAATGAGTAAATGGCAAGAGACAATCAAACTCAGGGTCAACATGGATAAAATAGGAGTGAAGAAATCAATGCAAAAATTGAGGAAACAAAGATTTGGTTCTTTGGGGGGAAATCAACAAGATCAACAACTATTATTTATATTAACTAAAAAGCAGAGAGCTATATCCAAATTAACAAAATCAGAAAGAAAAAGAGGAATATAGTAAGAGAATCATAAAGATGTACTTTAAAAACCTGTATTCCACCGAATTGGAAAAATCTTTAAAAGGTGCATGATTTTATCAATACATATCACTTACTGAAGTTAAATCATGATCAGATAAGCAATATAAAAAGACCTATAAACATGAGTGAAATGTTTATAAAAGTCTCCAGACCTGAAAAGTTCAGGAACAGACAGATTTAAGAGCAGAATTCTATCATACTTTCAAAGAATAGTTAATGCCAATACTTCTCAAATTATTCCACAAAATAAAAACAAAAGAAAAATTGAGAAGTTCATTTTATGAGGCCAGAGTCATCCTGATACCCAAACCACATAGAGACAAAAGAAAGAAAGAGAACTATAGACCAATTGCCCTTATGAACATAAAGGCAAAAATACTTAATAAAATACTTGCAAACGTAAACCAGAAACACATCAAAGTGATCACCAACTATGATCAAGTATGCTTCATCCCAGAGATGGAGGGATGGTTCAACAAACAAAAATTTGCCAGTGTGGACTGGACAGATGGCTCAGGGGATAAGAGCACCAATTGCTCTTCTAGAGGTTCTGAGTTCAATTCCCAGCAACTACATGATGGCTCACAACCATCTGTAATAGGATCCGATGCCCTCTTCTGGTGTGTCTGAAGACAGCTACATTGTACTCATACATAAATAAATAATTCTTTTTAAAAATTTGTCAATGTAATCATATAAACATACTGAAAGACAAACCCCCCACAATAATCATTAGATACAGCCAGCCAATAGCTAACATCAAAGTAAATGGAGAGAAACTTAAGACAATTCCTCTAAAATCAGAGAAAAGAAAAGGTTGCCCACTTTCTCCTGATTTATTCAAAATAGTACTTGAAGTTCTAGTTAGACAACTGCCAGAGATTAAGGGGATACAAATTGTAAAGGAAGAAGTTAAGAATCTTTATTTACAAAGGGTACATATGATGTATACTATCATACATAATATAGTATACATAAGCGACCCTAAAAATTCTATCAGGAAACTCCTACCTCTGATAAGCACTCTCAGCAACGTAGCAGATTACAAATCTAACTCAACAAAAAATTACAATTGTAGCCTTTCTATAAACAAATGACAGACTGAGAAAGAGATCAGAGAAACAACACATTTCGCAAGAGCCACAAATAATATAAAATATCTTAGGATGACTCTAGCCAAGCAAATGTAAGATAAAAACCAAACAACTCACATGATAAAAATTTCAAACTTTGAAGATTGGTAGGATTAATATAGTAAAAATGGCCATCCTGCCAAAAGCAATCATAAGGTTCAATGCAATTCACATCACAATTCCAACATAATCTTCAGAAATCTTGAACAAACCTCTGGAAGTTCTTTTATTGGCAAGAATTGTTTGACTATCCCAGAAGTTTTACTTTGTTTTTACATATGACATGGAGTATTATCCTTTCAATGTCTCTAAAGAATATTATTGGCATAGAAACAGATACATAGATCAATGGAATAGAATTATAAATCCATATACCTATGGACACCTGATTTTTAATAAAGAAGGTAGAAATAAACATGGAGGGAAAGACATTATCAACAAACGGTGATGGTCAAACTTAATGGTTGCATGTAGGAGAATCCAAATAGATCTTTACTTACCATTCTTCACAATACTCAATTCTTAGAAAATCACCATTAGCATAGGCACTAAGAACATCAAATAATAAATGCAATCTCACAAAACTGCAAACTTCTTAAGGCAAAGGACACTATTACTTGGACAAAGTTTATATCCACATATAAGTGACTAAATATCACATTTGTCTTTCTGTGTCTGAGATGCCTCATTCAAGATGTTATTTTTAAAATTTCATACATTTATCTGCACATTTAATTACCACATATTCTTTATCCATATTGGCTATTATGAATGGGACTAATCTCTAAAATAGATAAAGAATTCCGAAACTAGATATCAATAAAACAAACAATCAACTTAAAATGGGGTAAAGATATAAGCAGAGAACATTCATAGCAGGTAACTAAAATGTCTGAGAAGCACTTATAAGAATGTTCAAGAATTAAAAGCACTTAAAACAATGTCCTTAGCTATCTGGAAAATGCATCAGAGTGGCTAAGAACAATAAAACCAGTGATAATTTATGCTGGCAAGGATGTAGAATAAGGAGAACACTCAACCATTGCTAGAGGAAGTGCAAATGTGTACAGTGTTTTCCACTATGGAAATCACGGTGGGGCTTCCTCTTGAAGATGGAAATCAATGTACCTCAATACCATTCCTAGGCATATATCCAAAAGATGCACCATTATACCACAGGGAAACTTGCTCAATCATGTTCACTGCTGCTCTTTTCATAACATCCAGAAGTTGGAAACAACCTAGATAACTTTTAACAAAAGAATGGATAAAGAAAATGTGGCACCCCAGCTATGCCTCTCTGGGCACATACACAAAGGATGCTTCATCCTACCACAGAACCACTTGTTTAACAATGTTCATCGCAGCTTCTTTCATAATCGTCAGAAATTAGAAACAACTTAGATGTCTCTCGACAGAGGGATGGATAAAGAAAATGTGCTACATGTACACAATGGAGTATTAGTCAGCCGTTATAGTAAAATCATAAAAATAGCAGGAACATGTATGGAATTAGAAAAATATTATCCCGAGTGAGGTACCTCAGACCCAGAAAGACAAATATGGTATTTATTCACTAATACATGGATGTTAGCTCTTAAGCGAATAACAACCAAACTATAATTCATTGAACCACAGAGGCTAGGTAAAGGGTAAGGGGCTAAGGAGTACAAATAGATCTTGCTAGGAAAGAGAAATAAAATGGTTATGGATGTGGGGACTGGAATGGAGGGATCAAGTAGGGAGAGGTGGGGAACATGGGGATGAGAAGTGAAAATGTGGAGAGACAGCTAAAACTAAGGACCATTTGAGGAGTAGTATGGAATCCTAATACAGTACAAGTTTCCTAAAAGTTATGCATATATGAAAGCAATTTAAGTAAAATTGCCAAATAATGAAGGAAAACAGAGCCCTAAATGACCATCAAGTTGTTACCAAATTGAACCTTCCCATACTAGAATTGAGTTATATCTAATTTATCTAATTGGGTTATTGGCCAAAGGGGACCCATGAGAATCCACAAACACTCCTGGCTAAGACAATATGTTGCTGTACACAAATTGGCAGCAAGGCCCCATTGATAAAGACAACAATTACACAACTCATCAAACATGGAGAAGTTGAACCAGTGCCTATATAGAGCCTTCACTCCCATGTTGTAGCATCTTTGGTGCAGGAAGGTGCTCTGCATGCTACCAAAGGAGAAACATAAATATCAACCTAGACACAAACTCTGATGTGCCTGTAAGATATACTAGTGCAGTTGTAACACAAAGCTTATGTGAGTGACCAACCAATATCTGGTGTATCATAAGACCCACCACACAAAATGGAAACTATACCCAACACTGCTTTGTTGAACAAGAACCCAGAGTTAGATTGCTTAGAGATTTGGGGTAAAACCAAATACTAAAGGAGTATAGCAATAAAATGACACCTAATGACATTCTGCTATACTCTATATATAGATCAGTGCCTTACTCAGCCATTATCAGAAAAGCTTCTTTCTATAGTAGATGGGAAAAAAATTCCAGAGATCCACAGTTAGATATTATGCAGACAGTGGGAGATCTTGGAACCCTCAGCCCTAAAAGGAAAATCCCTCCCCTCAATGCTTTTATCCATTTCCAGTGTTAGTTTTTGTGTTGTACCGTTATATATATATTTTAAAAGCAGATACATGAATACAATTGTATTTTGTGGTGAGAGAGGAGAGAAAAATACTGCCCCTTTTATTTCTTTCATGGCATATAGTTACAAAAATAAGCTAAAAACTTCTAAAGCAAATAAATGAGTAAAAGCATTGCTGGGCAGCACACCTAGTAGTCTAATATTAGAAACCCCCCAACCCCCGTAGCTTTTACAGATCTACCAGCTCTTGCCATCTGCTTTCTAATACTGAAGGGGAGACATGGAGAATACAGGGGAGTTGCTAAAGAACAGGCACCCAAAAATGTGTCTGTGGAAGGCAGGATAATTGCTTTGAGCTACCTCTGCTTATTGTGGTGAAGAACGTGAGCATATCAAAGGACAAGGATCACTCAAATTCCACTGTTATTTAGTGATAGAAAACCTTTGCTATCAGCAACTGGCAAAATAGGTGTTCTTTCCTAGAACACCTATGGTTACTTCTTATTTATTTGAATGATTATTTAAGTAGATGATATAAGAACAATAAAGAAATATTTAAAATTCATCAAGCTTGATGGCAATATTCCTTTTGTCTGAAGACTGGCGAGTCAGAAGCATGTGGATCTGTGTGAGTTCAAGGCCAGCCTACACAGTTAAGCACAGGCTAGCTAGAGATAGAAAGTGAGACCTTGTCTGAAAAATGAAGGATATTTTACAATCATAACAATAATTCTCTCATATGGACAAATTTTCTCTGTATGAATATTAATTTGCAATGAGCAAGAGTTATTTTTACATATTTCTAACTCTGGAATGTATATTTGAATTCTGTACTTTATTTTGTCACTATGTCATAAACGTGGGCTTTTTGCTCAGTCTTTGTAGCCACTTTAACGGCAGCATATTTTCCGCTCTTGATGAATCAGCACTCATTGAGCTATGTCTGTAATACTGGTCACTCAAGTGTGCTTCCAACACTTTTCTAAACCTTCATTTAATTCTGATTTGAAAGAAGGAAGTTTTTTTTTTTTGTTTTGTTTTTTTTTTGTTTTTTTGAGGAGGACTGTCTAGTTGATTGAGGCCAAAGCCTTCCAAACCCTCTTAGAAAGCCAACACTTATCTTTCCAATATTGTGGACAATGGACGGTCCATTAAGGTAATTCTCAAAGAGAAAGCAGACAAAGAGCAGCTTTTGGAGATTGCTGGAGTTTGGGATAAAATTGTTGCTAGGTTTTGCTCTATTCTGTTTCTAGCTAGACAGGAAAAAAATGACTCTCATGGGACAAATCATAAGGAAAACACTGAACTTGTTTTCCTGGGCTGAAAAAGGATTTAAAAGCCTTAAATTCACATTCTGTCTCCAGCTCTGACTAACTGGGTGGTTGGTACACCTTTCAGTTATCTCTTGTCTTAGACTGCATGAAACTGGAAGCCTCCCCTAATTCACTGTCAGCCTCCACTTACCCATTAGTTTCCTCTTCAATTTTATTAGCTTTCACTTTTAAAAATGGATTTATTTTATGTTATGTCTATGTGAGTGCCTGAATGTATGTGCATTGTATGCATGCCTCCTGCCGGCAGAGGCCAGCATCAAAAACCTTGGAAGTAAAGTTCCAAGTGGTTGTTGAGCTACTACATGGGTATCAGGAACTGAACCTGAGACTTGTACAAGAGAATGTCTGAGCAACCTCTCCAGCCCCCTGTTACCTTTCTATCCCAACCAATCCAAACCATTTTCACTCCTGAAAGCCCATACTCCACTTTTGTCTCCTTCACTTGCAGAAATTTTACCCCGACTTCACTTTCTACTTGCCTGGGACTAGCAGATATTCTTCACGTAGTCTGAGCTGCATCAGCTCTCTCCCTTGTCCATTCTCTTCTTTCTTTTCTCAGAGAAAGAAACCTTCTTTCCTCTTTTTATCTTAATCTCTTTTCCGTTGAGAACAGCTGGTTACAACGTTTTCTATTTCTCTCTTTCTTCTGTTCCCTTCTGTACACATACTCAGATATAATTCATGCTAAAAATAAATGAACAAATGAACCAGCAAAAAAATCTTCAAGGGTCGAAGAGAGTTGACTGGTTAAGAGCACGAGCTGCTCTTCCACAGGACCTGGGTTCAGTTCCTCTGGCAGCTCACATTCTCTGTAACCCAGAAGACCTGATTCCCTCACACAGACAGGGAAAAAATCTTCCCTGGATTCAATAACTCTTCAAGACTTTATTCCCCCTCACACCTTTTTTTGATCAGCAAGCTAAAAACGAGTCATCTATTCTCAGGTTTGTCCTGGTTCTATGAAGCCACCGGTATAAGTTGAATATCACACTCCTTTGCACCCATCTTCTCTGCTAACTACTTCTGTTCTTTTTGCCAGGTTCTCTAATACTTCCAGCCTGTAAGCTACTCTGAAATATGCTAGTTGAAATATGCACGTAAAAAGCTTGAAAGAAAGAAATACTTCAAAATAATAAAATGATTTTATTTTCTGAATCTTAGATAATAAGTCTATATTACTTTCATAACTAAAAGGAGTTCTTAGAAGACATAAAATATAAGAACCACCTGGGTCCTGGCAGATATAATGGTATGGCCTTATAATCTCAGCACTTAGAAGGCCATGGCACGAGGATCACCAGTTTAAGGCTAGCATGGGCTTCACAGAAAGTTCAGAGACAGTTCAATGTTGTGTATGTTAAGTGTTATGTAGTATAGATGCTATCCCAACAGCTACTCTTGGCCTTCTATTGTCTCTCTTGTTTCTCTTGCTCCCTTGGTGATCTTATTTATCCCTATGCACAATCATAACACCTAAGACAATGACTCTCATGTCTATTCTTTAGTCATTATTGTTCTTTCTTTCTAGATGTACTACCTCACACCAGTAGGACCTCTACTGAGACATTATCATAAAACCTTAACATGTATAAAACATTGGTCATGTTTTTACTTCCCAATATTCAGAGATCTGTTCCTTTTACCCTAAGCCAAACAGGTGGTTATCCCAAATAGGGTCATATATTTTGATATTTGCTCACCAGTTAGTGGAGTTGTTTGGGAAGGATTAAGAGGTATGGCCTTCACTAAACCCAAGCACTATTGCTGCTTACTGGCAGGAACCTGAAATGGATGTCTCCTCAGTGGCTCTGCCAGAGTCATACTGATACAGAGGAGGATGCTTGCAGCTAACAATCAGACTGAACACAGGGACCCCAATGAAGGAGCTAAAGAAAGGACTTAAGGAGCTGAAAGGGTCTGCAACCCCATGGGAAGAACAAAATTATCAACCAACAAAACCCACCACAGCTCCAAGGGACTAAAACACAAACCAATGATTTTGTATGTAGAGACCCATGGTGCATGTGCAGCAGAGGATGGCATTGTCTGACATCAATAGCAGAAGAGTCCTTTGGTCCAACAAAGGCTTGTTTTCCCAGTTTAGAGAGATGCCAAGGTACTGGGATGGGAGAGGGTAGTTGGGAGAGGGAGCACCTTCATGAAGACAATAGGGGGAATGGGCTTGGGGGAAGGGGATAACATTTGAAATGTAAATGCAGAGAATAGCCAATTTAAAAAAGAAGCATGGCCTTGTTGAAGGAGGTGTGTAAATTGGAGGTGGGTTTTGAGGTTCCAAAAGCCTATGCCAGGTTCAGTCTCTTCCTGGCTCTCTGTCTCTGTCTCTATGTCTCTGTCTCCCTGTTTCTGTGTCTCTGTCACTTTCTGACTGTCTCTCTGTCTATGTCTATCCACTTCTGTCTCTGTCTCTCTCTGTCTCTTTTACTGACTCACTCGTGTGCATGTAAGTGTGTGTGTGTTATTGGGGATTTAAAGAGTTGTCATAGGAAGGGTGTTTAACTGTCAAGCATTCTACTACTGGGCTATAACCCAGCCCTATTTTAACGTTTTCCCAAAATTTGGAGAAAGGATCCTTCTGAGTTACCTAGGTTGATCTGGAGCTCACTCTGTATACTGGATAGGACTGTCTCAATCTCCCTAGGTGGGCTTTAAGGGCTGTACCACAGCAGGCTAAGATGGATTGTTATTCTTTTTATTTGCTTAGGTTTGAAAGCTCCTTATAAATTAGTCTACACTTCTTTTTCAAATTAGTAGTTTCAAGTATTTCTCCCTGTGTGTAGCTGATCTTTTCATCATCTTAATATACTTTAGTATTTACAAAGCAAAAGGGTCTTTTCCTTTTCTATTCGTTATTTTTATTATTTTAGACAAGATTCTGTTCTACAGTTCAGACTGACTGGCCTTTAACTAGTGACCCTCTTGCTTTGGTCTCCTGAGAACTGGGATTTACATATATCAAGAATATCTCACTATTCTTGATACAAGCAAAGTTTTTTTAACTTTGATATAGTCCAATTTACTGATTTTTGTTATTAAAACAGATCGTTATTTTAGTATATAGTACAGAATTTATCCTAGACCTGTATCCCAATAATTTGTTTTTATAGCTTTATGTGTAATATTTTAAGCCTGTAATCCATGTTTGATATGTTTTATATAGGATAAACATAAATTTCCTGTTTATGATGTTTAATTACTCTAGCATTGCTTTATTAAAGTAGCTGCTTGTTCAGCTGAATAGCATTCCTACTATTGTCAAAAATTGTCTGGGCATGTCTATTTCTAGGTTATCTATTTTATTGTATTTAATTTATTCATTTTTCTTAAGAATAAAAATGCAGTTTTCAAGGGGATGGGGATGTAGTTCATTTGGCAAAATGTTTGTCTATCATACTTGAAGGCCTGGGGGTGATCCTCAGTACCACATAAAGCAGTGTAGTATTCCAATACCAGCACCCAGTGGGTAGAGTCAGAAATTCAAGGATATCCTGCATTACATTGTTTAAAGACTCTCTCTCTCTCTCTCTCTCTCTCCCCCCCCCTCTCTCTCTCTCTCTCTCTCTCTGTGTGTGTGTGTGTGTGTGTGTGCACACGTGTGTGTCCCCTCCTTCTCTCCTATCTTCTCTCCTCTCTTCTCTCCTCTCTCCCTAGAGCCAATTTCCCATATCTGAGCAGTATTAAAAGTGATATTTTACTGATAAAAGTAATGTTAATGAAGCCTCCAATTATGAGAGAGACAGAGCCCCAACTGACCATCTCTTGTTACCAAAGGATGCTTCAAGTACTGGGACCTGGTTACTTCCAGTTGTGATACTGGCCAATGGCTGTTGCTTTTCACAAACTGACAAGGCTCCACTGATAAGTACAACATACACACAACTCATTGAACAAAGATAAATTGAGCTGGAGCCTACAAAAATTCTTCATCCCTTTCTTCTGGTGTCCCTGGAACAAAAAGGTACTCTAAGCTTCCAAAAGAAAAACACAAACACTAACCCAGCCACAAAACCTTTGATCTACAATGCTGTCCTGCTTGGAAAATATATTAGGGCAATGATGGCACAAAGCTGGTGGGAGTAACGAACCAAAATCTGATTTGACTTAAGGCTCACTTCAGAAGATGAAACCCATACGTGACACTGTTCCAGTGACCAAGAAGATGAGACTAGATAGCCCTTGGACATAGTAGTATTACACCAAATACAACTGATCTAAAAAAGGCAACAAAACAGCTTCTAATGATATTCTGCTATTCTCATAGAACAATGCCTTATCTAATCATCATCAGAGAAGCTTCCTCCTGCAGCAGATGGGAATAAATACAGAGACCCACAGCCAGACAATATTGAAAGAGAGAGCAAGAGAAGAAAATTGAAGAGAATTGAGGGGAGGGGAGAAAAGGGGAGGGGAGGGGTGGAGGGGAGAGGAGAGACCTTGGAACACACAGCTCTAAGTCGTTGTCTTCAATAAATTCCAAAGCTCATATAAATTTACACAGTCTGCAGCAGCAAGCACAAGGCCTACATGGGTCTGCACCAGATCCTCTGCATACATATTATGACTTTCAATTTAGTATTTTAATAGGATTCCTGAGTGTGTGATTGAGTCTTGGATTCTTGTGCCTTTTCTTAAAGATCATTTTCTCCTGTTAATTTGCCTTGTCCAACTTTGGTAAGATGATTTTTGTTTTTATCTTATCACATTTTATTTCGATATTTTTTTTGTTAGTTCTTAGAAGCCCGTTGTTTTATGATGAGACAGAAAAGCAGTGGATGCAAATAGGAGAAGATGTGGGGAGGAACTGGGAGAAGTAGATAGAAGGAAAATTGTAATAGTGATGTATTGAATGAGAAAGGAATCTATTCTCAATAAAAGAAGGATAATAAACAAATAAATGTGTGGTGGTTTGATGAAAGTGTCTTTACAAAGGCTCTTAGGGAGTGGCATTGTTTGAAAGAATTAGTATATGTGGCCTTGTTGGAGTAGATGTGACCTCATAGAAGGAAATTTATCACTGGGGTTTGGCCTTTGTAGTTTCAGGAGCTCAAACCAGACCCAATAGCTCACTATATCTTCCTTCTGCCAGCTGATCCAGATGTAGAACTCTTGGCTCCTTCTCCAACACCATGTCTGCCCACATGCTTCCATACACCCTGCCATGATGACAATAGCGTATCCTCTGAACTATATGCAATCCCCAATGAAATATTTCAATTTTAAGAGTTGCCATGTTTATGATGTTTCTTCACAGCAATAGAAACTCTAGGACATGGGGGGGATTTAACAGCTATTTTCTGTTCTCCCCACCTTGTTCTTGATTGCCCAGCTATCTTTTCTTTTCTAAATATTGACAGACTTTATTATGAGGGTGACTGCTACCCAAGGCTTGATGAGTAAACATGCTTGCCACCTAGTCTGATGATTTAAGTTTGAACCCTGGGTCCCACATGGTCAAATCCGAGACCTGACTCCAGCACATTGTCATCTAGCCAGTATATGCACACCACAGTGCAAGAACTATTCCCTCACCACCCTCCCCACACACAAAGAAAGTAAACTTAACTGAAAAAATTAAAATGCATTCTAAATTCAAATAGTGCTACCCATATGTGAATGGGTGTATAACTATCCACTGGGCATGAACAACCTACAAGCAGCCCTTAAAGAGAGTGACTCTTCCTCCCTCAGTAGTCATCACCTGCCAGTAGCTCCTCTGATAGGGATGGAGCTTTGTCTAAGAGAAACTTGCCTAACCCAAGTGCACACGATTTAATTTTACTGTTTGACAATTTCGTACATGTTTATTGTCTCAGTCAGTCACTGTTTTATTGCTGCAAAGAGACACCATGACCACAGCAACACTAATAAAAAAAAAGCATTTAATTGGGCTTGCTTACACTTTCTGAGTTTTACTCCATTATCAACATTCTGATGGACAGGCTAGTGACAGAGACAGAGAGAGACAGAGTCAGAGAGAGATAGAGACAGACAGAAAGACAGAGACAGAGAGACAGACAGAAACACAGAGAGATAAATAGAGACAGAGAAGACTTGTCTGCTATAGTCTATTTAGTACTATAAATGATCTCCTTCTCACCATTTCAACACCACTCCATTAATTCTGACCTGTTTTATTTTCATCTGCTCTTAGATCACAGTATATTTCAATTAACCCTTTAGTTTCCTCTGTGACTCACAGATTACTTAGAAGTATGTAATTTTGTTTTCAAAATTTGAAGAATATCTAGATATCTTTGTATTGCTGATTCCTAATTTAATTTGTATTATATATATATATATATATATATATATATATATATATATATATATATATATATATATATGTTTTGTACAACTTGGGATTTCTTATTTTGTTTCAGTTTCTTTTAGTGTTTTAAATAAAGTTTGCTGTGGCAAATGTTGTATATATACTTGAAAAAATTACTCTTCTATTGAATGGAACATTCCAAAAAGTTCTGAGACACGTTAGAAAAATGCCTTAAACTAGGAAATTCATAAATAATATTTTCTCATATTTTTGAAATTTTCGAAGTCTAAGTAAATTGGTGTCCATTCCTAAGAGATTATTATCATCGATGTGATCTCACATTGTGGAAAGAAAAAGGTTACCTAGAGTCTCTTTTGGCAACGAATATCATGCATGTGGTTGGATCCCTTGTAATCATAGTTCAAATGTCCCTTTTTAATACTCTCACATTATGGGTTAAATCTCAACATTATGTATTAAGTTTGGGAAGAACACAAATCAGACCATAGTAACACTATTGTTCAAATTTAGACTCTTTGATTGTTTAAGTTGCTCTGTGATGATAAAAAATGATACTTATACCTCCAGTTAGAATCCATGCACAGTAGTACCCACTTAAAATCCCAGACCTTAAGAAACTGAGGCAATAGAATCTTGAAAACAACCTGGGCTACACAGTCAATTTCAGCTGAGTCTTGGCTATAGAGTGAAATTCTATCAAAAAACAAAACAACAAAAAATAAAAATACATTTCCAATCAGAATCATAAATTTATTTCATCTCCATCTCCATCTCCCTATCTTATTCTACTTCATTCTTTAGTCATTTGTTTTTGTTTTTAAAATAGAGTCTAATAGACCAGTCTGGCTTTGAACTCGATGTCCTCCTGCCTCCATCAAATTCTGGGATTATAGGTATGAGAAATCTAGACATTAAATTCTGATCACAGATTTTTTTGGGGGGGGGAGTGGGAGGACAGGGTCTTCTTAGAATAGCCATGGCTGTTCTAGAACTCACTGTGTAGATCAAACTGGCCTTCCCAATTTGTATATTTTCCTTTGCAGTCTTACCACTTTCTGTTTCATATACTATGACTCTTTTATTAGACGTATAATCTTTAGAAATGATATTTGATCCAAATAAATTGAAACTTTTATTCCTAATGTGACCTTCTTCATTCCTAATAACGAGCTTTATTCTTAAATCTACTTTGTTTGATATTAATAGTAAATCTAGATTGCTTTTGACAAATTACCATAGCACATTTTCTCTATATTTTTTGCTTTTAACCCAGTTCCATTTTTATATTTCAAGCATATTTCTTTTATGTAGTAAATATAGTTGGGGCTTCCTTCTGTGCTGCTTGACAACCCTTTTCATTAGACTGCTGAGGTTATGTTGATTTAATATCATTTCAGACATGTTTGGATTTAAACCTATTATATTACACGTTGTTTTCTATTTGTTAATTCTGTGGTTTATTCTCTTATTCCTCTTTCTCTTGTCTTTGTTGAGATGCTCTGAGTATCTCTTAGAACATTTTCTGTTCTCTTTTGCATTATTTGTTGTAACCATCTTTTGATATGATAATTGTTGTGGCCTCCCAAACAACAAGGTACAATAAATAAATGCTAAAGAATAATATTTTTTCTTTAAATTTGACACCTTGGGTGCAACAAGGCAATTCATTGACAAAAACAAATTATTGATACTCACTACAATAAATAGCATGATTGTTTCAATAAAAACCTTGCAGACTTGGATGGTTTTAACCAGAAATTCCACTAAATATTTAAGAAATAAATGAAGTCAATTTAACATAATATATTTTATTGAGAAAAGAAATTTATACATTATATTCTGATCACAGATGTAGATCAGACTGGTCTCCATTTCATGGAGATCCATGTGCTAGAATTAAAGGAACATATGAGCATATCCAGAACCATACCTTCTTTCTATATATATTTCATGCATATATTGTATATTATACATATATGCACATTAGGAGCATGTATATATAAACATACATACACATACATATGTGCAAATATATGCATACATACATGTGTGATACATATACATGTGTGTACATATATACACATATATTGCATGTATACACATATGTACATGTGAGAAATTACTTCTCAATACACTGTATTTTTCATATATACGTATATGTGTGTATTGTGCATGTACATGTGTGTGTGTGCATGCATGAGACGGGGGGAGAAGATACTTCTCCATATACTGAATGAGGCCAGTGTTACCCTAAATCTAAATCTAAAGCTAGAAAAAAGATGCTACATGAACAGAATGCTGCAGACTGATCTCTTTTATGAACATAAAATGTGACAAAAAAGAAAGATTGAATACTTTTTTCAGTCAAATTCAATTATGAAGGAGAGTGAGAGTAATAGATTTAATTATAAAGAAAAAATTTCATTGAAGGAAGACAACAAAGGAATAACTTAGAGTGTGGGTGAAAGTTGAAAATGGGGTGCATGGAAAAGAGAGGATTAGAAATTTGCAGTATTGATAATAAAGTCAGTAAGTAGTATGGCTGAGCATTAGGAACTCAAATAAAGTCATTTTTAGTATTACAATATATATTTAATATGATATAATGTAGAAATATAAAGTAAATGTGTTTAGTAATATATTTTAGTCTTAAAATAAATCACCAAGAATTCAGACAGGAACACTAGTGTCCACAGCGAGAGTGCCAACATCAAGGCATTAGTGTGAATGAATGACCTGGGATGAATAGTTGTCATCCTTGAAGACAGATGGTAGATGATAACATAGGATGCAAGGCTAGGGACATTAAGGGGTGGCATACATCTGGAATCCTCAACCAGTAAGACAACTCTTCCTCTCCAGCTCATGATATTAAAGGTACATGAGTGAAAACAGCATCACTTAGAGGTGGTGGTGGTTTGAACAGGTTTGGCTCTTATAGACTTGTGTGTTTTAATACTTGGACCATAGAAAGAGGCACTATTAGGAGATGTGGTCTTGTTTGAGTAAGTGTGGCTTTGCTGAAAGTAATGTGTCACTCCGAAGGTGGGTTCTGAGGCTTTCTATGTTCAAGCTATACCCAGTGTAGCAAGCAGTCTCCTGCTGCCTGAGGATCAAGATGTAGAACTCTGAGCTCCAGCACCATGTCTAACCTGCATGTCACCAGCCACTATGCTTCATGCCATGAAAGAGTGGATCAAAACTCTAAAATTATAAGCCAGCCCCAATTAAATGTTTTTGTTCATTTGTTTTTGCTTTGTTTGTTTTGTTTTATTGGTAAGAGATGCCATTGATCATGCTGATATCTTTTCACAGCAATAAAAGCCTAAGTAAGACAAGATTTTAAAAACTCGTTATTAGTTCTTTGTGAATGTTTCATCATGTTCCCCAATCCTACTCATCGCCCTGTCCCTTTGAATCTGCCCTGGCAACCTTCCTCCGGAATAATAAAAGAACAAAACAACAATGAACATCTTGCCATGGAAACTGTATAGTGTGTCATAGTGTGTCACACATTATATCCTTCTGTTCATGTATCGTTATTTGCAAATGTTCATTGCAATGAACATGAATGAGTTATTTGAGTCCTCTGGCTTCTGCTACACTATCAATACTGCATCCTCACCCAGGCTTCCTTTGGCTATCCTGTCGTTGCCCTGTGTCATGGAGATACTGCAGCTTTGCATCTGCAGGACTGGCCCTTTCACATGCTCTAGCAATTCTCAGATGGTGTAGGTGTTGGGGTAGGCCAACTCAAAGCCCTGATATCGTCAGATCCATTTTAAGGAGAATGAATGTTCAGTAATGTGTGATCTTAGTTAAGTAAGCATGAAAACAATATACAGAGAAGGACCGGTGAAGACAGAGGGTGTACTTTATGCCCGATTATGAATTCTGTGGACTGAGTGGGAGAAGTTCAACAGTTGGAGAGGTGATATGAAGTCATGAAAAAGCAATATGAAGCTGTCCAAGTGTACTCAAAGATGAGGGCTACTTTAGGGTGACTGGTATAAACAATTAAAATCCATTATGAGAGGAGAGAGAGATTAATTTATGAAGAATTGTCTTGTAAGCTAGATGTGATAGTTCATGCCTGTAATCCTAGCACTTGGGAGATTTTCATGAGTATGAGGTTAACCTAAGCTATTATACTAGACAAATCCAAAATTTTTAGGAAAAGGAGTTTGAATGGGAAGTACACAAATATTTCAAAACCTATGGACACAGGCAGAAATGTCTGTCTTCACTTAAGGTAGTCAAACAGGAAACACGACTAGAATGGACCTGTGTGGACACAGAGACTACAGTGGGTGTCCATAGTTGAAATGTTTGTCTTCCTGGGAAATGTTAGCTCTGCTTTACAGCCTTTCAACCAACTCACTTAAGTCTATTAAGGATAAAATTCTTTCAATCAAGGGCTGATGTGGTGGTTTGCTAGGTAAAGGCACTTGCCCCCAATAACCACGAATGAATCACACACACACACACACACACACACACACACACACACACACACACACACACACATTTTAATACCTTACTTCAAGTCAACTAATTAGGTACTTTAGTTACATCACTGCAACACCTAGGTTTCTGTTTAACTGAATAATTATGAATTTACAGCCTAGCCAAATCAGCACATAAAAAATTCATCACAGTTGAGAGTTGTTATTTGTATCTAATCTGTTACTTTTTGCTTTGTAATTGGTGGATGGAGAAACATTTACAACATATAATATTATTACTGATTAATATAAATCTACTCTTATCTCTCTCCTACACACACACACACACACACAGAGAGAGAGAGAGAGAGAGAGAGAGAGAGAGAGAGAGAGAGAGAGAGAGAGAGAGAGAGAAGGAGGGAGGGAGGGAGGGAGGGAGGGAGGGAGGGAGGAGGCTAGCCTCCAATTCCCTTTAAAGGTAGTAGGATTACAGTCACCCACCACCACACTCAGTTTTGTGTGAATACTTGGGATCTAATGTAGAGATTCACACATGCTAGACAAGCACTCTACTATGTGAGCTACGCCCTAGTCCTTGCTACTTACTTGTTTTATAATCCATTTCCTCTTTTCCCAACTTTCTTTGATAAGTAAGTTTTACTTTATTTTCATATATATGGGTGTTTTGAATACATGTGTGTCTGTATACCAGGGCATCAGGTCCCCCTTGGGACTGGAATTTCAGAGGGTTGTGAGCTGCCATGTGAGTGATGGCAGTTGAACGAAGGTCCTGTGGAAGAGCAGCTTTAACTATGGTACCATCTCTTCAGCCCCTGATTAGGATGGTAAGATATCAGTATACCCCTTTTGGTAGTGTATTTGTTGGAGCTCCTTGTTTTGTCATTGGAACTTTAAAAATTGTTTCCTTTTGTGGTAGTGGGGTTGGAACCCAGAGCCTTACACATACCAAATAGAGATTTAATGGGACAGGCTTTCTCTGTGTAGTTCTGGCTGTCCTAGAACTCACCCTGTAGCCCAGGCTGGCCTTGAACTCACATAAATCTGCCTGCCTCCAGAGCCTGTCTGTCTGATAGAGCTTTGAAAGAATAATTGATCTTTGGGTTATTGTCATATGTTTCACCTTTAATTACATTATAAACCTTATGAAACATCATGATTATTTTTGTTTAGCACTCTTCAATTATCATTTAAAATAGAATTAGATAATAAGAAAAAGCCCTTACACAGTTATTCTTACCACTGCTATCCCTTTTCTTGGACACATTCCATCTGTTTCATTCTATATTTCCACTTGGGATCATTTTCCTGTCTCTGAAGAGCTTCATTTTATACATCTTCTAATGCAAGTCTGCTGGTGATGAATGCTTTGGCTTTTGTGTGTCTAAAACCCCATCATTTCATCTTCGTTTGTGAAAGACCTATCCATTGGACAATGATCTCTACATTGACAGCTCTTGTTCTCTTTTAGTCTTTGAAAAGGCACTGTTCAACTGTCCCCTGTCTTACATTATTACAGCAAGAACTCGCTCGCTCTTTGTTCCTTTGAATGTATTGTGTCTTTGTCCTTCTGGCTGCTGTTCATGGTCTCCTCTGCACTTATGTGTTTATTTTTTTCCTCTAGCTGCTTCGAGTATTTTCTCTTTATCGATGATTCTGAGCAATTTTATTGTATTGTACCTTAGCTTGGTTTTATATTTCATGAGGTTCTTTGAGCTTTTTGAATCTGTACATTGGTATTTTCATCTAATTTTGAAATTTTTTGCTGTTATCCCCTTGTTTACTCCGCACTCCTATCAGAAACTCCAGTTGCATGTGTATTGAACTGCTCGAAATTGTCCCACAATTTACTGATGTTCTATTTTTAAATTATGTTTTCTGCATGTGTTACACTGTAGACAGTTCTGCCTTCATGTTTATAATTTTTCTGTAATATCCCATTTAATATTAATCCCGTTCAGTGTACTTTTCATCTTACACATTATAGTTTTTATCTCCAGAAGTTCAGTTAGGGCCCTTTTGGTATCTTTTATGTTTCCAGTTCATTCTCTGAACACAAGTAACAAAATTTTTCTAACAAACTCTTTCATGCAGCCTTTGCTAATTAAGCATCTGTGTCAGTTATGATGTTATCAGTGGTTAAAGGCTGGGCCAGATGTTTCTAGGTTCTTGGCCTCTTAACCTAAAAAAATAAAATAAAATAAAATAAAATAAGGGTTTACAACAAAAGCAAAGATAGCTTTAGTTGGAGGAAAATGAATGTTGCAGATACACGGTTAAAACTGACAAGAGTGCCACACATATCTACTGAAAAGCATGGGTTATCGTTCAGGGCTTTCTTTTATGGGGTTCCAGAGAAATAGGAGTACTCACTAATAGGTGTAGTTTGCATGGTTATGTTTTGCTTGATACAATCATTTTTTTCTACTTTGTGTCCCTTCCCACAATATATCTGATTTTAATCATATGTGTGTTTGTATGTGTGTGCGTACAAGTGTGTGTATGTGTGTGTGTGCACATGTGTGTGCATGCATATGTGTGGGTATGTGAAATAGGATCTTCTCCCTAAAAGGTTCCTAGAGGATGCAACTTGGCCTTACTGTACATGCACCCAAAACTAGCTCAGGCCAAATGGGTCTTTCCAGTTACCTGGACACATTGAGAATATCTTTGTATTTTTCATACCTGGACACATTGGGAATATATTAGAATAAAACTGTCTACATTTGATTGTTACCAGGGGTGAGTAACCTCATTATTGTTCAAGGATGTGGGTGTATGTATCCCAGTGCAGGGTCCAGGCTAAATGGGGAGCTGAAATTGCTAGGCACTTTGTTTAAATGAGGGATTTAAGTGCATATAGTCCATGCAAGTAAAGTATCTAGGTTGCCAAGTGCATCATTACAAGTGTGGGGTGAGCATAACCCAAAACCATATGAGGGTCCTAGGATACTGAACTGTCTCCTATGCTTGCCTGTCTCACTTGAGTAGCTTCCACTGATGGAATATTATCCCCACTATGGATTGTGTTTTCCTACTTGTTTGCATGCCTAGTAACCTAAGATATAATGCTAAATAATGTGAATTTCACCTTGTTTTGTGCTGGATATTTCTGCATTCCTTTAAGCCATAAAGCTGGATGTGGATACAATTATATTCTTTGAAAAAAATAAAAGTCTTTGACCTTTAGAAGTCTTTTAATATTTGTTATATGAATCTGGAGTACTATTCAATCTACAGTTAATTATTTCCTATTACTGAGAAAAGACTTCTTGAATACTCTAAGCAACGTTTTGTGATTTATAAGTTATTCCATTCTGGCTGGTGGGAACAAGTAATATTACTAGCCCCATGTGACTCTTGTGTTCCCTTTAATGGCCTTTTCTCTGCCTTAAAGTATTTTTCTTGACATCTCTGTGTTAAACAGAGCTTTGCTGACTGCTGGAGTCTCTGTAAATCTCCAGGAGTGTCTTCATGCAGTTTTCTCCTCTTCAAGACTGTGTGGGCCGTGACTTCCAGTTACCCAAGTGTACCTGGACTATCAGCTCCATCTTTTCCCCTTATGGAGTTTGCTGATATTCATGTGAGTTCATTATCCATATGTTCTGACATGAAATCTCTCTGATGACAGTAAACTAGGCAAGTGTTGGATTCACCTCATTTGCTTCTCGTTTCTCAAAAGTCATTATTATTATTATTAGTAGTAGTAGTAGTTTGGTGCTTGATAGATGTATCTCAAAAACAATACTTTGAATACTTCATTGGGTTTTTAGAGGGAGTTGTTTTAAATAGAACAAACATATATTTGGCAGTAGCTGTTTCATCTTGGCTGGAATGAGAATCATTTTCATATTTAATATTTTATATGAATGTATTGAGGTATAAAATTTACTCTAGATAATTACCCATTAAAACCAAAAAATATTAGGGCATAGGGAGATGGCTTAGTCTGTAAGATGCTTATCGCATACACCTATGGATAAGAGTTGGATCCAGGCACAGTGGTACATTATTTTAATCCCAATGCTAGGGAGTCTAAGACAGGAGGATCCCTAGGACTTATTTGTCAACCTATCTAACTGAATCTATGAGTTCTAGCTTCAGAAAGAAACCCTATCCCAAAAAATAAGGTGGAAAGCAATTGGAGAAAATATATAATATTGACTTTTGAGCTTTATACACACACACATACATACACACACAAATGGGAACATACATAAATACATATGCACTCACAAATAAATATGTATGCATAGAAATACATCCACATAGAAATACATCCACATAAATAAATATATAAACACACATACTCTAAGTATAGAAATCAGGACCAGGATTGCAACTTACAGAAGACCACTTGCCTAGAGTGTTTGAGACCTGTGATCAATTCCTTGCATCATCCAAAAAAGGCTGCAAAACCCATATTCGTGGAGTTATGTAACCATTGCCATAATCAAATTTAGAATATTCTTATTACTTCCAGAAATAAATTCCTTATCTATTTAAGACACAGTGCCTATTTTCTATTTTTTTCAATCTCTATCTCAGATCCAAGCAACTGTGAGAGAGAGAGAGAGGGGGGGGGGAGAAAAGAAAAGAGGAAGAGGTCTTGTATTCAGGATGGTCTTAAACTCAATATATAAAAGATGACTTTGAACTGGTGATCTTTCTGTCTATCCCTTCTCAGTACTGTAATGACAGATCAGACACTATAAAGTGTCATGACCAGTTTATGTGCCATTAGGTATTGAATCCAGGATTTCATACATGCTAATCAAATGCTCTAGCAACTCAGATACATTCCAGATCCAGACAATAATTAATTTATTTTGTTTATATATGTGTGTGTTGAATTCATATAAAAAAGCCTTTTGTGACTAACATTTTCACATAACAATTTTCAAGATTCACCTGCATTAAAGCATGTATCAGTGATTCATGATTGTTGCACTTCAAAGTAATATTTGATTTTACATATATATATATATATATATATATATATATATATATATATATAAAATCACTAAATGTCAGTTGATTAACATTGTGTTGTTTCTACTTTGGGGCCATTATCAATAAAGCTACTGAAAATGTCTATGAATACTTTTTTGTGTTTCCAAATATCTTTATTTCTCTTGAATTTATACCTAGGTGTGTGATTATTGGGTTATATGGTAACTCTGTCTTAATCTTTGAAACTATCTTATTCTAATTTAATGTTCATAGTTGTGAGGAAATTATTAGCCTCTCTATCCCTCCATAATTTGTCAAGGGTGAGTAGTTTGTCCAGCACACACTTATCAAAAAGCAATAGGATTTAAAAGTACATTTTCACGGGCAGTACTTACTGTAATACACTATTGTTGAGATAAAAGATCGGTACAATTGCTATGAAGAACAATTTGGCAATATATATATATATATATATATATATATATATGCGTACAAGATGCTAAATATGTATACTTGTTTTCTAGTATTATCATATCTAGAAATTTGTGTAACACAAACATTGTGACTTCTACAAAAATATATGTATTACAATATTCCATGTAGATTCATTATATAAAAAACCCAGCTGATAGGTCAGCAGTAAGGAATTTGTCATTAATATGATGAAATACAAGCCAGTCATTAAAACTACTGTTATAGATGAACATGGTAGCATGTGATTATAGTCCTAGCACTGTGAAGGTAAAGGCAAGAGCACGGGAGTTTGAGTACAGCCTGTCCCACACAGAGAGACCTTATGTCAAAAGAACAAAATAAAAAAAGGATATGAGATATGTGCCAATAGGGGTGATGCTCAGTAATCATAAGGAAAAAGTGGTGCTATTCTCAGAGAAAAGCATCTATGTTTATACATGTATAATAATTATTTAACAAAAGAAAGAGAATACTTGTACTGAAAAAGAATATCTGGGTGCTTTTATTTTTTAAAGTTATACTATTATAATTATTATTATAATATTATACTTCTTTGTGTTCCCTTAGCTACTTGCTATGTTCTTGTAAGGCATCTATAAATTTCTTTAAAGTGCCAGGTATTCTGAGTCCAAATCCAGTGCTTCTCTTCATCTATCCTAATTATTTTCCATCTTTGTAGGAACTACCAAGGTCCAGCATACATTTTTACAACTAACGAGCACTAAAAGTATTCTGAAATATAAAGAAGTGTTCCCTTTAAGAAAAGGCTAATTGGCACCACAAAGCAGGTTATAAAAACGGTTGAAAAATTCGTCTTATAAAAGAAACTCATTCAATTGTAATACAAAATTGATAAGAGAGGGATTAGAATAAGTTAGAAGTGAGAAGTCTGGTTGCCAGAGCAACCTCTTCCTTATTGGAAGAAATACCTCACCAGCGAGGAGTTGCCAATCCAGGCCCTGCTACCTCCAATTCTTTGTTTACATTTAGCTTTGATCACCAGGCAAAGCACAAGCAAGCCAGAAGCAGCTCTGAGAATCAGTTTCAAAACTACAGCAATGGGCATGCTGTGACCTTGAAAACAGAGAAAGTAGAGACGAGCAGGCAGCACTAGGGAGAAGGGAGCATCAGGAACATACAGCCCCAATGAAGAAAGGAGATGGCCACAAGTCTCGAGCTTCATGGGGATAGGGATATTTTAAGTATCATTTACACTAGCTTGAGAGCTAATATGGAATCGTGGTATCAGAAATAGTAGTAGTTGCATAGTGGTGATAATCACAGAAACAGGGGTAGACACTTCTGAATTCAAGGGGTTTGATCTGGTTGAAAGAACAGTGAAGTCCAGAGCTGAAGAAGCATTCTATGTTCTCATTCTTCTGTTAAACCAGAGAGTGAAAGTATGCAGGGTCTAGGCTCATGAGATGACAGGAATCGAGTTCAAACAAGAAAGTCCCATAAGAGCAGGTCTTAGTACATATAGGTGGTGAAATAGTTGAAATAGAAGCTGGAGAAATCGGTGAAATAAAAGAACCCTTTCTTACCTTTTCTCAGAAGACATATTTTTTGTAATTATCTGATAATCATACTTGATCTTTACCCTCAGAAAGCAAAATCATCTACACAGTATAGGACAGAAATAGGCCTACTCTTTATTATGGAGGAAGTCTTATATCTTTCTTGCATGGCTGTTTGCTGCAAAAAGTAAAAAGTCCAGAGTGAAGGCACTAAGTGCCTCTGTTCCCAGACAGCCACTCAGATTTGTGAATCACAGATCTAAGAAGAATTAGCTATATATAGAGAGAGCTACCTTTGCACTCCAAAGCTTGTTAGGTGGTAACAAACGGCTCACCTAAGCTCCACATACATTTTGGTTTGGCCCTTTTTCTGAAACAATGCTATTCAAACTCATGCAATGTCCATTGCTAAGAGTTCGGGGTTAAGGACAAATTATTTGAAGCCATGTCCATAAATATCCCTGAGAGAGGAAATGCTTACATTTTACTGAAAGATTTTAGTCAAAATAGGGAGGACTGCTAGTGCCCACCACCCATGCTCTGGATTTTGTTTCTCTACTTAAAAATATTGCACCAAAGGTGAAAACACTACTGGAAGGTACAAATGGGTCATGTATGAACCTTGGACCAAACATCTGAAAGCCGATGAGAGTCCAGGTCATTTAGTGGGGAAGATAGAGTCCTAGCTGAGCTTTCCCTTTTCCACAATTTACATGCCAGCTACAGAACATAATGTTCTACTTTCCAGCAAGACCTTGGAAACATCAGGAGAGAGATAGTCAAATTAGGAAGGATATCATGGAGAATTAAACACAACTGTATTAAAGTAAATAGAAGTTTTTCCCATGCTAAGCATGAGCAAAAGGGAGAAACAGTATGGTTACCATGCAAGCAAATGCTCATGCAACAGCAAAAAAGAAAACAGGAAAAAAAAAAAAGATGAAGAAGAAACAGCAGGCAAGTAAGACAGTAAACTCACACTGAGCATCAACTGTGATCTTAGGCTTTATCCTAGAAAAATGAAAAGGTATAATTATATAAAAATCCACAAACAAAGAGACACCTCATTGTACTGCCGTGGGATAATGGTTAAACAATCAGGCATACACAGACCACAGAGTACTACTCAGCA
Organism: Micromys minutus; assembly: GCF_963924665.1. Lineage (NCBI taxonomy): Eukaryota > Metazoa > Chordata > Mammalia > Rodentia > Muridae > Micromys > Micromys minutus. The sequence goes on along the minus strand of NC_137970.1, from coordinate 46,193,538 downwards.
ATAAACGTAATCATATGGTGGGCTGAAGAGATAGCTCAATAGTTAAGAGCACTGGCTGCTCTTGCAAAGGACCTGTGTTCAGTTCTCAGTACCCACATGGTGCTCACCACTGTCCATAAGTCCAATTCCAGGGGATCCAATGCCATCTTCTTTCTGTCTCTCTGTCTCTCTCTTTCTCCACCTCCCTTCCTTCTCTCTCACCCTCCGTGTGTGTGTGTGTGTGTGTGTGTGTGTGTGTGTGTGTGGAGGGGGTGTCTGTGTGCGCGTGTGCGCATGTGTGTGAACTATAAGTCCTGTATAGGAGAGAAAGCAGGCAATATGTCTCTTCTTAATCTAACTCATATCTCTTCTCACACCTTATTGCTTTAGCTAATGCTTCAAGACCTATATTAAACCAGAATGGAGAGGTAAATACCTTTATCCCATTCCTCATTTTAGAGGAAATGTCTCCCCTTCTATTTAGAATATTTGCCATGTATTTGATATAGATTACATATATTATGTTTAGTTTGGGTTCTTTTATTTCCAGTTTCTTCAGAGTTTTTGTCATGAAGGGATGTTGAGCTTTGCCAAAATTCGGGTTTGCATCCTTTGAGATGAGCATCTCTATCTCTAGTCATGGTTATGCACTGTATTGCATTGATTCATATCTGTTGGATCATCCTTGAATCTCTGGAATGAAACTGTGTTCACCATGATATGTGAGCTTTCCTCTTTTTTTATTTCTAATTTTTAAAATTGCTATCTTAAAACTTGCTTAAAGATTTTTCATAAAGGTGTATTTTGCATATTGAGTCTAGTTCTGCCCATGTCCCCAATTCCTCCCCCTACTCACCTTCAATATGTCCCCTTTGTTTTCCTAGAAAGCCTAATTTGTACTTTCATTTTATACAGGCACTAATGAATGCATGTAACTAATAATCTAAAACCACAAATGAGAGAAAATACATTTGTGTTTCTGAGACTGGCTTAATTTGCTTGCTTTGATTGCTGCTGGTTGCATTCATTTTTCTACAAGTGACATAACCTCATTTTTCTTTCCCGCTTAAACAAAAAATCCATGACATATTTTCTTTATTCATTCCTCTGTTGTTGGATTCTTAGGTTGTGTCCATAATTTAGCTCTTGGAAATAGTGCTGCAATAAACCACTGGGATTCCATCTCACCCCAGTCTGAATGATCTTTTTAATGTGCTGTTCAATTCAGTCCACAAGTATTTACTGAGAAATTTTGTGTCTATGCTTAGCAAAGCAAAAATGGTTGTATAGCAGCTTTTCACAACCTTCTCAATGATACTACCCTTTAATACATCTCTCTCATGTTGTGATGACCCCCAACCATAAACTTACTTTGTTGCTACTTCCTAACTATAATTTTGCTACTGTTAAGAGTCATAATGTAAATATCTGAAACCAAGGATGCCTGATATGCAGTCCCTGTGAAAGGGCCATTTGACCTGCAAAGCGACAGTGACCCACAGCTTGAGAACTGCTGTTCTATAGCTTTCTTCTGTCTCGTGTCCTTATCTGGTTACCATTTTGCTTTTGGTTTGTTTTTGTCAACTTGACACAACCTCCGGTCATCTTGAAAAAGGGAAGCTCAATTGAAAATGTCTTCACATTTTCTGTACGCAAGTATGTAGATTATTTTGTTGATTAATAATTGATGTGGGAGGTCTCAATTGTTTTCCTGGGCAACTGGGCCTGAAGTATATAAGGAAGCAATCTGAGCAAGCTAATATGCAGAGCAAGTTAATAAGCAGAGTTCCTCCTTGGCTTCTGCTTCAGTCTCTGCCTCCAGGTTATGGCCTTGAGTTATTGTCTTGGGTTCCTGCCCTAACATCTCTCAATGATGGAGTATGATTGGTAAACCAAATTAAACCCTTAGCTCCCTAAGTCACTTTTGATTATGATTTTTAAAATCATATCAATAGAAATCCTAACTAAGATATCTGTTTTGGTATAGCTTAATAGAACAAGTTTGGCAGTGTTCTTTCCATTTCCACTGGATGAAATAAATTGAAGCTCTCCTTTAGAATTCCTAAATAGAATTCATCTGTTAACACCTGAGACTTTCTTCACTGGGGACTCTTTATGATTGCTTTAGTGGTAGCTTATTATAGATCTGTTTGAATTGAATGACCGATTTAATTTCAATAGATCATACATGTGAATAAATAGATTTATCCATATTCTCTTGACTTTTCCAGTGTTTTAGAATGTTCTCTAACTATTCACAATCTGTGGTAATGTCTCATTTTCCATTCTAAGTCTATTTTCTTTTAGCTAGTTTAGCTAGGGGTTTCATGGGCCAATTTATCTTACTTTTTTTTCAAAACAAAACAAAACAAAAGGCCAATTCTTTGCTTCATTGATTCTTTTTGTAAAAGTCTATCTCCATCTCATTAATTACTGTCCTGGTTTTTAATTTCTTATGTCTACTGCTGTTAGGTTTTGCTTGTGTTGTTGATCCAAGGAGTCAAGGTACGTCATTAAATTATACACTGTGACTGTTATGTTTTTTAAAAACTATAAAACCCATAACTGTAAAATATGATTTGGGGGGTACTTTTGCTGTTTTCCCCAAAGTTCAGATTAGTTGTATTTTGATTTTCACTTCATTCTCAAATTTTAAATTTTCTTTCATTATTTCTTTAGTAACTCAAGAATTTATTGTTTAACCACCAAGGATCCATATGTATTCTATGATTTCTCTTGCTATTAGACTCTAACTTTTTTGTTATTATCTAGTAATATAAAATAAATTATTTTTTATTTTTTGTTGTTAAGGCTTGCTTTATGACACAAAATACTTCTTATTTTAGGAAAAGGTTTACAGGATGCTGAAAAAGAAAGATAAATACTCTGTATCTGTTGGATGAAATATTTTGTATATATCTGTTAAGGCCATTTGAGCCATGATACAGCTTAATTTTGAAGTTTCTTTAGTCCCCATGACTTCTCTATTAAGTAACCTACCGGTTTTGTATGGGGAAATATTTGTCTATCTGTCTCAATTTTTATGTCCACAGTGTTTATCTTATAAAACTGGGAGCACCATAGTTCAATGCTTATGTATTTATAATTGTATCTTTTTGATGGATTGTTCCCTTTATTTTTATATGTAGTGGCCATTAACTTTTCTGACTAAATTTGCCTTGAAGTCAGCTTTATCTGATATAAATATAACCTGCTTACTTATTCTCTGTTTCCATCTTCTTAATAAGTCAGTCTCTATCATTTAACTTAACTTCCTGTTTGTTTGCAACTGAGGCACATTTTTTGGGCATAACAACCATGCCTTGTTTTCTACTTCAATCAGCTCAATTGCAACTTGTAATTGCAGAATTAAGTACAAGTATATTTTAAATTATTATTGAGAAAGGTTTGCTCATTTTGGTAATTTGCTTCTTTTTTCTAGTTAAGAAATATTGCTTATATTTTTTTCTTTCTCCCCAATAGTACTTTGTGGTTTGCTAAGTTGTACATAATTTATTTTTTCCTGATTCAACTTGGTTCATCTAGTCCTCTTATAAAATTTATTCTTTTCTGCTCTTTCATGGTTTCAACTGTTTTATCTGCCTTGTTTAGGATTCCATTAAGTATGCCCTAAAATTCTTTCTGGCTTGGTGGTTATAAATTTCTTTAGCTTAAGCTTATTCTGAAGTGTCTTTATTTCTCCATCAATTAAAAAAGAAAACTATCCTGGCTAGCAGTTCCTGCTTTCTTGCCCTTTATGGTTTCTGTTGAAAGGTCTGATGTTCTTCTGGTATATTTGTTTCTTTGAGTTAAGATATTTTTGTATTGCAACTTTTAACATTGTTTTTGTTATTGTTTTGCATTTTGGTTCCCTTGACTATACTATGTTACAGAGAGGTTTCTGGTAATGTTTACTTGTGGTTTTAGATGGCTCTTGTGGGTTGGATGTTCACTTATTTTTCCTAAGTTTTATATTCTTCTTCTATAATTTTATTGAATAGATTTTTTTCTGTATCTTTAGTTTTTTTTATTTGTTTTGTTTTCCTCAGTTCCATCTCCCCCCTAACGAATTTTTAGGTTTGACTCTTGATTTCTCGTGTTTTCACGGACATAAGAATGTTACATTTCCTCCACTCATTCTTCAACCCCTGATATTTTCTCTGCTGCTTAGTTTAGTTAATTCACATCAATTTCATTGTGTTTTTTTCTATTTTAACATCTCTATTTCTCATCCATGCTGCTTAGTTTCTAATAAAGTTTCTGAATTCATTCACAGATTTCATCTTCATGCTTATATCTTCTTTGAAATCATTGATCTCTTTAAAAAATAAATATTGAAACTCTTGTCCACCATTTTATCTGTTTTGGTACTGTTGTTTGGTAGTTGTCTCTTGGAGGGGTCATGTTGCTTGGTTATCATGTGCTAAGTGTTCAGTATTACAGTTTGTACATCTAATGGGATGGCTAGCTCTTTCATTGTTATTTAGATGCATTGTTGTTCTGGGGCTTCACTGGAAGATGCAATCCCAGTACAGAAGTTTATATAAAGTAAACTTCTATAGCAGCCATGACACCAAAACAAACTAGATAGAGAAATGTGCTTTAAGTTGACTAAAGTCAAGTATTATATGACTCATGGATAAAATAATGTAGAGTGAGCTCTGAAGTTAAAATTACTTGGGCTAAACCCAGAAAAAATAAATAAAATAAATGAAGGATGTGTGAAAGGGGAAAGAATAAAGGAGAATCAAGGTTAAATATATTTTTATTTACAGAGTACAAGCATAAAGAAAATGGAGGGTGAGAGCAAGAGATAAATAACTGAAAAATATATAAGTAAAATTATAATATATATAAAATGTATATTAAGATATATAAGTAAAAGTAGATAAATATAATAATAGAAATAAGAAATAAAACTGGGAGCTAAGGGGTTAGCTCAGTGAAGTACTGCTTAGCAAGCCCATAAACCTGAGTTTAGAAAACTTAAGTCAAAGAAGCATCTTGTAGTAGAGGGTAATTGTCTTGGTTAGTTTTCTATTACTCTGAAAAAACATCATGACCAAAGCAATGTATAAAAGAGAGTGTTTTGCTGGGATTGTGGTTTCAGAAGATTAGTGTCTATGATGGTAGAGCAAAAGTATGGCATTAAGAATAGCCTAAGAACTCATGTCTTGACCTATAAGAAGGTAACAGAGAGCACACTGGTAATGTTTGTCTTTGAAACATCAAAGCCTAAGTGATACTTCCTTCAGCAAGGCTATACCTCCTAATAATTCCCAAAGAGTTCAACCAATTGAGGACCACATATTCAAATATATGAGCTTATAGAGCTCATTCTAATTAAAAACATCATTAATTAACATAGAAACACAACTGGTTAAAGTGTAAAAAAAACTTAAAGGCTATAGAATATTCAACCTTAAATGAGACATCTATATAATACTCCTCCCTCCAAATCTTAGGAATCTGTATGGAAGAGACAAAAAAAGATTGTAAGAGCTAGTAGTAATGGATAACTATAAGAAAATAGTGAACACAACACAACAAGGCAATTGCACATATACACTCAGAAAAATTGTCATAGTATGCAGAAGATGTATGAATAATCAAGCTACACAAAAATCCAAGCATGAAGCAGGAAAATCCTGCCACTAGATAAAGGAACCATTGACAATTGATAGCTCCCAGAGAAACCCGTTTTCTTTAAGGGTGTGAACACTGGTAGGTCCACTACACTCTGTGGAAGGTTCTTCATCCAAAAGTATTTGGGCAACAAAATCTGGATTCAATGGGTTTTAAAAAGAGGGACAATTTTAAGTTTAATGAGTATAGAAGTAGAGATGGATCTGGAATGAGTTGGAAAATACACTCTAAATACATTGTATCAAATTCTCAAAGTTACTATCTCAGCAGTGATACAGTTATTTTATGAGCTTCCCTCTGCTAATGGCTTTTAAACAAGTATTTGTTGCTGTTTTCCTCTAAACTCAGAAGCTCCCAAATAATTGTGACTGATTTATTATATTTATTAAACAAGCTTTAAGGGCATAACAACTGAGTAGTATTACTCTTAATCTTTTTAGCTAATCTTGCTACCGCCCAGCCAAAATCCCAGTGATACTTGTATTTTAGTACTGATTTGTCTCTCTTGGTTCCATGTGTTTTCTCATGGTGTCTCTTGGATTCCTTCTCCATGGCAAATTCCCACTTTTCTCTTTCTCCTGTACCTTCCCTGGCTGTGAGGAAGTTCAGCACTATTGTCTCCAATTCTCAGTCATTAATTGATCAGCTAGCTTTACTGACCAATCAGAGAATAATTGGAGAACAATGTTTATACCATGTTGAGACAGGAAATTCTGAGAATAAGGATTGCAACCAAATATGGGGGCACAGAAATGAGCATTTGAATAATACAAAGGTAATCTTTAAACAGTGCACAATAACATTGTGCCTATGACCCTCTCTTAAGTTCACAACATTATTATCTTTGCAGGCTATGTGCTAGATTCTTGCTCTAGACACTCTCCAGTTTGTATATTTTGGGATGGCCAATTTATCTCCTAAGTGTGTTGGAATAGGAGGAATCAAGTAGAGCTCTGAGATCTGTAAACTGGAAGACCTTTTCCAATGCTATTTCTGTTCAAAATTAAAAGGCCATGGAAAGAAGTAAGCCATGGGGAAAGTCCATTGAACTTTAGAGTTCTCCGTTCTGTGAAAGGAAAACTATATGGTAACCAAGGGTTTTGGGTTAGTTTTTTGTTTGTTTGTTTGTTTGTTCTGCTTTGCTTTGCTTTGTTTTTGCCAAACGAACTCTTTGGCAGAAGTGTGACAACTACATAGAATAAAAGCTCCTAGACATAGAATAGTAGCAGTTCAAAATCCAAGGCTAATTTCTTACATTCTTTATATATATTGGGTATCAGCCCTGTGCCAGATGTAGAGTTGGGGAAGATCTTTTCCCAATCTATTGGCTACCATTTTGTCCTATTGACAGTGTCCTTTGCCTTACAGAAGCTTTTCGGTTTCATGAGGTCCCATTTATAAATTGTTGATCTTAGAGCCTGAGACACTGGTGTTCTGTTGAGAAAACTGTCTTCTGTATTAATGCATTGAAGGGTATTTCCCACTTTCTATTCTATTCGATTCAGTGTATCTGGTTTAATGTTGAGGTTCTTGGTGAACTTGTATTTGAGCTTTTTACAAGGTGATAAATATAGATCAATTTGCATTCTTCTACGTGCAGACATCCAAGTTACAAAGAGTGCTAACATGGGCTTCTTCTCCAATCTGATTTGTCACAAAGTAGTCACTCACACCAAATTTCCCAAGTAGATTTAAGATTTGTGATAACTTCCAGGTGTAGTGGCATAAAACTATAATTACCTTCATGGGAAATTGGATAAAAGATATAAAAGACCTCCTTATATTGTTTTCCATAACAGAATCTGAGGTTACAATGGTTCCAATAAAAATTTACTTGAAAAAAAACATAAGGGAAAGACATAGTTCAAGGAACACAAGAACAATTACAATTGGATTATTTTGGTTTTGAATAAGAATTCAGTAATCAACTTAAGACAAAGTAAGACACATATAATGAATAAATGGCTAACCTATGTGAATACATTATGAGCAAAAATGGCATTGTTTTAAAAATAATACACAGAAACAAGATTTTATAAATAGTCATAATTCAAAATATAACTGCTGACATTTGTGGGAATAGTGTGGTAATTGTAGTGAATAAAAGATTTTGAAAAAGAGACTATCCAATGATGTACAGGTTTGTAGTTATGGAAAACAAATACAATCTAACTAGGCCAGTCAGGAGCCCTAAACCTTTAATAGATACACTAGAAAATTGTACTGGAATGTATTTAGAGATACAATATAGGAAAACTTCCAAAAAACAAATGAAGAATTGAATCTATAGAAAGAAGCATACTGTGTTATAGAAAAATACTAAAAAGTGACTCCCATCAAGATTCATGGCACAGTAAACTTTGGAATACTAAAGATAAAAAAACAAAGTTTCAGGGAAAAAAAAGGGAACTGTTTATATAAAGGAAAAATCAGCCAAGTCTTGAACTTTCCAAGTCAAAGACAACGAAGTCATTATAAGTCTTTGAAAGATCAAGTGTGAAGTGAACATATCATATCTAGTAAACTACTTTTTTTTTCAAATAAAAAGTCAAAAAGCATAACCCAGGGAACAAAGCATTGATAAGACCTTCTAAGTTATTCCTCCAACAAGAAAGATCAAATATAAGAATTTTTAAGAGAGAGCTCATAATAAAGGAATAGAATGAAGGCATTGAATTCATTTAAGTAAACAAATATTTATACTGTATGTACAAATCTTAAACATAGTCGTTGATGGAAGAACATCATATTAGAATTAACAATATTCAAGAAGGAAAGTCATAATTGTTAGTTAAAAGATGAAGAGAGTGGGGGGGGGTATGGCCCATGGAGGTGCAGCGAGACCTGGGAGCAAAGAGGATGACTCTGGGGGATCCATGTTGGGAATCCCTTCCCCCTGAGAGATCAGAAACAGAATAGAGTACAGAATAGAGTTTATTCAGGTCATGGGGGTAGTTAAAAGGGTAGTAGAGGCAGAGAGAAAGAAGAGGAAAGTAGAGAAATAGAGGAGTAGCGGAGTAGAGGCCGGCCATGATCATGTTGTGGGGGGGGGGAAGGGAATGGGGAAAGGAGAGGCAAGGGGGGAAGAGTAAGAGACCAAGAGGCCAAGAGAGCAAGAGAGAGAGAGGGCAACCCTTTTATAGTGCCAGGTAACTGGGGCAGAGCATACCTGGCTGTTGCCAAGTAACTGTGAGGTGGGGTTTACAGAATCCCAACAATAACTAATAAATATTTGGAATTCAAGGAAGGAGTGAATGGGGTATTACAGCGATAATCTTATCTTTGACAGTATTGAATCAGTATCTAAGGTGAAATAATATTTATCCAAAGGTTGTCAATTCCTGTGGTTTTAATTTAGACTTATGTTAAATTCTAACAAAATTAAATTAAATTGACTACTTTTAATAAAACTGGCCTACACACCAAGATTCTATTTTCATAAAAATAAATTTTTATCTAGCCATCAATCTCATTTCTGAACATGTACATAGGGAGATGTCTAAAATAGTATTCAATAATATTAATACTGGCTGATTATTTCTGTGTGATATTTAGAACAATCTTTTAGTCTTCAACTTTTTATAGTGAAGGTAACATAATTTTCATTTTTCTCAGAAGAAAGAAAATGTATTTTTTATGCTGAAATCAAATTTTACCTGACATGTCAAAACTTGTAAATGTTTAATTAACTAGAAAAATTCTTTATGAAATGAAATGGCATCTCCCTCTTGTGGGGGAATGTGCATTTATCAATTAAATAGCATGTAATTAGCACCTACCATGGGCCTGAACAAATACTTAGCCCTGCAGGAGAAATACAGCTTATACTATTTAAAGAACTTTCAGTTTAGTTGCGCAGAAATGATACCTATATATTAAGAAAAGGTTTCCTATCAAAGGCAGATATGTCAAAGTGAGAAGAGCTCAACTGTTCAAATACATAGAAAAGATGCTTATTGTAAGCACTGTTCAATGTCTGAAAGCTACAAAGAAATGTAAAGCACATTCCCTTAAGAAATGTATGGTTCATCTGAGAAGACTAAACCTGTGGTATATAATTTTACTATTATATGTATAAAAGATGTCACTGGCAGAATTAGTATCAAAGTGGTGTTATGATTTAAATGTGAAATGTCTCCAGCAAGCTCATGCATTTTGAACACTTCAGCCTCAACTAATGATGCTGTTTGGGGACGTGTTAGAATCTACATTGTAGATTCTTCAGGAGGTAGTGCATAGGTGGAAGAATTTCACCTTGCTTCCTGACTGAGCTTTCCACTTTACTTTCTGATCAGCACAAATAGATATGAGCAAGCCTCATGCTCTTGCCCCTTTAAGACCATCATGCCTTTCCCATTTTGATAGATTACACACCCTTAACCGTGGTCCGAATTAAATCCTGCCTTGCTTAGATTAAAAAATGTTTTGCCAGGCATTTCCCTCCACACATTATACCAAATTCATAGTAATTAAATTAGTCTTTGCCACCCTTCAAAATCATGATATTTGACAATGAACTTTGAAATTCTATTTGACATAGAATTGTGGCACATTGTGCTATGTCTTGAACTGAAAATAAATAAATAAATAAATAAATAAATAAATAAATAAAATGTACATCTTTTCTCTAAGAATAGAAGGAGGAAGGCAATAGATATTTCTTAAAGGCCTATTGGTACTGAGCAATGTGTTAAGAGATGCTCATTCTTCAACAACCTTATGAGATAAGTAATATTTTCATGGAAGAAGAGTCTATGTCTCAAGAAGTTCAGTGGCTAGAAGTCACTTGAATTTATATCTACATATCTCATAGGAAGAGCAGATGTTTGCAAGCCACAGTAATAATCAGGAATATTTGTCACCAAAATCTATGAATAGAAAACCCTCAAGTGCTTACAAAAGTCTTCCCCAAAGTGATTCATCTGTGGGGAAAAAGGGTGGAGTTGGAGCTGGAGGGCATTTCATAACAAATGAGAATGGTCACCCTGTCCTTTCAGAGCAATAAAGATCTAACAAAGAAAACCCCCAAGTTTTTACCTATCACTAATTCCAGTACGTGGAAAAATACTTAACACTTAATAAGAACTGAGTATGTGTTGACTAACAACACAAATGACTGAGGAACATATTATGAGAGGACATGTTGGAAGAGTTGACTCATTCGTTTAACAGATACTCATCAAGAACATAGTGTGTGATAGACAGTGCTAATCCTTTTCATTGGAGGCCAGACATTTCCTGACCTTAACATGCATACACTATAATAGAAGAATATACATTTTATGTAAATGCATATTTACATAAAATTATTATGTAATTTATGTAATTTAATAATAATTATTAAAATTATTATTATGTAAATGTATATTTACATAAAATCAGTAAATGGTATAGGACCATCTAGTAGGAGAGCCTTCCATAGTGTAATAATCACAGAAGACTCTCTAGAACTAAATTACAGTAAAGGCAAGATTTTCAGGATTGCTAGGAGTGGAAGAAAATGGGTATATAGAAGGCCCAAGTTGGATTGAACCGGAAAGCCTCCTCCTTAACTCCATTCAAAATACTGACTTTTTAACAACAGATAAGTGTAACTCTCACTTCTCATGAAGGAAACTTGATTTTTCAATATAAGGAGAACATTACAGAAAATTGCAACTGATCAAAATACAGATTACCACATGCTGTACTGCTATGGCCTTGAACAGTTACAAGAGAGTGTATGCCTTCCCCACTCTGCCTCTCTCCCAATATTCTAGCAATGTGATCTTAGTGCCCATAATGAATGATGCATCAGGCCTTTATGTAGTAAAACTACCCTTCCTGAGAACAAGAAATACATTTTGTGTTTAGTCATGAAGATTTGAGAGTTCATTTAACAACTCTCAACTACTTGTTAGCAGCTAACAATACTCAGCTTATTACATCATCTCCTCATTATATCCCAGCACCACGAATGCATGAGTGTAGTGCTAGATTTCAGAGCCATTTTCAATTATTTAGTTGTGGGCTTGTTTACATGAATGTCCCCTGTATAAGAAATTAAGTTTCTATATCAGAAACTTAAGTTCTGTGATGTATTTTTATTCCTCCATAAATCTTCAGCAGCTATCACAATGGTTAGCACACACAAATATTAAACTATTTGTTGAAATAATAACTGAACACGTAATGCCCAACCCTTTGTCTTGCTCTCCCTTTAAAACGCAGCTCCACACTGCAAGACAAAACAACTTTCTGTTTTCTTTAGCAAAGTTTAGATCCTCTAAAGGATGTTGTTGAATCCTAAGGGAAAATGGAAAGTGTAAATTGGGTTTCTATACTACAGATTCTGAATCCCAAGATTCCAACTGAGCTCGCACACCCTCTTTGAAACAAAGCAGATGGCTTAGGACAGTTGTCCCAGGGTTCCCCCTGCTACCACAGCTCTCAGTCAGTCGCAGAGCTCACTCCAGTGTGCTCCAGCTCCTTTTGCAGGCAGGTGACTGAGAGGCGCTGATGAGTTGACATGACTCTGCAGCTTCAACAGCCCTTGTTATCCTGTTGCCCTCTATCCTGAATCCTCCCTATTGTTTGCTCACAAATGCATTGGGCCCAAACTCTACCCCCTACCGTCTTTCCATTTCTAACTATCAGCAGCTAAAAACTTCACTCTGCTACTTCCAATTTCCTAAGCCTTGAAGGGGTTCACACTTCCATTCTGGTGTCTGGCCTGCAGTGACTACCCAGTTCGTAGGTAGTTTACTGGAGAGGAATGATTATCACTCTTGAGTCTCCAGAACTGGCCCTGGAGCTTTTTATATGAGCTCAGAAGAGCACTCCTTATCTTCCCTTTGCAGGGCATTACACCATACCCCCGGAACAAACCCGAGGTGAGAATTTGAACTCCACAGAGGTATTCGCAGGAATACAAAGATGAAGAGTGTGGTGTTTAAAAAAGAGAAGAAACACAAAAACAAGCTTTAAGCGGTGTCTGTGTGTGAAAAAGTATGCTAGGCTGTGCTGAAACCGGTCTGTGATTTAAAAGTCTTTATACAAAGAAATAGCTTTTTTTTTCTCTGTATTCACTGGCCAGTAAACATTATGTAAGTTAAGGTAGAACTATAAAACTAGATTATAATACAGAGATCCTCACTATCCATGCCTTAGGCTAAATATGGACATTACCTATGCTTTGGGCATAAAGATAGTCATACTTCATTTCCATGTGAACACCAATATTTGAGACTTATTCCATTGGTTCAACACAATGAAGTCCATGGTATAGCACACAACTGTGTGTCCTGTATGAAATCGTTAGAAATTAGTTTCATTTCCTGGACTAAACAAGTTAGTAGATATTTTCTTAGTACATAAGTTCTCAATAAATAATCATTTTTTTTTTTATTTTCACGAAGACCAAATTCTTTAAGGTAAGAGGAGTTGCCAATTCATGATTAACAGAGGAGGTCGCATCCTCATGCCCATAGCTTCAGATGGTGAACATCTTCGCAAAAGTGAATGTCCAGGCCAGCATGACAAAAAGATGATCCATGCCCTACAACACCTTTCTTCACCCCTGACAGACATCCTTAACCAATTTTAGTGCTCTAAGATTGTGTCCATGTACAGTCTCTGATTCTATGTGGGTTCTGAAGAAATTAGTGTGCATTAGACATGATTCCTTATATTTCTGAATCTGATCATGTAAATCCTTTATTCTTGAAATGGCATTTTATCCCCTGTCTAGGTAAGTGTTGCAGCTCTGAAGGAAAAGTATCCTTACAACCAAGAGCCACAAAATATCACAAAGTCACACTGTACAACAAACCTCTGTCTCATTGAGCAAGACACAAGAGGGTGGCTGCTTCTGCTCAAGTGAGAAGCAATAAAGAACTGGGCAAGAGGCAGACTTTCTATAAGGTTTCTTGGGGTGCAGAGCTTTCCAAGGTGGCCTGGGATTGGTGGGATTCTGTGATCTTGGGTCAAGCTCAGGGACTGTTGGGCTTCTGAGGCCTGATCTTGAACAATTTTTTTTTTCTCTGTAAGGCAGAGCTTTGGCTACCCACCCACATCTCAGGGGACTAGGTCTAGTCATTACAGTAGTCTGAGGGTGGAGCCTGGCCACTTGCACCTCAAGGGGCTTACATTCTACCTTTATGGATGGATGAATCCACTGATGGATTCAAACTTAAAAGGAATTTGGGAGATGGTCAAATTGGTGACACTGGGAATGCTTTGGGGGAACTGTATTTGGCATGTTCCCTTTCTGGTACCCCACTCCTCTCTCTGCTATCTGTTTCCTGTCTACCTTGAGATAGACACATGCTCCTACTGAGGCATGAGAGAAAGATGGATTTATGGTGACATGGGAAGAAAAATCCAGGAGAGGCAGGATTTTTCTGCCCATGGGACCTGGTCTACCTTTGTGTCTGAGAAAGGCAGCAAACTTCAAACTACACACTGATAAGGACCTAATGTTTACTGAGACATTATGTGTTTTCCATAGGTATCTTGTTAAAGACAATTAATAAATTGTGCTTACTTTAAGACAGATAAAACATTCCCAAAGATCTCAATCAAAAATGTCAAAAAAAATTAAGCTATCTATACTCACTTAGGGCTAAAATGATATATAACCTTATGTTTCTAGAATTCTCTCAACCTCTCCTAGACCTAATGATGCCCCTCATAAATCCACCATACAACCTTTTTACTGGAAAAATCCTTCAACTTTTAACCTTGCTACAAAATATTTGTATAATATTAGGGAGGAGTGTGATTTTATGGCAACTTTTAGAGATATGACCTGGTTGCCAACAAAATGTGATGTGTAACCATTGTAAAAACACAAATCAGCTTGTAAGTTTCTCAGAGAAGCCCACAACTGTCCTATAGGATATGTCTTCCTGTCTCTGTATCTGTTCCTATGTGTGTGTGTCTTCCTCCCTCTTTACCTCCTCTATTTCTGACCCTCTTGTCACCTTACTTTCTACTTTTAAAAAGCTGCTTTTTCCTTGACTCTGTTCAAAATAAATTTCTTTCTTCAAACTATGAGTTCCAATTTTGTGTACAGAGGTCTCTGAAAAGAACTCTCCAGGAAACTGTTGGCATGTTGTGAAGCTGTGACCATGCCACCATCATATTCAATCACATTCATTCTTACCTAGAACCAACAGAGCCAAGAACCCTTGGACTGACTGAAATTTCTAAAACTGTGAACCAAAATATCCTTGTTCCTTTAAGTTTACATCGAGCATTTTGTCAATGTTTTGAAACGTCTAACTAGTTCAGGGCTGTTTGTTACATACTATAGTGCACATCTTTCATCCTCAGCACATCTATTAATGACTGGGCTTCCACCAGGCTCTTTCCCCATGCCTCTTCTTTGTTTTCTTACTAAACACTATTATTTGGTCACCTTATGTATCTCCCTGGCTTCAAAGACCAGCCATATTTATCTGAAGCCCATGTGTGCTAGATAGTTTTGTGTTAACTTAATTGAAGCTAGAATCATTTAGGAAGGGGGAACACCAACTGCTAAATGCCCCCACTAAGTTGGTCTGAGGGTAAGCATGTGCTGTACTTTCTTGAATGATGATTGATGTGGGTGGGCTCACAGCTCAATGTGGGTGGTACCACACCTAGATTTGTGGTCCTGAGTTGTGCAACAAAGTAGGTTGTACAAGCCACAAAGAGCTTATGTGTGCATGATGTTTTTATCACATAACCGTAATGCATAGCATCTCTTGCATTATCTTTAGTTATGCATATCTACATATCTATTTGAATATCAATATGCATTTTAAAAGCAAAGCACCCCAAAACCTTTATCCTGTACCTGCCCTAACTCTAATGTTTTGCATTCTCGTACATGGTATTGCCATCCATCTAAGAGGCTAAGTTGGTTAGAAATCTGACAGCTCTAACTCTTCTTTCTCCTTAGTCCCTATATCTGTTCAGTGATCATCCTAGTTCTGTAAGTTAGGGCCATTAAACTTTCATGTGTTGTTCCAATTAATTCTAACTCTGCTGCTGTCACACTATCCAGGACAAGGAAGGCGATCTCTCATTTTCATCCCTGTGTGGGCCTTCCAAACTGATTTCTTTTCATTCAATCCTGGGTCTAATCTACTCTCCCATACCACATTAAGATTGTTTTGTTTTTTGTTTTTTGTTTTTTTTTTTTTTTTTTTTTTTGGTGGTACTGGTGATAAAACTCAGGAACTCATGCATGAATCACAAGCATCAAATCACTGAACTTCACAATGAAGTGAAATTCCCTGTTTGGAGGCCTAGCTCTTCCATTAGTCTGTAAACTCCCTGAAGCTAGAGACTGTGACTGTCTTATTCCCATTTGTACACTTAGTTCTTAACACAGAAACTGATACATAGTAGCTGTTCTTTGAGTGGTTGAAACTCCAGACATGGCTGGCCTAGGCAAAGCATACATTTGGAGAGGTGATAAACATTCCCCCTATTAGTTACCTTTCTGTTGCTATGATAAAATATTCGAACCAAAACCAACTTAAGAAAGCGATTGTCTAAGTAACAGGTCTACAGGGATAGAGTCTACCATAGCAAGGAAGGCACAGGAAAGCAGCAGGAGCAAGAAACTGACTGATCACATTTTGGTCCACACACAGGAAATAGAGTAAGAGAACAGGAAGTACAGCAAAGCTATTAACCCTCAAAACCAGCCACCAGTGGCATACTTCCTTTAACAAGGCTACACCTCCTAAAGGTTCCGTAATGTCTCCAAACAGAACCACCAACTAGGGGCCAACTACTTAAATACATGAGCCTAGGGTAAACATTTTCCATTCAGATCACCACATTCCCCTTAGAAGTAACAGTTCTCTATCATGCTGTTTGTTAATATATGACCAGCAAGCAGTTGCTTTGGAAGCAGAACAATAGGTGAGAAACAAATTGTTCCCTGGTATGTTGAGAGCAAGGTAGGACTCAGGAAACAATGAATGAATCAGGATTGAATTAGCTGAAACAAAAGATTAACATGAAATTCCCCCAGAGAGCTGAAGAGTGGGCAATAGGAAAAAAACTGATTGCTGAGCTCAGACTGATAAGCTGGAACAGGTTATGGTGTTTTATATTTTATACAGCCCTCCACACACACTGTTCACTGGCCCCTCACAAAGCCTACTAGTCTGATTGTTATTAACACTCCCCTTCTTCAAGTTTAGCACAGAGGAAGCTGAGGCTCAAAAGGTACAGCAATTTAGCCAAGTCCAATAGCAATTTAATAACAAAGCCAGGACTCCAATCCAAGCATATTAATTATGATAACCTGCTCTCTATAGCCTGAAGAATCTTGGGACCAGAACTGGGAAAAGTAAAGTGATGGTGCCATGGACATCTGGGGAAATTCTTGCCTTCCAGATGACCCACATCTGTACTTCTCTGACACTATAGCATCCTAGGACTACATTCAACAGGGTTCAATTCAATTATGGTTACTTTTCTCTCCATTGGTGTTACTTCTGCTTTCTCTAACTTGGAGAGCAGCAGCCTTATTGCACAGCACAAAACAAGCCATGTCTGAGAAGTGGGGACTAACAAGAAGCAGCTGAATGGGGAAGGTAGATCAGACAGGGCGAGGAAGCTCCAGGCCTGCAACTGGTCCATCTCTCCAGAGAAAGCTCTTAGCTTCTTCAAAGTCTGCCCCTGTGAGGCCCAGATCCACACATCCAAAGAGAGAAATTCTTTTAAGACTGTTAGAATCCCCTGGCCACAGGGTGCTCAGAGCCCTGCAGTGGCCATTCAATTGAATAACAGACAGCAAACAGACCATAAACATAGACAGAAAAGACACAAACAAAAGTCATGAAGCTTGAATGGCCTCATTTTTCAGGCAGCAGAGGACAAGGCAGAGGGCCTAAGGGGAATTAAAAGGAAAAACACCTTGGACTATGAGAGAGACTGAAAATGTATTCTAACAATACGTCCATACAACCATCCTCTGAAACTGTTCATGTTATTTTATGCCAGAAAACAAGTTTGCAGATGTTTGTTAAAGATCGTGAGTTTGAGAGACTATCCTGAATTATCTGAGTGAGCACTAAATGCATACATCCTTCTAAGAGGGAGGCAAAGGAAACTTTGACATGCAGATAATAGGAACAGGCAGTGCAACCATGGAGACAGAGATGGAGAGATGTGGCCACAAGCCAGGAGATGCCAGCAGTCACCAGAAGCTGGAAGAGATGAGAAGCAGATTCTCCCCTAGAGCCTTCAGAAAGAGCATGGAACTGTCAAAGCCTTTATTTCAGCCCAGTGATATGGCTTTTTAGATGTCTGTCCTCCAGAAGTATGAGAAAATAAATGAGTGTTACCCTAAGCCACCAAGTTTGTGGACATTGGTTACCACAGCCATATGAAACTAAAACAGATGTTCTTTGACTTACAATGGGATTCTATCTCATCAGACTTCTAATTTCAAAATATGTTAAAGCTGAAAATGTATTAAATGCATACACCCTACTGATTGTTACCTATTAGAAAAACAGTACAATATAGCAGGGGTTTCCAAGTTTTTGATGTTGTGACATGACTCTGTTATCTACAAATATGGTGGATCACATTTATAGCTATCATGGGACACATGGGACTGATGGACCACAAGTTGACATGCTCTCAGCTTGTCAGTTGTTCTGTTTTGTTGTTTTATCTTGCTGTCCAACATCATGAGAAGGCCGTTCACTGCATATTATTAGCTTAGGCAAAGTTCAGCAATCAAAGAATGGTTTCTACTTGATTTGTATTGCTTTCATACCACTATAAAGTAAAAACAGCAAAACTCAAACCTTTGCAAGTGAAGGATCATCTATGTGTATTAAACTGAAGACATAACTACTCTATGGTATGGTTAAGGGGAAGATTTTTTAAATTGTAGATATAAGAGAGAGGCATCTGGAAGAGTCCAGATCAGAGAGAGAAAGTAGACTGAATATGGCTAGCAGACTGGATCTGCTCTGGAGAGAAGCAAGAACAGAGGAAGGGGGGAGCGAGCAAGCGCAAGAGCTTGACCCAGGAATGGGGGAGGGGGAGGAGATGGGAGAATCGGGAGAGGAACACAAAGGGAGACGAGTTTATAAGAATAGCAGGGTTCCAAAAGAATGAATAGCTGGGGAGAAGGAAGCCTGAGGGCAGGGGAGGAGATGGGATGAGATGCTAGCAGGAACTTTGAAAATTGATAAAGGTTCTTGTGATACTGAAGAAGACTGGAGACCAGCATGTGCTTTGGTATGCTAATAGGCACCATAGGTAGCCTATTGTTCTTTCTGTCAGAGATAAGAGAAATAGCTCCTTTGGTTGAGAGGAACCAGCTTCAGGAATGCAGGCTTTTCTCTAACCACGAAAAATCCTCTTTTAGTTCAGATTGTACCCATTTCTGGATATTTGGACTGCCATTTAGAGTTTGGGAGTCTGGGGTCGTTTTTCTACCTAACACTATATAAAGTGCAAAACGTGGTCAGTCATTTTTTTAAGTCCGTCATCATTATAGAGTACGAACAGCGAAGATAAATGTTCAGCCTGGTTTTGCTACTTTCTAAGCTTCCAATCAGGGAATAAATCTGGGATCACTTGTCTTTGTTTATTGTTCCAGAAAGACAGATACACATCTAGTGTATTTGTTTTATTTTGTTTCCAGAAATATCTACAGAGCAAGATTTGGGTTAAGTGAAAACTGATGAGGTAAGAATGAAATTAAAGTAGGATGGTGGGGTCTGGATGCATTGAAGGATTCTGGGAGGCAGGCCATAGCATAAGAAGGTGTAGATGGTGATGATGCCAGAAATAGGCACATAATAGTCAAGAGATGACCCATTTCACTAAGAATCAAGTAGCTACAAAAAAAAAAAAGCAAGTCAGAGACCTAGTGCCAAAGTATATGAACGTGAGACACAAGGAATTTGGCATTAGAAAGTCTATAAAGAAGTGGTCATGAGCCTACCCTTAGATTGTATATTCTCTTTTCTATGTCAAGGTCAGGATGTGTCCCTTCATATGGAATTGAAACAAAGACTACAAACAGAAAAATAGTCGATGCTTCATGACAGGTTTTTGTGCCAGGCTTTGTGCTAGGATCATTTATGTTTAAGATCTTTGACCCTCATGGCAACTGTGTGAGAGAGGCACTATTGTTATCTCTGTTTCAAAGACAAAGGCAGTGAAGTGTGGGGAGATTATGTATCTATTCTAAATCCAAGTACATAAAAGTTAGAGGATAGAAGATTCAATCTGTCATTCAAAACCAGGACTATCTGCCCCAAGAACCATTTTGTGAGTGAATCTCAGCTTCAAATACAATTTTGGAGTTAAAATACTGCCTCTGCCCAGATTCTATCTCTAGAGTGTCTGACTTAAGGCCTGTTCATCAGTTTAGGAGAAAAATACTTCCTGGGTGAAGCTAAGTGCAGCCAGAGTCAAGAATCACTAGACTAGGTTATTTTGACTATATTTATCTATTTGTTTATTTTATAAAACAGTGCCTTACCGTATAGCACAGGATAGACTGGAACTTGCTATGTAGCCCCAGGTTGTTCACAAATGCGCAATCTCAGTCTTCTGGGTTGATCTAGTGTTAAGATTTCAGGTGTTGGTCACTCATTCTGCTTATCTTGATTCATTAAAGTTCTTCTAGAGATGTTTCCATGTTATTGAAATAACTCTCTTATGGATAGACCTCCAGGCTAAGCTAGAACACATAGTAACAACTAAAATGATGACAATAAGGATTCTACTGTCTCTTTAGAGAAATGATCCTCTTCATTTCCAAATAGTTTTTGACCTGTGTAACCCTGATAGGTAGCACTGTTAGCTACACTTTACACATCCTTGAACTGAGAGACTCAGAGAGGTCCATGAATTTATCCAATAGATCCCACAGTTACTGAGTTATCTGATTTCAAACTCCTGACTCTCGGTCACATCACAAGTCCATCTATCCTGGTCACAGATGAGCAAAGTGGTGGAAGGCAGACAACAGCCATGTATGTCTACCAAACAAGCCCCTTCTTTTCCCTGCCAGCAGCCCTTCACCCACTCTTTGCTTTCAGCTAGCTTTGTGTGAGCTCCATCTCTATTCCAGGCACTCTGGTCTTTTTTTTTTTCTCCTTTGTAATGGCATTAACAGCACCAACATAAAGATAAAAGAAAAAAAAGTATCCCATGACAATATTACCACCACAATGAATCATATGTTTTTGTTTTTTATGTTCCTCTCTCTAGGACTTGGTTATATACATAGCTCATTTTCACATACTTGTAATATAGCATGAATCAAAAAAAAATCATAATCGTTTGCTGAGTTGTTAGAGCGTATTCATCATTATCACTATTTAATGGCCACATAATGTTTCATTGAGAGGATATAACATCATTTTCTTATTTCCATTTTTCACTACTATGGATGATGTTACAATAAACATCATTACACATAGAGCCCCCTCCTTCCTTGGAATGTTTTACTGAACTATATATATCATGGCAACGTGCCTCTTCTCATTCAGTCTTCTCATTTAATCTACAAACATGGATGCGGTATTGGGGCATATGCACAGAAGTGCTGGGCATGGGCTCTAGGTTCACTGTAGTCTTACAACAAGCATTCTAGTAAACAATTAAATTGTACTTTAAGTCAGTTGTATCCAGTGGAGTGAGACATTCTGCCTTTTCTCCCGAGGTGACTTTTCATTCTTCTCTTTCCAGGACTTTGTCTCTTATCTGGTCAGTTAATCTTATTTGTCCAGCTGCATCTTTATTTTCTGGCTGGTCCCTCATCTCTCTTTTCCCACCTACTCTTCCTTGGAGCAATCTGCCACATTGGACCTTGAGATACATATCCCATAATTCACAAACACCCTTTCTTTCTTAACGCAAATTCTAAGAAGAAAAGTTTGATACTTACGTTGATGTTGGCTGTGTAGTATTCTTGCTTAGTCAGTATTTTCAGTTGTGGGAACTGGAATGGCCATGGACATCCCTTGGTTTCCCCCGAGACTCATCCCTATCCACTGTCTCAGGTGCATTTTTTTCTGCTTGGTCCTATCTGCTGAAGAATACTACACTCTCCTCCACTAAATCTGATGTGCTGTATTTTCACACTCCCTGACCCCTCTATATCCCCTGTATTCTAACGCACAGTCTCGTGTTAATGTGTATCTGTTTAATTCATTTATTCAGTTGGATAACTGGTCAGATAAAGGAGATTCACTGCATCATGCCTGAGGGATGTTGACAGGTTGTCGATTACCAGCATTTATCTTCCTGCTTCCTGACTGTGAATACAATGTGACCAGATGTATCAAGTTCCGGCCACCACTTTCCCAGTTCCTGCCATCATGGCTCCTCCACCATGATGGACTATACCCTCAAATTATGAGCCAAAAGCGCCCTTCCTTTCTCAAGTGTATTTTCCAAGTATTTTTGCACAGCAACAGGACAAGTACTTAGAATTGCTAGGTCAAGTGGAAACACTGTGTTTAACCTTGTAAAGAACAGTCAGGCTACCTCTTTAAGTACTTCTGTATTCTTTTAAACATTGCCATTTTCTTATTCATATCAGTCTTATTTCCTAAGTTTCTGAGTTACCTATGAACTGATCTCCCTGAACATACCAAGGATTTTTTGATTGGTCATATATTCCCTGACCCCATGTCATATTTCTTTTCTTTCCCTCTCATGCAACTCTCAGTATGTACCATGTTAATCTACCCAGATGCTTAAGTACTAGCCGTTTATGACTCTGACCACTCCATCAGTCCTCACACCCAGTTCCTTGCTCCCTCTCTTTCTTTCCTCCCTTCCCCCATCTCTAGGTCTCTTCAGCTTTCCAAGTGTTGATGTTACGGGTATATTACCACACTTGGTTCTATCCAATTTACTTTTTAGCCCCAAAGGTTCAGCCTTCCCAGAAGCTTACTAATACAGTTCTTTTTCTTCAACCCTAGTTTCTACTGCTCCAATTATTCTCATTTTGCCCAGACATTTTTATTCTAACCTTTAATTTCACTATACCCCCAGATTAGCCTAAATACCAGTATTACCAAGGTAATCCACTTTTACAAAAATGCTTCTTTTTATTGGTATGGGTGCTTTACCCACACCATAGATTAGAGAAGAGGGCATCAAACTCTCTGGTACTGAAGTTATACACAGTTAAGAGCTACCATGTAGGTGCTGAGAACCTGAACCTAGGTCCTCTAGAAGGTCAGCTAGTGCTCTTAACCACTGAGTCATCTCTTCAGCTTCAAATAATACACTTTCCTAATCAAAAGTCTTTAATAATGTACATACACACCTTAGGCTGTGGGATAAAATTGACCTTTGCCTAACAGGATAGCATATAATGCCTCAGTAATGTTGAATGAGGATTGTTCTCTCAACCCTCTGGGTTTTGACTATGCAAGTTTCCTCTAAAGCTTTTCCCAAGCCTCTTGTTCACCAAACAAATCTTGCGCATCTTTTAGAGCCTACATCACATGGGCCTTTCTCTATGGAGCCTTTTCTGACTTAATAGAGTAGACTGCAGTCATATTATCCCCATGTTACCACAGAGCCTGTACAAATATGTACGCCTTTTCTAGAGACTTCATTGCAAAGGACACTTCCTTTACCTAGCTTCTTTTCTGTCTATACTATAAAATGCTAGAAGGCAATAGTTATTTTACATCTGAATCTCTAGTTCTTAGTATAGTGTGTAGCACGAGTCTTATTACTTGGGTGGGAGGACAGAAAAGGAGTAAGCTTTATTAGGTTTATTGGTTCGTATCCATCTGCTGTGGCTCAAGAATATATATTCATATACATATACATATACACATACACATACATATACACATACATATACATATATTATATATCTCATTTAAACCTAAATCTTCTATCTGACCTGTCTGTTAGGAAATGTGGTTTTATGTGACTATATAACTTGTGAAGTGTGTGGGTTATTTTGTTTTTTACAGCCAGAATCCTCACCACTTCCTTTCTTCCTGTAGTAAGGATGGAACATTTGCACACACTAGGTAAGTTTACTATCACTCAGCAACATCTCAGCTCTTACCAGCTTCATCCTGCCTTTAGGCTCAAAGCCCTCGAATAGCACTGTATGAGGACCACACTCATCTACATTCATTTTCCAAGTGGTAAGGTAACAAGAACCTTTAAATCTCATTTTAAAATCTCCCCTCTAGCTCTAGCTTGGGCGCCAGGTCTTCAGTCTGAGAGTGCAGCAGGGCCTCTCAATTCTTTTCCGTTCCTCTCCTCTGGGTAGTTAATAATTCACGCCAATTCTTCTGTAGCCAAATGCTTTTCATTGGGATTGATCTAAGACTAAATGACACTTTTCCTTAATATTTTTGTTTTTGTGTCTAAATGAATGACATATATATGCACATATTTTGTTTTCCAATGTGAGTGCACCTATGTGTGTGTGCGTGCATATCTATATATATGTACATGGATGTGCAGACCTACAGTTGATGTAGAGTGCTTTCTTCAGTTGTTGTACACCTTATAAGCTGAGATGAGGATTTCCAGCTGAACCCAGAGATCACCATAGTATTTATGTTAGTACTAGGAGTCTGAACTATGATCTTTATCTACTGAGCCTAGAAATAAATGAGTTTACAGTTTATGATTTTTTTTTGGTAGATGTCAGATGGGCTTGGCTGGCACAGATTATAGAGCATGCAATACCCATTCTTATTTCTGGCCTTGGTCCTGTCTGACTTGGATGCTTGACCATTTTACTCAGACTTGTTACCTGGAAAGTTTGGCTTGGTGCCACCACACGGTCTGGTAGGATTCCCTGTCCTTTCCAGAGTATGATTTAGCCATATAGCTTTTCCAAAAGACTGGGGAGTACTGCTCACTACATTATCTTTTGGCTCTCCAAAACTCTGCACTTGCCCAGTACCTTTTCTGGTTCAGGAGAAAATTCGGCTGGTTCCATGGGTAAGGAGGGCACTTTCCCTTTGTAGCACAAAGAGGCCACTGTTACATTTTAGCTGTCCCGTGAGTGTTCCCATAACTCTTCTTAGGTGGCTTAGTGAGAAAATCACAATGATATACATTTATGAAAATATCATAATGGAAACCATTATTTTGTATGTTAATTAAATAACAATAATAATAACTACAATAAAATAAACTGATTTTTCTGATTTTCATTGCCTGTTTCTTTTTAAATGTTTTTTTACGTTTTTTGTTATTGTAATTTAATTACCACATTTCTCCCTTTTCTTTTCTCCATTCAGTATACCCCCCCCTCTCTCTAAAATTCATTGACTTTTTTATTGTTATTGTATGTGTGTATATGTATATTTACATATATATTCCAAAATATTATATTCTGTCCATAAGATGTTATTCATATCTCTATTTGCAGGGGTGACTTTTTGGCACTGGACAACCAATTGGTGTGTTCTTCCCTGGGGAAGACCACGTCTTGCTCCCAGTTTCCTCAGTTTCATCTAGTTTTTTGTGTAGGATTGAAGCCTCATGGGATATCCGCTAGTGTCATCCTTGCTCAACTCACATTTAGGCCGCCATATTGGGGAAACTTTAAGGGTATAGCTCCTGGTTTTACTAGAATACACAGTCTCACAGGAAATTTCCTGATCTCTAACTCTTATAAGCTTTCTGCCTCCTCTCCTCCAATGTTCCCTGGGCCTTCAGTGAGGGAGTTGTTGGATTTATAGATGTATGCCTTGGTACTGAGCTCCACAAGTCTGCATCTGATGGATTGTGGCTTCTGTACTGGTCTCTGTTGCCAAGAGAAGTTTCCTATATGAGGGGTATACTAACCTGTAGGTATAAGGACAAATGTTTATAGATTGATGATAGGTAATTTGCTGCTTTATTTAGTAAGTTATTGGTTGTAGATGCTCTTCTAATAACTATGAATCACTAGCACTGAGTATTTAACAAGGTCTTCAGTACTAGGTATAATATCCTTTTTGTCAAGCAGGTCGTGACTCACTTTCAATAGGGATGCCTCCCTCCATTCATAGGCTCAGAGACCGAGCCAACCTTGTGCTGTATGATCTCATTCCTTCCACATCATTTGTTGTTCCAGGATTTGGTAATCCGTTCCAAGTTAACCTAATCAGTGTAATTCTGTGGAACCTGAAACTGGTACTGGGATACATAGCATGACAGCCAGTCATTCAAGCTGAGCCACCATGAGTGGTGATTCATTAATGAAGACGGGCCACTAACTTCTGTTGGAAGCTGCAGAACAGTACTGATTCTTGCCCTTCCTCAAAGCAATTCTTTCTTCTATGCCTTGCACCCAAGTTCGGCTTAAATCTCTACCCCATGGTGAAGGAGCAGGCAGTAGCTTCATCTGACAGGCGTTTTCAGATCTTCTCTGAGCTGATATCTGGAAAGACTTCTGTCCATGAGCCTGCGTGGCCTTTTTCTGAAGTCCGTTTGCCTACTTCATTAACCCTGTGACCTTGGACAGATTTCTTCTTTTTTTTTTTTTTTGAGCTCCAGTTGCTTAACTGTTGGGTTAGACAATCACAAGGTCTCTGCTAGTTATGTGGATCAGGTCAGCCTCCTTCAAAAGTCAGCACCAGACACTCTATCTCTTCCCACTCCCCCCAAAACACACTCTGCTTCCCTTATGCAAGAGGAATCATTGAGTTCTGGTGTCTTATTGAGAGGAACCTCAGTTTTCCATTGATTGTCGATATGGAGAGGGGCCAGGCTTTGAGCCCCAGGGGTCACCAGCCCCTTTCCTGCTCAGGTTATAAACTCTACCCACTTCCCCAACCTTTCTTTGATGATTGACTCAGCTGCACCTCTCTTATCCTAAGGAATGACCTTCCAGATGCTCTCTCTTCAGTTTTGCAATAGAGAAGACACTTCACATGCTGGGTTTTAGGAACAGAAAAAAATACATCAATAGCAAAAAAAAAGAAAAAAGAAAAAAAGAAAGAAAGAAAGAAAGAAAAAGAAAAAGAAAAGAAGAAGAAAAAAGAAAAAAAGTTGCTTTCTCATGCCCCCCACCCGCCCCGACCTTATCTCTAGATCATGTGACACTCCAATCAGGCTCACACCCCAGGCATAGGCTGCAGCCTTCCCCCTTCCCTTCTCCCTTGAAACATGCCTGCGTTCCCCACAACTTTCTCTACTGAGCCTTGGCTGCCTCAGCTTGTTCCTTTCCCCTTGCTGGGCTCTTCCTTCTGTAGTAACTCAGACTTTACCATCTCCCCTCCCTGCCACCCAGCTCCAGCCCCGTTGCCCCCCTCGAGGGCCTCTCCCTCTGCAGCTGCTGCAGTCTGAATAAGCACAACAAAAAACTTACCACATGTATTGAAATGAAGTTCTCCTTGGACAACTGCAGCTTTCCCTGGGCAGGATTTCAGTCTGATTTTCTCAAGGTTCCCATAGAGCCAGAGTTCCTGCCCAGAGCTTCCCCCACAGATGTCTGGGTCTGTGGTGAACCAGAGCCCTTTGCTTCTCTGGCCAGTTCTGAAGGACCAGACTCCTCCCACTCCAAACGTGTCTGTCCACTGTTCATGAGCCTAACAAACAAGTGAGGGCAGAGGAAAGTCAGCCAAATGGGGCAGGGAGTCTACCCCAGGAGGTTGTTTAACTCAGAACCCAGGCCCCCGGGGCAGGGATCCAAACTCCCCTCACTGAAGCAGAAACCAATCATGCAAACAAACATATAAACAAATGATTACCAGTGAGCCAGGAAAGGGCTGGAGAGCTCTGAGCTGTCTCTGGCACTTACCCCAATGTTTAGGCCTTAGGATTGCCCAGGAGGACCTGGAAGTGGGCCTGGGTCTCCAAAACCTAATCTCCACCCAAGCTCTGAGCAGCTGGGCCCGATGGCTGGGGCCTCCCTGTCAATCACTGCTTCTTTCTTCCTGGCCTCTCCATCTTGAGAGGATGCAGCTCATTTTGCTTTGAGAACCTGGGCTCTTTCCCATCTCTACTGTATATCTCTGCCATCTTTCACCATCCTCGACCACATTTTAATACCCACAAAATGTCTTTGATATCATGGACCACCCCTATATGGGTTCCTTTTCAAATGCCCCCTAGAGATTGTGAAAATGACTCCAGGGGACACTTTACCGCCTCCATTTCCCTGATTCAGTATCCTTGACATATAGTTATTTAACTTATCTTAAGCCTTGTTCAACCTCCATAACAGCACTGGGGAGGACCTGTATGCTGCGAGGCAATTACAACACCCAGGCTCTGGGTATCAGGTGGGCTGCCAACTTGTCCTTTCCTATCTTCGTCCCTTTCTGCCATTCCCAGAAGAAGCCTTAGGGGCTTGTATCAAGCATTTAAATATTTAGAGGGCTTAGTAATGGGTAAGGCTTCCTGTATGTCACAGCTTTCGGCCTTGGCCAGGGGAATGGAGAGTCATTGTCCAGTCCCAGGACCAGGTTTCAAGTTTCACAGATGCAGCCATGCCTGCTATTTCACTCTTAAGCCTTAACACAGTATTTGTCACACAGGAGTCACTCAAATGTGTTGAAATGTTTATGGAGAGGCGTCTAAATGAGTGAAGTTGTCAGCAATACATTTCAGGACCTGCTGTGACCTTCTCTCTGTAAGATCCGTAGGCTCATGTGTTAGTTTTCTGGGAACACTATAACAAGTGAGCACAAAACAACAGCTTATAAAAGCACCCGTGGACAAGCTCACAGCTATGTAGATCAGAAATCTGAGTGGGCTCAGCTAAATTCTCTACAGGTCCCATAAGCCTAAGATCAAGGTTTGAGCTGGCTTGCAAGTTTAGAGCCAAGTAAGTATCGAATTCCAAGTTTATTTAGGTTATTGGCAGACTCCACTTCCTTGTGGCTGTTAGTCTCAGACCACATTTCCGTGTTGGCTGTCATTGGAGGTCACTCACTACTTGGAGAGGTTGCTTTCATTTCTTCTCATGTGCCCTCCTCAAACTGGCAACAGTGCCTCAAGTCTTTCTCATCTCCTTGTTGTTCTCTTCTGCCAACAGATGGAGAAAGTTCGGTGCTTTTAAGGACTCACATAATTAGATTAGATCCATCCAGATGTCCTTTTTCTTTTGCCCTTTTTATTAGTTCTTTGAGAATTTTCTACAATGTATTTTGATCACATTTACTTCCCTTCCCCCAATTCCTCCCAGATTGTCCCCTGTCCCATTTTGGTCCACTTTTTTTTTTTTCTAAAAGCACTATCAAGTCTAATTTGTGTGGTCCACATGTTCATGAATGTGTGACTTTTTACTGAAGTACTGTTGACCTACCAGGGTCATATCTCAACAGAAAAGTAACTCTTCCTTTCCATCAACTATCAATTGTTAAGAGCTCCCCAGATAGTAGTGAGACTTTATGTGCACTTCCCCTTTCCATATTGAGAGTTGGTCTGGCTTGAACTTACACAGGCCTTGTGCATGCTGTTATCACCACTGAGTTCTTATGTACAACTGCTCTGCTGTGTCCACAATCTACTGTTTTGTTATAGTCATCATTTGTTATAGTTAAGAGCCTCTGGCTCTTAATGATTTCTGAGCCTTGGGAGGAGGGATATGATGTAGATGTCCCATGTAGGAATGAACGCTCCACAATCTCTTGTTCTCTTAACTTTGTCTTGTTTTGGTCTCTGGGTTAATCAGTATCTACCTCAAAAAGAAGCTTCTCTGATGACAGTTGAGAGATGCAATAACCTATGGTTATAAAGAACAAGTCATTAGGAGTTAGTTTAGGAGGTTCTCCCCTAGGCCTTATAACCTTTCTAGCTTCAGGTTCCAGTAATAGTACTAAGGTATGGGTCTTATCTTGTGGAGCAAGCCTTAAACCCAATCAGAAAGTGTTCGGTTACTTCTATGACATTTTTGTCACTATTGTCCTAATGCTTCTTTCTGTCTTTCCAGGACAGTCATTATTGTAGCTGTTGGAGGTTGGAGATTGGCAGCTTTTCTTATTACTTTTCTCCTCAAGTGTTTATAGCAGCTTCTAGCCTCTGACAGCTAGCCAGTATGAACCTTGCTTTCAGGTGAGTATTAACTTGATTTCTCCATGTTCTGTGACTCAGGTAGTGTGGTGTCTTCAGCAATAGGGTATTACTATCAAGTATGGAAGATAACTAAGATAACTGGCAATGTTTGGGGAGTCAATAGGACCTCGTGGACCAACAGCACCAAAAGGGGTAACTCATTCCTGACACCAGGGCTTTTATTTGCTAGCTTGTGATGTCTAGTAGGACCATTGTCATCCAACTGTAGGATCTATTTAGACTCATTTTATATATTCGTATATATTTCAGGAAGCTTCTATAGCAATAAGTTTCTATATGACATTCTGGAAAGATCTTTAGTGTTAGCTATCCCTTGGCTTATTTCCTCTTATCTTCTGCCCTCCTATCCCCCCAAAAGATTTAACCTATCCATTGTTTCACTTTCTCCTTTCTCTAAAAGCCCCCAATCCCCTCTAAGCCCTTTCTACCTTCCTGACCTTTATAGATACTTCAAACAAAACACACATATCTGAAGATTCAAATCTAACATTCACAAGCAAGATAAAAATATGTAATATTTTTCATTCTGGATGATTTTTTTCTAGCTCTGTCAACTTATCTTAAGATTCCATAGTCTCATGGTTACTTTACAGCTGAATAATATTCCATGGTACAATGTACCACAATTTCATTATCCATATATCAGCTGATCAGATCTCTTTTTACGGTGGTAATATACACAAAATATTCCATTTACTCCATTTACATGTTAAATAAGTTATGCTGTTATGTAACCATTGCCAAAGTCTGCTTTAGAAAATTTTTATTCTCCTAAAGCGAAACACTGGACCCATTAAAAAAAAAGATACAAATAAAACCTGTAGTACTTTACTTTCTGTTTCCATGATAAAGACCATTATCAAAAGCAACTTGGAGCAGAAAAGGTTTATTTCATCTTTTTTTCCATTAATTTACTTATTTATTCATTTTACATCCTCATTGATGTTCACTCCTCCCAGTCCCCCTCACAAAAACAAGCACCTTCCCCTTCCCCCTCTCCTTTTCCTCTGAGAGTGTGGAGGTACCCCTGGGTATCCTCCCACCCTGGGACATCAAGTCACAGCAGGACTAAGCACATCCTCTCCCACTGAGGCCAGACAAGGCAGCCCAGTTAGGGGAATGGATTTCACACACAGACAACAACTTTAGGGACAGCCCCTGCTCCAGTTGCTGGGGGACCCAAATGAAGATCAAGCTGCACATTTGCTAAATATGTGCATGTGGATGGGGGCTAGGTCCAGCCCATGCTTGCTCTTTCATCCTCTCTCGGAGCCCTCAAGGGTCCAAGTTAATTGACTGTTGGCTTTCCTGTGAAGTTCCTATTCCCTCTGGATTTTTCAATCCCTCCCACAACTCTTCCATAAGACTCCCTGAGTTCAGTCCAATACTTAGCTGTGGGTGTCTGAATCTGTTTAGGTTAGCTGCTGGGTGGAGCCTCTTCAGAGAACAGTCATGCTAGGCTCCTGTCTACAGAGTATCATTAATAGATAGTGTCAGGGATTGGTGCTTGCCTATGGGATGGGTCTAAAGCTGGGCCAGTTATTGGTTGGCCATTCCTTCGGTCTCTGCTCCATCTTTTTTCTATATTTCTTGTAGATAAGACAGATTTTGGGTTGAAAGTTTTGTGGGTGTGTTAGTGTCCTTATCCCTCCACTGGGAGTCCTGCCTGGCTACAGGAGGTGGCCCCTTCAAGTTCCATATCCCTAGGCTTATTTCATCTTATAAGGGATTACATTCCTGCACAAAGGGAAACAAAAATAGGAACTCAAGTAGGGAAGAAACCTCGAAGTGATATATAATCTCTCTCTCTCTCTCTCTCTCTCTCTCTCTCTCTCTCTCTCTCTCTCTCTCTTTCCCCCTCTCTCCCTCCCTCCCTCCCTTCCTCCCCCCATGTGTGTGTGTGTGTGTGTGTGTGTGTGTGTGTGTGTGTGTGTGTTGAGACAAGGTTTCTCTATAGACCAGACTGGTCTCAAACTCACAAAGATGTTTCTGACTCTGCCTCCTGAATTCCTGAGTGCTATGATTAAAGGCGTGTACCACCACCACATGACATATATATGTTTTTATTAAATTTTTCACTTAGCATAATGTTTTACAGGTTTGTCCATGTTGTAGCATGTATCAGGGGCTCCCTTTTTAAGAGCAAATGGGCCATGAAATAGAATGACTGTAAGAGACATAGTTTACCACATGCATAGATTCCAGGAATTAGTACTTGGAATCTTGGGAATTTTCTTAGAAATTATGTGTATTTCAGTCTCTGCTCCAAGGATGTGGAATAACCCCAGAGTAAAGGGGAAGACTGTCTGGAGAAGAGAAAGCATGTAGTGGCTGGAATGGAGAAGAATCTGGGCAGTGCAGGGGGCTAAGCCACTCATCTGTTCCGCATGCCTACATTGTACAAGGTGCTGATGCTGAGTTTACAAACTGAGAGATAAATGTATTTTTTTTTTGTTCATTTTACAGAGGCAAACAGGCTTAGAAACTTATCCATGGCATTACAACCTCTACAAAGAAACACGAATTTGACTGCAGGCTGGAATTGCCTCCTAAGTCTGGAAATAAGACAATGCCTAATCTTTGAGGACACAACCAGGTGGTTTTTGTACTTATTTCTAACCAAGCCCTGCCTCTGGGATCTGTAAATATGCCAGCACAGTAGATGTGACTGCTATGGTCTGAAAGCTATTTCCCATCTAAACCCATTGCTGGTGCCCCGACCTTCAGTGTGGAGGTTAGATGAGGTTATAAGGACTAGACTATCATCTGGTATGACAGGTGCCTTTGTAGAAGAGGAAGGGACACCAGATCAGCCTTTATAACACATGAAATTTTGATGAGAAGACATCAGACTAGAAGCCTGAAAAATTCTTCCAAGAAGAACCCAACTGCCCAGTACCTTGAGTGTGGCCTTACAGTCCCCAGAAGAGTAAGAAACTAATATTCTGTTGTTTCAGCGATATAGTTTGGAGTACTTTTGTTATGGCAACCCAAGCTAACTACTTCAGTGGTCATGATACACAGCAGCAGAAAACAAGACAGAAAAGAAGTTCCCAGCCCACTGTGCAATCTTTGCACATTGCATTTGACCTTTCTAGCTTTCACTGAGGGCCAGTCTGGGTGTCCTGCACGGTTGGATTGTGAGGTCTGGAAGGAATGGGGGAAAGGGCTAGTGTCTGAGGCCCTGGCTGGTTTGGTGCAGCTGTCCGTGGACAGGGCAAAGTTGTGAGAGCAGCTGGCACTCTGGGTGCAAGGCCACCACCCGAAGTGAGGCCAAGAAAGTTGCAAAGGGAATTAGCTACAGCTGAACATCTGCAGCAAGAAGGGCAAGTGCATAGTGCCATCAATGTGCAATTCATTTGTGATTGTGAACAGCATATTTGGGATGTGACAGCAGAGTGCAGGGTCAAGCAGCCAGCAGAGCTGGGGTGGTTTGGAAGCAGTTCAAGACTCTGAACTGAAAAGTCATTTTTTGGGGAAAGACCATGAGCATCTGTTTCAACTCTGAGACTGGCTCCTCTGTCCTGATGTTGCTGCTTTCTTTTGTCAGACTATGTAGGTCTAAGCTGTGGCCTTTGGGAAGCTCTCAGTTGTTTAATGGCATCTCAGCCTTGGGGCTGTGCATTAGTTATCCACCATTGTGTAACAAATTACCATACATCTAATGACTTAAAACAGCAGGACTTCTTGGCTCATGGTTTTCATGCATCAGAAATCTGGGCACAGCTTAGCTGGTTCTATGCTCAGGTCTCCCTAAGTTAAAATCAAGGTGTCTGCAGGGCTGCAATTCAAATCTGGTTGCTGGCAATGTTCAATTTCTTGTGATTGTAGGACTTAAGCCCCCATTTTCTTGCCAGCTGTTGGTCAAGGATTGCTCTCATCACTAGGGGTCAACCTGAGGTCAGTGTCGTGAAGATCTTGCCATAAGTAATTCTAAAGAAATATGATTACTTCTCCAGTGTCGAAAACAGTTTCTCCTTCCTTCCCCTTCAATCTATTCTGTGTGATGTACGGGTGTCCTAGGGTTACCTTTGCTATGATGAAACACTATGACCAAAATCAAGATGGGGAGAAAAGGATTTATTTGGCTTACACTTCTACATTGTTGTCTGTCACTGAAGGAACTTAGAACAGGAACTCAAACAGGCAGGAACCTGGAAGTAGGAACTGATGCAGAAGTCCTGGAGGAGTACTGCTTGCTGGTATTCCTTACTCACATGCTTTCTTAGAGAACCTAGGACCACCAGCCGAGGGATGGTATCACCCACAATGGACTTAGCCCTCCCTCCATCAGTCACTAATTAATAAAATGCTCTATAGGCTTGCTTATAGCTGGATCTTGTGACACATCTTCTCAACTAAGCCTCCCTCATCTCTAATGACTCTAGCTTGTGTCAATTTGACATAAAACTAGCCAACCCAGCAATTGTGTGTATGCCATGACACACATGTGAAGGTTACAGGGTAATTACAATAAGTGGTTGACTCCTTTCATCTTTCTCAGGAATCCAACTTGGTAATCAGACTTTCATGTCAAATGCCTTTACCCACTGAGCCTTCTCTATGGCCCCACCAATAGTCGCATCTTATAAAATTATACTACACTATTATACCCTAGAGATGGCACTGATAAATTCTATGCTATTTTACCATATGCAGATTCCTGAAACCACCAACAAATGCAGTTAAGATTCAGAACTGATCCCGTCATTAAAGGTTACCTCGTACTACCACAAACTATAATCGTTTTATTTTGAGAATGGTATATACCATGCAATATGTGGCCTTTTTGTGAATGACTTTTTGTCCACTCAGCATAATGCCTTTCAGTCTCATCTGTGTGTTTGTATCAACAGTTCATTTCTTTTCTTTTTATTGTTGGGTAGTATCCCATATTATGAATGTATAAGTTTTTAATCAGTGACCTAGTAAGGAACATTTTAGTGGTTTTAATTCTGGCCATTGCAAATAAAGACTCTATAAGTACACGTGTGAAGATTTTTGTGTCAGCATAATTATTTGTTGGTCTGTAATAAATGTTCAAGAATGTTAAAGGGACTTGGGACAGCTCAAGAATGGTGAGTATGAAGAGCATGGCTCGGGCAGGCCTCCTTCTTCCTCATTCCCTCAGCCTTTCGAAAATCCATTAGGTTACATTACTAAAACTACCTACAAATGCCTGCTCCCATATTTGTCCACTTCCTCCTCCTGAGGCTGACTACCAAGGTCTAGCTATCAAAGAATTGAAGTCCCTTTGGCTCACCTAATTAGTATGCCCAATTAAAATTAAACACCTCATTCTCACATGAGGTTTCCCCTTGTACCTTTATAAACTGTCATTGTCCGATGTACCACCTCTGTCCCTTCTCTATACAGAGGCACTTCTTTGTCCTACTCTGGGACAAATACTCCTGCCCCCTTCCCTTGCCCCATTTCTCCCCTCTCCTTTGTGACCTTCCCCTTCTCTCTTTTCCTCTGTTTCTTGTCGTTGCCCCTTATCCCTGCCCTCTGTCTCTCTGGGGCAAATAAATCTCTTCTGTGTTGAGAATTTAATCTTGGAGATCCTGAGCCTATTATTTTTTCTTTAAACCAAAATTTTAGGTTATGTGGTAAGTAGAAGTATAGTTTTAAAGAAACTGGTCCAGTGCTCCCCAGATTATACATTTATATTCCTACCAGTAAAGAAAGTGTGATGCTGTTTCTCACATCCTCACCAGTATTTGAGGTTGCCACTATTTCTTTCAGCCTTTTAGATAGGTAGCTTTAATTGGCAGTTCCCTAACAGATAGCAGTAGTGAGCATCTTTGCACTTACATAGTTCCCATCTGCAGATTCTCTTCAGTGACATGTTCCTTCATGCCTTTCCCTTATTTTCTAATTGGGTTGTTTATCTGTTTACTGTTATATTTTGAGACTACTGTGTGTAGTCTAGATAATGACTGTTATCAAATACATATTTTAAAAATATTTTTTTCTTGAGATAGCTTCTTTTCTCCCTCTTAGCAGAAGAGTGTGCCAAATTAAAAACTGTATTTAAATTTTTAAATTTTTATTTGTTTTGGATATGTGCATGTGTTTGTACTATGCATGTGAGTGTGGGTGCACCTGTGCAGTAGTACGTATTGAAGTCAGAAAACAACTTTTGGGAGTTCTCTCTTTCCATGTGGACGCCAGGAATTGAAACCAAGTAGTTAGGCCTGCATTACTGGTGTTCTTACCTGCTAAACCATCTTGCTGCCCACAAAAACTTGTGATTTTAATGTTGTCGGCTTTATTACTTATCTCTCTTATGAGTTATAGTTTTCATATCAAACCTAAAAGTGCTTCATGAGTTCTTATATTTTAAAGATTTCCTATGTTTCCTGTGTTTTATGGTTTTACACTTCTTATTTAAATCTATACTCCCTTTTGAGCTGAGGGTTAGTTCTTATTTCCTTTTGGTTTGGTTTGGTGTTAAGGATTAAATCCAGTACTTTGTGCATGCTAACAATGTTCTGCTATTGAAAACTAACTGTCATGCCACAGGTCTGTAGTTCCAGCAACTGCGAGAGATGGAAGCAGAAAGATCAGGAGTTCAAGGTTATCTCTGGCTGCATGAGATTTTGTCTTAACAAAACCACAGAATATACTTTAACTTTGAGCTGTATCCTAGCATATCCCCCACCTTTCAATTAGTTTTTATATAAGGTGTTAACTTCATGAACAGTTTTATCATTTGCCTATGGCTATCTAAATGCAGCAACATTATTTGTTGATTTTAAGGACTCACATGATTAAATTAGACCCACTCCATTTAAATAATAATTGCCATTTATTTTAAGCTCAAAGTCAACTGATTATGGACCTTAATCACACACAAAACACCTCTTTTCCCATATAACAATCTAATAATATGAATTACTGTCCATTATATTTATGGGTATCACTTTGGCTTGAGGGGAGGAGATGATGCAAATTATAATGTTAAGGGGGAAAGCCATCGTGAAATTCTGCATGTCACAGGCTGTGAACCTTCTGCTCATACTTTTTCTACCTCTAGGAAGATAAGTGGCTGCTTCTAGAACTATTTGTACCAAGCAAATCTGATGGGGGGGAGGGGAAGCATGTTTGGGGGTGGGTGAGAGTAAAAGCCACTGCCACTACAAGAGACTTTTCTTGGAAATAGAGTTGGGAGTTGAGTGTGGTTGCACACTTGTAATACTAGCACTTAGGAGGCTGAGACAGATGGATCATGAGTTTGTTTGAGGCCAGCTTGGGTTACATATTCTTCTTCAATAAAGAGAGGGGGTGGGGAGAGAAAGAGAAGGGAGGGAGGGAGAAAAAGAACCCTTAGATTAGTTAACTCATGGCAGAAGAAGCCCATCATAGTCCTCACTGACATCTGATTATTTTGCAGTTTGCCTTCTAAACTTTACCCAAGACAATGTTCTTACATTAACATTAAATTAGTAAGGAGCGTTTGGAGAACAAAGCCATGGCTTTTTGTTTGTTTGTTTGTTTGTTTGAACTATGGGTTTTTTTTCTATCTTCTCTGAGACTCCTATAATGTCTCTTCTGCTGAAAAAAACCAAGATTGTGGAAGCAAATGCCAACCCAAATTTTGTATCTAAAGATCAAGCAGGCCAGCAACAACAGAGTTCCTGGAGCAGAGAGTTCTCTGATTTTTTATCTGAGGTACTAGGAGTGAAACCTAAGGTTTCTTGTGCTTTCCTCAGCCCAAACATTCTGGCTCTTGAGTAGAACATCAAGTTGTAATGGTGACATCAAGCTGTAATGTCCTTTCAAGCTGGGGGCCACTGGAAGATTGTACAGAGTAAAATGGCTGAGGAAGCCAAGAAAAATCCAAATGAAGAATTTGGGTGAGAAGTGTAAGGATGTAAGAAAAAAGCAGGTAGAAGAAACACACTTGAAATGGATGGGACCCCAGATCAGTTTCTCAGTCCTCTGTGATGTGGGCAATAGAATGAGAAGCACAGGAGTCTCATAGCATCACAAACATTCTTCTATTCTCTCACCTCTGGCCTGCTCTGTGACATCTCCTCTCAAGCTGTCATTACCAATGCAAATGGAGCCTCTGGGCACAGCAGTGTGCCAGTCCTGGTTCCAGTATATGCTATGAAAATGAAATTTAAAGGTCAGCCGACTTCCCTGCACTCAAAAGCTCCTCTTAAGTGTTCATGGTCCACCTTCCACGCTAACAGTTGAAATTAGGTTCATTCGGTAAATATGTTTCCTGCACCACCCTGGAGCTCCTCCCAACCAAAGCTGCACAGGGTCTCTGAATGGGGTGGGGGTACATTAGCCTAATCCCTGCAGCTGCTTCCCTTCCACTGATGTGCACTGCTGTGTGGTCTTTTCTGTCTTTTATACCCCCCATTTCATCTGAGGCTATCATCCATCCTACTGCTCCATCTGCTCAATGTTTATTCATTTTTGAGAATTTCATACCTTTATAGAGTGCATTTTGCTCATATTCATCTTCTACTCCCCCCTTAACTCCTTCCATATTCCTTTCCCCTCTTCCACTCCTTTCCAACTTCATGTCTTCCTTTTAAATTTGTTATAACCTACCAAGTTCAATGTCTTATGCTCATATACTCAGAGGTGTGAGGCCACCCAATGTAGCATGGTCGACCTACCAGGGACCATATCCTTAAAGAAAACTGACTTTCCATCTCCCAACAGCTGTGACTATCAATAGCTCCTTATCAAAGGGTAAGAGCTCATGAGCTCCTTCCTAATCTGTGTTGAAATGTTGACTGTGTGGATTGTAAGCAGGTCCTGTGCAGACAACCACTGGTTCTTAAAAGTTTTCAGGTTCTTCCTCTGAGATGAAGCCTGAGTTTTGTGTGGAGGGAGTGTGGTATAAATAGCCTATTTATGGCCAAGCACTCAAAATACATTCTTTGCTTTCATCAGATGTGAGTGCCTGCATTAACCCAGGGGGATAGCAGGAAAATGATTATATGAAGGTACAAGGGGCAATAATGGAGTTTAAATGGAGAGGAGGATGGGGATGCAGAGCAGAGGGGGAGGTAAAAGGAGGCAAAACTAACCCATATACTTGGTTCTATAAAGTAATTTAATTAGAACTATCTTACATAAGGGGATTTTATCTCTCTCAAAAATCACAGGTTGACCCTCTGCCAGGTGTGGGGCATCTCCCCTCCCATTGTTGGTGAAAGGTGTACTGAATACCCCCAAAACAATATAGAATTTTGCCATTACTCTTGATTGCCCACCAGAACCAGTTGAAGATGCCACTGATGGGATAACTGACCCCCAGTGTATAGTATCAAATGGCTATATTGTTGTGCACCTGTATTTTTCTATTGTTAATTGCTGTGCTTGGCAGAGCCAAGTGCTGGCCGGATATTTAGTATTGTCATTTCTATGATTGTTACATGCTTTTTTTTATGTAAATGCTTGTCCTGTTCTTCCCTACCAACCCAAAAGATGATACTCTGAGACTATCTCATTATAAAGCAAGCTTCCCTGATGAAGGGTGTTTCTGTGTCTTTATTATTATTAATCCTTAGTTGAGACCTCAACCCTCCCCCACAGTATACCATCCACCTTTGTCCCAGGACATAGTGAAATCAAGCTGATACTGACTAGGAAGCTTCCTTCTTTTCAGATAATTTCCATAGTACTAGGAGGTGCTATGTAGGTTGCTGGGGGTGGTGGTGGTGGCTACACATAGTCTTTAACAGTCTTACTCAGCTGTGAACCCTACGAAATTCAATAATGACAAGCATGACAAGAGAGCCCCATGGGTGCAATATATATGACGGTGGTAACCAACCACTTTCTGACTGAATTTAAGGCCCACTCCACAGGAAGAAACACATGCTGTAAATCATACTGTAAATCTGGTCAACAACCTGTAGTTAGGGAGCTCATGGGCCTCAAAGAATGAAGCTACTATTTTGACACAATCATATAATATCAACATATCCTCTAAATTCCTATCTCTCTACTCATAGATTGGTACAACTTATCAACAAATTGTCAAGGCAGGGTTATATCCTTCTCTATTCAAATTCTTCTTGAAGCATTGGCTGATTTCTCTCACTGTAGGTGGTTCGTTCTACTCCTATTTTCTAGCTCAGCCATTTCTAACCTGAAATTACTTGGAATCATTTTAGAAAGTATGACTGCTTAGAGCTAGCTCAAGCCAGTTGAATCTGCTTCTTCAAGGCTACAAGTTGTCCATGACTTTCTAAGTTCTAAAAGGATGCTAGTGTGCCAGGGTTACAAGGATGTTTTTTAAGCTTTCTATTGCCAATTCCACCTTGGTCCATAGTGGTTCCAGCTTGGTCACATAGTGCTTCAAGTCTGAAGAGTCGTATCTCTTCTACACTTTAGGAAGACAACCTACTGCCTACTATCACACAACAGACTCATCTAGAATTTTACTGCCTCAAAGTTTTGATATCTCAAGAATAATAGATCAATCTTCTGGATTTGTTACTTCCCTTCTTTTCCATCTTAGTAAAATTTCAGACCTTTGACTGTGCCCCTCTCCCCAACTTTCAAACCTTTGACTGTGCCCCTACCTCCAACTTTCAGACCTTTGATTGTGCCTCTATCCCCAACTTTCAGACCTTTGACTGTGTTCCATCCCCAACCTATCCTGACTCCCAGGGTTGATTATTCTCATCACTAAAGCTTTACCATTTATCTTTTTTTTAACCTTAAAAATTCCTAACCTTGAATCAAGATGGCAGACAACCTTCATGTTCTTTGGGTAGAATGTCTGAAGAAAGCTGGATATCATTAGAATGAGTGTGACTACAAATATGTATGTGGTTTTTAATTTTAGTTTATAAACATAGTTTACCCCATGAGTTATATTCTTCCCTTCTTTGTGTCTCTGTTGGTCTCTCTTTCTCCTCCTCTTATATTCCTTGGTCACTATTTTAGACCCTTGCACCTTTGTAAGTAGCAGCCATAGTTAAGAAGTACCTTTCCAGAACTACAAGCTTTTTTTCTTCTCCCACTGTCCTTTCCTTTTTCCTTTTACTCCTTTCTTGTACAAGGTTAATTATTCTTCCCATTTTGTGGAATATGTCATTGTGTAGTTTCCTTTGTTGAATCATCAACCTCTGTGAGCTCCATCTTCTAGTAACTGAGTGTGTGCACACACACGCACATATATCTCCTATCTCCTAAAAATTCTCTCTTGAGCTTATATTTCCCTTCAGCTACCATCTTCATTTATTGGAGCCCAATTAGTCTAACTCATTGTCTCCATGTCTTCACTTTTCAGTTATATTTCAACCTAATGCTATGGGTTTCCCCATGGTCGAAGAACTGCAGAGGCAATGGTTAAGCCAGCACCCATTCAGTTCAGACCTTTGTTGTTTTATGTACACCACCTGTGCTAACCACTTCAGCTTTTAAAAATACTCCATAAACATCTGTGATTCTCCTGTACCATGGCTCATTCCCATCTCCCTACCTCTTTCTTCTAAATCTTCATTACCATACCATGTACAGTTCTTTATGCATTTTAAAGGCTGGAAAATTTGAGAGTT
The DNA here is from genome assembly GCF_963924665.1 of Micromys minutus. Taxonomy (NCBI): domain Eukaryota; kingdom Metazoa; phylum Chordata; class Mammalia; order Rodentia; family Muridae; genus Micromys; species Micromys minutus. The sequence continues at coordinate 46,152,346 of NC_137970.1, read as the reverse complement.
GTCATGTACTCTTTTCTGCATATATTTCCTCCAAAGACAACCTCATAGTGAGGATTACCAACATCTTTCTTTTAGGTTAAGTCTCTGGGCTGAACTCTAGGCTTAGGCATCTTCTATTTTTTTTCTCCTCCACTTCCTCAACTTCTATGTGCTCCCAACCAAGGTTTCTCATCTTCCGGAATCTTCTACCATAATACTACAGAAACAAAATCCTATGTTCCTTATCTTTGCTGATGACACCATTGTTGTGTTTTATAAAAATAAAGGAGAGAGAGAGAGAGAGAGAGAGAGAGAGAGAGAGAGAGAGAGAGAGAGAGAAGAGGAGTAGAGACTGGCCATGAACAAGTGGAGAGAAGGAGGGGCAAGAGGACAGAGCAAGAGAGAGGAGAGTGAGCCACCCCTTTTAGTCATGCTGTTGCCAGGTAACTGTGGGGCAGAGCTTAGACAAAATGCTAACAACCATCATTAACAACAGAAACAGCTTTAGCTATCTCAGAATGGTCTCTCTCATCCTTAATCTCCACTTGCAATTAGTCAAGTCCCCCCTGCCATTTTTTCATTTCCTTTATTTCCTAAATCGCCTCGACTTTTCTCCATTGCCTTCATTGAGTGTGAGGATGGTGACACCACCTACACACTTGTCTCTATATCTGCCATTTTGTTCTACCATGATATTTCTGCAAAGCAGCTAGAGTGATTAAGGCCTCTAGAATGGCACTTGAAATATAGTAGGTATTTATTGAAATCCCAATGGATGAATGAATGTCCAAATTCTCTCTGGAAGGCATTCCAAAACTGTTCCTATTCTGGTGCCTGCCCCTGACATGTGGATCTTAGATAAGAAAATATCTCAGTCTGGGTCTTTGACTCAAGATGGCATACTTCTTTAACTTGAGCTCAGCTGCTTTGCTTTCAGCCTCCTTGTATGGAAATCTTAGAAACCTTCTCATTGAGATCATTTGTAAACAGACCAACTGGATAGACAAAAGGACCTCTACTCTTCATTTCCCTTGAGCTAATTCCATGGTCTTAGATAGTAATGGAAGGAAAGAGCTAAGGTCTCTGTCACTTGAGAATGTGTGAGAATTCAGACTGTAAGTACATTTAGTAATTCATTCAATTACTTGGCTCCAGGATCTGTTCTACACCTTGGGGTATGACAGTGGGCTCATTGCCTTCAGGAGACTTGATGGACAGTGTCAGAAAATGTTTGACACAGTGGAAAGTATAGGGGTATATATAAGCCTGTGTCAGTATAACCTGGATGGAGGAAGGGTGAAATGCCTTCCCTATTGGAGGAGAATGGCCAAAACGTTGCTCTAGGATGTGCTCTGACCATGAGACTACCAAAGTAGTGGGAAATCATGACATGGTGGGCAGATGGGGTGTCCTGAATCTATAGAGTTACTGTTTCAGCCCCTTACTTCTTGCTTTAAGTATATCTTGGTGAAACAACCATTGACATCTTTTTGGATGCCTAGAATGTAGTCAAGCCAACCTTCCTGGCTGTGCCCAAGACAGGAAGTGCCAATTCTTGTTGTTGCTTTGTTTTTGTTTTGAGAAAGGGATAATATGTGGACATTTCTCAGGATTCTTTGTATTCTGAGTTTTCTCCCACCAACTCCTAGCTGTTTACTAGTGACTCATTCTGATGTTCCCAAAGGATGTCCTTTCATCCAAACCCTTTGACAGTGCTTGAAAAACCACTTTAAGTCATAGCCTATTGCTGCCAACATGGTCAGTAGAGAAGGGCTGGCCCTTCACACAGCTCCTGACCAATAAGGATAAGGCAAGCAGTAGGGAATCCAGTCATCAAAGGTTGCTACTGAGAAATCAGGTCCTTTGACCCCCTGTCTTCTTCCTGGGGTGGTGGATGTGGGAGTCTGCTGGGATGGCCTTCTCCTGAGTCCCTCCCTCCCTTGCCTCCTCCCTTTCTGGGCAGGGCTGTACCAGACCAAGAAGACACTGCCCCAGGGGCTCGTAATCTGAGTGAGACAGTCCAATTATGTACAATTTATGGAGCTCAATTGGAGTGAGTTCAGAAAAGAGCAACCTGAACAATTAAGGGACCGGAGGGCTCGGCTTCTGGGGCAAGATAAAAGGCAGGAGGTCTCAGGCAGCCCCAGTGGTTTCAGGATAGTGAGGGTGAAGGGGGAGGGCCAGCAAGGATGTCTGCCAGCAAGGGAGTGTTAACAGGGCCAACACCTGGGAGCGAGGGGGGTGGACGAGCAGGAACAAGGCAAGGGATGTGAGCCCCCAGGAAGTGTGGCCAAGAGGCTTGGAGCACAGACCCAGGTGCTAGGAGCCAAGGCATGTTGAGCAAGTAGTAAATTTTGGCTTTCCTGGCCCACGTTCTGGCTTGAGGGAATCCCAGGAAGCCCTGGAGAGTGGAGCTGGCAGCAGGATGGTGCCTTGACAGAAAAAAAAAAAAACCTAGATTGGGGCCTAGTAAATGCTCAGGCTCCATAAGCAGGCCGCATGATGTAGAAAACACGATGGTTAAGAAGTTCTGTAATATGGAGAAGGAGGAGGCCTGTTTCACTCTTGACCATACCTGTGCCAGGCTGTGTGATTTGGGGAAAGTCCTTTCCTGTGAGTCGGATTCCTTCTCTGTCAAAAAGGATTGAACTCTCTTTTTATGATGAAATCATACATAGAATCCTACTCTGTAAAAGAGAGAAAACAATACTTGATTAATAGAAGGGTGCCCATTGCGTTCACATTTATGTCAAACAGACCCATGGGGGGCATTTATGAACTCAGTAGCTTGAAGTCTAATGTTCCAGTGCTCACTTACTACATAAAATCTACCCCTAACATCCAAGGGCAACCTCAGAACTCTGGGAGAAATCCATGTACAAGGTTATTTCTCTAGAACACTTCCAATTATGATGCCTTCAGAATGAATACTGTGTGTCCTGAAAGGGTAGATACTGTCTTCTTTCCCTTGCGTTCACGGTGCCTTGGGATCTTTTATGCCTGCCTTGGGGCATGGCTCAACTGCATCCAATTGAACTGAGGGCCTCTGATCTGGCAAAAGACAATTACCAGAGGCATGCCATTTGACTATTTGACTATTTCAGTGTTCCCACCCAGATGGCTCTAGATTTTTGTTTTGTGTCTTTTGTTTGTTTGGTTGGTTTTTTTTTTTTTTTTGTAGGAAAGGACTCACAGCAGCCAGGTCCCTGGCTGCACTGTGAGTGACACCTTTTCTTGTTGGTTACAGTCTCCAGAAGTTTCACAATTGTGTGTCAAAGAGGTGGCCCAAACCAAAGAGTTTTAGAGGTTCAGTAAAGCCATCCTAACCAAAAAGAAGAAATTAGCGGGATAAGACGTTCAAACACCACACTTAGCCATAGGGTACTGTGTGTAAACGGCATTACCAAGCAAAGCTCTGGATAGTACAGGTTCTTGGTTGTTTCTTGCAGGGCCTTCCTTGAACGGTGTATAAATCCAGGTCTTCTTGGGAAAATATTAAAGAGGGCTTAACAGAATTAGAAAAATAAGGAACATTTTTGTTAGGTTAATGGTGCAAAATTCAACAGTAATATGAAGGAAATTGTTTAAAAAGAACACATGATGTATGCTTGTATTTTTTATTCCTTTCCTTTACAAATGTAAAAGTGTCTTGACATACTGTCATTCATATTCTTTAAAGTGGCTGTATAATAAGCCATTTTATATATGCATCAAAATTTATTGAACCTATCTTCTTTTGATGAAATCTAAGTTCCAGTAATATATATGACTGATGATCTTACCACAACTATTATTATATACACATCATCCAACAGAGGTGTAAGCATGTAAGCACATCTCATGACAGAGTACTTGGCTAGCTTCCAAAGTTAACTGTGAGGTGGCAGGGCACAGTGCTCTGGAATTCTGTGGCTTCATTTTCCTACCCTTTCCCAGTTTTGCTGCTTTCCCAGATCTTTGGTCTGCTGAAGCTCAGTGGCTTCCTGGGACTTGATGAGAAATGGAGCCAAAAGCTCAGATCGCCTGGTAGGGAGTCTCTTGGGATATACCCACTCACTAGCAATTACAGATTGGTGACACTTTTTTTTGTTACTGTTGTTCCTTGAACCACTTGAAGCAGTGGCCAGAGATGGCAGACTACTTTTAGAAGCCAGGCAGATAATGAAAAATCCAGGAAGCCAACTTCATAGAGGATGACAGATGGCAACTGACACCTAGTTTCAACAAAGGACCAAAGGGGAAGGTGTGACAGTGGGACTGACTTCTAGAGCTGACTCAATTCTGGCTGCCAACATTGCCACCTATTAATGGATACACCAGGAATTTGGCTTTAAATGAACTCTCCCCAGCATGTACAGAAAAATAATAGAAAGTGCATAAGCTCTGAGTACTTACTATGTGTCAGGCAGTGTTCTAAGAGCTTGGACAGAAGCTCCACCACTAATCAAGAAGCTATTTGGAATTGATACCTGCTGGGAAAGGCAAAATCAGTTTTCACTGGATATTTCATTCAAAATCTAGGACAGACCCCAAGCCCAGGAGTCTTCTCTTTTAGAAGCCAGGCAGATAATGAAAATCCAGGAAGTCAACTTCATATAGGTTGGTCAACATAAAATGGACTTCATGTTGTTGATGTTTTGCTTTGTGAGCATTTTGTTTCCTTTTGGCTTCTTTTTTTGTCTTTCTGTTGTTTTTAATTTGATTTTATTTTTAATGTTGTAGGCAGGAGAGAGGGAGGGAGTGAGGAAGAGAGAGAACCTAAGTTTGGGTGGTAGGAAGGATCTGGAGAAATAAGCAAAAGCATGATCAAAATATATAATAATGATAGTATTGATTGTAACCCAGGGAGATACAGTACTATTGTTTATCTCTGTATTACAGATGAGTTAGGGGAAGGCTCAGATAATTCAAGTAACCTCCACAGAGTCATTCAGATCAAGTGGCAGACTCAATGCAACCTTAGGCTATGTTCTTAACAATTACAATATGCAACCACTTACTGTAGTCCCCTAAGTGATACGTGAATACTGAAGAAATCAACATTACCAAGCCCGATTAAATGTTGCTGGAAGCCTCCTGGAGTGTCCTTGCTTTACTCTGGAATGAGGCTGTTGTCATAGATGGCCCTAAAAATCTCAACTCTAGCTGACTTCGCTTGCTAGCATTCCTGCCTAGACAAGGTCTGGCTCAGGAGGAAGCCTTTTTTAACCTGCCATTTAGTCATTCTGCCTTCTGTTTCAATTGCTTTTGAGAATAAGGTGAAGGCATAGAGCTGGGTCCGTTGACCTAGCTTTGGGATCTCAAGAGGCTTCAATGTTAGAGGTAGAAAGATGCTGACACTTGATTACTTTCTAATTCTTGGCCTCCTCCTCCTTTTCCTCCTCTTCTTCCTCCTCCCCCTCCTCTTCCTCTTTTTTGGTTGTGCTGGGGATGGAACTCTTTACATCTTTAACTTTTGGGGTTGGGGGAGAAGGTTTTTCTAGGTAGTCCTGTCTAACATGAGCCTCACTAGGTAACCCAGGCTGACCTCAAATTTGCAGTGATCTTCTTGCCTCCCAAGTGCTGGGATTACAGGCATGTACCACCACGCCTGGCTGGTTCTGACTCTGGTTTGTTGGCTTGTTTGTTTGGAGTGGGTGGATCTTTTGGTGTCTGTCAGTCTCAGTTTTCTCACCTGTAAACCCCAACTAGTAATCTCTCCTGCACAGGGTTATTGTGGGGATCAGCAGGATACCGTGTACACAGAAACAGTACAAATAGCATATTTTTAGCAGTAGGGCTTGTTTATGAACAAGAAAATGTCATTTCCCAGGGAAAGCTACCCAGAAATGAAACCAGGGATGATGAGCTCTAGAGTTCAAGGGCTTACACATGTTGAAATTTACCAGAAGTGCTTCTTTGCCAATGCTCTCCCTTTACCATTTTTTGTTCCCTTTCAGTTTTAAAATTTTTATAAGATTTATTTACTTGTGTGTATGCTAGTACAAACACAAACATTCCACAGTGAGTGTGTGGAAGATTTTACTTTCCACTGTGTGGTTCCTGATCAAACTCATGTCTCCACCATTGGTGACAAGTGCCTTTACCCTCTGAGCTATCTCAAAGGCTCTACTTTTATGGGGTTTTTCATATTAATCTACAGGTTTATGTGATGAGTTCAACAAGGGTTAAACACACACAGAGAGCATATCTTCTCCTCATGAAGAACTAGCTGTTTTCTTAGAATCTGTAAATAGTAGGGTCCACAAGAATAACAAAAACAGAAAAGGTACTTGCTGAAAGTGAGACTCAGCACTGTGTAGAAAACTTGACCATGCATGTCACCAGCCGCTTTGTGACAAGATCAACGTATGCTTGCTGAGAATCAACTTCCAGAAGGCAGCAGAAAGGTCAGGAGGGGATACTATTGGAGGGTAAAGGTAACAGAGTAGAGCACTTCAGAAGCCGGTGACTAGGAGAGGGCAGCACAGAGGATGTAGACGGACCCTGTGTCTCTGGGAAGGCAGCCACTTGATCTTTGCAGCATCCGGTCTCCAGCCTTGTCACAATGTACTCCTGAGACTGCTCAAACAGATGCCTCTGAAACCCTCCACAGAGCCCCTCTGAGTTTCCCACTGTTCTAGACCCAGTCAGGGCAGCCCACCAAAGTAAGCCTTTAAGTATAAGAGTTGACGCCAAGTGGCCAAAACAGTGTGGTCAGAGTGTCTGGGGCGGGGCGGGGGGGGCTTTGAGTGTCAGCTTTTGCTTTCTCCAACCAGCAGGAACCATTACAGGAGCAGGAAGTCAGACCAGAGCTCTAGAAGGCACCTGGCCAGGGCATCTCTTCTGCGAGGGCAGGAGGCTGGAGGCAGGTGTGGAAAGAATGGAAGATCGGGGACAAAATAGCAGACAGGATGATGGATCAGTAGGAGAGAGGAGGGAGGAAGGGGATGAGAGGAAGTTCGCAGGGTAAATGCAGAGAGGGAGGGAGGAGGAAGAGGGAGGAACAGGGGTGGGGGAGGGAAAGACAGAGATAGAGAGAAACTGAGCCAGACATCCAGACACCATCTAGGTCTTTGTGGTGGGGGAGTGGAATGCGCCAAAGGAGTCAAAGATGGTAACTGATTGGCTTCTGGCTTTAATCGCCAGGGGGAAAGGCAGGCCATTAGTACAGTGAATTGACCCCTTAGTGGCTTTCTTCCTTCTGCACCAAAAGGCAGCCCATGCAACCCTGTACATCTTTTCATTCCAGCCTGGCTAGACGGGGCGGCCAGCTCTCAAGCTGTGACTGAGGCTCTGGAGCGCTGAGCTGCATTTCATGGCATGGTTCCGGGAGGCCCCGGCCTTCAGGGGCCTCGAGGCCCGCGCTCCCGCCCAGCCTCCTGCGCCCCGCCCATGCCCCAGCCTCAGCCTGCCTTTGGCTTGACAGGGTAGTGGAGAAGCCAAGGCCGCCAGAGGCGGAGGGGAGCAGGCAACTGAGGGCCTGGGTGCGGATGAAGGCGGGAAACGGCCCAGACGCGAGGAAAGCACGAAGAAGGAGAAAGAGGCCAAGGAGGAAAGGCCGGCAGGGCGGACTGCAGGGGACCCCCGCGCCTGGGCCTTGTTCAGCGACTGAGCCTCCGCCTCCCTGGCGCTTCCCGCCCGGGTAGGAGGAGCCACAGCGCCACCCAGCGGCTGGTGTTGGGGAAAGGCAGTTAGGGCTGTTCCATTGCCCCGGAAGAGCTGGAAGCAGGGTGATGCAGAGCCTGAGGGAAGCCGCTGGAAGGTAGCTGGTGCAAAGGTAGGGCAATCTGTGCTTGATTAGCTTTCAAAACCAGACCCTCCGTTCACTTCATCTACACAGACATCCAGAACGTGGTTTTACTTGAACCTTACCTCAGGTCGGATGATAATAGGCTTCTGAAGTTCAACAATCTTCCATGGCTCCCAATGGACTGAGATGTGAAGTCAACCTAGATTTCCTGTTCTGACTGACCTTCAAGGCCTTTCATGTTTTTACCTTAGGCAATCTTTCAAGCTCATCCCTTGCCACCTACTCTGTACATTCTAAACCACTCGTTCTTACCCAAATGGAGTACTTACCACCTCCACATTCATTTACTCTGTGGCTGTAGACTGAAGCACTAGAGAAATGACAAAGGAAAGAAAACATGAGAATAAAAGGTCCTTTTCTGTCTTAGAGCTTTGATTCAAATGCAGAGATAACAAACAAAAAAGCAGATGTGAAAACCATTGTCCCGCGTCCACTTATCATTTGAAATAGTTCCACGCAGTCTACATGGTGTAAAAAGAAGGGTGACATGTTAGAATATTTGGGGCAAGAGGGGGGCTACTATACAATGAGTAGTCAAGAGAAAACCTCTAAGAAATTGACTTTGAGCTGGTACCTGAAAATAAAGAGTCAGCCTTGCAAAAATCTGAGGAAGGACATTTGAGGCTGAGGACTGCAAACATAAGCTCAGTATAGGTGGGGTGGCTGGAAGGGAGAGATGTGATGAGGAGGGAGGGGGAGGCTAGTTGCTTCTGGTTGTGGAGAGCTTGGTGATCCATGGAGAGTTCTGATTGTATTCTATGTGTTATGTGGGACTATGGGAAGCTGTTAGCAAGAGAATATGGGATGGTTTTCATCTTTACAGATGTTTCACAGGAAGGATAACCTCAGAGGCCATAAGACAATTTCTCTTTTAACATCCCAGCATTGTTGTCAGTTATGTGGTTGGGCTTTGTTGTTCTGACCGGGGCTAAGATGAAATCTCAAAGGTGATTTGCATTTCCCTATGTGCTAGGGAGAATGAACATTTTTGAGCTATTTCTTAGTCATTGTGTGTGTTGAGAGTTCTCTGTTCAGATGCCAGGTTCATTTTTTGAATGGGTCATCTGTGCGACATCTTTTTTAAGAGTCACTAGTGGCCTGCTCTAGCTGACACCAATGTAGAAGACATCCATGTTTGAGTAACCTGAACACTCATCCTACACTGCAAGGCAGTTACCTGCATGAACATTCAGTACTAAGTGAATAGATTTGTGCATGGCCACCACAGTGCATGTGACAACTCTGAGCCTGTAGCTGTAATGGACTTCTGCCATTTTCTTTCCTTCTCTCCGTGTCTTCCATGCTAGCAACTGGACCCAAGGTCTTCACTTACGTTACTTTGAGTTATTCTTTAACTATTTAACATCTAATCCCACTCCTTTCTTTTAGAGATCAACCCCAGAAGGAGAAAAAAAGGACTCGATGAATGTTGGATAGACAGTCAAAGTCATCATAGCATCAAATGTGCACTATTTTGAATCTCAAATAATCTCTTCTTTCCACTTGTCCCAATTGTTTATCCACATTTATTATGCTAAGATCCTTTTCAGCCTCTCATTAATTGTTATAGTATTACAACACAATGCAGGTGGATCTCGGGGTGAAATTGCATGTCTTAAAAAAGATTCAGGATTTCACAAAGTCAATGGAAGTAATGTCAGAGACCATCTCTCATGTTACACAGAACCCTTGCTAAACGGGGATTTTTTGCAGAGATAGACCAGTTACAACTGGCAAATTGACCTGGGTAATGACAGTATCAAGGTTTCAAAGAGAACAACTCAACTCTCAGAGGATTAGAAGAGGTCCTTGGGATAATTGAGGGAAGCTCTCGACTTTTACACAAACAGAACCTTGCCTATGACTGTGCTGCAAAAGACAATGTTGTGTTCTCATGTACTTTGGTCTGGGAAATTACATTATCCTGCAATGTTTCAGTCATCTTTTGTTGTTGTCGTTCATTTTAAGAATTAGTGTGTATTCCCAATTATTTGCACATTTTAAATAGAAATTAAGGTATTTCTACTTCATTTCTCAGGTTAAAGTCCCAAACCAAGACTTTCCCTTTTCTCTAACTCTGTTATACAATGTCGGTTCCCACCTACAATGAAGCCTTTTTCTAGCACCACTTATCCTGGAATAACAAGGACTTCATGTAGCTGCAGTCTCCCCTCCACCGGTGATTACCAGGCCTGGCTGCACATTAGAACCACTTGTGGAGTTTGTTAAACAACGCTGAAACTGGGACCCTCCTCACCCCACACTAATTAAATTAGACATTTTGCTGGCTGAGGCCTGTTCTAATACTCTCCGGGTGATTGTGATGCAAGCCCAGGGCTTCAAGCCACTAAAGTCCTCCACACTTCATGTTGTGCTAAGAGATGGAGGCTGGCTGTAGTTGCACTGACCAGAGGGAGAGTGTCAGAGTCTGGGTCTCGAGAGTCAGGCATACTCAGAGAGTTGGTGCAGGGTGATGCTCGCCCACCTCAGAAGTCAAGGGGTCGGCTAAAGCTTGTAGAGCCACTTGCTTGGCAATATGATTATGCCCTGTACTCCCTAGATGCGTATCCCTGACCCCTGAACTTCTCCTGTGTAGTAGCATATAGAGAATCCATCTCTCTGTCCTATATGCAAGGCCAAGAGAGCCTGCCTTGCTCTGCATGGACATGTGGGAGGCCAAAATGCTAACTGTAAATGTTATAGTAAGAATGTTATGGCAAAGTTTAAAAAGTCATGTTGTATGTGTAGAGCGCATCCATCCTGCTGTACTGTCAGCATCTAACATGGTGCTAGACATGTTGTAATTGCTCCATAGGTATATTTTGAATGAATAAGTTGAACCCAGACCGAATGTGCTATGTACCACGATTAAAGTACAAAGCATTACCAAAGTACACAGAAACATTACTTTCTGGTGGGGAAAAGGTTGTGAAAACCTTCCTAGCAGACAGGATATTTAAGTTAGATTTTTAAATCTAGGGAAGGTAGTGATGAGCAGAGATGGGGAGAAGACATTTCAGAGAAAAGAAACTAATGAGAGCAAAGAACAGAAGAGGAGAGAGTGCAGGGTTCATTAATGGAGCAGCCTGTATGATGGTTGCTTGCATGTATGTGTATGCCCCACATGCATGTGCCTGTTGCTAACAGAGGCTAGAAAAGGATTCCAGATATACTGGAACTAGAGCTATAGATGTTTATAATTCACAGTATGGATGTTGGAAACTGAACCAGGGTCCTCTCCTGGCCAGTGCTCCTAACCACTGAGGCATCTCTCTAGCCACAACCATAGCCATTGTATTGGGTTTCTCTATAGTACCTGGGCCTGTGCTAGGTGGACTATTGGGGCCAGAGCAATTGGATAAGAGATTAGCTGGACAATAGTTAGGCCATCATAGTCCAAGCAGAGGTCCTGAGGTTCCTTAAGTCCTGGAGTGGGATGCAGGGTATAAAGAAGGGCTTGGTACATGATACAGAGAATGGCAGAATTTGAGATGGGAGGAAAAGAAAACAAAATGATCAATGATGGCCAGCTATTGTGTCAAATGACTCTGTGCACATCTTATTCTCACAATAAGGTGGTGACTTGACTTTTTGATCCAGTCTGGTCTCCAAAGTCATGTGCTAAATGCCATGTTCCATTGCTTTGGAGGAAATTGGGAGTGGGGCTTGTTTTCTTGAAAAGTAATCTGGAAGCTCAGCCTAATCATGGTCTGCTTTCCTCCATTCCTAAGAAAGAGGCTTGGTGGCACAGGCTCTTTTGCTGCTCCTTCAGCAGCAACTACTGTGTACTTCTTGCTCCTGCTGTGGGAAGATGGGTCTGGTACAGTGGCCCATATGGAATGAGTTAGGGTGGTTGATTAGCTTTTAGGAATTATGAGGCATCATGTCAAAATCTTGAGTCCTGGCATCTCTTGTATTCAAAATCAGGACTGGCCACATTCCTCACATTCCCACAGTAAAACCTTGGACTTGAGCTTTGGCCTTTCCATATGTCCTGGACTTCTTACCATTCCAGACTGAGCCTGTACTTTCCCCCAGCTTTGCCCTTTATGTTAGTTACCATCTTGACCAGTGCCAGTAGGTGGCTTTGTGATTTCCTTGTCTAGAATGGTGTACTACAACAGTTACAGTATTTCCCCCCGAGATTTAAACTAACTGAGTTAGTTGGCATTTTCTGACCCAATGTTCTCCTCAGACCTTAAAAGAGTTTTTCCTAGAGCAGCAAGCTGGAACCCACAGAGTAAATCCACAAAGAGAGGGTTATCAAGTCTTACCATTTATTTCTTTAAGGGGTTAAACAAGAGCAGAGAGTTCTCTGCCCCACAGTGCAACAAAACAGAAAGCAGTACACATACAGACACTCTCACTGAAACACGGAGGCAGGTTAAAGGGAAGGCAGAGACAACTGAACCATAGCTGGGGTAAGGAAGAAGGGATGGGAGACTACTAGGGGACCAGCTTGGAGACTCAGTCATAGGAACTAGTGCAAGAAAGTCCTACTCATGAAGCACAGTGTAGAAAATGGCGTAAGAAAGCTGCCCAGCTCTGCTGCCTGTGATGGAGGGCAGGGGCAGCTGGGGGGTAGGGTGGAGGAAGATCAGGGGTTGGGTCGATGGGGACAGTCAAATGACTGTGAGGTGGAGTGTGGTGCCCCTTTCCCCTGCCACTGGGCAAGGCCTTGGGCTGGTCTGAGCCAGGGGTCTCCTGGGCACTTGGTGAGGGGGAAGAGAGGATGGGAGTCTCCAAGGGTCCATTCCCTGGGACCATATTGTCCCCTTTTGCTTCCCAGTCCCTTATCCCCTCCTGAGGATGCAGGAGTTAGAAGGCAGTACTGCGATCTCTCTGGAGCCCAAGCCCCTGCCTTTCACTTATACATAAGCATATCTGGGAAGGATCCAGCACCTCTTACCCTCCCCAGCTGAAAAGAGCACTCTAGGGATGGGGTATGTGGCCAGGCCCAAAGTGCTGAGGGCCCAAAGATGGAGGACACAGGGTCCAGGCAGAGGACAGGCTGTGAGATATGAGTAAACTGGCAGAGAGAAGGGCTCCATAGGCTCAAGAAGCTGATTTGGGATCCAACATTGGCCCTTGAATGAAGGAACTCTTGTCTGCTAGGGAGGTCTTCCATCCATCATAAAGCTGGTAAGGTGCAGCCCCTCCTTCCCCTTCCCCCCTGTTTCTCTGTAATGCTGCTCCAGGACTGCCATTCCATATGCATCGTTTTGGTCTCTGAAAGCCTTTGGCCTGTCCCACAAATAATCTGGCTCCTGTCATTGTCAACTTTCATTGGCATTTAGAAGTCCAGGCAATACAGCCTTCATTTTCTGCCAGCAGGTCAGTGCAAGCAAGGCCAAAGGCTCCCAAGCCTCATCTCTCACTCATCCCTCTAGCCTGACTACACAAGTTCCTCAGGCAAGGGTTAGCAGCAGCACGTTATCTCCAGTCAAAGACCTCTTGCCAGTCTCTGAACTTTGTCCAGCAAGGGCAAGGGGTGGCTAGAGAATGGGACCAGCTAAAGGGCGAGGAGGAGTCTAGCTGTCCCTCGATGGGACAATAGGCCACAAGGTCAGGGATGGGAAGGGATGAATACTCTTTGGTAGGCTGGGGATGGACACAGGACGGGGTGGGGGAGGCTCATCTCTGGAGAGCTCTGGGGTAACACCACCAGTTCTCCTTCATGGAGGCCTGGGCTAGGACAAGATGGGGGAGTGTAGGGACCCAGGCCAGGCCTGATGCACTTGGGCTCAAGTCCCTCCTCCCTGTGGAGATTGGAAATGAAAGGTCTGTGGCCACAAGGCCAAGATTTCCAGGGCAAGAGCAGCCCTAGGGAGTGTGTGCACCTTCTGTAAGATATGGCCCTCCAGACAGCGGCAGTCCAACCATGTGCCCTCAACTTCCTGGGTTTTGGCTCCTGGGCTCTTTCCCCAGGGATCTCTTTATGCACCTCCTTCTGATTTTGGGGGCCACTCCTGAACCTGCCTCAACACTAATCACCCATCTCCCAAAAGCCAGTTATCATCAGCGTAGCCATCTCTTCTGGCTTTCTGTCCACCTCTCTCTTCTTCCCTTTCCTATCTTTCTTCTCTTTCACCACTCTTTCCATATCCAGTTGCAATCCCTCATTGCCTAGGGTGGCCAGGGGCAGCCTAACTGGGGCACCTTCCTAGCTGTCACACTATGTGCCTCATCCTGTGACGGGCCCCACACTCAGGGTGTGCTGAAGCAGCAGGAGGGCAACCACACTGTCTGCCGTCACCTGTAGGGATATGGGCAGGAGGGAATTAAGGATCTTGGCAACGGAAGGAATGTGGAGGGGGGGAGAACTACTCCCCTCTGTGGCCCCCAACATTCCCTGCAGGGATGAGGCTGGATAAGCAGCCTCCTTCCCTGGGGTCAGGGCTCTTGGCAGGAGTGGGTTAACTCCAGCCCCTCTCCCCCTTTTTATAACTAAGCCCCATAGGTGGAGCTTGGGAGGGGGGTACACCTGCTGCTCCTACCTTTTTATCCTGGGTGAGTTTGACAGCTCCTTGGGGGCCCTCTGGCCATTTTGTTGGAGCTGCTTTTAGGGCAGGGGTAGATTGGGGACAATATCTGGTCCCCCACTTCTCCCCCACCCCCACCTGATCCTATACCTCCTGTGGGAGGTGCTTCCTTCCCCCAGCCTAGAGCCAGGCTGGAGCCTATGTCAGTATGTGGTGGAGGTTTGTCCTCCCTCCCTTTTGTCACTCTTCCTGTGTCAGCCCCTCCTCTAGGGCAGGCAGTGTCTCTAGTCCCAGTCCCCCACCACCCTGGCTGCTGGAGAAGGACACTACGGTATGGAGGAGCATAAGAACAAGGACACAGAGCCGGATCCTGCTGGGGCTGAGGCGAGAGCCCCCAGAGACCGGCAGCAGGGAGGGCTTGTTGCTGACACGGCTTGGGGGTTCATGGCGGGGATGGTAGTGGTGGTACTGTTGGTGGTAGTGGTGGAAATAGGAGTGATGGAATTGCTGGTGGTGGGTTTTAGGGGGCTCAGAGTCCTTGAACTTCTTCTTCTCTGACTCACAGGAGACCCACTGCACGTCACAGCACTTGGTTTCCGGCCGCTTTGGTGAAGTATCCATCAACCCTGCCAATGGATAAGGAAGGTGTGTGGGTGGGGATGGTGCTTTAGGGGGCTGATGGCTCTACCTTACCTAGAAAAGGGATGCATCAGGTAGGTAATCCTACTTAAAAAACTCATCTTCTGCTCTAGTTCCTTTCATCCAGGAATGACACCAGTTTCTCCAGAGTAACTTGTGGCTCAGCATAATCTGAGTAGATATGGCCACTCTGGTTTTTTTGTTCTGTTCCATTTGGCCTATCCCACCCAAACTGGGAACCTGATTGCCAGCTTCTTTGCCACTGACCTCCTGATATAGCCTGTCTTCCCTTGATGTCCTTTCTGTCCCCATACCCCTAACCTCTTTCATCTCCCCTCCTCCCCAGTGCCCTGACTTTACCTGTACAGATAAAACCAGGGAGGCCTCCATACACCATTTCTTCATTGTCAGGGAGGATGAAGGGGCACCGGGTCTGCACCTCCAAGCAGTATTGCTTGCAGGGCACCCAGTGCTCGCATTCCTGCTGTGTCACACTGAAGTATTCTGAGCACAGCCAGGCCTTGTAGACAGCCTGTGGAGGCAAGGAAACAGTGTCAGCCAATATGCCATGTGTGACAGGGTTTCTTGTGTCTCTCTATGAAGCTAAGCCAACTTAACCCCAGCATTTGGAGGAGGCCTTGTTGGAGGTGTCTACATATTACCCTAAGATCTTCCATTTCAAAGCCAGGGCTCCTGAGTTCTCTAATCTACCATCATCCAAGATTTAGAATCATTGATCAAAATCACAAAATTAATTCTATGTCAGAATGGAAGGAACTTTACCAATCATTTCATCCAACTCTATCATTTTATACATGGCTCCAAGAAGAGTTTTGACTCCTCAGAGGTTACTGATTATGTAATGAGGCAAATCTCAGTTCCATTCAACTTCATAAACATTTCCTTTGTTGATGGTGCTGAGCTTCTAAGTTCAAGATGACAATAATTCATGTGCTACCTCATGAAGATGAGAATAATTCATGCTCTAATTCATTGGACTATTGTGGATTAAATAGCATAGCACATATGAAAATGTTTTGTGAACTCTAAAGGACAATACAAATGTGAAAGCTTATCTTTAACAAAAACTGGAATCTGCCTTACCAGGCACCACATGTGTGTTTAGACTCTTCTTAATCCAGGCTCTGTCTTGTTGGCTTCAGCCCTGGCATGGAACAGACATCTTGGACCCTGCTGCTGCACTGCTTTTTGAAATATTTCTTTGTGGCTTCACTTTACCAGTATCCTTCCTTCCTTCCTTCCTTCCTTCCTTCCTTCCTTCCTTTCTTTCCTTCCTTCCTTCCCCCTCTTTCTTTCTTTTCTTTTTTTAGCTTTAATTCTTATAAATTTATTTCTAGTTATATTTTTTTTCTTCCTTTATTTATTTAATCCACATCTGGGGGGTTCAGACAAATAGTTAAAATGCATAATTTGTTTCTCTATGTCTGTGTTCTTAGCTGTTCTTTATCAGAAACCCCTTTGAACAAAAACAGGTGTGAAATTAGGGGAGTTTGCTGAAAATTAAAAGCTAATCAGAGTACAGGGCCTTTAAAATATAAAAACACTGTTAAAAGCTGAAACAATATGAAAAGCATAGTTGTCTTTCTTTCCTTCCTTCCTTCTTTCTTTCTTTCTTTCTTTCTTTCTTTCTTTCTTTCTTTCTTTCTTTCTTTCTTTCATCTAGCCCACTCTTACTCCAGCACTGGTTCTAGTGAGAAAGCTCCCTCCTTACCTTGTCTCTCATTGAGTCTAAGGTTTCTCAGAAAAACTTGAGTCACTTAGGGACAGATAAGTTTTTTATCACGGGGGTGTGCTGTGCATTGTTGGATACTGAGTAGCATTCCTGGCCTCCACTCATTATATAACAATAGCCATGTCTCCTCCTTCACATTATGACATGAAAAGAATGTCCCCAGCATTAGTCCAATACCCCCTGGGAGAAGCCAGTCACACCTTTGTGAAGGCCACCATAAACCCTCACCCGATGACAGATGCTTCTCACCTCTCCCTTTGCTCTTTCTAATCTAGTGCATGAGAATAAGCACGGACTCAAGCTGTTATCAAATTATATGATTCCCTTGCTTCAAGCTTAGATGCATTTTGACCAAAAGCCTAATGTTTAAGCACAGACTTGAAAGCCCTGCACAAATGCCCATCTTTCTCCAATCTCATTTTCTGTCTCTCTTCAAGCTCATCATGCTGCAGGAAACAGAGGTTGTCTTTCTTTTTCTTAAATGTGCCCTACTTCTTTCTACCTCCAGGCCCTGGCACATGTGACCACCTGGCTTGGAATGTTCTTCACCCCACCTTTGTTATCAATGGGTTTTTACGTCTTTCAGGGCTGAGATTAAATATCACTTCTGCTGAGAGTGTCTCTTTCACTACTCTCATCAGAGGAGACAACTCCCAATTATTCTTAACTGTTTCTTCACCACAGATGCTACTTTGTCCACATTCTGTTTTAGTTTCTGCCAGTTCCACTTACCTGTGAGCTGCATCTAAGCTCATGGGCTTCTCTATTAACCACTGTGCATTCAATACAATAAACATTTTAAAAATCTTATGACTGAACATATATGAAGATAGGTCCCTTCTCTCATGAAAATGCTAGTTTCATGAGTAGACATATTTAACTTGAACCTATGACATTTATTCCATAGGAAGGGCAGAACTGTGGCTCATTGGGGTTAATAGTAGATTGAGAAAACTTTAAATGATGAGATAGCAGCTGAGTTTGGGTGCTGTGGATGTGATTCAATTAGTAGAGTCCTTGCATAGATTTGTGAAGCTCTAGGCTCAATCCCTAGTATGCCATAAGCTAAGTGTGGGGGTACAAACTTAGAATTCTATCCTGTATTCAATCCGTAGCACTGTAAAACTGGGTATAGTGTTAATCCTTACATTTGGGAGGTGAAGGCAAGAGGATCAACAGTTCAAAGTTATCTTTGTCTACATAGTGAGTTTAGGGCCAGCCAAAGATACATGAGCTGCTGTCTCAAACAAACAAACAACCCCAGGAACATTAGGCTTAAGGGAGAATTTTTATAGATAAGATGCACCAATGAGGCAACAGTTTAAGCAAAAATGTAGAGATGAGCAAGTACACATAGAGTAAGAGAGAAGAATGGCTTTGTGCAGATGGCATGGAAAAGGGACTAAACTCTTGATCACGAGATTTGAGTGCTTTCTTTCTATGTTGTGACCATGATAACAGTGACCCACTGAACATCTTCACATGCATGGAATACACCCATCTTCAGTTTTATTTATATAAATTCCTAAAGGTGAAATAACTAAAATGAAATGTATCTACAAAGGAAGGGTGATGGGGTCAAGTAAGAGTGGAAAAGAACAGGCTAACGGAAGAGGCAGGGAAGGAAACCTGGGTGGGGGGCAAGAGAGATGCATGAGGGGGTAAGAGGACGATGCAGTGGTCTAGGTAGTGAAAGCGAAGCTATGTGAGGAGATAAAATGTAGGGGTATATAGGGTGATTAGGAAAGGGAATACCAAAAGATAGAAACAAGAGAACATGAGGATGGATAAACAGGAACAAGAATAAATGAGAAAGATGCACATTGAAAGGAGGATCAACGATTAGACAGAGGAAGTAGAAGCGGGTGCGAGGCAGAAAAGAAAGTAAAATCTCAAGAGCCAAGGGCCCTAGCACTTAAGAGCCTCCTCCATACTCTGGGTCCTTAAGTGCCAAGATGTGTCTCTGTCCATAGCCCAAAATGCCATTTTTGCAGCATGGACCAAGAACCTATGTCACTCTCTCCCCAAACTGTATAACCAGCCCCCTACTCTGTGGCCATCAGTGGAACTGGGGCTCACAGGGCCCCGAGAGAGTGTCCTTAGCTCTTTCGGTTCCGTGTTCCTGCTTCTAGAGGAGTCCCCAGTGACATTCCAGCTCTCCTCACAGGCATTTGCAATTAGCCCAGTAACAAAGTATAGTCTGGGCACTCCCTTCATCTGAGAGGTGGGGGAGGGAGAAGGGGTGGCCTGACAGTAGGAGTATGGCCTTTCTCCTTAATTAGCCGACCCCCCTTCAGTCCCCACACCCCCAGTTGGAGTCACCATGGCAACAAGTGGGTGAGCAGATTGCCTGGGGAGGACACCAGGCCTGTGGGTGGTGAGGCAGGAACAGGCAAGAAGCTAATGAGGGGAATAGAAGCAGAAGAGCCACAGTGAGCTCAGAGGTAATCTAATTCCTAAGCCCCACAGCTGGCCAGCTGAGCCATTGCTGGCCCATATGCATTAAGGTGGCCTGGGGCCTGTTTCAAGTGATAGTACGGCTCACAGTGCTACCACCTGGCAATAAGCCCACCTTAGACTCTGAAGCCCTGTTTATCTTGTCCTCTCTCATAGGTGTGGCAGCTGAGGCAGGAGGCCTGGGCATTCTTCTGGAGACAGAAAGGGCTAGGAGGGCTTGCTGGAGGGGAACACTGGAGGAAGGGGGGAGTGTCTTAGAACCAGGAAAGGGAGATTTGTAGACCCGTGGAGATCTTTTGCTCTCAGATTTTTAAAACTCTGGCTATATACCAGGACCCACTAGGGAGTTTAAAAAAAAAAAAAAAAACCTGTCTGGTTCACATAACACTCAGAGCAAAAAGTCAGAATCTCTGCAGGCAGAATTCCACACATCTGCAATTGGAAAATGTCCTCAGGCAGTTTTCAGCATGCAGCTGGGGTTGAGAATATCATTTTTTACCATTATATAGATGGAGAAACTGAGGCCTAAAAGGGGGAGACGAACTTGAGTATAACCTCATGAAATATAGGCAGAGAACAGAACTGGAAACATGGTTTCATAATTCCAGCTCCAAATGTCTTCTTATTGAAAAACTGTCAGAAAATAAATCCTAAAACTAGGGGCCAGACACCAGGGGCCTGGATAAGAGAAGAACACAGCCTATTTGACAGTTTCAGAATCTTTGAACTCAAGCCCTGTCAGAAAAGCTCATTCCATTATTCCCTGGTCTCTGAGTGGAACCATCCTAGATCCCTGAGGGAGCAGGAATGGCGAATAGGAGGTGGCAAGGCAACCTTGAACTACCAGTGGCCTCCTTTCCCCACCTCAGTAGGGCCACCACAGGTCTCAATCAAGTTCTGGCTGCTACAGCCCAGTTGCTATGGGAACTGGGAGGGGAAGGAAACAGGGAATAACTAGAGGGAACACCAATTAACCCAAAAAGGAAGCTAGGAAGGCTGTCTCACCCCTCCTCCCAGCTGAGCAACAGAAACACCCTTCAAACGGGAGGGGTGAGACAAAAGGGATCCCCTCCCCTCCTGGGCTCTGCAATTGTCAATTTAGGGAGGACTAGAATGACCCAGCCTGCCTCATCCACAGTTTATTGGCTTATAGCCCTAGCCAGTGCATTTTAGTCCTACATTTCTCTAGAAAGAAATGTGTGGTTTCATAGAGGCTGTGTAAATGCAGTCACACCCCAAGGTCAGAACTTGGGGCCAGAAGGTTCAGGGAGAGAGCCCCTGGCAGCTCCTGGGTTTGGAGCTGGAAAACCCTCCAAGGGGAAAGCTTCAGTTATATTCCTTCCTGATTTCTAACTCACTTCTCTCCCTAGGGTTCGTTTCCCCATCTAGATCTTCCCTGCAGACCCTTTCTTCATGGCTGCTTATCTTCTTAATGTACCCATGGGACCCTGGCCAGGAGCTGCAGCTGTAGTGCCTGTAGAAGCAAACGGGTGGGGTGAGCTTTGGACAAAATCTACTGTCCGCAAAAGCCACAGTATACCAGTTACCAACCTAACCCCAGTTTTTATCCATAGGGAAACTGAGGTCCATAGAAAAGGAATATCTTGACTGAGTTGGAGATATGCGAGGCACCTTGGCAACTAACTTGATGCCTTCTTGCCCTGCATCTGTTGCACCTTGGTAGAGTAAAGGGAAGAAAGATTAACCGTGTCTTCAAGGCTGAGGGGCAGAAAACATTTCCATGTGGGAAAAATTTAAGTTAGGGCTTGAAAAAAGGGGGTGGGGCGGGTAGAAGCTCAGTGGGTGAAAGAGAGAAAGAATAAAGGACTCTTCAAGCAAAGGAATCAGCAGGCATAATAACCTGGAAGTAGGACATAATGATGGACTCAGACAATGTAGGTAGTTCAGTGTAATTAGAGGGTGTGAACAGGAGGTTAGGAAGGAACATGTGCTGTGCAGGAAGTACATGACCATGTCATCATGCTTTACATACGGGGAAGAACTAGGGTTCGTCTTATAGGCAATGGAGAGCCGTTTTTTAAATTTATTATTAATATTTTAATTTATTCACTTTATATCCCACTCATTGATCTACTCCTCGTCACTCCCACCCACAGTCCTCCCTCCCCTTCTTCTCTGAGAGGGTTGGGCCCCCTGGGTATTCCCCATACCCTGGCACATCAAGTCTCTGCCAGGCTAAGAGTATCATCTCCACTGCAAAGGAGAGTTTTTAATGAAATGTAACTGTGTATTTAGAGGTATTTATGGCTAGCCTGGCGGTGTAATATCCACTGCTTGGTAGGTTGAGGCAAGAGTAATCACAAACTTGAGCCCGCCTCGGCAATTTAGTGTGACTGTATCTCAGGAGGTCTGGGAAGAGATCACTCATCACTTTTGTGACTAATTTTTCAGGCTTTTGTCTGCAACTGTGGGGATGGAGTGTTAGTACTAAGACTGGAGGCAGGGGGATGAACTAGGTTATTGCAACAATATGAATAAGATAATATGAGGGCCTCAACTAAGGCAGCAGTTGCAGAATTTAAGATTTGAGAGTAGGAAAACAATACGAGTATTGAAATAATCTGAAGGTAATAATGAATAAATATCATGTATGAGAGTAGGAAGCTTTCCTAACACTAAGGTTAGCAATAGTACCCACTTGACTAATTGAGTCACACTAACTGAATGAATGTTAAGATACAATAGTAAGTGTGTGTGTGTGTGTGTGCGCGACTTTTGGTTCACAATGGTTATGCAAAAGATTCAATAAAATTTTAAATTTTCTTGCCTGAGGGGGGCAAAATGAGAAGAAGGAGTGAATGTGAAAAAGATGCTAGTGAGGTGAGGCCAACAGGATTATGCACAGAGGTAGAAAAGAGTGAAAACAGTGGGGCTAGGATCACTTTCCGACTTCCAGCTTGGGCGGTACAATGAATACTAATCCCATATTATTATTATTTTTAATTTGTTGCTGTTGTTTTGAGACAGGGTCTCATGCAGACCTCACTATGTAGCCAAAGTTGGCCTTGAAGTCTTTTGATTCTCTTCCCTCTCCTTCCTAACTTCTAGGATCCAAGGCATAGGCCACTACCCCTAGCTAGTGTCATTTATTAAGGAAATAAATATGGGGAAGGGTGTGTCTGAGGATGAAGACAAATTCAACTGAGGTCATGTTGACTTTGAGGTATATGTGGATCTGATAGATGGAAATGTCAAGGATGCAGATGGCCTAATGGCCTCATCTCTAAAGAAGGATCTGGACCTGGTAGCACATGCCAGTAATCCTAGCACTTAGGGGGCAGAACAGGGGGGGGGGATTACTGAAAGTTCAAGCTAGCCTTGTCTACGTGATGAATTTAAGGATAATATGAGCTATGTGAGACTCTGTCTAAAAAAATCAATGAAAACATAATAAAAAGATAAAAGTCTCCAAGTCATGGGGAGCTAAGGGCTAGTCATTAGGAACAGAGTAGGGCTATTTTCCTCTTTGAAGTTAGGCATGCTCATTGACATGACTTGAAGTGATACAGTTTACTTCTGAGGAGAACCTTTAAGGGCTGACATGTGCTTTGTCATACTCTTTCTTCTGCTTCTAACTGTGGAAGCAAAGTTGAGATAAATAATCCCTCTTCCCAATATAGTGACCATAATGAAGAGATCGCTTATCCCTGTGGACCTATCTTAGATATGAATCATGGCAAGAAATAATCCTCTGTTGTTTTAATCCTCTGATATTCTGTGGTTACTTGTTATGACAGTGTAACCTGGTTCACTCTAGGCAATAAAGCAATATAGAAGCCAAGGGGGGAGACAAAGGGCTCAATAGATTCCTGAGAAAACACTAACTGAATTGAAATGCAGGTGGAGGAAAGGAATGAGATGAAGATAGACGGATGAGTGGTTTAAGAAATGGGAGAAGAGCTAGGGGTGTAGCTCAGAGTAGAACATTTGCCTAGCATGCACCAGGCCCTGCAACGAACCTCTAGAGCAATTAGAGGAGAAAAAGGAGGAGAATGTCAGGCTGTATATTAAGAGAGAAGAGAATGTCAAAGATCAGGGGGAGAGAGAGGGGCAGCCAGCAGATAAGGATTTATGTAGTTGAGAACACATTGGTTTGGGTAATTAAGACACAGTCTCCTCACAGTGAGAACAGTTTCAGTGGAACAGCAGGGAAAGAAACAAGGCTGTACTAATTTGAAAATGGAAAGTAAGCAAAGAGGAGTAGAGGTAAGTGTGTGTACACAAAGCTTTCAAGAAGTCAAGTATCTTTAGGTTTTCCACCTATTTCAATGGATGTCATTTTTAGTTCCCTGTTGTTCACAGTCACAAAAGCCTGTATTTTGTTTTGTTTTATTTTACATAAGTGAACACGGGCCCCCAAATATGGGTTTGTTGACACAAAGTGAAGTAGAACCTTCATCCCTCCTATCCTAGAAACTGGTTAATGTAGCATAAGATACTATTTACACTCTAGGGGACTACATCTTATTCTTCTGATTACCCACTACAGATGAAGAGGGTGAAACTTGCCTCAAGTGTAGGACTAAAGAGGTGGCTTGATTCAAGGTCCCAGGATGGAGTTCAAGCTTTCCAAACACCTCTGCACAAATTAAATATCCCTATGACTTTAGGCTCTTTGAGGACAGATATCATTGTATCTTACTTAAATGTTCATTCTTTTCAGGGTTCACTGGGTCTCTTGATATAGACTGGAAGATATATGCACAGGAAGGTATTTGCCAAGTACTTGAAAACTAGGTTCTCAGCATCCCTCTAGCCATTGGACAAAGATGTGAAGCATTTTCCCAAGAGAAGAAAAACATGAAAATAATGGGTTATAAATATATCTTCATGGACTCTACAGTGAATGAAGAAATTGGTGAGATGTTAACAAAATTTCAATGAAAACCAAGCAAAATATTTGATATTTTAGGCATTTTCTTTAAAATCAGTGTTGCAACCCCCAAAAAAAAATAACATCAAGAAAAAAGAAAAGAAAACCCAGCAAAATCGAAATGAAGGCCATTGTTAACTCTCAGAAAGCAAGTTGACCGAGGAATAAAATGTTAATCATACAGTCTAACATTGCTAGATATAAACATTAGTTATAAAATTAACAATGTAAATACGTTAAAATTTTAGAACCAGAAGTTTGGATATGTCAATATTAGATTATGAAGGGAGAGGAAGTGTGTGTGCACTTATGGTGCTAACGATAGTAAGAAAGCTAAATCTTCCTCTAACCGGACTTTTTAAAATGTCAATAAATATTTAAAATAGAAAAAAACAAGCAAGAGCATATTGGTGTGCCATTTAGAAATGTGAAGGTAAATGTTAGCAAAAACAAAAAACCAAAAAAACCCCCAAAAATCAAAAAAAAAAAAAAAAAAAAAAAAAACCCAACCAAACAAGCAACAACAACCAAAAAAAAAAAAAAAAAAAAAGTCAGAAGAATCATATGTATTTAATACTTATGAGTTAGCTCAAGGGTGAGAAATAGAGGTACTGTTTCAATGACAAGCATTGATGTGTGTGTGTTGAACTTTTGTCCTTTTATATGTGTATGTGCACCTAGAAAAACAAAGTATCAGTAATATTGGCATTTAATAATGCGGTAGCAAAATCATAAGCAACCAGGAAAGTTCCAAGTGTTTAACTCTGAAGAGCAAAATCAGGGGCAACTGGAGACATATACACTTATGCATATGTGTAACATGAACAGAACTGAAAATTATGAATATACATTACTTTAATAAAATGGTAAATAAATGGAAAAAAACTCATCTGAAGTCAGGAACTTAATAAACAACAAAACAAACTACCTAAGACTTGATATGACCAATTTTGCCAGTCAGTCCATAAGTCCTTGTCCCAGAGGCCCTGGATCAGCTAATCCATCACCAGTGTCTGGGCTATAGGCCTCATCCAGGTGAATTTAACAAACCAAAAGAGCAAACAAGGAGTCAGTCTTATAGACAAAGAGAGAAGCTAAGATGGGAGAAGGGAAGCTTCTAGATCTTTTCTGCACAGTGGTTGTTCTGGTCACCAGAAAAGGCATTATTGTGACACAGGAAACTACAGCTTCTTTTGAGTTGCACATGCTCCTCTCTCCCTGGCACACTTGTGCAGAAAGTCATCATCAGTCATTACTTAGATCACTGAAAAACAAAACCAGCTCCCTTTGGCTGCCCCACCTTCCTCCTGTAGGTAGATGCCAGGCTGGGATGAACAGAGACCTGATCAAAGGTGACTACTATTCTTTGGTTATAATGTGAATCAAGGGCTTTGGGAAGCCTCTCATTCTCTACCTCCTACCTCACCCACCTAAAGAGGTCTTTATGCACTTATTAAAATATCTCCGGTTACCTTCTAACTTTCAATTCCCACCCCCACCTTAGACACTTTACCCCCTTTTCAAAACGCTACCTTTTCCTCCTCCTAAGTGTTGAGAATTTCAATTGGGTATTAAGCAATCATTTGGACTAAACACATCTAATTAAGATGAAAAAATAGCTACCATTTATTAAGTGCTTACTATATGCCAGACTCTATTCTAAGCATTTAATCCTGACATTTATTAACTCATTGATTCCCCATAATGACCCCCTGAGGGAGATACAAATCTTTACAGATAAGGACAGAGAGGACCAAAGAGTTTAAATAACTTACCTGAGGCTTATAGCCAATGATAATCATAATGGTGGTTAGCATTTCTTGAGCACCTTCTAACTCAAAGACATTATCACAAATCAGGATGATTTGTTTCCTTCAAGCCTCATAATGTCCCTATTTCTTAGCTTCAAAGGTGAAAAAAGTGGGGTTCCAAGTGAGATTAAAAATATGTTGAAGGCTGCAAGATTGCTCAGCAGTGAGGATGCTTGCCTCCATGCCTGACGAGCTGAGTTCAATCTCCACAGTCCACTTTGCAGAAGAAGAGAACTTGCTCCCAGATGTTGCCCCTGTGTACTGTTGCATGTGCAACCCCCATAGACACAAATGCCTATCTTAAGATGTAAAAAAATGTAATGCAACGAGTGTCACAATAACTATTCTATAGAGCAAACAGATTTCAAAGTAGAATCTGAAGTTGGAATTACCTGTATATAATATATATATCACATATATAATATATAATAAATGTGCATAAAATACATAATATATGAAGCTTGAGCTTTAGTGCCGAAGTTCTTACATACCAACCACACTGCCCTGGGAACAGTCCCTTCAGTTAACCACCACTATCAAATCATGTTATTCAAACAAATTTCTTTTTGGTATGATTTCAGGCCAAGTTGAGGAGAGATTTCTAGGCTTGAATAGACAAGAATGATTTTTCCAAAATCAGTTTATTCATATCACTTCACCCAGAAGTAGAGCTTGCCTTATGCGAGGGAGAGGACATTTGGTTACTAAACACTACGAACCATCATTTCCATTCCCTTATCAAAGCACTCTGTTCAGACTGGAGATGTACTTCAATGATATATCACTTGCCTGGCTAATGCTCAATCCATAGTTCATACCTCAACACTGCAGACCAATAAACAAACAAGAAGCATAACCAATTTCCAAAGATTCCCTTTCCCTCTCCACTCCCCACCCCATACTCATGCACAATTAGAGCAGGGCTGGAAGCTATTTCTAGTAGAAATGTTTCATTGCCCCTAGGGCATGAGTTCTTTTGTCCCAAGTTCTACTGTTTGGGGGATTCTGGGGTTCTGGAGTATCCTTGTACTGGAAGACTCCAATGCTGGAGACCAGGAACAATGTGGCATTCTATATTCTCCTCCCACAACACTCCCCACAGATATTCTTTATCAAGTAGCTTTTGATCCCACTGATGGATAGGTAGTCAAAGCTGCCTCTGCCAATGACTGCTGTGTAAACTTGGACATATCACTACAAAGGAGTTGTGGCCACTATTTTGCTAAATGACTATGAGCCAAGTACTTTTCTTCCCTGAGCTGTAACCTGAATCTGAGAAGATGTTTAAATCAGTAGCATGGATGGTGGGAAGATGGGGTCAAACATCTTTAACTCAAACAGACCTGCAGTCAAACCCAAGGTGTGCCCATGCTGGTGATAAAAGCATAGGCAAGATTATTGACCTCCCTGACCACCCTTTCCTGATAGACAACCTGTGTCCTAAAAGAAAGTACCCTCACCTCTTTGTAAATGATGCCTCTAAAACAAAAGGAGAAAGCTTTGTCCATAAGAACACTAACATGGGTTGAGTAGTTGTGCCATCTGCCAACACATAATTTCCAGCTTCAACTCTATGGGATGAATGTCGCCAAGTCATTTGACTCCTCTGAGACTGTCTTGTCCACTGCAAAATGGGGACAATTATGTATACATGTCACAGGGCAGGTGTAAGAAGTCAGGTAAAGGATCCGACAGAACTAGGATAGCACCCTTCCTTCTCATTCTCTTTCAGCTCTAAGATCCAAACAGCAAGCTTTGCAAGTCAGCCACAAATGTGACCAGAAAAGGCTAACATCATTAATCCATATAAAGGAGAACAAGCAAAGCATTAATAAAGATAGAAAACATGAACTAACAATTCACAAACAAGCCTGCAAATAGCTTATAAACAATAAAAACAAATGTCTGACCAAAGGAATGTCAAGGAGAAGCTAAGGCTAGATTATTTTTTTCAAGTAAATTAGCCTCACATTTTTGTTTCAGGTATAAACTATAATAATCTAGTAATTTGAAAGAGATTTAGTAATGTATGCCAGTAGCATTAAAAAGGTTAATACTGTGATTCTGTAAGTCTAGTTCCAAACTTCATTCTACAGAATAGATGTTTACGCTTCCATTTGTATGCAAAACAAAGAAAGAGTCATTTTGTGTAGTTGTTTATGTAAGCTTCCAGAGAAGAGAATACACATGAAGTTGTTAACATCCAGGACCTTAGGGCAGTGGAACTAGGAAAGACTGAACAGGCTTATTAACATTTTCCTTATAAATCTTTATATTGTTAGATATGATAAAATAAGCATGTGTCATTTGTGATCCAAAAAACTTGACAAAGTACAGGTATAAGAAAGAATGACTGAGATAGCCTTTATGAGTAAAAATCATAGATCTGATATAAATTTACGAACAAAGAGTCACCATAGTGAAATGTTGGCAGTCATCTAAATATCTAACAGTACATGGCCTGTTAAATCAATTATGTCACTTATGACAGAATATCATATACTCATCAAGATTGGAGCTTATGAATTTTTAAGTACATGCAAAGGTACTCAGAGTACAAGCAAGTTAAAAAGACCTATAATAAATCATTAGAGGACAATATGATAACACAGGTATTATCATCAAAAAAGAAACAGAAAATAACAAGTGTTAACAAAGATGTAGAGATTTGGACCCTTGCTCAGTTCACTGTTGGTCTGTATATAAAACGGTGCAGAATGTAAAATTTAAGAGTGGAATGTAAAATGACATAGCTGCTTTAGAGAACTGAGAGTCGATTACTCCAAAAGTAAAACATAAACCGGACACAATGGTGCATGCCTATAATATCAGCACTGAGGCTCAATGTTAGTCTAGGCTACATAGGAAACAAAACAATCAAGCCAATAACATTTCAGCATGGAGTTATCATATGACCTTCCTTTCCTAAATATACTCAAAAGAAGTGAAAACAAGTACTCAAATACTGGTATAGAACAGGATTCATAGCAACATTGTTCATAATAGCCAAAAGGTAGACTAGTTCAAATATCTACTAAGAAATGAATGGATAAACAAAATGTGGCATATGCACACAATGGAATGTTATTCATCCATAAGAGGAAAGGAAATACTGAAAAATGTTTAAACTTTGATGAACCTTAAAAGCAACATATTAATAGATATGTTTATATATATGTATATACTATGACATATATAAAATATAATAAGCCACACAAACTGACAAATAATGTCTGACTCCACCTCCTCATGCTATCTAGAACAATTAAGTTAAAATAGATAGAAAGTAGATTGCTGGTTGCCAGGGTAAAGAGTGAAAGGGAAATGGGGAATTATTGTTTAATAGGTACAAAATTTCTGTTTGGTAGAATGAGAATATTTTAGTCATAGTAATGAAATAGAAATGTACCCAATGTCTCTGAATTAAACACTTAAAATCTAAGTTCTGTATACTTCATGACCAAGAAAAAGCCTCTAGTCCCCTTAACTCTACTATATTTTCTAAAAGTTACCAAAGGGCATATTTTTAATAATCAATAAAAGTATTTTTTAAAATTTTTGAGCCTATAGCAATTTTGAAAAATTAACACGCACTGACTGAACAGACATACTTCATCTTTCACAAATAAACTGGGTAGACATGCTAGAAGCTTCAAAACAAATAAGATAGGAAAACTCCTGTAACATTTCACACCTCCAGCGTGCCCTTCTCCCAGGCAATATGTTATGGGCTGCCTCTTCCTTTCTGCTTCTAAGAAGACCAGGCATCTAAGACTAGGGACTCTACAAAATCCTGGCCTGGGAACTGAACATCTGAATTCCAGGCCAGGCCTTATCTGACTTTTACACAAGATCTCACTGCATTTGTTTTTCTTTTTGGTTCTACCAGCTACCAGTGTGTGCTGCAGGTGAGTTGGGGTTCAGGCAGACATTAGGGCTGTATAGGGTACCGTCTCCTCTTCTGCCCTGGCCAATACTTTCAGTATATTGGAGTTAAGATGACAGAGTGCCCTTTCTCAGTACAACTGGAATTCAACTCTTCTCTTCTTTTCTAAGAGTGCAGAAAAGGAAGGAGCAAACCTCTTCTTTCCATCTTCCTGTCTCTGTCCCAAGAGGATATCTCAGTGATTGTCACTGCATCTTTTTTAAATCAAATTTTAATTTAATATTTTTTGAAAATTTGCTGCAAATATTCTGTATTTACATCACTTCTACTTCTCCTTTCCCCCATAACTCCTCTCTATGTTGCCTCTGACTCCTGTTCAAATTCATTATCTCTTCTTTAATTATTATTGTCACACACATACATACATTCACACAAATCTGCTAAGTTCACTTAATGTTGTCGATGTGTTTATGTGTTTAAGGCTGAGCACTTGGGATTGGATAACTTACCATGAAGAACTATACACAATTAATGTCTGCCAAGGGAGAGAGAATCTATCACTAGATCTCAAGGACAAGAAACATGTATCTTGAAGAAAAAGGATGCTGGTGACTCCTCCCTCTGAATCTGAGCTACTCCAGAGGTTTCCCTAAGTTTCCAATAGGCTCCCCTCTAGCCAGTCTAACTTCTCACCAGTCTATTCATAGCCACCAGGGCATTTTCTGCAACATCTGGCAGAGATTATTAACATCTTCTATACATCTGTGCACTTGGGAAAGAACAAAGGCAGGTTTGCATTCCAGCTCCCTGCCCTATGTAACTATGGGAAGTAATTTCCTCTTGCTGAACCTCAACTGTTACATTTGTAAAGTGGGGATAATATTGGTGCTTTCCCAGTTGGATCATTGACAATATTGAGTTCATGGATGTATATACCCCCCATACACACACTTCCTAGATACCCAAAAGCTTGTATTTTATTTTATTTTATTTTATTTTTGAGTTCTTTTTCTTATCCCTTTCTTTTTTGAAGCCAGCTGGACTCATCTTTTGGCCCAGAAACTTGTGGCTCAGATTCCAGATCCCATTTCCAGAATCCATTTGAGCAAGAGCACTGGCTGTGTCAACCATTCTCCTTCTGTAGTAATTCATTCTCACCCCACCAAGCCTAGCCCACTTGGTGCCCTTGCTCTTCTAAAACCTTACCTGATTCAGGCTTTCATACATTCAGGCTTTTCTGAGCCCCCTCCCCCCATGACTGTGGACAAAACTCTGGTTTGTCATTCCTCACAGAGATTCTGACCTGTACACCTGTAATCACAGGAATTCAGACATAGCCTTTTTCCAGAGGCCTACCTGACCATTGTTGGGAGAACTGTGTTTGTGGGTTCCCAGATTGTACACAGTCTCCAGAAGGAAAGGTGGCTCCTGGGGCTCAACACATACCTGCAGCTTGAATGTCACATGACTGAGAGGAGCTAAGGGTCAGGTTAATTCCAATCTGCAGAAACACTCCACATGTTAACAGCCTTGGAGTACAGGGATCACAGAAGAACTGCCCTGAGAAAAGTTTTTCAAAGACAACCCCTGACCCCTGAGTCTTAAGTGTTGGCCAACATCCCCACCCACACACAAAAGAATAGGTATATACTCTTTCACTGAGGTACTAATGTCTGCATAAGGCAGCAGCACACAATCTCATAGCATCGGAGTACCCTCCCAGTCTTTTGATATACCCAGAGAACCTTGACTCTCTTTTGATCTTGGCCCCACCTACTTCTTATCTTTCCTCACCCCCAACTCTATCTACTATGTTCAGTAGACACTTCTAGCCACAGCAATATTGGTGGGAGATTACTAGGCTCCTTTTCTCCCTCTTCACTCCCCCAACCCCATCTTCAGGAGATACCAATACATCCTTCCTGGAGGTTCCCGTTGCTATGGTGACTATAGTAGTCAGGCCACCAGCTTGTGGTAAGGATGGAAGTAGCCCCGAAAAATGGGGGATGTATATGCCTATGTGTCTATGTATATGAGTGTGTGTATGCATTCATGCATATATCTGCCCTGAGTGGACTGGAGAAAAGGTAGAAAAGGGGGAAGAAAGAGCATAGAAGAAGAAGAGGTGAGAGGAGAAAGGAGTAAAAGATCAAAAGATGAAAGAAAAATCAAGGTATGAAGAGAGAGAGGGATGAAGGAGGAGAAGTGTGAGTATTCTGTGAGTGGGTATAGAGGTGTCAAGGGCAAGGGGTATGGTACCAAGGAGGTGAGGCAGGCGAGGCAGTGAAGGCATGACATCTGCAGTAAGAGTGGGGAGGGTTGGGAAGTTGGAGGCAGACGGGAGAGTGGCATGGGAACATTCAACTGTTGGAGAGAAACAAAGTGGTGCAGGAAGTAATGAGGCCAGAAATATTAGAAGTTTGGGGAGGAGCAGAGGTGTGTAAATACATAAATGAGGGTTAAAGAGTGAGGGGTGGGATGTGCTTTGGGAAGGATATAGGGTGATAAGACAGTGTCTAGTTGGTGCTCATTGAAATATGGATGGGGATGTTGGTCACAGACTACAATGTAGAAAGAACATGGGAATTGGAGGAGCGGGAGTGGGTAAGGATCTGTCACTCCAAGCTTTACTTCATATATTCTTGTCCTAGCTGTAAGCATTGCCTCTTCACTGTGCCTACTCTTGGATTCTGGGGAACTTACCTTTCCTAGAACAACATGCATACAGTTCTTAGTGATGAGGAGATAAACTGCTATGGATCTGGAGGCCCCACCCCTGGGGCCAGCTTTGCTATGCAGGAGGCTGATTATTGCCAGCTTTCCGCTTTCTCTGCCTCCAGATGGGCCAGGGCCACCTTTCTAACTTTTAAGGGATTTGGGCCAGAGAGCACATCTGAGTGATAACAAGAACTGCTATTCAACTTGGGATTCTTGAAGCCCCTGGCTCTTGGTACCCATCATCTCCAGTGTTAGCCTGAGTCCTGTTTGGCAGGAAAGCTGTGGCAGGTGGGAGGAGAGAAGGCAGTGAGGCAGAAACAGCTGCCAGCCAGAGTGGAGGAAGAACAAGGCTCCAGTAGGTATGGACAGAAGGCAAGTTACTGTGTCTGGCAGCCCCTACCCTCTCCCTGAGTGAGGGTGTTGAGGCCAAACCTCCTTACCTAGCTTCTCCTATCCAATGCTGCTGCCTTGGACTGAAGCAGACCCTTGAGGTCACCTGCTCCAATTCCTTCCTCAATGCAAATACACTCCTGGAGTCATCCCCATGGCATTTTCAGCTAGGAGTCCACTTGTGTTAGGCCAGATACTTGCTGGGGACAGGAGATCCGAGGCAGTCTGTTCTTTCTTTGCAAAGAAAAGCTGGAGAGAGAACCTCTGGTGTGCTAAGGCTTGATGCTGTAACAGACTTCTCATTACTACTGAATTCATGGAGCTTTTTCTGATGAATGAGCCCCATTTGACAGATTAAAAAAGTGAGGCTCAGAGACTTGGAGTTCATAGGTCCAAGGTCATACTGATATGAAGTGAAAAACTTAGAATGCAGGGCTTTCTATAAAGTCCTTGGAGCCAATCAAGGCATGCATGTTTTATACAAGGACAACCCTTTTGAGGTGTGAAATAAGAGGCCATATTTTTCCTGAGTCTCCTCCAAGTCAAACTCCTTTAACTATCTCCAGGGAATTTAGGGTCCAGCCTCCTGCTCCACCTCATCAGTTGATTTGTCCCAGCATCAAACCTGCAGGCTGCCAGGTGGGTGCCAGACTGTCTGGAGTGGATCAGCACTATCCCGTCCTTCTTTGAACTAGCTGATTAGTGCAGCTAATGGCTACCGCA
This sequence comes from Micromys minutus, assembly GCF_963924665.1. Classification (NCBI taxonomy): domain Eukaryota; kingdom Metazoa; phylum Chordata; class Mammalia; order Rodentia; family Muridae; genus Micromys; species Micromys minutus. Next base: position 46,118,822 of record NC_137970.1, on the reverse strand, counting down.
AGAGCCGACAACGTCCCTCCTCTTGGGCCTCTCGGCCTTAGAGAAATAGCTGTGAGAAAAGAAGCCGGAGTTTGCTCTCATGCCCTCATTCTCCTCACCCCGAGTGTTCTGAATTGAGAGGAAGAAAGAGACAGAGGTGGGAGAGGCAGGCAGCAGCCGACAGGGGCATGGCAAGATTAGGAGGATGAAATCTGGGAGGGGATTTATTTGTCTGGTAACCCTGGGCATGGCTAATTGAAAGTACGTGTGTGTGTGTATGTGTGTGTGTGTGTGTGTGTGTGTGAGTGAGTGAGTGTGTTGGGGGGTGGTCACAGGAAATTAAGAGATGGATGGGGTGTGGCTCTCGGACCTATGAAAGGCCAGTAAGGGGATGGGCAGTGGCCCGAGTTAGCTACATCTCTCTGCTATGCGAGAGGAAGTCAGTCGCACATTAAGAAAATGTTGCAGCTGGTACTAAATTGGGAGGTGTCACAGGCAGCAGTGAGGACAGGTATGATTCCTGGGGCAGCCATCTCAGAGGCAGAGAACAGGGTTTCTAGGGCCATACCAGAAGGGTTCGATTGAGGCATTTAGAACAAGGACCCTGGGGATAGGAGGTCACCTGACTCTAGAACCCAGCTCCAGAGGTGGTCTACAGACATGGAAAAAAAAAAAAAACTCGTCTTAGCATAGGACTTCAGGGTCTCACTTAAGAGGATTCTGGGTATGGAATATTATCTCCACAGGATCATACTTGGGGTAGGGGCCAGAGAGGGGAGCTCTGAGCTTATGGGGGGGGTTAGTATAAGTAAAGAAGGCCTGTGACAGGTTGGGTGAATGATTGAGGAGGCAGGGTGTCAAGAAGGAGCTCAGGACTGCCTTTCTCTTACATGGCATCAGAAAATTGGATTAAAGACTCAGGCCAAACTGAGATTTGGGCCTCAGTTGAAGGAGAAAGCTTTGGAGGAGTTGGAAAATACAGAAGGGCAACTGAGGAGCTGGCATAAGACAGTAAGAGCAGGAAAGCTCACTTGCTGCTGGAGAGACACAAGGAGACGAGACAGGAGAAAGGGCCTGGGGAACTTGCTAGGAGACCATGGCAAAAGCAAGGGTTTGCATGAGGAAACTGAGATGGAATATACTGGAATTCTTGCTCACTGCTGAGGGCAAGTTTTTACCTCATCTGTACCTCAGTTCCCTTATCTGTAAAATGGAGCTAATCCAGACAGTTGTGCTCTCATAACATACAATGACCGAACGCCCTAAATATTCATTTATACCAGGTGTCACATTCTTACCACAAATGCTAAAATTCATGCACCCCACTTAAACCCCACAAACAGGACTTAGGCAGGGAAAGAATCTTTTTCCTGTTTTACAAATAAGGAAATGAAAGCTTGGAGGAGGCAGAGAAACATGCCTGAGAGCAAACTGCTAACAAGCCCTCAACAGATGAGACCTCCAGAATCAGAGAAAACCTCTGCTTTCCCAGACATCAAACTGCTCTGTATCAGCAATCAATGTGAGGGATTTAGTGTGGGCTCAGGAGGAGGTTGGATTCAACTAGAACATGGAGAAAACCCCCACAGAAAAGTTGTGCCATGGTTTTCATTCATTCATCCTGGAAGCTGACGGAAGAACAGTTGTGGCCATGGGCTTGGAGAGGGGACCACAAAATATACTTTATTCTGTCTGCTAGGGGACCTCAGATCTCACTGAGAACATGTATTCATGGTAGGCAATTAGAGTATGTATCTCTACCTCTGTATGACAAAAATGTGTCTTTCTTCATGTGCTTGCACATCTCTGACACCACAGGGAGATGCATGTGACATGGCACCTGCTTCCTTCCACAGCACTGTTTATGAAAGTGACAACGTCTCAGTTCCTCTGTATGACTTTGTCCAGAGTATCACTAGCTGTGCATGGCTGTATATGTTTGTCTCTTTGTCTGTACACCTTTAAGAAGTGGAATATCTCATTTGGTAGTGTGAGTGAGGCGGTGAGTCAGCTGAGGCTGAGTGAGGCGGGAGGAGACTGCTAGGTTACGAGAATAGGCAAAGGGAGAAGGAGAAGTGAAGTCAGGATGGAGGAGCTACTCCTTTCCTCCCCAGTCCTCCACCCCAAATCCCCAGGGGGCCCACAGAGAACAGCAGAACCTTGCAGAAGTCCACAGGAACAATGCTTGCTGGAAAGAGGCACTTGCTGCCCTTTGTCAAAGCCTTGAAAGGGGATGTTCTACACTAGGAGGCAACTGCCTCCCCTCCAGCTGATGGCCCTGAGCTCCAGAATGTGTGAGACCTACCTGGTCTCATAGTCACTTGACCTTTTGACCTTGCTGTTTTTTCTTCCCCTCAAAGCAGGCCACCTGGCCAGGCAGGAAAAGCAGGAAAGTAGATTCAGGCCCCAAATGTGTGTAGCCCCACCTACTTATTATACAGAGCAACCCTACTGAGGGTCAGGAAATTTCTCTACACTCAGTTCTTTCCCAGGAGGGTCCCTTTTCCAATTGTCTACTCTCTTACTTCCTCTAGATGCCCATCCACAGCAGCCAGAAAGCCAGGTTTTCCTGTCACCCTCCTGGAGCACTGCGAGTTTTGTAATGCGCCAACCTGCCATGGCCCTTCCAAGAGCTGATAAGCCGTTTTTTTCCCCAGCCTTCTTTCCTCAGAAGACAGAAGCCTACAGGTTCCCTCCTTAAGAGAAGACAGGCATCCCTGGGCTCTCCTGCCTAGGATCTGGCCAGTTATCTCGGGTCATATAAGGTCAACAGTGTGCTTGGTGTACCCAGTCACTAGTCGTGGCCTGACCTTTTTTTCAATTGGCAGTAACAAAAGAATGAGGATTTCGGTAGTCAAATATTCTTTCTCCTGCCTTTTGAACACCCCACGCCCAGTCCTTCCACAGCCAGTCCCAGGACTAATTCTAGTCCAGGAGTGGGGTTCAGAGCCAACTAGGAGCCTGGGGAACACAGATTCTCCTGCTACCACTTTATCAGTCCAGGACTCCATTTCCCCCTCGTGGGAGGCAGTGCACCAGGAGGCTCCAGCCTTAAAGTGTTCGAACCTTAAACTCGTAGAAGTTGACCTGAATCTCTGTAGCTCCCTCTCTAGGGAGGGGTTCAGGGTGACACAGTACTACAGTGGGAATGGTGGGAGCCGTATGGCAGATGGAGAGGGAGACCTTAATTTTTTCCTGGTCCCACGGACACAGAAACTACCTCTGGCCAAGCAGCTATTGTGGCTTGGGTCACCAATCCCTACCTTGCAGCCTTTCGTGCAGGACCGGATAGAGTACTCTTCTGCCTGTAAGTATTTATGCAGCACGAGGTCGAACTCATCATATTTTTCCTGAGCATGTCGGTCCAGTCGCTGGTATGCCTCTATGCAGCTGCTACATGCCTCCCAGGTCCCGGAGCCCGGGCTGGCCACTACGGCCAGTAGATCCCCCAGTAGGGTGTCCAGGCTGCAGTCCAGGCTGTCGGGGCGGTCCATGCCAAGCAGCAAGTCCCAGACTGTGTAGGTGTCACAAAAGGAGAGAGTGAAGTTCCGAAAGTGGCCTTTGAGCAAGTTTTTTTTGGCGGAGGGGAACTCCGGGGCACGAGAAGGGGCGTCAGGGGGCCGCAGAGGAGGTGCTGGGGTGGTCGGTTCGAAAAGTCTCTGCAAAGATTCCAATTTGGTGCAAGCTGCGTCCAGCCCGGTGGGCTCTGGGACGCCGTCGCAGACCGGCCCGGAGCCGGCTGCAGGGGCGGCTTTGGTCAGGTTGCTGTATCGCGGGCCGCAGGTGCCCGAGGACGCGCTGGGCTCGCCGGGCGACGGCGGCGGCAGTGGCAGCACCGCGCGAGGAGGCACCGGCTGCCGCTCGCGGCCGGCCCCCCAGGGCGGCCGCATGGCGCTGTTCAGATCCCTGGCCCGGGGCCGGGCCCCCGCGCACAGCCACAGATGGTCAGCGAGCAGCACGGTGAAGAAGAGCAGGGACGCCAGGGACAGTCGCCATCGCTGCGCCCGCTCCGAATCGGCGCAAGGTTTGTCGCTCTGCCTGGGAGCCCAGCAGCAGCAGCAGCAGCAGATAGTCAGCGCGGCGGCGTCTTTCCCGGGCCACATCCAAGCGCCCCTGAACATATTTCAGGGGGGTCCGGGCTGGAGGGAGTAGTCAGGCGCGAGGCCGGACGGCCGTCTCGGGAGGGCGGGCTGCGCACCGCACCGCGCTCCTCAGCGCCGTCCAGGCTCTACCTCGGGGGCCGCATGGCTAGGCAGGCCGGCCGGCCCGGGGCCCCGCTCAGGCCGGAGTGGCGGGGCGCTCTCGGGCCGTCCCCGCGCCCCTCCCGCGCTCCCCTGCTGACAGCCGGGGCGCCGCCGCCCGGCCCGCTAGGCGCAGCCCGGCGTCCCGGCGGGGGGCGGTGCGGGGCACTGGGGCGGTGGCGGCTGCGGCGGTGGCGCCGCACTCCTCATAGTGTCGGGCCCCTCAGCTGCCCTGGGCTCCGCGCCACTTCACTCCGCGCCCCCGGTCCCCTGGCTCGCACTCTGCTCCGACCGTCCGTCTCAGCTCGGCGCGGCTCTGCGCCCCTCAGCGCCGCCGTGCGGGCCCCGCCGCGCTCCGCTCCGCTCCCCTCGCCCGCGCCGCTCCTCTCCCGCCCGTCTGCCCGCTGCCCGCTCCGTGCAGCTCCCCGCCTCGCTCGTGCCCTCCTAGGCCGGCCGGCCGGTCCGCCGCCGGCCCTTTGGGCTTCCCTCGCGCTCTGGCGGTCCGCCGGGGCCGGTCCCGGGCCGGCTCCGCTCTGGCTCCGCACCCGCGGCTCCCGGAGTTCCGGCTCCGGCGGGCCACCTGGCTCCCCGCAGAGCCACAGACGCCGGACGCGGACGCCCGGCTTTACTTAGTGCGCCTCTCGCTTCCGCCTCTGCTTCGCACCGCTGTGGCGGCCGCCCAAAGGCATGGCCCCGTGGCTCCCGCTGGCCATGCCCCCTCAGTCTGTCGCCATCTTCCGCTGTGCGGAGAACACCTTGAGAGCCCGTGTGCGAGTGTGTTTGGGGGGGAGCAGGGCGGAGAAAGAGGCACCGGGAGGAGGAGGGAGCGGGACTGGGGCCCCGACTGCGCCTGCGCCTCAGGACTCCCCCCTCCCCAACCCCAGCCCCCGCCGGCCGCAGCCTGTGCTGTTTGGGGATGTTTCCAGTCCACCCCCAACTCCATTCACTTAGGCGCCTCCGTTCATCCGACCGCTCCCCGTGTGCACACGCCACACTCAGAGTCCCAGGCCTGGCGCTCCCCCTCCCCCACCAAGCCGCTGCCTGCTTCCCTCCCCAGGACCGCCCCTTGCTCTCCCCCTCCCCGAGGGCTAAGGGACTTCTGAGGGTGGTTCTAAGAAGCAAGGGGCATCTCCTTGGGTTCTTGCTACCTCTCTGAGTGGCCTTGCCCTCATCCTCAGGACTAGGGGACACTAAAGCCGGTTGCAGATAGGACTGGTCCAGAGTCCCTAACTCTGCTAACGCTCTCACTGTCCTGCCTGAGGCTGCCCCTGGTGCTGAAGGACAGCTCCCAGTTTAGATGCAGAAGGGGACTGAGCTAGGAGTGCGTCCTGAAGGAAGCAAGGCAGTGCACTAAGACCGGTAGTAGTGGTGGGGTGTCGTTTTTTTGCCCTTAGGAAGATTTCCAGCAGCCTCCCCCCAAAACACGTCCTAGCTTCCTGGCTCCCCCTACAGGCTGCTGAGAAAAGCTGAGCGCCAGAGTTAGGGAAGCTGTGCCGGGTGGAACCACGCGCTCGGGGCTCTTGGAGTCACATGGCTCTAGGAACTCGGACATACATATGTCCTGCCGTGCTACTAACCTTGTTTGGACTCCTCAAACATTTCAGATTGCTCCTGTGGTTTACTTTCTTTTTGCTTTCTCTCTTTTCTCTGCAACTTTTCCGTAGTTTTGTACAGACTACTGCCCCAGGGGTTTGTTACTAATCATAACAATGGAAAAAGACCTTTATCGAGCACACATATAACTTGGTAGATACTGCAGTTGGCACTGTAATTTGCTCTAGTCTTCTGATCTCAACAGCCTTAGAAGATAGATGTTAGCGTTGTCTTCATTTGCATGCGAGGAGGCTGGAATTTAGTGCCCTTAAACCACTTTAGATAGCCAGTGCATCCTGATAGAAACCCAGGGAGTCTGACCCTAGACCTCTCTATAGTGCCAGGAAAGCCTTAGAAAGATGGAGTAGAAGACACAGACCTGTCTTAAGGGAAACAAAAGTCCTCCGAATAAGGAAATGAGAATTTTATACTGGCTAGTGGAATTCATGGTTAGAGGTGGGTTCAAGTAACACTTCTGAAAATGACCATGCTTTGTGCCCTGAAAGAATCTGTTCAGTTTTTTCATCTTGACAACGTGAGGAAATAACAAGGACTAAATGAGATAGGTGGGAACTGCTAGCACTACTCAGAGCTAAATTGCAAAGGATGCTTGGAAATCTGAGTGGGTGTGGGGGGTTGTAGCTGGTTACTAAAGAAGTAGCAGAATTGGGTGGGTGAGTGAGGACATTCCAGATAAAAGAAACAGGAGAGAAAAATTTCATGGGTAGAAAGCAGACATATATGTTTGTGAGTGTAATAATTTAGGCTTTGGCAGCAAAGTAAAGCAAGCTATGGCAAAAGGAAAAAAAACTGTCAGACATTCAGGAGGCCTATTCTTTCATTATATTTAAACATGCCCTGGACCTGTGTAGGACATTGCAATTGTCCTGACATAGCCTTGCTATGGAAGTGCTTACAGTTGAATTGGGGAAGCAGACATGTCAAAGGAAGGGACTGTAGCCCCATACAAAACAATGGTACCAATGAGAGGTCTCCCTTCCATAGAGAGATGGACTGGTTAACTCTGAAACTTTCCTCAGAGAAAATTTGCTCATAGCCATGTCAGTTGGCAAATATCTACTGGAAAATGAATCAAATTCCATGTGCTATACTGGGTACCAGTGATGGAGACACAAGTACAATGTGTCTTTAGACAGAAAGAGGTTAGTTGAAGTGGTATGGGATAAGTGGGTCTTGGCTAAACATAAAACAGGGGAAGTGGTGTGTGAAGGGTATCTCAGGTGAAGGTGAAGCCATGTGTAAGGGTGAAGAAGCAAAGACAGGAAAAGCATGTTTAGAAACCTACAAACTAGTTTGCTGTGGCTAGGTACAAAGTAGGAACAGTACCAAAAGCTAAGCTCAGCATTTGGCAGGAACCTAATCATGAAGTCCCTGGACTTCATACTAACCATGGGTCCCTGAATCCATAGAAGAGATTGGAAGATTCTTAAGAAGAGATACCATAACCAGGCTTGTATTTTCAAAGGATTGATTTGGCTAAGGCATGAGGACTGCATTGGAGGGGGCAAGACTGGAGGCAGGGAGATGGGTTGGGAGATTGTTTAGGAGCCCAAGTGAGATGCATTGAGGACTGGACAAAGGTAGCATCGGCTGAAATGGGAGAAGAAATGTACAAGGGGGGGAAATGAAAGAGGTAAAATTGAAAGGTTCTAGGACTGACGTAGGTGTGAGGAATAGAGACAATTCTGTGAGGAAGGAGAGTGAAACCAGAGGGCTCCATTAGTGACACTAGCAGGCCTCCTCCTGGCCACCTAGGGAGTTTTTGGAGAGCTATTCTTTAGTCTTGGGAAGATTTCAGTGTTGTGTTTAACAAAGAAGGCTAGTATGCCTAGTTTAAAGCTCATTGGCTGGCCTGCGGTAATTGATACCCTTTCTCACCACTGGAAAGAGCAGTCTGCCTGGCCTAGGCTATTATCTCTGAGTAGCTCTGGAGCACTCTGTGAGAAGTCATTCAGGCAAGACTCCCTCTCTCCCTCCCTGTACACACAAGGCAAAATGTGTCTCACACAAGTCCATTTATCACAAGCGTACAATATCACAATGACTTGCCCACACAGCACCTGGCGCACACAAAGAAGACGTGGTAGCACACTAGCTGCCAGAGGAGGCTCTCATTCTCACTCTAGATGACACTGGAAATTGAAATGGAGGTGGGGAAAGCATTGGCCTCTGCTAGAACAAAGAAGCCAAGGTACAAAGGGGGACTGGAGTGGCACACTGCTCCGTGCTACTGGTAGGCTCTAGCCAGGCTTCTTCCTAGCTCTTGCTTTTCATCTGTATCCCAAGCAGAGACCAAAGGCTACAGGCCAATCATGTCTGAGGGGATACACATTACCCAGGAAGCGCACCTTCAAAGTGGACAAAGGAGAAGACAACTTGGAGTAATGGGAGGAGGGAAAGAAAGGTTTTCATGGTAAAATACTGACTATAGAAGAAGACACCATGTGGGTGTGAACTGTTTAAAGAGACCAGTGTGATACACAGGAGGCTTTCTGTTAAAGCTAGGTATTTTAAAAGTCACGGGCATTAGCAGGAAAAAATAGCATGTAAGGAAGGGTGAATATAAGAAGAGTGTCAGGATGGCTTAAGCACAACTTGAGTTAAAGATTGTCAGGCTTTGCCTGTATCCCCATTGGGGGCACTGTCTATTCTATAGTCTGAGAAACTTTTCTTCTGTTTATAGCCCACACCAACACTAAGATGAGAAGGCTTAAAGTAAACCCAGCCTGCTCCCACTCTCTACTTAGAGTACAGCATCAGCCTTTGCTGCTGCTCTAAGTTTGGTCTCAAGTTTCCTGACCCTCTCTGCCTCATTCTCCACTTCTGACACCTAGCCTTCATTTTCACATCCCATACCCAAGTCCCAGCCAGCTTCATACCTATGCCCTAGCAAGATCCAAGCCTGGTAGTGCTCTTTCACTCTGCTATTTACAGAAAGTACTGACCCTGAACCTTAGCCCCATTGTAGAAGGCTCTTGGCAGGCCCAATTGCTTATGTGTATTTCTAAATAGTGTCTTTTTTGATTTATAGAGTCATGTTTGTCCTTCATTGGGATCTTTTTCTGTTATTACCTTGTTTCAGTCAGAGATTGCTTTGGCCACAAATAATAAACAAATCTACAGTTGGAGCTTAAACAGATAAAGATTTGTTTGCTTCATTTAACAAAATTTCCTTGATCTAGGACCCCAGTGGCAGTTCAATGGCATCTTTAATACCTCAGTTTTTGCAGGTGTGATGGTGCATCCTTACACTTCCAGTAAGTTGAGTGGATAAGCCCAGAGGAAGATGAAGTTGAAGCTAGCCTGAACAATGTAATATGGTTATAAACTTCCACCCAAACAGAAAGATCCTGGCTTTCATTCACTTGCATTGTGCTTTAGGATCATAAGATAGCTACTTCAGCTCTGGGCTTCTTGTCTGTATTCTAGACAGGAGAAACAGAGCACACTGAAGAAGACTAAAGGCAAAGGTCAGTTTACAGAGCCTTTGCTTTTTTATTCACAATGATATTTTGTATCCAGTAATATCAACCCACTCCTCTCTGACTATGTTACATGGACATTCTGATCTGCAAAGGAAGCTGAGAAATCTACTATTCTTTTGCTTAGCACATTGCTGCTCTCAACAATGGTGAGATTCTGTAAGTAATTGGAAAATCATTATTGGGCTGAAAACCAGTAGCATTTTCTATGACCCCCCAACTATCCATAGTTTGCCTGAACTGTTTTTCCTTATAAGTAAATTATTTCATTACTTGGCTTTGATTGCTTCATGGGCCTTTCTTTTGGTGATCATAGCTGGTTTGCTCCTCTAGCACAGGATAGGAGACACCTGCCTGATTTAACAATAGCATATGTGAGAAAGACCTTGATTTGATTGTAAAGTCAATGTGAGCCAACAGAGTGATGATGCTGCCAAAAAAGCTAATTAGATTTTTAGGCCGCATTAATAGAAGTATAGAACCAGAACAAGAGACACTATGCTTCTGCCCTTTCCTACACTTGTCATATCCTACCTGGAGCACTGGGATCCATTCTAGGCAGCACATTTAAACTGCGATTCAATGAGAAAGTGCAGGATGCCTAAAAGGCTGGAGTAACAGCAGCAACACCATATGGAAAATAGTTGAAAGCTCTGGGCTTCTTCGTTCTAGAGGTAAATAGACTCAGAGAAGAGCACGGAGAACAGAAGGTTGAGAAGGGCTCATTTAGGTTAGGGTGCGAAGCCATGGAGATGATAGCAAGCAGATTAGTACCAAGTGATTAAATCAGAAGGCAGGAGAGAGAATAAACAACAATCCAAATAAACACATAGAACACAGCATGCACCTGATACTGGTTTATGCACTTGCATATATTGTCACTTAGCTTTCCTTTCCAAATAGAAACATTTTCTTAGTATATAATGACTATATAAAATAATAGAATTAAATGTAATATTTTCATACAAATAGATATACTCTGATCATATTCGCCAATCATTACCCTTTAATATGCTCCCTACTTTTCCTCTGATCCCCCTTCCTTTCCTGAAAATAATTTAACTTCTTTCTTATCTTCCTAAAATGTAGATTTTGTATATAAGACAACATGTACTATTTTTATGAATCTGGCTTATTTTGTTTAATATGATTATCTTCAGCTCCATCCACTTTCCTGAAAATGACATAATTTCATTCTTTCTGACTAACTAAAAGTCCAGTGGGGCATGTGTGCATGTGTGTGTGTGATTGTGTGTTGTATTCACTTTATTGATAGTTATTCATCAGTGGATACCTAAGCACATTCCATAACTTGGCTGTTGTGAATAGTGCTAAATATGGGTTACACCACCTAGTTTTCTATGGCAATAATTCTGTGAAATAGGAATTATTATTCTCTCCATTTTCCAGAGCAGAAATTGGAGCTCGGATAGGCTATTTCTCCAAGGCCATACAAGGCCTGAAGTAGAAATTGAACACATGTAGTCCCACTCCAAGGTTCATGTTTACCTTACCTCAGTTTAGAAGTGGACAGTGACAGAATAATTTTCTAGACTGACATATGAACTAACATTCCCCGCTTCTGGATCATTTGGTAGTTATGAATACTCTGCTGCATGCAGGGTTGAGGACTGGAGTGTGCCCTATTAAGTTCTACAGCTTAGATTCCATATAAATATTTTGATGTCTTAATAGTCAAAGCCAGAGCAGTAAACATCTACATTTTATTTCTCAGTGTGCTCTCACTCTCACCCTCCCTGCTTTTTTCTCTTTCAAGACAGGTTTTCTCAGTGTGGCCCTGCTGTCTAGAAACTCTCTCTGTAGACCGAGCTGTCCTTGAACTCACGTACATCTTCCTGTGTCTGCCTCTCGAGTACTGCGCCAACACCTCCTCACCTCACTTCTCGTTTTGAATATAAGGAAAGTAGCAGCATCTCCAGGTTGGATGGATCATCCTAATACCCACTTTAGGACATAAAGGAGCAAAGATGTGTGCTCCAAAGATTACTAGTACTTTGGAGCCTAAAGTGTACAGTCTGAAGATACTACAGCTGTCATCAGCTCTGGCAGAGGGTGATGCATTTCTAGCCACTAGGCTCAGGTCCAGAGGCCATCTCCTCAAAGCTCTTGTGAATAACTTTATTCTGTTCTGCATGTCCTAAAATCTTCAGTCAGCTCCAATATGTTAGCCCTATGTCCACCCTCACCCTGACTCACAGGCTACTCTACTTTGTGTGGTCAGGAGTTTGGTTAAGAGTCTTGCTTCTGACTGCCACTTTCAGAGCATTTTATTTTTCTTGTATGAGCCACCAGTTCTTGAGTCTTATATCACTTCTAGTGTGTTAGACACTCCCCATTGCTGTCATGCATCAGTCTCCTGATCATATCTTCTGTAGTGAGTTGAAATGTACCTTCTAAAGAGATGCATTAATGTTTTTAAGGAATAAAGACATTTGAATACAATTTGTACACAGAGATAACTTGCAGACATGTGATAAGGGAGGCAGATATTGGAGTGATATAGCTACACACAAAGGATTGCCAGTGGCCACCAGATGCTAGAAGAAAGTCATGGAAAGATTTTTTTTCCTTCAGAATTCCCTAGAACAACTAAACATTTGCTGCTCAGACTTTGAATTTCTGGTCTCTCTAATAATAAAGGAATAAATAGTTGTTTCTATTAGGTTAACTCTAGAAAAACAATACACATCCTTTCTCAGTGGAGACTCTGGTTTTGGTCTCCCTGGCTTCCTCACCTGCTAACACAAGTATTGCCAGCATCTGAGGTGATATCTGTAGTGTGTTGGACTAATGTCACTTGTATTCTAATGCTAATATTGAGCCTCCAAGACCTGGTTGTCCCAGAGGTGAAAGAATCTGCATGTAGATCCAAATGGTACTGTGACCTTGCCCCCAAGTTATTTCTAATTGATAAATAAATATGCCAACAGCCAATAGCTGGGCAGAAGAGACACGGGTGCGTTTTTAGGGCTTGGTAGTTGGAGGAGAACCTTGAGGGGGAGAAGAAAGTTAAGGAGAAAGGAGAAACCATCATGGGTTAGGCAAGTCATAAAATTGTGGCCCTGAGGGCTGGCCGATTAGAGTTAAGAGCAGCCCAGATGAGATGTAATAATAGCTCGGGGTTATCTATAAGAAAGTAGATTCTGACAGCATAGAGGGTAGGTATCTGCCCAGCTCTTGTGCTGTTTAAGGCTTATTGTAAATATAAAGGTTGTGTGTGTATTTATCTGGGAACTGAATCATCAAGGTGGGGGTAGAAACCCTGAGTTGGGATTAAATAATTTCTACAGCAGGTATCAATGTATAAGTTGATTATCCAACCTTCACCTGAGTCTCCAGGTTCTTAAATTTCATTATCTATTCCTTCATAGCTCAGTTACTTCCACTCACTGTCACCAACTGTACCTCAATAAAGCCCTCATCACTACTTTGTAGTTCTTCTCTGTACTAAATGTCTTAAGTACCTCTCATTCTCCAGGATGATGATTTAAAACAATCTTTAATATTTTCCCCAACCTTCAGCCCCTATGTCCACCTTCTTACTCATAGTAGATAACCTTGTCATCTATTTCACCTAGAAAATGCAAGTATCATTCAGGGCTTCTTTTTCCTGCCACCATATTTACACATGGGCCCATCTATCTCCTACGTAGGTCCTCTTGTCTGAAATGGAGGAGGAGGCATCCTTTCTTTTGGGGGACTATGCTTTCCATGGCTGTTTCATAGTGCATCCCTTCCTACCTTATCCTATTGTCAACTACCCTCTTTCTCTCCAATATGGCAAGACTCTTTCCTTCAAGTGGGTGCTTCTCAGTTCCAGGTGAAATGGTCCCTCTTACCTTAAAGTAATACCCAGTATTCCCTCCTCTAGTTATCACTCATTGCTTCCAAAGACATTTCTCAAAATAGTTATCTCAGCCCACTCCTACCACTTGTAAACAGCTTAAATCTTCTTTCTCCAAAGTTGCCAAGGACTTGTATGCTAATAAGCCCAAAGGATGTTACCAATTCTTATTTTCCCTGAATCTTCAGTGTTCTTTGACATCATTGGCCACTTCTTTGTTGAGATTTTCTGCCATTAACTTTCTTTTTCGGTTTTTCCCCTACCTCTTTAGTAAAGCCTTAAGGTGTCCTTTGGGGCCTGCTCCTCTCTACCATTTATCTATATCCCCAGACTTTTTTTTCTACCTATATTGTGAAACAGATGTCTCACTAAGTTGTCCAAGTTGACCTTGAACTTAGTCTGTAGCCCAGACTGACCTTGAATAACAGTTTTTTTTTTTTTTTTTTTTTTTTTTTGCTTCCCAAGTCACTGGGAACAAATGTTAGAGTTCCTAGAGTCATTTTTTCTTATTCTTTATTATTTCCTTGGGAATTGTCATGCATCCATACTGTGGTGGTTTGAATTATGTTTGGCCAAGGGAGTGGTATTACTTGGAGGTGTGGCCTTGTTGAAGTAAGTTTGTCATCCCAGACATGGGCTGAAGACCCTAGTCCTAGCTGTCTGGAAACTAGTCTTTTTCTGTCTTCCTTTGGATGACGATGTAGAACTCTCAGCTCCTTCAGCCCCAAGTCGGCTTGGATGCTACAAAGCTCCCACCTTGATGATACTAGATTGAACCTCTGAACCTGTAAGCCAGCCTCAATTAAATGTCATCCTTTATAAGAGTTGCCTTGTTCATGGTGTGTCTTCACAGCAGTAAAACCCTAACTCAAGACACATGCTCATGGTTTGCAGCCCATATCTTTACTGAGATGTTTGAAGTATGGCTCAAATATCAATTCAGGGCCAGACCCATAATCTTCTCCCGTAGAGCTGGCTTCTCTATCATTTACCTCTCTTTTAATTAATGGCACTCTCAAATATCCAGTCAGCCATTTAGAAGACAAAGGATTGTCTTAGTTCCCTCTTCTTCATATCGAGGCTGTCAGTAAGTTCTCTGTATTTGGAGTCTTTTAGTCCAGCCATCCATATAGAGTTGCACGCCCCACCACTATGTTTGTCATATTGCACTTCATTTATTGCAATAAACTGCTCTCTACACATCCACACTTGGCCCTTGAACCACTTAAAATTTATTAAAAGTCTTTAACTACAATATATTTTGAATACATTCTTCCCTTCCTTAATTCATCTTAGATCTTCATTACCTTTCTACCCACCTAACTTCATATTCACTCTCATGTTTTGCTTTCTGTTCTCTTTCCCCAAAAAAGAAAAACAACAAAGCAATAAAAAACAAACAAAAAGGAGGAAGAGTAGTAGTAGTAGTAAAATCAATAAGATAAAATATGCTCAAACACAAAAACTTAGGCACAAAACCTACAAAGTTTGTTTGTGTTGGCCAACTACTTCTTGGCACAGGGCCCACCCTGCAGTGTGGTTGATATATTCAATGATACTGATTGGAGAAAACTAATTTTCCCTTTCCTATCAGCAATCCGTTGCAGCTAGTTTCTTGATCAGGGTGGGATCTTGTGTCCATGTCCTCCTCTCAGTGCTGGGATACAGTCTGCCTTAACCCTGTGCAGATAATGTGTGTGTGTTATCAGAGTTTCTATGAATTCATATGAATATTGGTCCTGTTGTATCTGGAAGATGTTGTTTCATTGGAATCATCTACCAACTCTGTCTCTTACAGTCTTTAGTCACCTTTTCCACATAAATCTCTTAACTTTGAAGGGAAGAACTTTATAAAGACATCCCATTTAGGACGTCTTTTACTCTTTGCACATTCTCTAACTACCTCCAACACTTTAAAAAAAAACACAGCTACCAGAGTTTTTAAAAGTTATATCTGATAATATCATATCAGATCTAAAACTCAAATAATACCTAATTACTCTCAAAAGGGGGGATTATTAATCTGCCCTACAAGGCCATATAAGGTCTTGACCGGACACTTTTCCACATACTACACTTTCCCTCTTAGTAAATGTGTCTTCATATTATTTATTCACATTTTCATCTTTATATAATTCCTTGGGTAAGTACCATCTTTCCCACTATATTCCAAATTCTGTAAGAGTAGGAACCATGTCTTATTTTGCTCTTTCTTGTTTTTCTATTGCAAAGAACACTCTCTAGTATATATTGCTTCAATTTATTGAAAGAATAAATGAGTTAGTGAATAGATGCATCAAGTTAAACTATCTGCACTCCATCATGTGGTAGGGCTTTATTCTAATGCACCTGCTTACAAGACTGTTGAGCCACAACTTGTAGAAATATAATCATAACGTATGACTGCCTCCAGAGTTACTGAATACATGGAGACAGAAGCTTGTATAAAGAGGATTCAGATACCTTTGCACATAAAGAGACAGATCTACCTCTAAACTAACCCACAATTATGGCTGAGTATGAGTTCCTACATTTCACAGCAGAAACAAATGAGGTGTTTTCTATGGCAAGATCAGTTCCTTATTGTACTGTTGTTATGGTTTGAATAAGAATGGTCCCCATAGACTCATAGATTTGAATGTTTGGTTCCCAGGGAGTGGCATATTAAAAGGTGGCCTTGTTGGAGGTGTGGCTTTGTTGGAGGAAGTATGTCATTGGAGGTGGGCTTTGAGGTTTCAAGAACCCAAGCCAGGCCCACTGGCTCTCTCTTCCTGATGCCTGCGGGTCCAGATGTAAAATGCTCAGCTACTTCTCTAGCACCATGTCTGCTGCATGCTGCCATGTTCCCACCATGATGATAATGGAGTAAGCCTCTGAACCTGTAAGCCAGTCCCAATTAAATGTTGTCCTTCATGAGGGTAGGAGTGGTCATGGTGTCTCTTCACAGCAATAGAGACCCTGACCAAAACAACTATGTATAGGTAATTCTTGGTGTTTGGATGTTAAGGGTATTGTAAACACAATGTTGTGGATGGTTCTCACCTGAATGTGGGCAAATAAATTTTTTTAATTGCAACTGACTTCTGAGGATGATTTTACAAAGAAATGTATTCCTTGTTGAGGGAATCGAGGCTTGGATGGGGTATGGGGAAGACTATGAGTCTAGAATTCTGGTTTTATAATAGTGGCTGTGGAAGAATTTCCACAGTTAAACTCATGCTCCCTAGGGTTTGAGGCAAGAGGTACAAACACCAAGAATCACCTATACATAGTTGTTTTAGTCAGGGTTTCTATTGTCTTAAGCTGGCCTTTTTGATCTAGCTTTATGGGCCTTAGTTTATGGTTCTTGGAGTTCCAGACCTCCCATTATCCCCAGAAAGCCACCTATTATGGGTATTGGATAAAGTATTCATTTTGAAGTCAGGCAGACCTGGTTTAACACTCCAGCCCAGTACTTCAATGTATCAATGATCACAACTCATTTCCTTTTCAGTAAATATCTGCTTTGCAAGGCTGGTGTGCATCTTAAACATCAGGATGCCTCTATAGTATATTGTACATATCCCTCAGTACATATTAGTCCACCTTAAACTACTCTTTGTAGAACAGGATAAACACTCCATTTTTTCTTCTCTCCTGCTGTCTTTCTGTGCTGTTCTGTTGCTTGAGACACATTCCCAGGCAGGTTATTAAGTCTGATTCTCTGCTGGGAAGAAACTCCCTAGAGGGGATACTTTCTATGTATAGCTGGAGCATGTGGGCTGAGTGCTTCTTTTCAGCACCCAGTGCAAATATCCTCAGAGATCTAGATTTCCTATGCAAAGAATGGAGGCCAGCATGCCTTTGCTTTAGGTCTGGTTTGGGAGGATTATATGTGTATATTAGGGTGAGAGGAGTACATTGTATATTAGGGAAAATAACCTCCATCTTTAGTATAAAGAGTGGAGGAAAAGAAGTCTAAATGAGCTTCCAGTGGCCATCTAGGAGACAGGTTCCAAATGCCAGCTCTCTGAAGACTTTGGAAGATGGTTCTTCGCCATTTTGTATTCATTCCAGTGTAACAGTCAACAAAACCTAGCAAAGGCAATATTTTATTTTGTGACTTCTGTTCTTGTTTGCTTTCCTAGTGGTCAGTAGATTCATTTATCTGAAGACTACTTTTAGCTTTATCAGTGGGGAGTAAGTTAGGCTGACTTTATCACACTCTAAATCAAGAGAGGGTTGTATTTCGCCCAAAGAGATGGGTTGTTACCAGCAGCTTTAAGGAGAAAAGGAAAAGACTGAATACTTGGGCTTGCTGTATAGAAGCCAGGAGGTCTCTTGGAATTGGTTTGAACCTGGCACATGGTCAGGAAACTTAATGGGAAAACACTTGTGGTGCTTCCACAAACCATGCCTCTGAGACTTGAAACCCTCCTTTGTTGATTTAAACTCCTATGTGGACAAGTTTATTGCCTTGGCTATGTGGCCTCTGGAGATGATGTTTGGAGCTCAGGTATCTAAGTTAGCAGCCCTTTTCTTCCTGATCTGAAATCTTAGCTCTTCTTTGAACTTTCCCAGTTCAAAAGTGCTTTTGGATTTTAGCTCATTTGTAGAGTTTAAACAGCTAAGTCTTTTGATTTTATAGCTAAACAAGCTAGCACAGGCAACTGCCCTCATCTTCTTCCCCAAGAAATTACTCACCCTCCAGGTGTAT
This sequence comes from Micromys minutus, assembly GCF_963924665.1. NCBI lineage: Eukaryota > Metazoa > Chordata > Mammalia > Rodentia > Muridae > Micromys > Micromys minutus. The sequence continues at coordinate 46,100,945 of NC_137970.1, read as the reverse complement.
CAGAGGAGGATGGAATTCTTCCCAATAGTAGCAAATTACATCCTTATAACACATGAATACCTCAAGTTCATGGGCCATAAAATTAAGAAGGTAGCGCTTCTGTAGCAGAATAGTTCAGCATGATGGACATGAAAAGATGTTGCTGGTGTGGTCTGGGACAGAAGGTCAAGCATCTCTTTTCAGCAGTTTTAGGCTAGTAGAGTTTAGCTTAGAATATCAAAAGGGGGGATATAACATATACAAATGAGTCCATTGGGAAGGAGGAATTCCTGTGCACAGATACAGCGAGGATGGAACTGAATTGTATGCAAATAATGGTTTCCTTTCTTACCAGACATTTTCCTATTGGATTGTTTTTGGTCCCCAAGCATGTCCTACTGTCCTGGAACCTTCCTTTTCTTGAACTTCTGTGGCTAATCTTTTAACCTCTCTCCTGCCCTTTGAGCCAGGTCTGTGCAGGAAGGTGACGCCCCCGTGGGATGAGACTCATTCTAGACACGAATTGGAGCACCCAAACAGCATCAGCCAGTTCTTAGTCTAGGTTTAAGTTTCTGTAAATTGGCCTCTGCTGCCCCCCCATGGTAACTGAAATTACTTTTCCTCACCTGGGGTGACTTTTGAAGAAAGGGAGTCAGTCTCCCTCCCACCTTTCTACTCACTCGTCTCAGCTCTTTACTCCTCATTCCACACCATGCATCTAGGAACATGACTCTTTCCTGGGACAAGAGCAGGACAAAACAAGTAAGTGCTGAGACTGGTGAAGTTTGAGATGTAGCAGAGGTGCTGCTGTCCCTGCTGGATTGCAACTAGACTCCCATCTCTGCATTGTTCTGAGGTTATGGGAAATGTGCAAAGAATGGAGGGAATTTTGAAACACTATAAACAGAGCCATGGTGAGTCTGTGTCTTTTTATTAGGGAATTGAGTCACTTGATGCTGAGAGATATTAATGACCAGAGATTGTTAATTCCTGGGGTTTTTGTGTGTGTGTGTGTGTGTGTGTTTGTGTGTGTGTGTTTCCCCTGGTTTTGGTGATGTGGGACTTACTTGTGTGTTCTTTGATGTAGTTGTCTTCCCTGGGTTGAAATTTTCCTTCTAGTATTTTCTCTAGAGCTGGATTTGGAGATAGATATTGTTTAAATTTGAAATAGCTCTACCTCACGACCCAGCTATACCAGTCCTGAGCATATATCCAAAAGATGCTCTACCATCCCACAAGGACACTTGCTCAACTAAGTTCATGGCAGCTTTATTCCTTATAGTCAGAAACGGAAAACAACTTAGAGTCCCTCAACTGAAGGATGGATAAAGAAAATGTAGTACATCCACACTGCAGAATACTATTCAGCTATTAAAAACAAGGATATCATGAATTTTGCAGGCAAATGGATAGAACTTGAAAATATCCTGAGTGAGGTAGCCCAGTCCCAAAAGGGCATACATGATGTGTACTCAGTGATGTGAATATTAGCCATAAAATACAGCATACCCACGCTATACTCTACAGATCCAAAGATGTCTGGCCTCAGTGGGAGAGGATGCACAGAGCCCCACATAGACTTGATATGCCATGGTGGGGGATACCCAGAGGTGGCCTCCACCCTCTAAGGGGAGAATTGGGGGGTAGTTGGGAGGAAGGGTTGTGGGAGGGGGTAACCAGGAGGAAGGGCAGTAAGCAGGATGTAAGGTGAATAAATAAAATTTTTAAGAGAAAAAAGGAAAAGAAATGGAAGCACTTACCTAGATTGTTCCCATGCTCCAAATCTTCAGCATGGAGCTATCAAGGATCCCAAGCACCCAGCATAAAGGGAGCACAACTCTCCATGATTTAACTTAGGAGCCAGTATTTTGGAATCTACTCTTTGCCTGGTAGCTCCAACAGGTTGGAGGTATCCAAGTACCCATGTTGGCCTACATTCCACTCTCTGGTCCTAGTATAGCTTTGGGCACTATGATGGTGTAAATGTGAATGACCCCTGTATGCTTATATATTGGAACATTTGGTTCCCAGTTGGTGAAACGTTTGATAAAGATTAGAAGGCATGGCCTTATTAGTGGAGGTGTGTCCCTGAAGGTGGACTTTGAGGTTTCAAAAGCCCATACATTTCCAGTTAGTTTGTTTTGCTTCCCTTTTGTGGGTAAGATTTGAGCTCTCAGCTACTGCTCCAACATGTCTTCTTGCTGTCTGCCATGCTCCCCTCCATTATGGTCATAGAGTTACTTTGTGAAACTGTAAAACCTCCAACAGTCTTTCTTCTGTATGTTCCTTTGGTCATAGCATTTAAAAGCAAGTCATGACTTCACAGGCTTTTCTGTCCTTCATGGAGATGATGTATGGTAGAACCGTTCACTTCACAGTGACAGGAGTGGATGATAGAAGCAGTTCATATCATGGCAGGCCAAGAAACAAAGAGCAAGGCTGGAGCCAGAGTTCTATAAACTACCTGTGGCTATATCTGTGGGTGATTATCTTGATTGTTAATTGATATAGTAGGGCCCAATCCAATTTGGACAATATAATTTCCCGGACAGGTGAGCTTGGATAGTGTAAGGAAAATATCTGAATGTGAACCTGTGCAACAAACAAGCAGTCTTCTGTAGTTTCTACCTTCAGGTTCTGGCCTTCATTTCCTGCCCTGATTTTCTCCATTGATTGACTGTGACCTAGAAGTATAAGTTAAAATAAGCATTTATCTCCTGTATGTTGCTTTGGTAAGAATGTTTTCTCACAGCCACAGGAAGGAGATGAGAGAAAAAATATTCTACGTATTTGTGTATCATATACTTCATTCTCCTTTTGTAGCAGTTGAATTGCTATATAGTTCATATATTGTATGTTTTAGCCGTATAAAATGACTATTGAACGGTTTTGGAAACTGAGCCCAAGTCTTCTGTAAAAGCAACAAGTGCTTGAAACAGCTGAGTCAACTCTTCTGCCCATGGAGGATATTTTCTTGATTAGATGATAAATGTGGGAGAGCCCACCACCCAGTATCATATATTGCTAGGTGGTATAGAAAGTAGGGTGAGCAATCCTGAGGAGCAAGTCAATGAGCAGCACTCTTTCATGCTCTCTGCTTCACTGCCTAAAGTTCTTTCCTTGAGTTCCTGCCTCGAGTTCACATTCTGGCTTCCCTGTAAGCTATAAGAGGAAATTAACTCTTTTCTCCCCAAATTAATTTTAGTCATGGTGTTTATCACAGGGTTAGAAAACAAACTAACATAGCAATTTGTACCAGCAGTGGTTTTTTTTGTATAGCTAACAGTACAGAATGTGTCTTTACATAGCCCTGTCCTGGTGGTATTTTCAATAACCACTAACCTTGCCTGGTACAGTCTGGGGGTTGTAAATTGGCATGGAAATTTAAAGCAGGTTCTTGTTGGTGCACAGCACAAATTAGTTATATATAGGAACAGTAGTTTGGTTGTTTTTTGTTTTGTTTTTTTCTTTGTTCTTTTTTTTCATATTCAGTTGTCTCTGATGCAGCTTATATGAAGATAATTGTTGTTCTGTTAACTGAATACCACTCTGTAATTGCAAAAAATGTGGCTGTTTTGTTGACATCATGAATGCTTCTAAGTAAGTACATTTTTTGTTTAAAAGAAAAGAAATTGGTACCAGGATTTGGGGTATTTTTGTGACTGACCTGACCATCCTATTTTGGAGGAGGATTATGGGACAAGACTAGAACTTTTGGCTGGAAAAACCATTTGGTGTATAGAATTTAATAGGCTATTATGGGAGCTTGGAAGATAGAAATTTTGAGATATAAATGCCAGAGACCTGGCTTGTGAAGTTTCCGAAAAGAGAGGCCATTTTTGTGGTATCACGGATATATGATTTTTGATCAGCTGCAGATAAAGAATCAGCTATTACTAACAAGAGACCAGAATCACTAAAGTGACATTTTTGCATTACTGGAACATTGGCTAGCTGAGGCTGACAAATCAGCAGTGATTAAGTGACCAGCATAATTAAGGGGAAATCTACTGGGAGTATCTCTTCTGGGCCAGCACAGAGAAGCTGTGGTTCAGAGGTCAGAGCGGGTAGAGCAAAGGCTGCATTGTATGCTGGCAGCTGAAACTGATAATGTTTAAAAATCTAGATGGTACTGGTTTTGAAGGCATAAAGAGGTAATGTGGAGCAGTTGAGACTTGGCATCATGGGAGATTAAGAGGGACCATTGGTGAAGGTGCGGCTTCAGTTGCAGTGGAGACACCAGCATGTTGGAGATGCCAGGTCTATGGGATGACTGCCAAGGACAGCAGCAACTATGGAGTGAAGGTAGCCTGACCTAGGAGACAAGTAGATGTTATGAATGGCAAACTATGAGAGATGGAGCTTCCTAAACCTTAGGCACCCAGAAGACCATGGGTGAATCCCAGATGCTGAATATTGAACTACAGGATTCAGTCTACACTGTTGAATTTTGGTTTTAATTGTTATGTTTTTAGCTTTTATATAATTATAATATTCCTTGGTTCTTTAGAAGTAAAGTTGAAAGACATTGGAAATTTAGAGAGGAATTGCGTTTTTAAAGATAATTTAGCATTTTTTTCTTTGAAATTCAGTTAACTTTATCTAAATTGAGGAAAAAACAATTTCTATAATTGCATTTAACATCGAGATTCTTTTGTCATCAAAACCACCAGTATTTCTAAAGCAGAAATATTTATGTTAACAAAACCAACTTTTACTTTGGAGTTTATTCTTTAAAAAATTGTGGAGAGTGGAGAGAAAAAAATGGGTTATTTATAGAAGATGTCTACATATGTACTCAGCTACAAACTTGGTGACAAAAAGGCTTCAGAACATGCTGACATCTCAGAAACAGTTTTCTCAGATTCTACCAATGCCTAAGAGCCTTCATCTTCAATCTTGGGAGCCAAATAATACTTTGTGTTCCATGGCAGCAGTTTTGTAATCTACAAAAGGGTACACCTGCAGATATACTACAATAGAGTGGCTTTGTGAAACACTTCATGCGTTTCAGTGCAAAAGTTAGCTGAATTGGCTCATTCATGTTTATGGTCACAGTTTCCTCTTTTTATCAGTATTACTTGTGGGGTGTGCAGAGATAAACCTGATGGAAGAGGAAGTGGGATGGAGAGTTAGGTGCCATAAGCTCCTGAGACTGTTTGAGGAGTCCTGATCTACCCTACAATCTAACGTGGACCCTCACCCCCACCACCAGGCTCACCAATGAAACCAAACAAAGGACCCAAGGCCAGGGCAGTGACTGCTTCTTCTGTTTTTATGGAAATCTCTCCAGGGGATTGGCCTGGAGATTGGACAGGCTCATGAACAGGTGGACAGGCTCATGAACAGGTGAGTCAGATTCAGCTGAAAAATGCAGGTTGTGCCCCATGTGCCCTTGAATACCTAAAGATACACTAATTGGCTAAGATACTGTACCTAAACTTGTATAATAAACAATGAAGTTCGATCTGAACCTCAAGGCTAATTTCCAGAGTCTGAATCTGGTTTCCAGAGTTTGAATCCTGAGCATCTTCATGGGCTCTGCCTCCACTTTTTCCCCATTTCGCGGTCTCTGTTCTCATAATTATTTGTTTGTGACAACTTAATGTTTCCATTTCCAAGCTCTCCATTTGGGAAAACTTCACCTAGTTCTTTGCACAGGATATTACAACAGAATCTCCAATATAGCTAATGTCTCTGCATATAAGGCAAAAATTCACCAGAAGGCTCTACTGTACAGCTGTACTCCTGTTCTGGAATTCCAAGTTGCTCACTATCTAAGTGCACTAATTTCATTTCATAGTCGCAAATTTCTCTTGAAATTGGGAAAAACTTTCCTAGCACATGGTCCTAAGAAACAAGCTAGAGTAGCCATGCTAATATCGAATAAAATAGATTTTCAACCAAAAGTCATCCAAAAAGACAAAGAAGGACACTTTTTACTCACCAAAGGAAAAAAATCTATCAAGATGAACTCTCAATCCTGAACATCTACACTCCAAATACAAAGGCACCACATTCATTAAATAAACCCTACTAAAGGTCAAAGCACATATTGCACCACAAAAAATTGTAGTGGGAGACGTCAACAGCCCACTCTAATCAATGGACAGATCATGAAAGCAGAAACTGAACAGAGACGCAGTGAAACTAACAGTAGTTGTGAACCAAATGAATTTAACAGACATCTATAGAATATTTCATCCTAAAACAAAAGAATATAACTTCTTCTCAACACCTCATAGTACCTTCTCCAAAACTGACCATATAGTTGGTCAGAAACAGACCTCAATAGATAGAAGAACATAAAAATACTCCCATGCACCCTATCAGATCACCATGGACTAAGGCTGGTTTTCAATAACAACAAAAGCAACAAAAGCTAAGCAATGATCTACTCAATGATAGCTTGCTCAAGGAAGAAATAAAGAAATCAAAGACTTTTTAGAATTTAATGAAAATGAAGGCACAACATACCCAAATTTATGGGATACAATGAAAGCAGTGCTAAGAGGAAATCTCATAGCACTCAGCGCCTCCAGAAAGAAACTAGAGAGAGCATACACTAGCAACTTGACAGCACACCTGAAAGCTCTAAAACAGCAGCAACAACAACAACAAGCAGATACACCCAAGAGAAGTAGATGGCAGGAAATAAACTCAGAGCTGAAATCAACCAAATAGAAATAAAAAGAACATTTCAAAAATCAACAAAACCAAGAGCTGGATCTTTGAGAAAATCAACAAGATCGATAAACCCTTAGCCAGACTAACTAGAAGGGCACAGAGAGAGTATTCAAATTACCAACATCAGAAATGAAAAGGGAGACATAACAGAAACTGAGGAAATTCAAGAAATCATCAGATACTACTACAAAAGCCTATATACTCAACAAAACTAAAAAGTCTAAAGGAAATCAACAATTTTCTAGACAGATACCAGGTACCAAATTTAAATCAGGATCAGATGAAGGATTTAAAGAGTTTCATAACCCACAAACAAATAGAAGCAGTCATCAAAATCGTCCCAACCAAAAAAAAAAAAAAAAAAAAAAAAAAAAAAAAAAAAAAAAACAGGACCTGATGGGTTTAGTGCAGAATTCTGTCAGACCATCATAGAAGACCTAATACTAATACTCTCTAAACTATTCCACAAAATAGAAACAGATTGAAGCTATAATTATGCTCATTTCTAAACCACACAAACACCCTACAAAAAAAGAGAACTTTAGACTAATTTTTCTCATGAACATTGATGCCAAAATACTCAATAAAATTTTTGCAACCTGAATCCAAGAACACATCAAAATGATCATTCAACATGATCAAGTAGGCTTCATTGCTGGAATGCAGGGTTTCAATATAGAGAAACCCATCAATGTAAACAAACTATGTAAAAAAACTCAGAGAAAGAAACCACATGATCATCTCTCTAGATGCTGAGAAATAATTTGACAAAATTCAACACGCCTTCATGTTAAAAGTCTTGAAAAGATCAGGAATTCAAGGCTCATACTTAAACATAGTAAAAGCAATATATAGAAAACCATCACACTAAATGTTGAGAAACTTGCAGCAATCCTATTAAAATCGGGGACTAGACAAGGCTGCTCACTCTCTCCTTACCTATTCAATATAGTACTGGAAGTACTAGCCAGAGCACTCAGACAACAGAAAGAGGTCAACGGGATACAAATTGGGAAAGAAGAAGTCAAAATATCACTATTTGCAGATGATATGATGGTATAGTTAAGTGACCCCAAAAATTCCACCAGAGAACTTTTATAGTTAATAAACACCTTCAGCAAAGTGGCTAGATATATAATTAACTCGAACAAATCAGGAGCCTTCCTCTACTCAAAGGATAAACAGGTTGAGAAAGAAATTAGAGAATCGACACCCTTCACAATAGTCACAAAGAATATAAAATATCTTGGTGTGACCCTAACTAACAAGTGAAGGATCTCTACAAGAACTTCAAGTCTCTGAAGAAGAAAATTGAAGAAGTTCTCAGAATATGGAAAGATCTCCCATGTTCATGAATTAGAAGGATCGGTATAGTAAAAAATGGCCATCTTACCAAAAGCAATCTACAAATTCAATGCAATCCCCATCAAAATTCCAACTCAATTCTTCATAGAGTTAGAAAGAGCAACTTGCAAATTCATTTGGAATAATAAAAACCCAGGATAACAAAAATAATAAAAAACATTCTCAACAATAAAATACTTCCAGAGGAATCACCATCCCTGACCTCAAATTGCACTATAGATCAATGTTATAAAAACTGCATGGTATTGGTACAGAGACAGGCAGGTTGGCCAATGGTATAGAATTGAAGACCCAGAAATGAACTCATACTCCCGTGGTCACTTGATCTTTGACAAAGCAGTTAAAATAATTCAATGGAAAAAGCACACTCTCTTCAATAAATGGTCCTGGTTCAACTGTCAGTCAGCATGCAGAAGAATACAAATTGATCTTTTCTTATCTCCTTGTACAAAGCTCAAGTGAAAGTAAATCAAAGACCTCCGCACAAAACCGGGTACACTGAAACTAGTAGATGAGAAAGTGGGGTAAAGCTTAGAACACATAGGCACAGGGGAAAATTTCCTGAACAGAACACCAATGGCCTATGCTCTAAGATCAAGAATTGATAAATGGGACCGCATAAAACTGCAAAGTTTCTGTAAGACAAAGACACTGTCAAAGGACAAAATGGCAACCAATTGATGGGGAAAAAATCTTTTACCAATTCTTCATCTGATAGAGGGTTAGTATCCAATATATACAAAGAACTTCAGAAGTTAGACTCTAGAGAATTAAATAATTGTGTTAAAAATGAGATACAGAATTAAACCAAGAATTCTCAACTGAAGAATATCAAATGGCTTAGAAACACCTAAAGAAATGCTTTAGATCCCTAGTCATCAGGGAACTCAAATCAAAACAAACCTAAGATTCTATCTCACACCAGCCAGAACTGCTAAGATCAAAAACTCAGGTGACAACAGATGCTGGTGAGGATGTGGAGAAGGATGAACACTCCACCACTGTTGGTGGTGTTGTAAACTGGTACAACCACTCTGGAAATCAGCCTGGTGGTTCCTCTGAAAATTGGACATAGTAATACTACCTGAGGACCCAGCTATACCACTCTTAGGCATATATCCAAAAGAAGCTCCAACAGCTAACAAGGACACATGCTCCACCATGTTCATAGCATCCTTATTTATAATAGCCAGAAACTGGAAAGAACCCAGATGTCCTTTAACAGAGGAATGCATACAGAAAGTGTGGCACATATACACAATGGAGTACTACTCAGCTATCAAAACAATGACTTTATGAAATTTCTAGGTAAATGAACAGAACTTGAAGCTATCATCCTGAGTGAGGTAACCCAATCACAAATGAACACTCTTGGTATGTATTCACATATCAGTGGATACTAGCCCAAAGAGCTTAGAATACCCAAGAATCCATCCACAGAACTTAAGAAGCTAAAAGAGAAGGAATGCCAGAATGTGGATGCCTCAGTCTTTCTTACAAATAAAAACAAAACATTCCTGGGAAGAAATAAAGAGACAAATAGAGGAGAAGGGATTGGAAAAAAGATCATCCAGAGTCTGCCTCACCTTCAAATATACCCTATATGCACCCAACAAACCTAATCACTATAGCTGATGCCAGGTTGTGCTTACTGCCAAGAACCTGATATGGATGCCTCTTCAGAAGCTCTGCCAGAGCCATACTGATGCAGAGGAGGATGCTTGCAGCTCACTATCAATCAGGTTGAACAAGAGGACCCTAATGACGGAGCTAGAGAAAGGACTGAAGGAGCTAAAAGGGTCTGCATCCCCATTTGAAGAACAAAATGATCAACTAACCAAACCCACCCCAGCTCCCAGGCACTAAAACACCAACCAGAGAGTTCTCATGGAAAAACCCATGGTCTAAGGTATATATGCAGCAGAGGACAGCATGTACTGACATCAATGGGAGGAGAGGCCTTTGGTCCAGTGAATGCTCATTTCCCCAGTGTAGGGGAATGTCAAGGCACTGAGGTGGGCGAGGGTGGCTGGGAGAGGGAGCACCTTCATGGAGGCAATGGGAGCTGAAGAGGGGATGGGATTGTGGGGAAGGTATAACATTTGGAATGTAAATACAGAGAATATCCAATAAAATTTGGAGGAGAAAAAAATAAAGTTAAAAATTTAATTTACAGGTATCTTAGTATCAATGGTCTCAATTCCCTGGATAAACAACAGATTAACAGAATGGATATGAAAACAGGATATATCCTTATGATATATACAAAAAACATGCCTCAACATCAAGAATAGACATTACCTCAGGGTAAAGAGTTGGGAAGATATTCTAAGCAAGCGCACACAGGAAGCAAGTTGGACTAATAGAAAAGTCTTCAAACCAAAATCAATAAAAAGAGATGGGGAAGGGCACTCTAGTCATCCAAGAAAAAAATCCACTAACATGACATTTCAACCCTTAACATTTATTCCCCAAACACAAGAATATCTTTGTGTTTTTTAAAATAAACACTGCTTTTTTAAAAACTTTATTTTAAAAAACTAAGATAAAAGAAAAAAATTTTAAACATTTTTGCATAAATGTATACAAATACAATTGTGTCAGTGCGTGGCTTTTTTCTTTTTTTTTTTTCTTTTTTTTTTCTTTTTTTTTAAGGTTTGATACTCTGCATTAAGGTCTTACTATTTACAATGAGCAAAAAGTACATGTAAAACAGGGTGTAACCCAGAATTTGTCAATGTGTTCTTGGTGTGTAAGGATTGAGCATGACTTTTTTTTTGTTTTGTTTTGTTTTCTTTTCTTTTTTTCTTGAACTTCACACAGTCTGTGAGTTGTTTGTGGGGTGTTCAGAGCTTTCTGGGGTTAGTATCCTATTATCAGTGACTGCATATTATGTCTGTTCTTTTGTGACTGGGTTATCTCACTCAGGATGATATTCTCTAGTTCCATCCATTTTCTTAAGAATTTGGTTAAGTCATTGTTTCTGGTGGCTGAGTAGTACTTCATTGTGTATATGTACCACAATTTTTGTATCCATTCATCTTCTGAAGGACATCTGGGTTCCTTCCAGCTTCTGGCTATTATAAATAGAGCCGCTATGAACATTGTGGTGCATATATCTTTGTTGTGTATTGAAGTGTCTCTGGGGTATATGCCCAGAAGTGGAATAGCTGGGTCTTCAGGTAGTACTATGTCCAATTTTCTGAGAAATCAGCAGACTGATTTCCAGAGTGGTTGTATCAGAAAATAAACACTACTTAAGCTTAAATCATACATTGACCCTCACACACTGGTAGTAGGATATTTCAGTACCTTACTCTCACCAATGGATAGGTCATTCAGACAAAAACTAAATAGAGAAATGCTAGAGCTAACTAATGCTACAAGCCAAATGAACCTAACAGATATTTACAGAATATTCCGCCCCCTAACGGCCTCCACACAAATATATCTTCTTCTCAGCACCCACAGAACATTTTCCAAAACTGACTACATATTCTGTGACAAAGCAAGTCTCAATAGACACAAGGAAATTTAAATGACTCCCTGAGTATTATCAAGCAATAACTGATAAAATCTGAATATCTACAACAGAAACCCCGGAAATTCATGGAAACTGAATAGTGTTCTACTGAATGAAAAAAAAAAAAAAAAATGGATCAAGAAAGAAATTAAAGTCTTCCTGAAATTGAATGAAAATGAATATACAACATACCAAAAGTTATGGGATACAATGAAAGCCATGCTAAGAGGAAAGATCATACTAGAAAATAAGTACCTACATGAATAAATTGTAAAGATCTCATATTAACAAGTTAATAGCACACCTGAAAGCTCTAGATCAAAAAGAAGCATATCCAATAGGAGTAGATGGTAGGAAATGATCAAATTCAGGACTGAAATCAATAAAACTGAAACAAAGAGAACAACGGAAATAATGAAACAAAGTTTATTCATTGAGAAAATTAAAAAGATAAACCCATTTCCAAACTAACTAAAAGATGGAGAAAGAAATCCAAATTATAATCTGTAGGATTGTGGGCCAGCATCCCCTCTACCACTGAGCAGGGCTGCTTGGGGAGGCAGGATGTCGGGAGTTTGTGCTTATTCCACACCAGACTAGGGTGGGTGTTGGGCTGGAGGGAAGCACCAAGGCAACCCTCCAGCGGGTGGGAAAGCACAGTGGAAGACATGAGAAAGCTGGAGCTGGTCTCAGGCCTGTGATGAGGCGGGATTCTGGGGTTCTCAGGCTCTTGCACATCCAGGTGCCATCAGGATTCTCACGCCCATAGTCTGTGCCTAGCCCAGGGATTGGGGGCCAGGGAAACGGGAGTTCCACCTAGTCCCAGCAGGGATAATCCTTGGCTTGTTGGCAGTTGGTTTGCTGGCAGTTTTGCCTGGGAGTGCAGAGCTACAAAAAAAAAAAAAAATCACTCTGTGGTTCCAAACAGTTTATTGTCATGTTGGAAAGTGGATGCAGTAAAACCACACTGCATTTCTCAGGGTAGACCTGAGATTAAATACCTTTTGCAGGGAGGAATGTCTGGGAAGGGAAGCTCATTGGCTAAGTCTTCCAGGTCTCTAGGTACCACATTATCATGGAGAACTCTACTTTGAACCTATGTGACCATAGGACAAGTTTATTTCATGAAAGAAGCATGGGACGTATTCTAAGTCAGGAGTCTGGCAGTGAGCTGGGAGTCACATAAGCCTCGGTGAGGTGTGTTTTCACCAAGTCCCTGGGTCTACCTGCTCTACATTACCTAACTTCCTGGCATGGTTTTGAATCCCACAATAAAAGACATGAAAAGGGAGCATAATAATTGGCATTGGGGAAATCCAGAGAATCATAAAGACATAATTTAAAATTATGTACTCCACCAAATTGGAAATCTAAAAGAAATGTATCATTTTCTTTTCAACAGGTACCAGGTACCATTTACCAAAGTTAACTCAAGATCAGATAAAGAATGTAAATTGACTTAGGATCTCCACTGAAATAGAAACAATCATTAAAAGTCCTCCCCACCTTCAAAAAAACAAAGAAAGAAAGAAAGAAAGAGAAGAGAAGAAAAGCCCAGGGCCAGACAGTTTCAGAGTTTTAGTGCAGAATTCTATCAGATTTTCAAAGATGAGTTAACACCAATACTTCTCAAGATATCTCATCAAATAGAAACAAAAGAACATTGCCAAATTAATTTTACAAGGCCACTGTTATTCTGAAACCCCTATCACATAAAGAATCCACAAATAGAGGGAATTACAGACCAATTTATCTTATGAACATAGATGCTAAAATATTCAGCAAAATACTTGCAAATTGAATCTAAGAACACATCAAAATGATCATCAACTATGTTAAAGTAGGCTGGCTTCATCTGAGAGAAGAAGGGATAGTTCAAGATATAGAACTCAATAAATGTAATCTACCATTCAAATAAACTGAAAAGATAAAATACATGGTCATTTCATTAGATGCTGAAAAATTCTTTGACAAAAGTTTAACACATTTTCATGATAAAAGTCCTGGATATATTAGGGATACAAGGGACATACCTAAACATAATAAAGGCAATTTAAAGAACACCTATAGCCAACATCAAATTAAATGGAGAGAAACTCAAAGACATTTCACTAAAACCAGGGACAAGACAATGCTTTCCACTCTGTCCATATCTATTCAACATAGTATTTGAAGTTTTAGCTAGGGCAATAATCTACAACTGAAGGACATCAAGTGAATACAATGTAAAGAAAGAAGTCAAAGTATCATTATTTGTAAATAATGTGGTAGTATACATAAGAAACTCTAAAACTTCCACCAGGGAAGCATTGCTCTATTGCTAATGGGTGTGCATACTTGTCCAACCACTATGGAAATCAATATGGCAGTTCTTCAGAAAATTGGGAATTGATCTATTTCAAGACACTTTTGGGCATATACCTAAAGGATGCTCCATTCTACCACAAAGACACTTGCCCAACTATATTTATTGTGGCCTTATTTATAACAACCAGAAACTGAAAACAACCTAAATATCCACCAGTCAGCATATATATGTATATACATATATATGATATATATACATATATGATATATTTTATTTATTTAATTTCAAATGTTATCCTCTTTCCCAGTTTCCCCTCCACAAACCCTCTATACCCCCTCCCTGCTTCTATGAGGGTGCTCCCCACCCATCCACTTCCACCTCACCACTCTAACATTCCCCTATACTGAGGTATCAAGCCTTCACAGGACCAAGGGCCTCTCCTCCCATTGATGCCAGACAAGGCCATCCTCTGCTACATATGCGGCTGGAACCATGGGTCCCTCCATGTGTACTCTTTGGTTGGAGGTTTAGTACCTGAGAGCTCTGGGCAGTCTGGTTGGCTGATATTGTTGTTCTTCCTATGGGGTTACATTTACACAATTTTACTCAGCTGTTAAAAAAATAACACCATGAAATTTACAGATAAATGGATAAAAAAATCATCTTCAGTGAGATAATACAGATCCAGAAAGATAAACATGCCATGTATTCACTTGTAAGTAGACATTAGCTGTAAAGTAATGATAATCATGCTATTATCCGCATACCCAAAGAGGTTACATAAAGAAGAGGGCTCTAGAGGGGACACATGGTTCTCCCTGGGAAGGGGAAGTAGAATAGATTTTGTGGGTGGGGATGAGAGCAGGAGAGATCAGGTAAAGGGGGAAGGATGGAGGGAGAGAGTACAGGAGGAGACAACTCGAATTAAAAGGCACCAAGAGGGAGGGCATTGTGGAAACCTAGTGCAGTGGAAACTTCCTGTAATCTATAAGAGTAACCCCAATGAAGACTCCTTGTGATAGAGGATGTGAGTCTGAACTAGCCATATTTTGTAGCCAAACAAGACTTCCAGTGGTGGGCCTAGATTGCATTTGTTTGATTTGTTGGCCAAGGAGTCCCATAGAGATCCCTAAACAATCCAGGCTGATGCTAGGACAGAGGGTTGCTCTCCATGACAGGTGTGTTAGGGTGGATTGCCTAGGACAACATCCACACAACTCATTGGTTGTAGAGAGGTTGAGCTGGTGTCTGCATTGAGCTTTCACCCCCAGAGTCTAGTCTCTTTGGTTCCAGGAGATACTTGGCAGGCTACACAAAGAAAATGGACACCAACCCAACCACAATACCCTCAAGTACAATCTGTCCTCCTGCAAGATGTCCTGGGGAAATAATGATGCAGAGCTTGTGTCAGTGGCCAAGCAATGTTTGATCTAACTTGAGACCTACTCCCTGAGAGGGAGCCCACCACTGACACTGTCTGGATGGCCAGGAACTGAAGACTGAATAGCCCAGAGACCTAGTGTAAGTAGAACCAAATAAGACTAGAAAAAAATCAGTGAAATGATTCCTAACGATATTTTGTGAAACTCATAGATTGGTGCCTTGTCTAGTCATCATCAGAGAGAATCATCATCAGCGAGGCTTCCTCCAGCAGCAGATGGAAGTGGTTGCAGAGACAGTGAAACATTATGTAGAAAGAGTCTAAATTGTAGAGCTCCATTGAATCTCTCCACTTGGAGCACTGAGAACTCCATGGAAGATGGGGAGGAAAGATTATAGGAGTCAGAAGGCATGAAGGACTTCAGGAGAACATGGCCCACTGAATCAAAGTAGGGCTCCCATGGGCTCCCATAGTCAAAAGTGCTAAACACAAGGCCTACATGGGTCTGCACCAGGTCTTCTGCATATATGTTATGGATGCTAGCTTGGTGTGTTTGTGGGACTCCTAACAGTGGAAATGGGTGTGCCTCTGACTCTTTTGCATGCTCTTAGGACTCTTCCTTCTATTGGGTTGCCTTGTCCAGCCTCAATATGAGGGCTTGCCATATACTATTATATCTTGTTTTGTTGTTGTTTCTTAAAGGCCTACTTTTTGCTGAAGGAAAACAGAGAGGGATTGGATCTAGGGGAGAGGGGAGGTGTATGGAGATGGGAGAGTGGAGGGAGGGAAACTGTGACTGGGATGTATTGTAATGGAGGAAAATAAATTTTCAATGAAAGAAAAGAGATTGTGGGATGTTTAAAGTTACAGTATGTTTTCTATGGGTATATCAACATTACCATGACATCTTGAGGACAAACATAAAAGAAACATTTATGGTTTAATGTGTTTGTACACCAAATTGACAGAATCAATTGTTCTGCTTAGATGTTTTGTTTTGTTTGTTTGTTGTAGGGGAGTGCTAGGGCTCTGAGGCAGGAGTGGGTATGCAGGTGGGGGAGCATACTCATAGAGGCAGGGGAGAGGATAGGGGGATTCTGGAGGGAAAACTGGGAAGGGTGTGGCATTTGAAGTGTAAATAAATAAAATAACCAATAAAAATGGAAAAAAAGTTTTCTGAGAAAAGAAGCCTGAGTGGAGAAAATGGAGACTGTGGGCGGGTTTGCACAATTTTTCTCAATTAATAATTGATGTTGGAGGGACTAGCCCATTATTGTTGGTGCTACCTTTGGCAGGTGGTTCTGGGTGATATAAAAATACAAGCTAAGCAAACCAGTAAGCAGAATCCCTCCATGGTCTCCGAGTCTGTTGCTGCCATCATTCAGGTTCCTGGCTTGAGTTCCCTTCCTGACGTTCCTCTGTGATGAACCACAGCTGCAAAAACTTTTCTCCCTAAGTTGCTTTGGTCATAGTGTTTATCACAGCAATAGAAACCTAAGTAGAGTATTTATTTTGTAGCATGTAACAGTATTTTGTTCATTTTGATGGCTGAATAATATGCTATCACATGGATACGCAGCTGTTCGTCAGATGGTAGACAAAATGTTGCTTCCATTTTTGAATAATATTAATAGTTTCACTGTAAATATTTTACCTATATACACATTTTCCATTTCTTTTGAGTACATTCATACTTAAGAGAAGGATTGCTATACCATACGCAACTCTGTACTTAAATTTTGAAGGAACTACCAATCATATTTTTTCAAATGGCTGCATCATTTTGCATTCCTTTCAGCAGTATTAAACATTTTTATTTCTTTTATGGACACTAATACTTGTTATCATTTGACGTTTTGATTATTGACACACTACTTAGTTTGAAGTGCATTTCCCAGCTGTTTTGAACTGTATTTTCTTTTTTTTTTTTTTTACTGAAAAGTGTTTTTATTGTATAGTAAGCACTTTGAAAAGTGAGATAGCCAGTCCTATTACTGAAAATTATTTCATTATATGGATATGCTGTAATGTATTATCTTATTGATGGGTATTTAGGATTTTTTTTTTACATTTATATTTTCAGGGAATAGGAGAGAAGCACACATGTTCCATAGTGCACTTGTGATCAGAAGACAACTTGAGGGAGATAGTTGTCTCCTTTTAGCATGCGCATTTCAGGGATCAAACTCAGGATGTTCTTGATGGCAGCAAGTGCATTTACCTGCTGGCCCATCTTGCCAGTCCTATTTGAGATAGCTCCAACTTAGGCTGTTGTGAGAAAAGATGTAAATATATTAAAAGCCCCTTCAAGCATATATGTGTGTGTGTGTGTGTGTGTGTGTGTGTGTGTGTGTGTGTGTGTGTGTGTGCTGTTGGGGTAAAAATATGAGTAAAAATTATTGTGTGATAAAGTAAGCAGTTATAACTTTATAGAAAAGCTCAAAACGCCTTTTAAGTTATCTTTGGTAATATGTGGCATTATTAACTTTTTCTTTATTGTTCTGGCCTCTATGTAGTTATGTTTCACTTTTTTTAAACAGACTTAGTTCATTTATTTTGTCCTTTAAAAAACCCTTATGTGGTAGCCACAGCTGGAGCCTGGGTCCTCTGAACAGGGGCTCTGGTGTGGGTTTTCACAAGATGATCAGTGAATTCCTGATAAGGAGACTTGGTGAACACAGTTTCTTTCCAGAGGGCAGGGGTCAGGTAGCTGTAGGTCTTTGAGGTGGCATCAAAGGTGGCCTTGGCAGAGTTGCCCAGGGTGGCAGTGCAGCCTCTGGCTGAAGTGTAGCAGTCATCTATACCGGCCATCATCAGAAGCTTCTTGGGCACAGGAGCAGAGAAAATACCAGTGCCTCTGGGGGCAGGAATGAGACGCACCAGCACAGAGCCACAGTGGCCTGTCACCTTGCATGAGACAGTGTGGGGCTTGCCAATCTTGTTCCCTCAGTAGCCTCTCCTCACAGGGACAATGGAAAGCTTGGCCAGGATAATGGCCCCTCGGATGGCAGTGGCAACCTCCTTGGAGCACTTAACACCAAGACCAACGCGACCATTGGAGTCCCCGATAGCGACGAAAGCCTCGAACCTGGTCCGCTGGCCAGCCCGGGTCTGCTTCTGCACTGGCATGATTTTCAGAACCTCATCCTTTAGAGATGCACCAGGAAAAAGTCTATAATTTCAGACACCATAATGAGCAGGGAGAACAGGTAGATCTCCTCCAAGGACTTGATCTTCATGTCCTTAAGCAGGCGGCCCAGCTTGGTGACGGGGATCCACTCCTTGTCTTCAGCTTTACCTCCACGAGCCCCGCGGCCTCCACCACGGCCTCGATCTCGACCACGACCGCGGGCCCCTAAGACCGCTGCGGAAGCCGCCGCGGCCTCCTTATCCTGGGCCCCCGGGTCCTCCGGGCCCTCCTGCTGCACCGGCATCATCCGCCATTTGGTGTTTTCCCGAAGAAGAAGCAGCGTTATGTTTCACTTTAACTGTCATTTCTCAAAAGACTATATATGTTGAATATCGTTTGTTATTGCTGATTTATGCATGCTGTTTTGTTAAGTTTCTATTCAAGTTCATTGACCATTAAAATAGGCTGTTTAGAGGTTGAAGCAGCATATACAAGGTCTGCATGGGTCTGCATCAAGTCCTTTGTATTCCTTTGGATTCCCAGGTGTGTGAACAAGGTGAACTCTGATTCTGGTGCCTTTTCTTGGTATCTTTTCCTTCTATTTTTTTCAACTCAGATGTGATAGATTTTATTTTATCTTATTATGGTTTAGTTTGTTATATTTTATTATTTTCTCTTAGAAACCTGTTCTTTTCTAATGAGAGACAGAAAGGAAATAGACTTAGATGAGAGGAAAAATGGGGAGGAAGTGGGAGAAATAGAGGTATATCATTCTAGAAAAGACTCTATTTTCAGTAAAAGGAAAATGAGCTGTTTTCCCTTTTGTTATTGATTTACATATCAGAGTTCCTGGGTGGTAGCATTTTCAGGGTTAGATAATATTTGTTGTAGGCAGCTGTCCTGCACAATGTAAAATGTTTAGCAGCATCCCTGGCTCTACCTACTAGGAAACACTGGACTGCCCCCTACACACACACACACACACACACACACACACACACACACACACACGACAGCCACAAATATCTCTAGATAGGATCGACTACCCCCAAGATTAAAAAACCTTACACCCAACTGAAAAGCTATGTGATTCATAGAGATATGTATTCAGGATGAAAATATTTTTCCAAGTATAGTTCTTATACAATTTTATCCCAGTCTGTGACATTCTTTTAAATTTTGTCAGTGATGTTGTTTTTTTAAACATTTATTTATTCATTCAATGTGAATAAACATACCAGAAGAGGGCATCAGATTCTATTACAGATGGTTGTGAACCACCATGTGGCTGCTGGGAACTGAACTCAGGACCTTTGGAAGAACAGTCAGTGCTCTTAACTTCTGAGCCATCTCTAGCCCCAGTGATGTTTTTTAAAGAACAAAAGGGAAAGTAGATAATAAACTTGAAGTCAATGGCATAAGAAAGGATTTCCCAAATGTCGATGGCACAGATATTAGGAGCAACAATTAATTAATGGAATTCTTCAAAGCTAAATAGCTTTCTACAGCAAAGGACATCATCATTTGGACAAAGTTGCAACTTATAGAATATACATCTGACAGAGAGTTATTATCTAGAATATATAAAGAACTTAAAAAAACTCTAAAGAAAACAACTCAGTTTAAAAACAGGGCATGAACTAAACAGAGTTTTCAAAAGATGAAGCACATGGCTGAGAAACACTTGGAAAAATTTCCTATTCTTTACCATCAGGATAGCACAAATCAAAAGTACTTTGAGGTTTCAACTTACTTCAGAATGGTCAAGACCAATACAGAAAATCGGAGCATAAACTGATAAGGATGTAGGGAAAGGGAACTACTTATTGCTCATGGGAGTGCAAAAACTGTTACAGCAAGTACGGAATCAGCATGGAGGTGTCTCAGAAAGTGGAAAACCGATCTTCCTCAAGATCTAGATATATCATTCTTGGGAATAGGATTCTACATCTTAGTACACAGATACTTATTCAGCCATGCTCATTGATACTCTATTCATAATAGCCAGACTTGGGAAAGATTTTAGATGTCCATCAACTGATCAATGGGATAATGAAAATGGGCTATATTTACACAAAGAAACTATTTAGCTGATAAGAAAAGTGAAGTTATAAATATGTATAAAAGAGTGGATTTAGACACTTATTTTGATGAAGGTAACCCAGTCCCCCAAAGTCAAATATTGCATTTTTTCCTTGAATATGGATGTTACTCTTTAAGTTTTCCATATGTGTGTTACAGTCTATCTGAACTACAGATGTTAGGTCACCAGTGAGGAACCAAAAGAGAAGAAGGAATCTTCCAAGGAAGGCGAAATAGAATATACTGTTCTAAAGAGACAGATGGGAACCTAGTATAGGGGGATTAAATGAGGAGAGGATGTGGTTAGAAGGGAATCTGGGCAGGAACATCTAACACAAAGGCCTTTTGAGATGCCACATGGAAACCTACTTCTATAGAAGCTCCCTACATTATATACATCTATGAAAAGAATTTAAATAGAATTGTCACATAATGGAGAAGACAATGCTTCCAACAGGATAGCTTATATCTTCAAATACAACTTTTAGTACCAGAAATGGGTTACATTATGTAGAGTCATTGGCCAAAAAGTCACTTATATTTCCCAAAACAGTATAGGCTGTTACTAAGGCTGTTGTTTATTTTCCACAATCTATTGGGAAGGCGCTATTGTTGAAGACACAACTTACTTGAGTCATCAGATATGGAGAAGTTGAACTGCTGCCCAGTTGGATGCTTCATCCCCTGGGGACTAGCATTCATGGTTCTAGATGTTCTTTGGACTCTCCCATAGGAAAAAGGTAATCATCAAGATCATCTAGCTATATGACTGATAAAAATGACAGACCGGAAAGATGTACTGGTGCCATAGCAGCATAAATATTATTGAATTAATAAAAATATTTTAATTAGATTTGAGGCACATGAGATGGAATCTAATTCCTGAAACTGCTAAAGTGAGAAACTGATACTATATCTAGGGCCAAAACTATTTCTGCTACTCTGCTAAAGGGACATAGCAATAAAACAACTTGTATTAACACATTGCTATACTCAACCCACATTAGAGACACATTTTCTTTCAGTGATTGATAATCAACACAGAGACCCACAACTAGACAATGCACAGAGAGAGTAAAAGACCTCAGAGCAGTTACCTCTAAATTGGATGCCTTTATCAAAGCTCTCATTTTTTCAATTTTATTGGATATTCTCTGTATTTATATTTCAAATGTTATACCTTTCCCCCACTCCCCTCCTTCCTCCCCTTCAACTTGATTCCATGAAGGTGCTCCCTCTCCCTCTCCCAATCACCCTCTCCACCTCAGTGCCTTGGCTGGTTGATGATGTTGTTCTTCCCATGAGGGTACAAACCCTTCAGCTCTTTCAGTCCTTTCTCTAGCTCTTTCATTGGGGTCCCCGTGTTCAGTCCGGTGGTTAGCTGCAAGCATCCTCCTCTGTATAAGTATGGCTCTGGGAGAGCCTCTGAGGAGACATCCATGTCTGGTTCCTGCCAGGAAACACTTCTTGGCATCAGCAATAGTGCAAAGCTCTCCCTTTAAGACTCAGGGATTTATGGAGAAGAGGAGGCCACAGACCCAAAGAAGCTAAACAAGACTGAAGGCACAAGCAAGAATGCTTGAAGTTCACTTTCAAGGGGATATCTCACTTAGAAGAGGCAGATGGAGGGAGGAAACTGGGTGGGAAAGGGGGATGGGTATGGGAATGGGGGTGCTTCAGCAATAGGTATGGGGAGGGACAGGAGAAGTGAACAGGCCATGAGAATGAATGTACATGTGCATCTGACAGGGGTGGGGAAATGGGAGGCATCTCCAGGGCATGACAGAGACCTGGGATATGGAAGGTGCCCAAGAATCAATGGGGATGGCCTTAGCTATAACTCAGCATTGGGGTTATGGAACTAGGCATGAACCCTGGTGGAGTGATAGGGATGAAAAGCCACCCACAAAACTTTCAACCCAAAATTTGTCCTGTCTATAAGAAATGCAGGATCAAAGATGGAACAGAGACTAAGGGAATGGCCAACCAATAACTAGTCCAACTTGAGACTCATCTTATGGGCAAGCACCAACTTCTAACACTATTAAAGATACTCCATTATTCTTTCAGACAGGAGCCTAGCATAATTGTCCTCTGAGAAACTTTACCCAGCAGCTGGCTGAAACAGATGCAGAGGCCCACAGCCAATCATTGGACTGAACTTGGGGATTCTTACAGAAGAATTGGGGTGGGGATAAGTGTGAGTCCCAAAGGGGATAGGAACTTCACAAGATGAGTATTCTAACCTGGACCCTTGGGGTTCTCAGACACTGATCCATCAACCAAAGATCAAACACAGGTTGGATATACCCACCCTCAGACATATATAACAGATGTGCAACCTGGTCTTCATGTGAGTCCTCCAACAACTGGAATGGGGGCTATCCCTAAAGCTGTTGCCCATCTGTGGACCCATTCCTCTAACTGGGCTGTCTTGTCTGGCCTCAGTGAGAGAGGATGCACCTAGCCATGCAGAGACTTCATGTGTCAGGTGTGGGGATACTCAGGAGAGGTCTCTATCCTCTCAGAGCAGACTCTGAAAAATAATTTTTAAAAAGAATAAATAATTAAATAAAAGTTTTTGAAAGAGACTAGGATCTCTACTGAGAAATGCTAAACCTTTGTTGGGAGACATTAAAGACATCAACTTTGCTGAATTACAAAACACAGTGTTATAACTATATGGATGATCTGTGAATTCATTACACAGACAGATTAAACCCAGAATTCCAACACAGCCTTTTGGGGGGACATAAAAAGCTGATTCTAAAAGTTATATCAAAATATAAAGGGCCAAGCTTACCAACTGATACTCATTATGCAGGGAAGATTGCAGTTTTCTAGTGTCGTATTAGATACTTACACCTATTCACTTGCTTAATACTCACGATAATCCTGAATAGTCAGCACTAATTTGAGTATACGGTTTTGTATATAAGAAAATTGAGGCACAGAAAGCCTTAGTCATTTGTCCCAGTTTGTGTAACCAATAAACAGTAGAATTAGAACTCAAGTCCAGGAATTTTGGCTCTAGGTTCCAAATTCAAACTACATAGTAGAAGATTTGAATAGCAATGAGCAACATAACATTTACTCTTCCTGATATCAGTATGTATTACAGAGTTACAGTGACTATAAAAGGTGGTTTTGATGCATGAATAGACAGAAGAAACAATGTAGCTGAATGCAGAACACAGAAATAGACTCAAGAGACCAATCCTAACAAGGAAGCTATAATTATGCATGTTCTTTTGGGACTGGGTTACCTCACTCAGGATATTTTCTAGTTCTATCTACTTACCTGCAAAATTCACGATGTCTTTGTTTTTAATAGTTGCGTGGTATTCTGTTGTGTAAATGAACCACATTTTCTGTATCCATTCTTCATCTGAAGGTCATCTGGGTTGTTTCTAGTTTCTGGCCATTATGAATGAGGCTTCTATAGTCATAGTGGAGCACATATCCTTGTGATATGACAGAGCATCCTTTGGACTGGGTTTTCAGGTAGAACTCTTTCCAATTTTCTGAGAAACCTCCAGAATAGTGATGGGAGCCAGAAGGAGGGAGGGACGTGGGTGGGAGAGAGGATGGGGAGAGGAAAAGAGGCAGGATCATGTATGGAGGGGGACAGGAGAGAATCCCAGAGGACCAGGAACATGAATGGAAATATGCAACTGCAAGGGTGAGAGGTGGGGGTTGGGGGGAATCTCCATGAAGTCCCAGAGACCTGGGTTGTGGGAGGTTCCAGGACTCAGTGTAAGTGACCTTAATGGAAATGCCCCACAGTGCAGTTATGGAGACTACTTCTAGTAGTCAGACAGGACCCTCTGTAGAGGGATGGGTGGAAAAAACACCTACAACCCAAAATTGCTCCTGTCTAAAAATAATGCAGGGACAAAAATTGAGCAGAGAATGAACGGATGGAGTCCACTGCATGAGTGGGTACCGATCTCTGACACTATTGCTGATGCTATGTTGTGCTTGCAGACAAGAGCCTGGCATGGCTGTCCTCTGAAGGACTCTATCAGCAGCTGACTGAGACAGATGCAGAGATCCTCAAAGCCACACATTGGACTGTGGTCAGGGACCCTTATGGAAGAGCTGGGGGAAGGATTGAAGAAACTGAAGGGGATGGCAATGCCACAGGAAGACCAACAGTGTCAACTAACCTGGACTCCTGGGTGCTCCCAGAGAATGAACCACCAATCAAAGAACATGCATAGGCTGGTCCAAGGCCATTGGAACATATGTCACAGATGGATGCCTTGCCTGACCTCAGTGAAAGAGGATGCGTCTAATCCAGTAGAGACTTGATACCCCAGGAGAGGAGGGAGTACACCCTCTCAGAGGCTAAGGGTAGGAGGATGGATGGAAGAGGGAACAAGAAGGCGCAGCAATTGGGATGTAAATAAATAAAATAAGTAATATTTTTAAAGAGTGTAGACTCTCCTTTCACTGAATTTACATTCTAGTAAGAGACCACAGAAAACAAACAAGCAAAGGCTGTAATAGAAGCAATTTGCAGTAATAAAGTCCAGCAGAGAGCAGTGTACTCCAGAGAAACCTAAAAACCCACATGGAACATATTAGACATTGCTGTAAGTGATTCTGAAGCAGTTTGGGGACTTAAGAATGATTTCAGAGAACTGGGAAGGTGCCATCAACGACCTTGCTTTGTACATGAGGATTGGCTGAAGCAGGTGGTGCTTAACAAACAGGGTTTTATTTCTGCAGTGGCCGATAGGCTCTACCGTGTTGATCTGTGTGCTTGTGAGCAGACATGCACCCTGAGAAGCAGCCTAGAACTTCTTGAAACAGTGGTGATGGATGGTGCAGAGAAGTGAGAAATGCTATTTTCCATCACTGAAGCTAACAGTTTATAGGTGAAGTATAGCAGTCATTCAGGATATCTGGGTTGCTTTTTGAATCAAAGTATCCTAGAGTATATAAAGACAGGATGGTAGTGTTATATATGAAGCCAATAAACTTCCCAAAAATCGCATTGAGGATTTTTCCTGATCACACGTATTTCTGGAATAGTATTGTGTAAGGAATGCCACCTACACTTGCTATCCTTTATGTTCTACATATTCTTCTCATTTCTAATTTTGTACTCAATGCATCAATCTTCTGTGTATTTACAGTACTGTAACTTAAATATCCCTTCCATAGAGTGGCTCTTCTTCAACAACTCTCTACAAAGTAGGTTCCCACTCGTACTGTTATATTCTTTGTTTAGTAAACTTTTCAGCACGCATCGCTATTTGAAGTTATCTCAAATTTACTGTCTACTTTCTCTTACTTAAAAAACAGTCTCCATGAATTTCTTTCTTAATTGTTTAATTTGGACTGCCTCATATATAGAATTTATTAGTAAATCTTTGCTGATGATGAAAAGAAGAAAAGATTTTGAAGTCGTCTATATGGATTACTTGGCTCCCTTGGCTTCTACCAAGCAAAATTATATATAGCCATTGATTGACCTGATGGCTATGTAAGATTTCTACCACTAGCTACAATCACAATAACAAGACAGACATCCACACTTTCTGGTCATAGAGGCTCCCAAGGTAGAATTTTGTACAATGTTTTTAGTTTTCAAGGAATTAAATGAAACTATCAAGGAACTAAATAAAAATGGGGGTGATGATGATGACACTTTTCTTGGAAGATGGTACATAATATGAATGAATCCATAACAAAAGTTTCAAAGCAATGAGTAGGAGCCAGGCATAGTGGCTCCCACCTGTTGCAGCAGCATTCACAATGCCAAGGGTGTATCTAAATAAAACCAAAACCAACCATCTATGATTAAAATTGCCCATTTTTTTGGATGAGTGCTCCAACTCTAATACTTTATTCTTTCTTCCACCACTTATATATCTCAGCAAAATCTTTCAAGCAGTATGCAATTACAATGTGATTACCTTTTAGTTTTCTTCTGATGAATGATTATGAAAAAGTGTGTTTTTCAATACCTTTACAAGAAACATTACATAGTATAGGTTTAAAAACAATTCCCCAAAACCCATGTACATTCTCTCCCCACCAATTTTTAATGGAAATCTCTGCATTTACATTTCAGTTGTTATCCCTTTCCCACAATCTCATTCCATCTCTCCCCCCATTGGCTCCTTGAAGGTGCTCCCTCTCCCAACCACTGTCACCCACCTCAGCACCTTGGTGTTCCCCTACACTGGGAAAATGAGCCTTCGCTGGAACAAAGGCTTCTTCTACTGATGTCAGAAAATGCTATCCTCTGCTGCATATGCACCTTGGGCCATGGGTCTTTCCATGTGAAATCATTGGTTGATGTTTTAGTCCCTTGGAGCTATGCTGGGTTTGGATAGTTGATCATTTTGTTCTTCCCATGGGGTTGCAGACCCTTTTAGCTCTTTCAGTCCTTTCTTTAGCTCCTTCATTTGGGTCCTTGTGTTCTGTCCTATGGTTAGCTGCAAGCATCCTCATTGTATCAGTCTGGTTCTGGCAGAGGCTCCTAGGAGGCATCCATATCAGGCTCTTGCCAGTAAGCACTACTTGGCATCAGCAATAGTGCGAGGGTTTAGTGGCTGCATATGGGATGGATCCCCAGGTGAGGCAGTCTCTGGATGATCTTTTCTCCAATACCTGTTTCTATATTTGTCCCTTTATTTTCTCCCATTTTGTTCTTCCTTCTAAGAAAGACTGAGGCATCCACCTTCTGTCCTTCCTTCTCTTCAAGCTTCCTAAGTTCTGTGGATGGTTCTTTGGGTGTTCCAAGCTCTTTGGGCTAGTATCCATTTATAAATGAGTGGATACCATGAGTGTTCTTTTGTGACTGGGTTACCTCACTCAGGGTGATAGCTTCAAGTTCCATCCATTTGCCTAGGAATTTCATGAAATCATTGTTTTAATAGCTGAGTAGTACTTCATTGTGTACATGTACCACACTTTCTGTATCCATTCCTCTGTTGAAGGACATCTGAGTTTTTTCCAGCTTCTGGCTATTACAAATAAGGCTGCTATGAGCATGGTTGTTCATGTGTCCTTGTTAGATGTTTACCCATGTACATTCTTAACTAAGCAACTTGTTATAGATTAACAAAGTGTGAGCAAACAAGATAATTTTCTCAGCCAGTTTCTCTGACTGGCAGGCAGCAATTTGCAGTTACAAAGAAAGGAACAATTATTTTATTATTTATCTTTAAAAGTAATCATGTAAGTATCTTTTAATCACAAATCTAAACTTTATATAAAAATAAGTTATATCTATCTTAAATTCTTAAAATGCATATCTACTCATCAACAATTCTTAATAAACAGTATCAGGAAGCTGGGGGCAAACATGAGTATAAGAAATCAATTATCCCAGTCAGTCCAGCCCCAGTAAGACTCACGTCAGCCAGCTGCCATTGTTCCCTGACCATAAAGGGTCTCTAGCATAACTAATAAAACTGGCCTTTCTGAACCTACATCTGTAAATTCTTTCCTAGGGTGATTAGTGAATCATTAATCTGCTCCATCAACAATGCCTGAAAGAGATTAAACATTAATATTGTGAGTGACAGAGATACTGCCCAGTGAGGGGCTGGAAGCCCCCTTAGAGTTTTCATGCAATTCTTAGATTAAGAGGGATGTGAGTGCAGCAAGAAGAGCAGAACAATGTAACCGCAGGAAGTCCTCAGGACACGTGGTCCTTGGGGCTGTGCCTTACCAAGGCTCACCCATGTGACTGTGGTAACCTGTGGGCCAAATTCCATGAGTCATAAAGCCATTTGTCATTCCTTCTGCATGGCCCTCAGCACCTAAGAAGCTATCTTCATCCAGACTAGGTGGATATCTCCAAGACAAGTTGACAAGCACCTTAGGCCATCCATTCAGAAGCACAGAATTCTTTAGAACCATGGAGTTGGGATTCCATTCTGGAAACCAGAGCACAGGATTCTCATTGCATACTTGGAAGCATCCATCCAGTGGGGTGACTTGTGGATGATTAGAGACCGGTAAACTAAAATGATGGGTGAATTGATTATGTTTTAAAAACTCTCCTGTACCTCAAAGACACAAGTTTATTGGATAACTTGGATTAGAGTTATCCAAGTGACCCTCCAGTGACAAATAGGAATGATGGAGCTCAGTGCAAGGCAGCCCATGAGAAATATCAGGACTGTCAGAAACACTATATCATTAGTAAATACCCTGGTTGCTGAATCCTCCCACATGTCTGGTTGGGCCAAAGTGGGATCCAGTACCTAAGCCCAATAGACTCCCACATTTTCTACTGTCGGGGTAGAGAATAATGCCAGAACTGCTGAAAATAAGCATGTAGGAGAAACACGTTGCTCTTTGTCCTTGACCACTTGAATTCCTTCAGCAGTAAAGTGTTTCCAAGTCTGGAGCAGACGCTTCTGGGTAGACTGGATAGGACGCTTTGGGCTCTGCTGTGCCTTGAAACTCATCATCTTCTGTATCCTCAACTTCTGGTGCTTGTGATGTAGCCATCACTTTTGTAACCTGAGAGTATTTAACAAGACTCGGGAATCCAAGATGGACCATCAGCTTCACTTTTCTCCTTACTCCGGGCCCTGTCCAAGTGCCAATTGGGGTGGGCCAATGGGTTGTTCTTCGAGACAAAGCCTTTGTTTCCATGGTCTTTGGTTTATCGGTCACTTCTTACATATTGACAATTTCATACATGTATATAATACATTTGGGTGATTTTCCCCCATTATTCTCTCTTGTCATTTTCCTCCTCCAGTGTAGCCACTTCTTCTTTCTAACTAACATTCCTTCTATTTTCATGGGTTTATTTACAGGAGTGTGGGTATGAGGCACTATTTTCTGGAGCATGGGCAACTACACCACTAAAAAATAAATGTCTCTCTTCCCCTAACATCCATTAACGGTCAATAGCTCCTCAGGGAAGGGTTGAACTTCATAAGCTCCTCCCTATCCCATGAGGTAATGTTGGCAGGTCCAACCGGGTGAAGCTCTTGTGCAGAAAACCACAGTGGGTTCATGAGCGCAATGGTCATGTCATGTCCAGAAGCCTGCATTTCACAGTGCTCCTCCCCATTCTTGGCTCTTATTCTCTCTGCTCCTTCTTCTGCAATGTTCCCTGTGCCGTGGATGGAATGATATAGACGTCTCATTTACATTGGAGCATTCAAAAGTCACTTATTCTGCAGCAAAAGTCACTGTTCTATCTGAATATATTGCACATTTAGCACTAGTGTCCATATGAAAAAAGAATGTGATGGTGTGGGCCTATAATTTCAGCACTTAAGAGGGTGAGGTTACAGAATCTCTAATTTTAGACTAGCTCTGAGCTATATAACATGCTTAGGCAGTAAGGAAAGAAATGAAGGAGGAAGAGAGGGGAGAAGGAGGGAAGCAGGCAAATGGGTGTACTGCTTTTAGCTGTTTTGTATTCTGAAAATGTTCATACAGTTATCCTTTTAGCCCAAAAGCATCTTGAAAGTGTTTCCAGAGCATGTAATTTAGATTTTTGCATATAATTTCACCATTTTGTTACAAATACAATGCTGACTAAAAAAGAAGAAAAAAAATTTAAAGTATCTACTAGATCATCCAATATTAAAAGAAGGCTACTGAAGTTAATGCATTCTAACAATTACACCATTAAGACATGTCATTAGACAGTGTTATATGCTGAGTCATCTGGAATTGTTTTTTTAAATTGTGGATGTAAAACAACTAAGGAAAAAGTAGAAGTTCAGACCAGACTAGGCATTTAACATCCCTAACCATACAATTTCTCACAACAGAATCACTGAAAGGGAAGGGTGGGAGTGGCAGAAAAAAAATCCCATCCTTGAAGACAGATGTGTCAAGACAATAGTAAATTTCTACCTATGACCAGAAAGTTTGAAGGTCTTGTTATTTTGACTATGTGTAATGGCAGCAGGTGTACATGGAGGTTAACCCAATGGCTACTTACTTAATCTTGCTTGGTAGAAGCCAGGGGAGCCAAGGAATCATCAATCTAGATAACTTGAAATTTTCGTTCTTCCATCCTTCATCAATAATTAATGAATCTAGAAAGAAGTGGGTTACCTTAGTGGGAATAACAACTGTTTCTAGCTCCACCCATTTACCTATGAACTTCATAACTTCATTTTTCTAAACAAATGAATAATATTGTATTGCATAAATGTACCACATTTTCATTATCCATCCATTAATTGATGGACATCTAAACTGTTTTTATTTCCTGGCTATTGTGAATAGAGTAGTAATGAATGTGGATATGAAAGTATCACTGTAGTAGGATATAAAGTCATTTTGGGTGTATGCTAATGAGTGATATAGCTGGATCACGTGGTACATCTATTTTCAAATTTTAAGCAATCGCTACAATGATTTCTTCAGTGACTGTAGCAGTTTTCAGTCCCACCACCATTTAAAACGTGTTTTCCTTCCCCTGAATCCTCACCAATCTGTGCTGTCATTTATTTTATTGATCTTGGCCATTCAGACTAAGGTAAGATAATATCTCAAAGTAGTTTTAACTTACATTTCCTTGATGGCCAAAGGTGCTGAATATTTTTTAAAAAATCCTCAGCCATTTGTATTTTATTGTTTGAGAATTATGTTCAGCTCCTTGTCCCATTTTAACTGGCTTGTTTCTTTTCTTGATATTTAATTTTGAGCTATTTATACATTCTAGATAATAACTCCCTGTTTAATGTACATCTGGCAAAGATTATTCTAAGTCTTTAGGCTTCTTCTTCACTTAAGGGATGGTGTCCTTTACTCTACAGGAACGTTTTAGTTTCAAGGGGATCTATTTATTAATTGTTGGTCTTAATGCCTGTGCTATCAGGATTCTGTTCAGAAAGTCCTTCATGTGACACTGAATACAAGCATATGATTAGCTTTCTCTTCTATTAGATTCAGTCTTATGTTGGCATCTTTGATTTATTTGGGTTTTGTATAGAGCAAGAGACAATGATCAAGTTTCATATTTATTTCATATTTATTCAGATATCTAATTTTACCACCATTTGTTGAAAATGATGTATTGATGTCTTCTTTGCCAAAAATCAGGTTGGGTATATGAGTGTGGGTTTATATATGGGTCCCCTACATTATTCCATTGGAAAATGAATCTGTTTTAATACCAGTACCATGCTGTTTGTATTACTATCTCTGTAGTACAACTTGAAATATGAGGTAGTGATACCTCTGGTAGTTTTTTTCCCCTTGTTGTTTAGGTGTTTTGTTTTACCGGCACAGGGTTGGGCAATTGTGTGTTTGTGTGTGCGTGTGTGTGTGTGTGTGTGTGTGTGTGTGTGTGTGTGAAATTTAAGGTTGTTTTACTTTTCAATTTTTGTGAAGAATTGCATTGAATTTTTATGGGAACTGCATTGAATCTGTAGATTGCTTTTTGTAGTGTGGACATTTTCATGATATTAATTCTGACAACCCCTGATCATGTAAGGTATTTCCATCTTCTAGTATCTGCAACTTTTTTCAATGTCTTAATTTTTTTGTAGTGCAAGACTTTCATTTCCTTGGTTAGGTTTATTCCAAGATGTTTTTGATATTATTGTAGTGACCCCTACTCTTAAGTATGGAGAAACTGTAACAAAGAGATATCAAGTTACTTTAGCACATATTGGATAAATAGTTGGACCTGAATTTGCTTTCAGGCAGCCTTACCTTGGAATCTTTTCATCATAAACATTTCACTGGTATAGTTAGATGTTACTTGTTTTCTTTTCTACTTAAGAAAATTGCCATCAGGTGGAGAAATAGTCTCAGGAGAAAAATTAAGAGGAGCATGGATCCTCTGGGAACAAAGTAGCCTACAACTTTTAGAGTACTAACATCTGTGTTGATATATCTATATTATACTGACATATTATACTAAATTGCCCTTATAGTTTCATATATACAAATAATAAACATAAATTTAATGGTAACATGTATTCAATAGCCAACAACAATACCAAGCATAGTTTCCCAGGTTCATACATTTCATAAAAAGCAAGATTCAAGTAAAGAATAAAATTCAATTAAAGTACTGTCTCAGTTACTTTTTAATTACTGTAATAAAATACCAAGACCAAAAGAAACTTATTGAAGAAAGAGTTTATTTTGACTTCTGGTTCCAGAGACAGAGTCTATAATGGCTGAGAAGTTATGTCGTGGCAGCAGAAACAAGGAGCTGGATCATCACATACTTATCCACACACTGGAAGCAGAGAGAGAATGGGGGAAGAGAGCAAGCACAATAAGTAGGGTGAGGCTGTACATCTTCAAAGAATCCCCCTCCCACTGATATACTTCCTTTAACAAGGTTGCATCTCCTAAAGGTTTCCCAATCTCTCCCAAGCAGGGCTACCAAGTAAGGACAAAATGTTCAAATGCATGAGCCTTTGAGGGACATATTTTGTTCATTTAAATCAGCACAGGTTAGAGAAAATAAAACTCTTTGTTTCTGAAGCTGGAGGCTAAGTCTAGGACTTTGTCCATGTTAAGTAAATGTTCTACCACTATCACAGTATCAAGTGTAAAATAAAATTTTCAAGGTGTACTGTGTTCTTAAATAAAGAGATTTAATATAATAAATACTGTCCATCTTCTTATAGCCAACCTACAAATTAAAAACATACTAAAAATTCTAAGCATTTTGAGAGGACTTGTCTAAAGGAATAAATACTAAAGATCTGTAAGGATAATTTGAGAAAATCAGAGAGGAGTTAACCCAACAACACATTAAAATTCCATATAGAGCTACAAAAAGGGTGAAGAGACAGCTTAGACATTAAGAGCATATTCAGCTCTTACAGAGGACCTGAACTTGATTTCCAGCATCCATGTTAGTAAGCTTTTGATCAGGTACCTTTTCTGACCTCCAAGGTACCTGACTCACATAAACTTACACACACACACACACACACACACACACACACACACACACACACATTGTGTTTCTATGTATAGTATTTTTCTGGTTAAAACATTTATTTTCATAATTAAAATGTATTTAAATATATGTGAGGCATAGTAAAAATAAAATCTTTTTAAAGTTAGTTATTAAATATTGTAATATCATCAAAAAATTCAAATAGTTCACTAAAATCAAAATTTTTAAAAATCCAGAAATAAATTCCAAATGTAAATTTATGATGTTAAAGGACTCATTGCAAGTTACAAGGGAAAATAAATAAATATTGATACTAAATAATTATTTAGTAAATAAATAAATTTATAGTAATGTTTCACATCTATGCCACACAAAACTTTGGTATAACAATGGAAATCATAAGATAAACAAATCAATAAAAGCAGCAGAATAAAATGTAAGTGAGCATTTTTATAATCTCGGGGTACCAGAGGCCTTTTTGGGCAGGATATGAAATGCACAAACCATAATGAGAAGGCTGACAGATTTGACTACATAAAAATAGAATTTTTTCTATATAACAGAACATGTCATAAACAAGATTGAAAGACAAACAAAATTCTTAGAAAGAGCACATATGATGGACAATGTTTCTGTTTTTATCTCACAAACTATTAACAAGATATAAATATTCCAATGCAAAAGTAGACAAAAGACACAAATAGGAAAACCACTGAAGAAAAACACATGATTGGTAAAGCACTGAAATGCTGTTCAAAGTCACATGTTTAAAATTAGATACTCTCTGTATTTACATTTGGAATGTTATCCCCTTCGTCCATCCTGCTCCCTTCCCCCCAACCCCCCAATCCACTTGTCTCTACAAAGGAGCACTCACTCCTAATCACCCTCTCCAACTCATTGCCTTGGCATCCCCTACACTGAGAAAACACGCCCTCCCTACACCTAAGGCCTCTTCTCACATTGATGCCAGATACTGCTATCTTCAGCTACATATGCAACTGGAGCCATGGGTCTCTCAATGTGTGCTCAGTGGTTGGTGTTTTAGTCCATGGGAGCTGTGGTTGGTTTGGTTGGTTGGTAATAGTGTTTTCCCATGAGGTTGCAACCCATTCCAGCTCCTTCAGTCCGTTCTTTAGCACCTTCATTGGGGTCCTCATGCTCAGTCCAATGGTTGGTTGCAAGCATGCTCAGTTGTATCTGTATGACTCTGGCAGAGCCTCTGAGGAGGCATCTATATCAGATTCGTGCTAGTAAGCATTTCTTGGCATCAGCAATAGTGCTTGGTTTTGGTGGCTGCATATGGGGTGGATCCCCAGGTGAGGCAGCCTCTGAATGATCTTTCTTCAATCCCTGCTCCTCTATTTGACCTTGTATTTCCTCCCCTGAGAGTTTTGTTCTCTCTTCTAAGAAGGACTGAGGCGTCCACATTCTGGCCTTCCTTCTTTCTGAGCTTCATAAGGTCTGTGAAGCTCTGAATACCCAAGAAACAAATCAATGTCACTTTTAAGCAGAAAATTAAAAATAAACATAGAGATGGACTTTATCATTTTTTGGTTATAGAATATTTTAAGGTAGTCTGTCTTCTTGAACAGCTTTATGCTTCTAGATATAAATTACAGACTGTTTTAGCTAGGGTTTTCATGAACAATGCAACATTTATAAGGGCAACATTTAATTAGGTCTGGCTTACAGGTTCAGAGGTTCACTCCATTATCATCAAGGCAGGAACATAGCAACTCCAGGCAGACATGGTGTGGGTGAAGGAACTGGGTGTTCTACATCTTGGCAAACAGAAGAAGACTAGCTTTCAGGCAGCTAGAAGGAGGTCTCTCAAAGCCCACCCCCACATGATATACTTCCCCCCACAAGACCACACTTCTTAACAATGTCACTCCTTGGGCCAACCATTTATAGCACCACACAGAGTTTCAATATACCCCAAACCCAGTACTTTATTATTAATGTGCTACATGAGTATAATATGTTCACTTAAATGATGATCTAGTAAAAACTCTATTGCTAAAGTTCATACTTGAAAGAAATAAAAAGAAAGAACATGATTGCTCCAAGGTGTGGTGAGATTTACTGTAGATAAAAGAAAGAGCACAGACAGAAGCAGACACATCTGGGGGAGTCCAGAGTGAACATGACCCTGAGCCCTGTGAGGAGAGGCAGGAGCTGGAGAGGAGAGAACAAGAAGACCAGGAGACGATGCGGCCAGGAGGGTAAAGGGTAAAACAGGAGTGATGTAGCCAAAATGGCTGGAGTATATAGGAAAGAACTGCTTGGGGAAGGTCAACCCAGCCCCTGGACTGGAGAGTTAAAGGTAGGGGGCAGT
Organism: Micromys minutus; assembly: GCF_963924665.1. NCBI lineage: Eukaryota > Metazoa > Chordata > Mammalia > Rodentia > Muridae > Micromys > Micromys minutus. The sequence continues at coordinate 46,065,275 of NC_137970.1, read as the reverse complement.
GAATATCATACCCTTTAAGAGGCAGGGACTGAGGGATGCTAGAAGAACCTTGCAGCCAGGTCTACTTTGATATGTTTGGCACCTCAATTTTGGGACATTATAATATACTAGGCTTTCATGTTTTGTGTCCTTCAGTACAGTCCTAAAATCACCCATTTCTCCAAAAAGATATCAAGTATTTTATTTTTAAAGAATGGTATTGGATATCAAGATCTATATGCTTGGTTCACTGCTTTCAGACAGTCTCAGTTGACAGAACAAAGAAATACATTCATGAATAATAATGTGTTAATATACATTTTTCTATAACTGTCTCCACACTTACTCATCTGTATCAATATTGAGTTCGTACAGATGTCTCCAGCTTTAACGTACCACATGAATCATTTTAGTTCTCTCCTCTTGCTTATCTGTATATTTCTAACACCAGCAGTGGGAAATATAGTTGCCACCATAGGCTCTCCATGTAATTAATTGTTCTCTTCGACACACATGCATAACATCACCATAATTGATAACATGTAGCCCTATGGGAAATGGTTTATCTGCAATATTATGTACCTATGAACAGATCTTACATTACTCCTATAGATTCCATATGCTTCCAAATCTGTGGGGTCCTGACCTGTTCCTCCCACTAATTTCAGTGAAGTTGATGCAAGTACTTGTGCTACACTGAGGGTCTCTTTTCATAGCCTGCATTCCTTGACAGGACTCTTGACTATTTAGCTGACATCTGAGAACTGCACACAATACATTAGGATCTATTCCTTGTTCTGTACCACCCTATGGGGTTTTGCAAATATGTATTACCTAGCATTACATGGTTGCAGAGTTATTTTAATCTCCCAAAACATCTTTTTGCTTTATCTTTCATCTTCCAAGCCCTCTGAAGCACTAGGAACTATTAATCATTGTGTCTAAAATGGCCTCTTCTGTAAAATGTAATGTCCTTTAAATGGTACATTATGTAGTCTCCTCTGGTTGGCTTACTTCATTGCATTCAGGTTTTCTTCCATGTGTTTCCATAGATTGATATTCAATTATGTTTTAGCACTAAATACTGTCAATTCTTTGGGTGTACCAAAATTTATACACTCACCTAATAAGAGCCATTTTGGATGCTCCCTGGCTTGGGTGATTATGAATAATACTGCAATAATATATACAGATAGACACAGAAGTGCACTCAACAGGCGAACCCAGGAAGATCACCAGTTTGAAGCCAGCTTAGGTTACCTTTTAAAACCCTATAATTTTAAAAGTATGCAGGTGGTATAGCTGGGTTCTCGGGCAGTACTAGGTTCAGTTTTCTGAGGAACTGCCAGACTGATTTCCACATGGTTGTACCAGCTTGCAGTCCCACCAACAAGAAAGTTTCCATCCTTGCCAGCATCTGCTGTCACCTGAGTTTTTGACCTTAGCCATTCTGACTGGTGTGAGGTAGAATCTCAGGGTTGCTTTGATTTGCATTTTCCTGATGACTAGGGATGTTGAGCATTTTTTAGGTGCTTCTCAGCCATTTGGTATTCCTCAGTTGAGACTTCTTTGTTTAGCTCTGTACCCCATTTTTAAATAGGGTTATTTGATTCTCTAGAGTTTAACTTCTTGAGTTCTTTGTATATATTGGATATTAGCCCTAGTCACAAAAGAACACGCATAATATGCAGTCACTGATAAGTGGATATTAGCCCAAAATCTCGAAATACCCAAGATATAATTCACAGACCACATGAAGCTCAAGAAGAAAGAAAATCAAAGTGTGGATGCTTCAGTCCTACACTGATACTAAGCTTAGAATATCATTTTTGATCCAATCTTTATATTTTTATTATTCTTTTATATTCCAAAGGATCAGTAAAATCATGTTGCATATTGGAAATCTGTGTCTTTTTGGTGTTCCTAACTGCAATTTTATTGTGCATACTTGCTTTTTAAAAATTAACCTTTGTTTCATTAATTCTGCACATTATTTTTGTTCACAATTTCACTGATTTTCTGTACCAAGTTTGATGTTTCTTTTTTCTTCTTCATTTAAGCTTAAGTTACTATATTTTATCTTGTTTTCTAAACAGAAGCCCTGATTACTGATTTCAGCTTTTCTTTTGTAATATAGTCAATATATACTATTAATTTACCTTTGAAATTCTGTGCATCAGAAAAATGCGACAATCCAAATTTTCATTTCTATTTATATGAAAGCATTCTTAAATTTTCTCTTGAGATTTCATTGGTTGTGTTATTTAGAAATGTGTGCCTTAATCTCTAACTGTTTTGAGATTGTCTAGAATATTTCCATTTACATGACCTAATTCTACTGTATATTGAGAATATATTTTTAATATTTCTAGTTTTAACATTTGTTAAAATTGTTGTGACCCTTAAAATATACTGTATTGGTGAATGATCCTTCTGAGTTTTAGAAGAACATTATTCTTTTCTTGCTGCCTGAAGTACTCTGTAAATGTCAACTCTACCCAGTTGATTGATGATGTTCTTCAATTCTACTGATCTTTTGCCCATTTAATCTATCAATTATCAATAGTGGAGGTCTGTAGCTATAATAGTACATTTCCTGTTGATTTCTGCAGTAGTTAGTTTTACCTTATTTATTGTGACACTCAATAACACATATGCATTTTATAACTTCTTGGAAGACTTTAGTATCAGGTAGCGAGCTTCATCATCTCAGATAAGTTCCCTAGTTCTAAGGTTTTTTTTGATCAAGTTTATATATTCACTCCAAGTTTTACTGGTTAGTGTTAGCATGGTATATCTTTCTTTCAACTTTTACAATTTTTAAAGTTGGAAATTCTGGTATTAGCACTATTAGCAATCTTGATGTGATCTTTTACATAAAATTTACCTTTGAAATTATTTCTAAATACACAGTTCACTAGTGTTAAATCTGTTCATAATATTAAGAACACACCACCGCCATTTATTTTCAAACTCTTTTCATGACTCTGTACCCACCAGATTATAGCTCATTATTCCTGTCTCTCAAATTTCTGTTAGTCTCCATTTTGTCTCTGGATTTACTGATTATACGTGTCTCATGAAGATAGAATCATACCATGTTCATCCACGTTATGGCATATATCAAAACTTAATTTATACAACTGAAAATGTTCATAGTGTATATTTATTATAATGTACCTATCCATTTACATATTGTTAAGCAATTGAGTTGTTTGCTAATTTGGGCTTTTAAAATTACTGTTGTTAGTGAGTAGCCTTTTTTAGCACCCAAAGCCATGTTGATATCTATGGTCCATACTGCTGCAGAGTATGCCTTGGTCTTTGGTCCTATTGCAGCAGGGGTCTCTGTTGATGTCTGTGGCCCATGTTAACACTGAAAACCATGCAGACATCAGTGGTCTGCACTGCCACCTGAGGCCATGTGATGTCCTTGGCCTATGCTGCCTATGTTGATATCTGTTGTATGTGCACCAGCAGAGACTGTGCTGAAGTCCAGGGCTCATAGTGATGCTAGAACCTATGTGGGGATCCATGATCTGTGCTCCTGATGACTGTAAAAAAAAAAAAAGAAGATAATTTTGCTGTGGTATTGTTGACTGAAAACTCAAAGTTGATAAAGAGGGACATAGAGAAGGTCTATGTGACAACTCCTCACCACCTCCCCAAAATAACAGCCCAGACCGAAAGCCATAGAAGAGAACTCTTAAAAATTGTGATAAGGATGCTAAAGTATAGCTCTCTACAATTGATGGCTTCTTGTAGGAGTGCTGATAGGGGAAGATTCAGTTTGAGGGTACTTGGTGTTCATGATGTGAAATAACCAAATAATAAAAATGTTATAAAAATAATTTTACTATGAGTTTTGGTATACACATATCTTGAGCCTCTGCTTCCAATTCTTTTGAGTATACTTGGTAATAGAAAGTAGGATAATGTAGTAATTCTATGTTTAGAAATCATGAAATTACGTTCCACAGTATTTATATTATTTTATATCTCCACTATTAATGCACAAGAGTTCCATTTTCTCCCACATCCTAGCCAATGCTTGTTATGTCCTGTTGTTTCTTCTTTTTATAAATAAAAATGAAAAGTTTCATTTAATGAGGTATTGTTAGTAAGTAGTACAATCTCAGCTACTTCACAAAGCACTAAATATAAAGTGAAAGAACAACATTATGCAAGAAAAGCCTAAGCAATTCCACTTCTAGTGATCAATCTGAAAATCATCACTAATGAGAGTATCAAAATTATAGTCATATAATAGGGTACAATGAGAAAAACAAAATAATTATGTCTGTGATAAACTTGCCAAAAGCAATGTTTTGAATATAATAATAATGATAAATCAGAATATTCTGACTCTAAGACATTCTACCTTCAATGATTCCAGGTCAGGAGATCAACAAAAGACTGAAGAACAGTGCAGACTAATGAAGTCTAAGGGACATATTACTAACAGAGTCTAAGCAATCCATGCATATATTTGGGATCTTTTTCTTATAAAGGACATTCTAGATAAGGAACCAGACTTGGAAAAGAGTCTAAAGGTTAAATGATAGAAAAATGTTACAATTTGCTTTCTAATTATAAATGCTGTGCTGTCGCGCAGAAAGTTCTGACTTGTAGAAAATGCACACTAAAGTAATTAGAGATGGTGGCATATGTCAGCAATTTGGTTTGGAGAGCAAAAGTTGTTTGTACTAGACTGTGGAACTTTTTCACTGACTTAAAGTCCATTTCTAAAAGCTAGTCAATGATAAATAAATAAGAACAAATAAACAAAGAGAAAAGGTCAAAATTCTTAGGAAAATGTTTTTCATGAGCAGACAACAATGAATTATTCGTTAAAAGTATACTCCTAGGCAGACTTGAGTGATGGCTCTTTATTTAACAGTACTGGATGTTCTTCCAGAGGATCCAGGTTCAGTTTCTGGTACCACATGGTGGCTAATAATTGTAACTCCAGTTCCAGGGAGTCTGGCACCCTCTCTAGTCTCAGTGGATACCACAGACATGTAGTACACAGACATATATGCAGGCAAAATACACATCATACACACAGATAAAAATAAATTTAACTTTTAAAAATTATAATTCTAAACATTTTAAATTAAATGCATAGAAAGAGTATATAGTTAAAAAACATACTAAACCTGACATCAATAACATGCCAAATGACACTTCTTTTTATCTTCATGTATATATTGGTATGTGTTCATAATTCCAGCTACCCAGGAGGCAATAGAATTATGACTTCATGTCCATCCTAATGGATTGTATGGCAGAACATAGGGGTAGGAAGGAGGGATAACCAACACTAATAATGTTTTAAAGAGCCATATGGAACCCTACTATTATATAAATTTCCTTAAATGTATACATATATTTATTTAAATATAAGCATGTGTGCATTCATATGTAAGAGTTTAATGCATATGTAGGAGATTGTACTTCTCCCAGGTTGGCATATCTAAAGCTAAGTAACATATGTGTAATATCCCCTTTTGTCTTGTTAGTGAGAGTTTTTCTGGAGACCCTAAAGACAACATAGAATTTTGCTTTTGCTCTTGGTTGCCCACTAGAACTTGACTGTAAGACCCTTTGGCTAAAGACACTACATACTTTGGTCACAGGCCATGAAGAAATTAACTTGCTACTGACTAGGAAGCTTCCTTCCTGCTGGCTAGTTTTCATAGAAATAGAAGGTATTGCATAGGATTCTGGGAAAAATATTAATCGCCTTATCCAGCTGCGAATGTTGAAAATCACAATGACCAGTGTGAGAAGATCTACCTATAAGTTCAATGGTAGCAAGAACTTCATGATTGTAACCAACCACTTTCTCATTAATTTTATGGCCTGCTCTACAGGAAGAAATACATACCTGGTACTGTAAATCTGGGTAAAACTCCAGGGTTGGGAGCTCACAGCCTCAGAGATAAACTTATTACTATTATTTTGCTAAATGGACATAGTATAAATCAGTGTTCTAAATTTATATCTCTATGCACATAGATTATCCCAACATTCAGACCTCAACAGAAAGGTTTCTTTGAGCAGTGGATGGTGGTTAACATAGATATTCACAACCAGCTAAAATGCAGAGAAAAATATCTATGTGGTGCTCAGTCATAAAGGAACATCTGTATCTCCCTTTCTCCTCAAGTCTCAGGGAGAATGGTAGAAAAGGAGTATAGAGGTTTTAAAAACCAGAGATCTGGGAAGGTTAGTGTGACATAATGTCTCCTGGCCATAACAGGACTGCTTCCCTGTGCAATCACAGCAACTGCGCTTGACTGCATAAAATCAAGACAGACAACATTCTAGCACCAAAAGGGGAGAAGCTCACTAATCCATACCCCTAACTGACGAGTTATGGACAGCTCATAGTTTTCTGGAGAGAGACACTCAGTTTTCTCTAAGAGATGAGGCCACTGATTGACCAAATAAATCCCAGTAGATCACTCCACACCCAGTGACGTATAAATAGCACAGAGCTCAGTGAGTTATTTTTAAAATGTATGTCACAAAGTTGGGAAGTAAAGTATGTGAGGGTGGACCCAGGAGGAAACTTTCTTTTTCTTTTACATAATTAAACAAATAATTATGAAGTAGTATCTTATTGTGTTTGTTAACTTTTTTTTTGAGTGGTTGCTGAAATAGGATCTCTACATGTGCTTTTATGGTCATTTATGTATCTTCTTCAGAGAAATGTTTACTGACGTTCATCATTCATTTTCAAATTGGATATTACTTTTGTTAAGTTGTAGAATTTCTTTTTATGTTCTACCTATTGACTCCTATCAGATATATAGATTTGGGGATATTTCCTTTCATTTTGTTGTTGGTATTCTTTTCATAACTTTAAATTTACAATGGGGATGGTTACATGCTACTGTAGTACCAGTACTGAGAAGGCTGAAGCAAGATAATTGCATGTTTCCAGCCAGCCTGAAATATGCAACAAGAATCTCAGAATAAGGGCTTTAAATTTGAGAAAGTCTTGTCTATTTGTTCTTTTGTTGTTAGGCATTTGGTGTTATGCGTAGATCATTGCCAAATCCCATTTCATGAAGAGTTTCTCTTACGTTTTGTATCAGTTTCATAGTTTTAGATTTTATGTTAGTTCTCTGATTCATTTCAAGTTAATTTTTTGTTTAGAATCTAGTAGGATACAGGTCCCTTTGACTGTGTGTATCTAGTTTTATCCTCATTGAATATACACTTTGCTTGCTTCTATATGTCAGTGTCTAGAACACACAGCAGCAGTCAATAAATAATCATTGAATGGCTTAATAATACATTTGTATACCTAGAAGTGTCTGGTATATAATACACATGAGATGAATTCTCCAGCATCCTTTTCAAAATCCTGCTTTAATTTGCTTAACATGATAAAAGCCACATACAAAAAAACTCAGTGCTGAAAGACTGAGTTTCATCTTACTCAAAAATTAAATGTTGGTCACATATGCAAGAGTTTATTTCTGGGCTCTTTATTCGATTCCATTGATCTATATGTCTATTGGTATGCTAATAGCAAACTATTTGGATTACTATAGGTTTGAAGTTTCCAGATCAAAAAGTGTTAGTCTTCCAACCCTTCTTTTTTATTTCTTTTTTTGTCTCAGGAGTGTTTTGTATAGTTGGAGTCCATTAAGATTTCATGGGAATCATAAAATGAGTTTTCTCTTTCTATAAAACAAATAACAAGGCAAAGAGGCATTTTTGACATTGAATCTATGGAAAGCTTTGCATATTATTGTCATCTTAATATTAAGTCTTTTGATCACAAGTTGCCCTTCAATTTATTGATGTTCTCTTTCATTTCTTTCAGCAGCGTTTCATAATCTTCAGCATACAAGTTTTTTCTTCCATGGTTATATTTATTCCTTTTGATGCTACTGTAAATAGAATTCCTTAATTTCTTTTCTGGGTGGTTTATTACTGTGATTGTTCATTGCTATAAGATACAAATCCTTTCTACATTTGATTTTCCATTCTGCAGTTTTGCTGAATATAATCAGTTGTTTCTGACATTTCTAGTATTTTCTACATATCAGATCATGTCATCTGTGAACAGAGATATTTTTACTCCTTCCTTACCATTTGGATGCCTTTTATTCCCATTTCTTGCCAAACAATCTGGCTAGAACATGCAATATTATGTTAATTAGAAATGGTGAAAACAATCATCATTGTCTTGTTCCTGATTTTTGAAGAAAAAAAATCAGTCTTTCACTTGAATATGATGTTAGTTGTGAGTTTTTCATACATAGCTTTTATAATCTTGAAAAAAGAGAAGGGGAAGTAGAGGTTGAAAGAAGAAGGTGAGCTTTATTGTGCACATTTTATATTCCAGATAATATTCTATATGTGTTAATGCATTGTCAAGTCATTCAAAAACACTGATTGACCTATGTGGTAGGTACTCTGATACAACTGAGACAAAATTTTTTACCTTTCTACCTTGGCAACTACAGTTCACTAAGTGAAACATACATGTATTTGGATTAATAATAATAATAATAATAATAATAATAATAATAATAATAATAATAATAATATAGATGGGCTATTTTCTGACAAATCTCTCAAGAATGAAGGGTAAATTAGCACAGTCCTTATTTTTTTAATTAGTTTTAGAAAGACTTCTCTGAGAAAGTTTTTTCAAGTTGAGACTTAAAAGAAGACAAGCGAGCTGATTATATTTGAGAGACAAAGATTCCAAACAGAGGAAGCAACAACGTTCTCAAGGTGAGAAATGACAAGTTTTGTGAACACAAAGGAGGACAGCTTGGCTATAAGGAAGGAGTGATAAGGGACCTGTATGATGTGAGGTGTGAAGATTAAGAATACAAAGGGCATTGAAAGAGCATGGCAATGAATTTAGATTTAATTTCCTGGGGGAGGGAAAGTCATCACAGGGCATGAAATACAAGAGATCTAAGTCATATGTACAAAAAATAACTGCAGCTGTGGTCTGGGAGGAGGTGACTAAGATGGTAACTAAGCACTGGGAATGGGAGTGGGGCTGATAATGGAAATGTTCTGTGATGATGGCAGTGATGTTTTCTAAACTATCTATGTGTGTCAAAACTCATCAAAATACACTGTCAAATCATGCCACCAAACATCAAGTGCTACTATTGAATGGATTTGTTTTTTGCACATAAATTGTGCTTCAATAAGGTTAACATTTTACTTTCTTGTTGTTTCACAGGGAGTGGGTGGTAAGGGACAAGAGTAGCAGAAATGTTTATTGTAGGTACTTTAACAATAGTCATTAACATCATATTTGCTTGTTAAGTGCAACTTTACTGTACATTGTCTTCATCTTCTAGTTGGAGAAACAAACTCAGATCAGCAGAGTAACTCTTTTAGCATCACACAACTTTGAAGTGGCAGAGGTCAGGCTAGAAATTAGTACGCTCCCCCCACACAATCTGTATATTCCAACTGACACCTCAGATCCAAAGAATGAGAGTCCAAGGACTAGATAAGATTACCTTTGACACAGTAGTTTGAGCACTGTCTACCCATTCAGTTGATATATATGCCATATGATCTCACTTTTTGAATAAAGTATCCTATGTAACTTCTGATCCCAAGCCCTCGCCTATTTTTTTAAGCCAAGTCTTCAAGAGGACCCAAGGAGACAGAGAAAAGTGGTGTCTTCCAGATCTCTTCCATGTAACTCAAACAGATTTAATTTCTGTGATTTTTTTTTTGTGGACTTTTAGGAATGTCTGTATTGTGGTAACGAAGTCAGAGAAGGACAAAAAAGAATTATAGTTTGCCATATTCTCCTCTCTACTGACCTCATGACTTTACCTAATATGACTAAACGTAAATCGCCATGGCGTGTCTGCACCAATATCTCCCTAAGGGAAGATCTGAAATGTAGGGTGTGAGTGACGGTTATAGCCAAGACTCTTTTGAAAGTGGTGTAGGACAAGCAAAAAAACACAGGAGTGCACGTGACACTAATAACAAAAATGTCAGCAAAGTTATTAGTTATTGGTCCGGTACAGATGAACAATAGTCTCCAATAGAGAAACAATGAAAGTCCTCATTGATACTTTGAAGAATTTACCTAAGTCATCTGATTAGTTATAGCCAGTTCATTCACAAGTCTGTGAAGATGGCAGGCGGGATACATTCCCCATCTGGATCTCATGAACTGAATTAGGAGGAATTATTCCCTAAAGAGATGCTGTGTCAGAAATAAAAAGCATATGACCATTCAGGGCTGAATTCCTCCTTTCTGCAGATGTCTTAGATACCTCCTCCTATAAGAAATGATCTCACACTTAGAATTTGGATAAAAAACAAGTAGAGCACCAAACATAGGGCACTGAAATAAGGTGACCAAAAAACAGAGAAAACAGAATAAACTGAAATGGTAGGCTTAGAAGTCACCTAAAAGCATCCCAAGAAACCACAACCAGATGGTGATCACTGAGGGCAGGAAAACATCAAGGACAGAAAAATCAAAAATAAAAGCTGAAAGTAGATAGAAGATGAGGTCTAAACTCAAGAGGAGAGAAAAGAGATCAAGCAAGATGAGGTAGAGACAGCAGTGTAATTACAACACTCAGGAGGTTGGGACCGGAGGATGATTGAGAGTTCAAATTCACCCAAGACTACATGGGTCTGAGCAAGAGAATGAGGCTTATTCTCATTCTCAAAGACAATGACATAATGCAATGAGTAACATGATTGGAAATCAGATGGATTGGAAGCCAAAATAGGAGGGCCACAAGTTCTAGGCCAGCTTCAGTTATAATGATTCTTTCCTGCTACTTGCTGGCTGCAACACTTGGGAGGGTGGAGTCCAGCACCTGACCTACGCAGCGCTGCAGAGATGGCCCTGGTGGCATAGGTGTAGGAGAGCTAACCCTAAGGGTGTGAACACAGAAGAGCCAGTCCTGTTCCTTGCTGGCTGCCACGAGCAGGAGAACAGACTGGAGAGGAAGCCACACCTGTCTCCCTGGAAAAGCCATAGAACTTGCCCTGGTGCTTCAAAGGCAGGAGAGATGGAAGGCTGACAAAGTCCTTTACCACCCAGGCTTAGATCCAGGGCTTTGAGTTGGCCCACCCCCAAATCTACCCCATCTATAAACTGCTAGAGCATGTGAAGGGGCCGGTCCTGCAGAACCAAAGCTTCAGGGAGTCTTCATGACACAGGGCAACAACGGGATATACCAGAGGAATCCTGGTGAGGATCCTGTCTTGATAGTGTAGCAGAAGCCAGAGGCCTCAAACAAGACCAAAAAGTTATTGCAAAGACCTGTAAACAAAAGCTTATACTGTGTGACACACTGCAGCTTCCACGGGAGATACTTGTTGCTGTTATTTGTGGACATTTTTGTTTTCTTTTGTGGCTGCGGGGAGGTTCCAAGGGGTCGAAGGCAGGCATTGAGAGATGGGGAGGTGAGTGGGATTGCACTGCGTGATGTGAAATTCACAGAGAATCAATAAAACTTTTAAAAGAAGATTGTCTAAACTGGTTCAAAACTAAATGTAAGGTCTTCTTTTGTGCGGTGCCTACTCCAGGGCATGAAAGCAGATATGATAACTTCAATGTACTGGATAGTGTGATATAATATTTTAAAATCATCTGAATCTCAAAATAGACAATGGTTCTTGTAATATCAAAACGTTTCCAGATTTTAATATCATAATACCCTTATTAAACTTACAGAACAGGATTTGCTTTTTCAATAAATGGCTACTTGGGAAACCATCTTGGGCTCTAAATAAATTTCTAAGCTGATACCTGAGAGACTGGTGCATTTACTAACATATTCCATATGAAATAGAAACTGAAGGCAGGACTAAGAAATTTCTGGCCAAAACTCAATATTGAAAGTCTAACACGGGCTCGAGAGATGACTCAGTGGTTAAGAGAACAGACTGTTCTTCCAGAGGTCCTGAGTTCAAATCTCAGCAACCACAAGGTGGCTCACAACCATCAGTAATGAGATATGATGCCCTCTTCTGGTGTGTCTGAAGACAGCTACAGTACTCATATACATTATATATATATATATATATATATATATATATATATATATATATATATATATATATATATGAAAAAGGAAAGTCTAACATGGAAAGGTACAACATCAATCATAGTCTCAAGCATTGCTGTTAATGTGAGAAAAATAAACCATGTTAGATAAAGAATTAACATTTGTCAATACAGATTATAAAAGAGTTGAAGAACTAAACCAATGACCAATGGATGGCCAAACAGTACAGGGACTGGGTCTGTCGGTATGATTCCCGACACTAGGAGACCACATGGGAAGAGCTAAGCCAAAACTAATTGATGGAATCCTGGATTATGATGATTGTCACTTGGAACCTGAAATTATGGAGGAAGATGCTGCCACTGCCAGAAATTCTCCTGGAAGGAGAAACAGGGGCAGGGCAAAAACACCTAGTTCTGACTTCTTTTTCTACTACATCTCCAACTAATATTTCCTGGTAGCCAAAGACAGTTGTTAAAGGCACTTTACCTACATGATTTACAGGCAGAGCATGGGGTGAAGCTAGGGCATATAAGCAATGTCCATGGAGCATCCACACTTATACATTTATTATTAGAATCTTTATGCTCAGTAACTCTGAACTTTTCTCTTTGTTGACCAGGTTAATAGTTGCTTCTCCTTCTCCTCCTCCTCATCCTCATTCTCCTCCTCCTCCTCCTCCTCCTCCTCTTTTCTCCCCTTCCCCTCCCACTTCCTCTTCTCCTTCTTACTCCTTCTTCTCTTCCTTCTCCTCCTCCTCCTGCTCCTCCTTTTTCTTCTTCTTTTGATCTAGACTAATAGACTGGAACCCACTGTGATCAGCAAAATTCCTTTAACCTCTTCTTCAAACCTTTTGCCAACCTCTTGCCAAAGCTACGGTCCCGGTTGTCCCTTAGCAGCATACCATTGCTTTTTTTTTTGGTATCATATACTTTAGTAGTGCAACACAGGTATCATTTTTAAACTCTTGCTTGTGAGTCTCATATGCTCTTGGGTATCAGCCTCACCACTTTTTCATTGCTACAGTCTACCAAAACCACAGTCACACTCCCTCATCTCACTCATACTCTGTCCAGCTCCTCTTGATTAAAGACTTGGGAAATTATCTTGTGATCTTTCCACACATAGCACAAAGCTCTAAATCAACTGAAAATACAAATTAGTAAATTGTATTTTCACCCATAAAAAACCCTAAAAAAACAGGAAAGACAGCCTCCTGACTGCTTAGTTTTGTGGCACTGTAGTCTCACGTAAGGACCAAAATATGGCCACCTGTTTTCTCTGCCGTGGAAGCCATGGTGGCACTCTATGCATGTTCTCTTAAGGTGATTGCCCTTGCAGTTGTAACAGCCACATATAAACCATAAGTTATGAGAAAGTTGCTTATTGGGCATGGTAGAAAATACAGGGGCAGGATTACATTATTTATATAAAAGCATCTAGCCAATAAATTTAGAAAACTCTTCCAAAATATGTGGGTTTTCAGGGATAGGGTCTTAGGCCAAGTAACTATATTATTTGGGAAGTGTCCAGATTGCATTGCTTATATTCATCATATTCATCTTTTGTTCTGTATATCATGTATATGACCAGCTTTCTTTCTATTTGATATATTATTTCTTTAGACACCCCAATAACTTCCATCAGGTTACAGTCAAGTTCTTGCTAGCAAGGGAACCATTCTGTCTTATTAAGGTGTCACTGCATATTTTGGTTAATATTCATCTTCCATTAATTCAACAGTTCAGCTCTCAAGGGCAATCTTAGTTTTTTTTTTTTTCTTCCCAAGCTCTAATACATACACTTTGCTTAAGTGGAAGATCGAGGAACATGATTGGATTCTAGAATACCCTTCCACTGCCACGTTCAATTTTCTGAGCCACCATTTTGTCATCTGTGATGTGAGGATTAAAATGGTACTTACTTCCAAGGTTGTTGTGAGGATGAAATGAGAAAATAATTTGAAAGCATCTTCTGCGGCGCTGCTGCACAAAATGCACTCCATAAATGTTATCTAGTATCATTATGATCACAGTCAATTTTCCTCAATTATCATTTGTTGTCTTACCATCAGAGAGAAGGCAGAATACAAAAGCCCCAAACAGTAATAGGTAAGTGCTATCTATAATTCTTATTATATAAATATATTTTCTGCAATTGTCTTTCTTGTGTTAATATCCTAAAAAGGGAGAGCACAAAAGCCCCCACATAAGATAAGGGGTACTAGAGAAAACGCAGGCAATCCAGGATGGTGTGAGAATAGGTGAATGGATGGGTGAGCAAATGTCCAAATATAAAGCTTAAGAGGTGGATGGGAGTCTAGTCATGATATAGAATTGTTTTGTTTTGTTGTGGGGACATTGGGGTCTCACCATGTAGCTCTGGATGTACTGGAACTATTTCTGTATTCCAGGCTGCCCTTGAACTCATAGAGATCCGGCTGCCTCTGTCTCTAATACTGGTATTAAAGGCATGAGTCACCATGCCCAACAATGCCTTAAAAATTTGACACTGCCTTACTGTGAAAGCTTGAACACAAAATGTGTCCCACAGCTTCATTATTGAAGGATTGGTTCGTAATGTGTGCTCTTTAGGAAGGCTGTAGAAACTTTGGCAGTGATGTCACATGGAAAAAGTGAATCACTATGACTGTGTTGTTATGAACCCATCACCATGCTATTCTACCTCACAACACATCTAGGGGCTTCAAGGAGTGTAAACTAAAAACTTTGAATCTGTGATTTTGAAAATCTTTCTATTCTTTCAGCCATATGTATCAAGCATTCAATATAGTGACAGAATGTCTGATGAATACAGTTTACATAATGAGAAGGAAAGACACTGAAAGCCAAGAAAGGAAAGCAGCTTAAAAGAAAACCACTCTGCTGGTGATTATAGTATGGCTTACAAGAGCAGCTAGAGAAAAAGACACCCGGGAGGAGTCTATTCTGACGTCACAACTCAAATGAATAGGCCATGGTTGAAAATAGCAGAAGGCGGTGGTGGGGGGCATTTCTGGTCTCAGTAAAAGCACTACAGCTTATGTCAATCTAAGTGTCCCACAAATAACAGTTATAAACCCTAGATAAAATATTTTGGGGGGACTATTTAGATTTTAAAAAGTTATTTGGATGCTTTGGGGATTGAATGAAAACAGACAGGCAGTAGAAGAGATTGGATTCCTAAAAGCAGAGTCTATGGCTGGTTGAAAGCCACTGCTCTGCATCATTTCCCCTGTGTCTCGCTATAGTTCTTGTGTCACAGAATTACTCTGCCTTAATGAGAAATTCACGTTATTTCTCTTTGCATTGTCATAGGATAGAGAATGAGCTGGTCAGAGCAGTCAGCAGTTGGGGAGGGAAGTCTGGTAGAAAGGGAACCATGAAGAGGCTCCTACAACCTTCAACTGATGCTGGGTTTTGTGTACATAGAAGGACTCCAAGGACTTGGGAAAAAGCAATAGCTAAAAGTTTAAAAGTCCTACACAGGACTTTCAGACCCTGCCTACTTCAGAGAAGACAGAATTTGACGTTTAAAAATTGCCAAATAAAAGGGTAAAGATTTCAAGTTTCCCATTGAAACTCAGAAGGCTTTGGGCTGGAGCAAAGACTGTTCAAAGATAAAAGGACTTTCCCTGAGATTAAAGGCTAATTACTGAAACAGGCCTACCATTAAAAAGTGTAAGACAAGGCTGTAGGGGGATGACTCCATTGGTCAAGTGCTTATTATACAATAATGAGGATCTGATTTTTGATCCCTGTCACCCATGTAAAAATCTGAGTGCACATATTTAACCCCAGTGAAAACAGGGTCTCTGGGCCTTGCTAGCTAGTCTAGATGAACAGGTGAGTTTTAGGTTCAATAAAAAAAAAATCCCTGTCTCAAAATAAGATGGAGAAAGACTGAGAAAAACACCCAACGTTAACACAATCTCTCTCTCTCTCTCTCTCTCTCTCTCTCTCTCTCTCTCTCTCTCTCTCACACACACACACACACACACACACACACACACCTACACATATGTGAAGTGTAAAACAAATTCTTATGCATTTTATATTATTAAATAGTGATTTATCTGCCCATCAGAACAAGAAACCAATAGTCTGACTCTGACTGTCCTATATAATCCACAAGGTCAAAGACAAAATAAAAAGTTAGCACACATGTGAAGAAGTGGGAATATGTAATTCAGTGTCAAGAGAAATAGAAACTATTTGAAACCAATATGAGATAAGCCGTTTGTTGGATGGAAAGATGATGGTTTACATACCATAAGATAAACTCAGAAAATAACACAAGAGTCAATCTAATCCCATGAGAACTCTAATAAGTGGCAAAATTAAAATGTATTTCTTGGTACTTTAGGACTGGAAAAATTATTAGAAAGACATTCTTTGACTTCCAGCAAGAAGAAGGACACAGAAGCCCAGTTTCTACTGATTCCATTCTAGCAACAGAGGACAGCCCTAGATGGCATTTTTCTTTCCATTGGGTGGTACAGGAATCCTACTGGAAATCCTGGAGAAAAGGGTGATGCATCAAAAGGCAAAATCAGTTCAAAAATTGCAAACAATAAGGGTCCAAGAAAAGTAATGCCCTTCATTCTCACTGATCCTCCCATTTCCTGACAAGAGAAAGCAACTTGTTTAGGGCTGGAAGCACTAGCAAGCGAGCTCCTACCCAGTGTGTTATGGCTCAGGAAGTATGTCATTCTCTTTTAGTGGCCGGGGGAAACACCTTGTGCCCACTTAGCATCACCACCAAAAACCTGTGGGAGCTCCTACAGCACCATATAAATCAATCAGCCTTAAGAGGCTCTCAAAGTTAATTGTCCCTGGAATCAGAGTTGATAGGCATAGTCCAAGATCTGTATGCCATATGTAGAGTGACTACTGTTAAAATAAACGTGTTAAATAGGATCGAGAACGATTGAAATGATAGCTGACATGTCTAGGACACAATAAAATTATTTTTGTAATAAGCTTTTTAAATAGTAATTTTTGTACATAGATGTACATTGAGGGTCCTGGAGACTGAATTTGTGTCATCAAGCTTGGCACGAGTACCTGTAGCTCAGTGGTTCTCAATCTATGTGCTGTGACCCCTTTGGCAAACCTATGTCTCCAAAGATATTTACATTATAATTCTTTTTTTTAAATATTCTTTTTTTCTTTTTTATATTTATTTATTTATTATATGTAAGTATACTGTATCTGTTCTCAGACACACCAGAAGAGGGCATTAGATCTCATTGCAGATGGTTGTGAGCCACCATGTGGTTGCTGGGATTTGAACTCAGGACCTCTGGAAGAGCAGTCAGTGCTCTTAACCGCTGAGCCATCTCTCCAGCCCTACATTATAATTCTTAACAGGATCAAAATTACAGTTATGAAATAGTAACAAAAATAAATTTCTGGTTGGGGTCACTATAACATGAGAATCTGTACTAAAGGGTGACAGTGGTAGGAAGGTTGAGAACCACTGTTTTAGCTAATGAGCCATTTCATTGGCCCTTTCATAATAAGAATGAGAAAAATCAAAACTTGCAAGAAAAAATGATGCATAGATGCTAGTGTTAAGATGAATCAGATTTTGGAATTATCTTGACATGGATCTTAAAACAATCATCATAAATGTTTCAACAAATAACTAAAGCTTACCTTGAAACAAATGAAAAAACGGAATTTCCAAGCAACATAAGAGAAGCTACATAAAACAGTTGAGACGCTACAAAACCAAAAATACAATAATAAAATTAAAATGCCTATCATTTGGATGCAATAATTTAACAAATCATTGCATTTGATGATAGATGAATGGTACTGACACAATTTAAACAACAAAGACAAAAGAGATTGAGGAAAAAATAGAGTCTCAGTGCCTATGGGTTACCAACAAAAATAAAGTGCTGATGTCATTAGAGTCCTAGAATTAAAAGACAATAGACTGTGGATCTAGTTCAGTGGATAAACATTTGTCTAAAATATGCAAAGGGCCTGGGTTTGATCTTAACAAAGTGGACGTGGTAATTAAGTGCTTAAAGAACAATAGTTGCCATTTTGTCCTATTGACAGTGTCCTTTGCCTTATAGAAGCCTTGCAATTTTATGACGTCCCATTTGTTCATTCTAGGTCTTAGAGCATAAGCCATTGGTGTTGTGTTCAGGAATTTTTCCTCTGTGCCTGTGTGTTCTAAGCTCTTCCCCACTTTATGTTTTATTAGTTTCAGTGTATCTGGTTTTATGTGAAGATCCTTGATCCACTTGAACTTTAGCTTTGCACAAGGAGATAAGAAAAGGTCGATTTGCATTCTTCTGCCAGTTGAACCAGCACCATTTACTGAAGAGGCTCTTTTTTATCCATTGAATAGCTGCTTTATTAAACATCAAGTGTCCATAGGTGTGTGGGTTCATTTCTGGGTCTTCAATTTTATTTTATTGATCTACCTGCCTGTCTCTGTACCAATACCGTGCAGTTTTTATCACAATTGATCTGTAATATAGCTTGAGATCAGGGATAGTGATTCCCCCAGAAAAGGTTTTATTGTTGAGAATAGGTTTTGCTATCCTGGGTTTTTTATTATTCCAAATGAATTTGCAAATTGCTCTTTCTAACTCTATGAAGAACTGAGTTGGACTTTTGATGGAGATTGCATTGAATCTGTAGATTGCTTGTGGCCAGATGGTCATTTTTACTATATTAATCCTGAAAATCCAAGAGCATGGGTGATCTTTCCATTTTCTGAGATCTTCTTTGATTTTTTTCTTCAGAGATGTAAAGTTCCTCAAACAGATCCTTCACTTGCTTGATAAGAGTCACACCAAGATTTTTTACAGTATTTGTGACTATTGTGAAGGGTGTCATTTCCCTAATTTATTTCTCAGCCTTTTTATCCTTTGAGTAGTGGAAGGATACTGATTTTTTGAGTTAATTTTATATCCAACCACTTTGCTGAAGTTATTTGTGAGGTTTAGGAGTTCTCTGGTGGTATTTTTGGTTCTCTGGAGTCTAATTTTTTTAGTTCTTTGTATATATTAGATATTAGTCATCTATTGGATGTAGCATCGTTTAAGATATTCAATATTTTAGTTGGCATAACATACCCAAACTTACAGGATACAGTGAAAGCAGTACTAAGAGGAAAACTCATAGCTCTGAGTGCCGCCAAAAAGAAACTGGAGAAAGCATACTCTAACAACTTAACAGCAGACCTGAAAGCTCTAAAACAAACAAAAAAAGCAGATACACCCAAGAAGAGTAGACAGCAGGAAATAGGGTATACTTAAGATTCCTCACTTAAGTATACTATCATAACATATTCAAAGAGTGTTATCTTGACTTATTCCTTTCCAATTTGTATTCCTTTGACCTCCTTTTGCTGTCTAATTGCTCTAGCTAGGACTTCCAGTACTATATTGAATAGGTAGGGAGAGAGTGGGCATTCTTGTTTAGTCACTGATTTTAGTGGGATTGCTTCAAGTTTCTCTCCATGTAATTTGATGATGGCTACTGGTTTAGTGTATTGTGCTTTTACTGTGTTTAGGTATGGGCTTTGAATTCCTGATCTTTCCAAGAATTAAATTTTATCAAATGCTTTCTCAGCATCTAATGAGATGATCATGTGGTTTTTTCTTTGAGTTTTAAGAAAAATTTATTATTTACTTATTTTAGGTAACTACACTGTCACTGTTTTCAAGCACATCAGAAGAGGGCATCTTATCCCATTACAAATGATTTTGAGCCATCATGTGCTGGGAATTGAACTCAGGACCTCTGGGAGAACAATCAGTGTTCTTAACCACTGAGCCATCTTTCCAGCCCATTGAGTTTGTTTATATATTCAATTATGTTGATTGATTTCCAAATATTGAACCATTCCTGCATCTCTGGGATGAAGCCTACTTGATCATGATGAATGATATTTTTAATGTGTTCTAGAATTCCATTTGTGAGAGGTTTATTGAGTATTTTTGCATCAATATTCAGGAGGGAATTTGGTCTAAAGTTCTCTTTCTTCATAGGGTCTTTGTGTGGTTTATGTATAAGTGTAATTGTGTCTTCAAAGAACAAATTGGGTAGTGTTTCCTCTGTTTCTGTTTTGTGGAATATTTTGAATAGTATTGATATTAGGTCTTCTTTGGAGGTCTGATAGAATTCTGCACTAAACCCATCTGGTCCTGGGCTTTGGAGGGGGGATGTTGGGAGACTTTTCATGGTTTCTACTATTTGTTTAGGGGTTACAGGACAGTTTAGATGGTTTATCTGATCCTGATTAAACTCTAGTATATGGTATCTGTCTAGAAAATTCTCTACTTCCCTCAGATATCTCGGTTTTGTTGAGTATAGGCTTTTGTAGAAGGATCTGATAATTTTCTAATTTTTTTTCAGTTTCTGTTATGTCTCCCTTTTCATTTCTGATTTTATTACTTTGGATACTGTCTCTATGCCCTCCTGTTAGTCTGGCTCAGAGTTTACCTATCTTGTTGATTTTCTCAAAGAACCAAGTACTGTTTTTGTTTTTGTTGTTGCTTGTTTTTGTTGTTGTTTGTTTGTTTCTACTTGGTTGATTTCAGTTCTGAGTTTGATTATTTCCTACCGTCTACTCTTCTTGGGTGTATCTGCTTTTTTTTGTTTGTTTTAGAGCTTTCAGGTCTGCTGTTAAGTTGTTAGAGTATGCTTTCTCCAGTTTCTTTTTGGTGGCACTCAGAGCTATGAGTTTTCCTCTTAGTACTGCTTTCACTGTATCCTGTAAGTTTGGGAATGTTATGCCAACTAAAATATTGAATATCTTAAACGATGCTACATCCAATAGATGACTAATATCTAATATATACAAAGAACTAAAAAAATTAGACTCCAGAGAACCAAATAATCCCATTAAATAATGGGATACAGAGCTAAACAATGAATTCTCAACTGAGGAATATCGAATGGCCCAGAAACACCTAAAGAAATGTTCAATATCATTAGCCATCAGGGAAATGCAAATCAAAACAACCCTGAGATTTGACCTCACACCAGTCAGAATGACTAAGATCAAAAATTCAGGTGACAGCAGATGCTGGAGAGGATGTGGAGAAAGTGGTACACTCCTCCACTGTTGGTGGGATTGCAAGTTGTACAACCACTGTGGAAATCAGTCTAGTGATTCCTCAGAAAACTGAACATAGTACTACCTGAGGACCCAACTATACCACTCCTAGGCATAAACCCAAAAGATGCTCCAACATATAACAAAAACTCATGCTCCACTGTGTTCATAGCAGCCTTATTTATAATAGCCAGAAGAATGTCCTTAAACAGAGGAATGGATCCAGAAAATGTGGTTTACATTTGCACAATGGAGTACTACTCAGCTATTAAAAAGATTAACTTTATGAAATTCTTAGGTAAATGGAGGGAACATAAAATGTCATCTTGAGTGTGGTAACCCAGTCACAAAAGAACACATATGGTATGCACTTATCACTGATAAGTGGATATTGGTCCTAAATCTTGGAATAGCCAAGAAATAAACCATACATCATATAAAACTCAAGAAGAAGGAAGACCAAAATGTGAATGGTTCATTCCTTCTTAGAAGGGGTAACAAAATACTCATGGAAGGAAATACAGGGAAAGAGTGGAGCAGAAGGAAAGTCATCCATGAACTGCCACACCTGGGGATCCATCCCATAAACAGTCACAAAACCCAGCCACTATTGCTGATGTCAAGAAGTGCTTACTTGCAAGAGCCTGGTATGAATGTATCTTGAGATGCTCTGCCAGAGCCTTTCTGATACAGATGAGGATGCTTGCAGCTAACCATCAGACTAAGCAAGGGAACCTCAATGAAGGAGTTAGGGGAGGAACGGAAGGAGCTGAAAGGATTTGCAACCCTATAGGAAGAACAACAATATCAACCAACCAAACTCTCCACAGCTCACAGAATAAACCACCAACCAGTGAGTACACATGGAGGGACCTATGGCTCCAGTTGCGGATGTGTCAGAGGATGGCATTGTCTGTCATCAATAAGAAGAGAAGCCCTCGGTCCTGTGACAGCTTGTTTCCTTAGTGAAGGGGAATGCTAAGGTGTTGAGTTAGGTGTGTGTGGGTGGTAGTGGGAACAGGTCCATATAAGAAGCTTGGAAGAGGAGAGGATGTGGATAACATTTGAAATGTAAATACATAAAATGTCCAATAAAAATAATAAGTAATTTTTTAAAAAAAGAAACAATGGCGAGGAGTTTGAGACATGGCCTAGTAGTTGAGAGTGGGTACTACTCATATAAAGGACTTGATTTTATAGCACTCATGGTTATGTGTCTTATAACCTTCTGTAGGTTTAGCTCCATTGCATCTGGTGCTGTCTTCAGGACTCTACATACACTTGTATGCACATGGTACTCATAGTAATAGTGGATAAACACTATCAAGAAGCTGATAAAGCCTTAAATGGATTATCCTTCAAGAGCCACAACTACATATTGAGATATATCATAATGGAATTTTCGAGAAGCAATGACAAAAGAAGAGGTTGAGACAAATGACAGATTACCAAAATGAAAATTCTCAATTCTACTTTCAGAAGATTTTCTGTCTGAAAGTATAAATACCAGAAGGAAATGGTACATTTTTCAAGAACTGGAAAAAAAAGTATTCTCTCAAGTATAAATTTTGTGTCTAGTTAATGTATCCTTCAGGTGTAAATGTCAAATCACATTCTTCCATAAAAGATGCTCAAAAAATTGGTCAGGAGTAGCATTTCTCTTAAAGTGTTTCTAAAATCAGTATTTCAAATATAAAATAGTAAAAAGAGGACTCGTGAGGCAGCAGAAAGAACAGAAGTGTGAGTACATAAAATAGAGTGTCTTCATAGATTTTCAAAATGGTATTTGGTGAGTAGAACATGTCTGCTATCCAAAACAACAATATTAAGTGTGCAAAAGAATGTAAATGCAAGTAATGTTTATTTTTATATTAACTGTATTTTCTTATATTCTATATTATTGGCACTCTGCCAACTGGGATCTTGCTGACTTGAGAGAAACTGTCTGTCCCAGGATTAGTCAGCATTTAGAGATAAACTCACCATAGAACGTAAGTTTCATATACAAACTAACCAATTTCAAGACCATACTCTAAATCCCAGCTTTTAAAACTGAAGTCGAGCAACTAAATGTCAAGGTCTTAAAATTACTGAACAAAATTCAATAGTGAGTTAACAAATCTCAATTTTTAAGATTTGTTTTTGTTTTCTAAAATTATGTGTATGTGGGGGCAGGAGAGATGGCACTTATTGCTCTCACAAAACAAAAAAAACAAAATGTAGCAGCCACAGTGGAGCTCCCAATCATCTGTAACCACAGTAACAGTATATCTGATGCCCCCTTTTAAATTCTATGGGCTCTAGCATGCATGTGTTATAAATACATAAAATCAAGCACACACACACTGAGAGAGAGAAAGTGTGTGTGTGTGTGCGTGTGTGTGTGTGTGTGTGTGAACGCACATGAGTGTGGGTGACTAGAGTAGAGCATCAGAATGCTTGGAATGGGTGGTGTGAGCTACATAATGTGAGTGCTAAGAATCAATCTCAGGTCCTCTTCACGAAGAGCAAAAACTCTTAATTGCTGAGCCATTTCTTTAGCCCTGAAAAAAATCTGAAGTATTTTAAAATATCAAGTATTGCATCATGTGTGATTTAAACAGAAACCAGAAAACGCAACATAATCCAGATGTAGTGGCATGTGCCTTTAATGTGAGACAGGATGATAGCCAACCTGATGTAAACAATGAGTTCCAGGACAGACAGAGCTCTATAGAGAAGCCCTGTCTCAGAAAACAAACAAACAAAAAAAAAAACATGAAAAAAAAGTGGCACCATGACCTCTGAGGATAACCCATGACTACAAAAAGTACCAACTAAGCAGAGCACATATGGCTCACAGAGAATCAAGCAGCAATCATGGGGTCTTCATGGATTACACCAGGTCCTCTGCATATATGTTATGGCTGTTAGTTTGGTGTTCTTGGGGGACTCCTAACAGTGGAAGCAGGTGTGTCTTTTACTATTTTGCCTGCTTCTCTTCCCCTATTGAGATACCTTGTTTAGCTTCAGTGTAAGGGCGTTACCTTGTCTCATTGTATCTTGTTTTGTCCTATCTGGCTGCCCTCTCTTGAAGGTCTTTTATTCTAAAGATGAAATAGAGACATGAGATCTGAGGGATGGGAGGTAGGGGTGCTTGGAGGTGTGGAAGAAAGGGAAACTGTGGTTGAGTTGTACTATATGAGAAAAGAATCTCTTTTCTTTATTATTATTTTTTATTTTATAAAATATTATAGCTCACAAAATTTGTTGCATAATAATATATAATGAATACATGATTTTTTCTTTTTCTTTTCTTTTTCTAGACGGACTGAGGCTTCCACATTTTGGCCTTCCTTTTTTTTGAGCTTCATATGGCCTGTGAATTGTTTCTTGGGTATTCAGAACTTTCTGAGGATAGTATCCAATTATAACTGACTACATATCATATGTGTTCTTTTGTGAATGGGTTACCTCACTCAGGATGATATTTTCTAGATGCATCATTTGCCTAGGAATTTCATAAAGTCAATGTTTCTAATAGCTGAGTAGTACTCCATTGTGTAAATGTACCACAATTTCTATATCCACTCCTCTGTTGAAGGAGATCTTGGTTCTTTCCAGCTTCTGGCTATTATAAATAAGACTGCTATGAATCTGGTGAAGCATGTGTCCTTATTATACATTGGAGCATCTTTGGGGTATATGCCCAGAAGTGGAATAACTGGATCTTCAGGTAGTACTATGTCTAATTTTCTGAGAAACAGCTAGACTGATTTCCAGAGTGGTTGTACCAGCTTACAACCCCACAAACAGTGGAGGAGTGTTCCTCTTTCTCTGCATCCTCACCAGCATCTGCTGTCACCTAGTTTTTGATCTTAGCCATTCTGACTGATGTGAGGTGGAATCTCAGGGTTGTTTTGATTTGCATTTCCCTGATGACTAGGAATGTTGAGCATTTCTTTAGGTGTTTCTGGGCCATTTGATATTCCTCAGTTGAGAATTCATTGTTTACCTCTGTACCCCAGTTTTCATAGGATTGTTTGATTCTCTGGAGTCTAACTTTTTGAGTTCTTTGTATATATTTTTTCTAGGGTGTAGTTTCCCTCCTTGTGTTGGATTTTCCATCTATTATCTTTTGTACGGCTGGATTTGTAGTCAGATTTTGTGTAAGTTTGGTTTTGTCCTAGAATATCTTGGCTTCTCCATCTATGGTAATTGAGATATTTGCTGGGTATAGCAGCTTGGGCTGACACTTGTGTTCTCTTAGGGTCTACATTATGTCTTTCCAGGATCTTCTAGCTTTCATAGTCTCTGCTGAGAAGTCTGGTGTAATTCTGATTGGTCTGCCTTTATATGTTACGTGACCTTTTTCTCTTACTGATTTTAGTAGTCTTTCTTTGTTTTGAACATTTGGCATTTTGACTATTATGTGTTGGGAGGAATTTCTTTTCTGGTCCAATCTATTTAGAGTTCTGTACGCTTCCTGTATGTTAATGGATATCTCATTCTTAAGGGTAGGGGAGTTTTCTTCTATGATTTTGTTGAAGATATTTACTGTGCCTCTTAGTTGATATTCTTCACCCTCTTCTATTCCTATTATCCTTAGGTCTGGTCTTCTCATTGTGTCCTGGCTCTCCTGGACATTTTGGGTTAGGAGCTTTTTGGGTTTTTGTATCTTCTCTGACTGTTTTGTCTATGTTTTCTATGTTGTCTTCAGACCCTGAGATCCTCTCTTCTATCTCTTGGAGTCTGTTGATGATGCTTGCATCTATGACTCCTGATTTCTTTCTTAGGTTTTCTAGCTCCAGTTTTGTCTCTTTTTTTGTGGTCTCTATTGTATCTTTTTCCATTTTCAATTTCTTTACATGTTTGGTTGTGTTTTCCTGTAGTTCTTTGAGTGATTTCTTCTGGTTCTCCTGTAATTGTTTAAGGGAATTTTTTATGTGCTTCTCAAAGATCTCCATCATCATCATGAAGTATGATTTTAAGTGTAAATCTTATTTTTCTGGAGTGTTGGGAAATCCACTACTTGCTGTGGTAGGAGAGCTGGGTTCTGATGTTGCCAGGTTGTCTTGGTTTCCATTGCTTAGGTTCTTGTGCTTTCCTCTTGCCATCTTGTTGTCAGCGATTGTAGGTGATCTTTTTGTTTCTGACTTGCACTCGTCTCTCCTGTGGGTCTGAAGACCCGTGACTCAGGAAGAAGATTGCTCCTGGGTGTTAAGCTCTTTGTGGGCAGTCAGTGAGTTCTGATGGCAGTGACTCAGTTCTTTGTGGGCTCAGGTGTGGGAGCTCTTGTGAGGCTGTTCTGGGAGCTCAGCCCCCCTGCCCACCAGTCCTGAGTCCTAACTGTAGAGACCCGGCTCTTTCTCTCGGCCAAAATGACTATTTTACAGAGAGTACTATGCTCCCTGTGCTCCAAGAACTCCCAGCGTTTCCTCTCTGGACAGCCGGAAGGCCTGTGTGTCAGGTTCACCCTTGGTCCAGGTGGAAAAGTGCCTGTGCAGATGATCTGGGAGCTCAGCCACCTGTGGGCAGATCCTGAATCCTAGTAGTGGAGACCTGGCCCTCTCTGTGAGCCGGAAAGGACTCTTTTCCAGAAAGCACCAAGCTTCCTGTGCTCCCAGAACTCCTGGTGCTCCCTCCCCAAGCCTGTATGTCAGGCTCACCTTTGGTCCAGGTAGACGAATGCCTGTGCAGTTGTTCTGGGAGCTCAGTCTTCCATGGGCCGATCCCGAGTCCTGATGACAGCAGGATCTTTTTTCAATAAAAAAGAAGTCATAAGGAAAATTCAAGATTTGTACCACCGTTTTTGTGGAGGGATCATCATTAGAGTCTAGTGACTAGACAATCAACTGATGTGTTCTACATTGGGAAGGATCACCTTTTCCATTCCATTCTTTTCTCAGTTACCTGTAGTTACCTGTATTTGTATAGGGTTGATGTCTTGTGGGTTTTTTCTGTCTACTTTGAAATGTTCATAGCTATCTTTCCTGTTACATATAAGTAACATTATATGAACTCAAAAGTTAAATTCATATATATATATGAAAAAGAGGCCATGAATTTAAAGGAGAGGGTAGGGAGTATCTGAGAGGGTTAGGAGGGAGGAAAGGTAAGGGAGAAATTTTGTAATTAAAATTCAGTGTCAAAAATTAAAAAGTTATATAAATAACCTCTGAAATAAAAATGAAATATCCCAAAATATTATGGGATATAATAGATGAGTAAAAACTAATATGATCAGGGCAGAAATTAATTAAATAGAAATTAATAAAAGGTCTTGCTTCTTTGGGAAGATAAACAACTTCAACAAACTAACCAAAAGAAAGAGAAACTCAAATTAATAATATTGGAGGTAAAAAGTCACCTTTGACTGGGGAAAGGTGCCCTCCCACACCCACTTATGCTGTGCCACTTGTGACATTTGGGAAAGCTAATGCCCAGGAAAGCAGACCCTGCACTTGCCCAGAGCAGCTCAGTAAAGCTGACTCTTGTGGGGGAGGGGGTCTCCATGGGGGCTTTGTAGGTGAACAAGGCCTGACAGTGTGAAAGTTGCCCCATCTCTTAACCTGCTGCAGCACCTAGAACAGCACAACAAGAGTGTCAACTTTCTATACTCTTGTTCAAAATAGAGCTTGAAGTACTAAACACTGTTAAGTGAAGGAAATAAAAGGGCTTAATGTAGGTAAGAAAGAAGTCAACATATTCTTATTTGCAGATGATATGACTCCATAATAAGAGATACTGAAGAACTCATCAGAAAACTCATAGAGGCAATAATCATTTTCAGCAAGATGGCAAGACATAAAATTAACATACAAAACCAGTAGCCTTTCTATGTATGAATGGTAAACATGAAAAAAAAAATCAGGAAAATAGTCCCTCAACTCTTTATAAACACATCCTTAAACTATGTCTAATTATGCATGTAAAACATCTTTACAATGAAAAATTTAAAACTCTGAATAATGAAATTGCAACAGTCACTAAAAGTTGCTAAAACTTCCCATTCCCAGAATTGAAAATAATTGCTGTTGTTAAATGGCTACTCTACCAAAAAATATATATAGATTCAACTCGATCTCTAACAAAATTCCAATATAAGGCTTTACAAAATTAAGAAAAAAGTCCTAAAATCTTAAAATTCATGTAGGCGTATAGAACACCCTGGATGTCTAAAGCAATTCTGAGTGAAATTAATACTGCTGGAAGTATGTCCATATATGTTTTCAAATGAGTTCTTTTTGGAAATCTAAATGTATGATGTGCAAGTGGTCCAGCAATTGGACTCCTTGGCATTTATTCCAGAGATAGAAAAGAAAAAAGAAAAAACTAGTCTTTTCAAAGAATTATTAATTGTTATTATTATTACTATTTTGCCCTATTCATTTTAAAATCTTTTTAAAGGTTTATTTTTACTCATGTATGTGTATCTGTATTAGTGTTTGCAACACAAATTGGAACACATCTGTGGATGCCAAAGGCAGGCATTGGGCCTCCTGGAGTAGGACTTACAGGAAGTTGTGATCCACCCAACATGGGTGCTGGGAAACAATCTCAAGTACACTGTAAGAATAAATATTTTGTCTTGATTACTGAGCCCTCATTTTTATACACTACAGCAGTTGTATAGTCTATGGCCGTTTCAGGGTTTCAGAGATATAACCCTACCGCCTATTTTTCTGCCAATTCCTAGTTATATTATGGTTTCTTCGGATGTTTGAATACAGTTTTGTGAAATTTTGTTGGTGAACTGTCTGGCCTGGCTTGATATTCCATTCTATGGAGTCGGAATCTATCTACCTAGGATATTTTGTTAACTTTTAGATTCAGTTTCCTGGATATCCAGGTCATAACAATTTTTTCATATCTCTTTGTAGTTATGAATTTTCCAGGACCTTATTCACTACTACATACATAAAAATGTTGAAGCCAAAACAGTTTACTTATTCTCTTACATTATTAAGTGAAAATTTTAGTGTAATTACCAAAGTAATGGTTCCTTCAGCATCTTCATATATGTGTAGATGACCAGAACATAATCATGATAATCATACAGGAAGGTGTGATGTTGGGTTGTACTAAGATTTCATTTATCAAAACCATGCTTAAAAAGTGAGGAGACAAATTGCAAGTGGATAAGATATTTTTGTTTTGTGTGTAATGCTAAGAATCCAAACCACGGCCTTTACATACTAGGCAGCACTTTACCACTGAACCATGTAAGCTGTTGTCCCCTTGTTGTGGTTCCAAGGATTGAACCTAGAGCTTTTACAAATATGTAAGCACTCAACCACTGAGATGCATTCATGAATACTGTTTGTGTGAGAATAGATTTGTACAACCACTTTGTAAAGTGCATCCATCATCTCACTCACAAAGCAGCACTTCTAGCATACACATATGTAGGCTAATCAAAGACACGTATGCGACAATGTTTTAGCAGGATTATTTATAATAATAAAAATTCAAAACAACCCCAACAGCCAGCACCAGTCAAATGTATAAATAAATTCTGGTGTATTTATACAGTGAAATACTATATAGAAATGAAAATGAACAAATTACACGGATATCCACAATCATGAATAAAAGAGGCCAAACATGCACCAACCTATGCTATCATGTTCCATGCTAAAATGTCGCAAGCCACATAGAATTTATCTATTATGTTAGAAGCTGAAATATATGATCTTTGGAAGATAGTGACAGAACAAGCTAGAATGAGATGGAGCCTCTGGGACAACATTATGTTTCCTAATTAAAGTGCTGGTTACACAAGGTATGTCCATTTGGACAATTTCTTAATTAAGACATTTAAGGTATACATAAGATTTTCTGATTGCATATCATATTTTAATTAAAGTATAATTTTATTGTATTAAAAACTTAGAAAAATATGTCTTCTATATGGTAAAAATAAATCCTGAGAGAGTAATGATATTTAACATTAAATCATCCTCAAATTTTTCATTTGATGTTTTACTTAAAAAAACAATAAACACTGATGGATGTCGAAGTGTTTCTTTATCCCATGTTTACTTTGAAACTCAGTTTTCTGTTCAAGTTTATCTCATTTTCAGTTACCGTGTAGAGACAAGGGTCTAGTTTCATTCTTCTTCATGTGACTTTCCAGTTTTCTCAATACTATTTGTTGTAAACGTTTAGTTGTACATGAACAAAATCATCTAATATGAAGTCTTCAATACATTTTATTACTCCATGTGTCTGTCTTTATGCCAGTATGATGAGCAGTTAATATATCAAATATATAACTATTAAGACTCAGTATAACTCAGCACAGAAAAAGCCCAATTAAAATGGGCAATAGGAGCTGGAGAGACGCCTCAGCAGTAAAAAAAATTCTTGCTGCTCTTTCAGAGGACATGATTTCAGTTTCTACCAAGCACATGGGTTGGCTTACAGCCACTATAACTCCAGCCTGTGGAATCAGATACCATCTCCTTGCCTCCACAGACAGCTGAACTTATGGGCATATATCCACAAAGATACACACACACACACACACACACACACACACACACACACACACACACTATTTAAAGTAATGTAAATCTCTTATTAACAGGCAAGGGATTTGAGTAAACATTTCTTTCAAGAGAATATATAAAACGTCACCAGAAAGATACAAAGATACTTCCCCAAAATGCCAGTTAGTATGTGTATTATAAAAAGAATCTAAAGGTATGAGTTATGATGTACTTCAGTGGTAGAGTGCTTGTGAAGCATACACAAAGTCCTGGATTGCCACCATCAACACCAAGAGGAGTGCCTAAGAAATACAAGTGTTGGTGAGGATATGAAGAAATTAGAACTTTTTACTAAGTGGGTGTGGACAGAAAATAGTTAAGAGCTGTTGAAAAGAAGCATAGGGTTTTTACCAAAAATAGAGCTATTTATTATATGGTTTAGCAGCTCCACTTCTGTTCATAAAATTTGAAAGAACCTAAAGTGTGATCACAGAGCAATGTACACACCCATATTCATTGCCATACTATTCATAGTGCCCATGTTATAGAAACCAGCCTAGTTGGCATACAAGTGAATAAAGCAAATGTTAATGTATACACAGTATAATGTTTATTATTCAGTAATCTGAAAACAAAGAAATTCTGACATTTCCAACAACAAAGTTGAATCCTGAAAGAGTAATGCAAAGTGGGAAAAAATCCAATCATAAAAGGAAAAGTATTGCATGATTCTGTTTATTCCCTAAAAGATCAGACCCTGAAGCAGGGGCTAGAGCAGCCATTACTGAAGATTGAGAGTATGGAGGAATAGAATATTGACCAATTGCTCTAAAGCTTTAGCTTTATGGAACATATTAGCTCAGGAGATCTTCTGTACAACATTGTTGCTATGATAACAATGATGCTTAAAATTTGGGTAGAGCGTTTGTGAGGTAGGATCAGAAGCAACACCAGCTCAAGCCCAGCTTGGATAACACAGTGAACCACCACCGTAAATAAACTGCTTTTCAATGAAAAAAATAGATCTCATATTAAGCATTTATATCAATGATACTTTGGCAAGTGATAAAGAGATGGTTTGTGGGTCTGTAAATACACCAAACTCATCATATTGTGTATATTATTAAATATATATGGGGCTTGTATAGCAAGTATACCTCAATAAGCTGTCCGAAATGAAATTGGTCAATTCTCATAACAAGCTATAGATAACTTTAAAGTAAATCCAACAGTCACAATTGCATAGTTTCCTTTCATGATAAATGTTATGTTTGTTGGTGTGTTCTCTTCCACCCTTAAAATAAAGAAAAGATGAAAATCAGACAAAGCTCAAAGCTTTGCTTCTAGGTCACGAGTAAAGCAGCAGCATCCTTAGTTTCTTCTTTCAGTTCAATTTTCTCTGAGCTCTTGGGTCTTACTTTCTTTTGAGCTCAGTAATGTGTTAAAAGATTTGTGTTATCTTTTGTCCAGAATTTATAGGTGTTTCATATGAATAAGATATTGCCTGAGCTTCTCACACTTCAAATACATATTATGTTCAGAATAGAGCATGCTCTCCTTCTACCCAACCAATATGTCTCTATCCTTTCCCATTTCAATTCGTTAGTGGACTATTTCCATAGCTTCTAGATGCAGAAATACATCTGTCCTGATAAAATGCTTCACTGTCCATCACTCTTATATCAGATAACCTGCCCAACCCACTGAAAACTACATACTGAATTCTTTCCCTGCTTTTCATCTCCACCAGAGCCCATTTCAAAAGCCCAATCAGTTCATAGCCAGGTCACTGACATAACCTTCTTATGGCTACCTACTTCCATCCTTAACCTCACTCTAAATATATTTGTTGTTGTTTAGGATGGATGCAAAAGAAGCCAAAAAAGCATTTGATGAGTTACAATAATTTTCTTGTCTTGTTTTGTTTACCTAGTTGGAGCATCTCTAGTTATATAATAAAAAACGCATTGGCTGTTTCAGACTAGTTGTTTGATTTCTGCTTTTCTCTAATATAGGCATTTACAAGGCAGGTTAAGCTTTTGCTTCTGTTTGCTTGGTCCAATGACCTAGCAGACTCTGCCTGCTTGGGCATGCTCCAGGCGTGTTCTCCACCTTCACTCACTTTAGCATCCTTTGTACCTACTGCAGTCTTAATGAAGACCCCTTCACTGGAGAGCATAGAACCTTCCCAAATGAGGCATCTACTTTATTGTCATCTTACCCAAGGACAATTCACTACTATTGGAGTTGAGGGTTCTTTTTCTAAAAGAACTCAAAATTTAGGAAAATATGTGAACTTCTCTGATTTTCTCTTTGACCTTTAAAAACAAACATGAAATAAAGCAAACAAACAGAGGCAAATGTTGTTCAGGCTGACTCAAACTCCTCTGCTTGCAACTGGTCTTGGCTTATGGTGATCTTAATCCTGTCCTGCTTGACCCTCCACATTGTCTCTTTTCGAACTGTGCTCCAGGCTTCCTTGTTAAAACAGCAGGCATCGTCAGCACTTCCCAGATCCCTTCCATTTGGAACTTCAGAACATTCTTGCTGAGTTTTAGCTGCTTTATCTGGAAACATGGAAGGTCCTATTCATGGAGAATGTGTGCTTGCTTTGTTTCCCAGGGATCTTCTCACTACATGGATGGCTTATTAACACACATGCTCTTGGCCACCTTCTCTCTTTTTTTTTTCTTTTTTACAAAATTATTTATTCATTTACATTCCAGATGTTGTCCCCCGATTCCCAGTCCCTCCTCCATTCTTCACCCCATCCCCTTTGCTTCTGAGAGGGCATTCCCCAATGCACTTCACCCCCTTTACCCCGTTCCCTGGGACTTTAAAGTCTACAGGATTAGAGGCAACCTCTCCCACTGAGACCAGACAAGTCAGTCCTCTGCTACATATGTGCCAGGGGCTTTGGACCAGCCCGTGCTCTTTGGTTGTAGCTTAGTCTCTAGGAACTCGCAGGGGTCTTCCCATGTATGCTCCTTGTGGTTCAATTTGTGGGAGCTCCCTGAGGTTCAGATACATTGGTCTTCCTGTGGGGTTGCCATTCCCTTCAGTTCCTTCAATCCTTCCTCTACCTATTTCTAGGCATCAGCAATAGTGTCAGGGTTTGGATCTCAAGTTAGGCTGTTGTTACATTAAAATGTCACTGGACAGCTTTCCCTTTGCTCACTGTTCCATTTTTGCCCCTGTATTTTTTTTAAACAGAAAAAAAATTCTTGGTCAAAATTTTAAGGATAGGTTTATGGCCCCATCCCTCCATTGGGGGCCTGGTCTATCTATTGTAGGCGGTCTTTTCAGGTACTCAGTACTTCCCTACTATTGGACATTTCCAACAAGGTTTCCACATTGATTCCTGGGAGTCTTTCACATCCTAGGTCTCTGGGATTTTCTAGAGGTTCCCACCACCTCCCCACACACAGCAGTTGCATATTTCCATTCATTCTCCTGCCCCTCTGGGCTTCTCTCCTATTTCCTCCCATACCTGATCCTGCATTCCTTTTCCCTCCACATCCCGTCTCCCACCTAGATCCCGCCCTCCCTCTGCCTCCTGTAATTATTTTGTTCCCTCTTCTAAGTGGGATTGAAGCATCCTCACTTGAGGTTTCCTTCTTTCCTTGTGACTTCCTCTCTGCCTTCCCATAATTCCCACCTCCCCTAAGAAGCTACCTAAATTCCTGCCCATTCCTGGCAGGAGAAAGCTGAGCCAATTGCCTGGGTTGCCCTAGGGTCCTTGGCTGTTTCCTGTTTCCCAGCACTTCTCTCCGTTCCCAAGGTTTACTCCCACACTTTGTTCTCCCTGCAGTCAACAGTCATCCTTGCAGGTAGGTGACCTCAGCGCTCCCAAGCTTCCCAGTCCTCTCTCCTCTTCATTGCCATCACTTGCACTTTCTCTGCAGATCTTTTAGTGATCTGGAGGCGTTTTGTTCATTTTTAGTGTTTGTGTTCATCTATCTGTTCTCAGGAGGAGCTCAGTGAGAGCGGAAGCCCTATTGGACTTTTTCGCTCATCTGTCCACAGTGTGAGGCACCAAGGGCACCACCAAGGGACAATGTTCCACAATTATTGGACTTCACATTCATTTCCTCAATACTTCTCTCTCGGATTCTGTGTTCCTAATTTTACCCTCTGGATGCCACAATGTTGGTACAAAAGAGCACAAAAGATTCTGTCCCTATTTGGGGGGAGGGAGAGACTCAAGTCACTCTATCAGATGGTGAGTGTATTTCAGTTGTGGATATTTTATTCCTGCGTCTCGATGATAGATGATAGCTTCGATTTTTTTTTTTTACATTTTTTTTTTTTTGTGTTTGAAAACAATCTCGATTTGCTTTGTTTTCTGTTCTCACTCTTCACACTGGCATATTGACAATCTAAGCTGGAAGCACCATACCCAATTTCCTTCTCAGCCATTTTCTCCTGAAAATCACTAGGTGTCTTTCCGTTATTCTTCTATCCCTGACATGCCTGCTGCTGTCTATAGTATCTGGCCTTACAGTGTGATTTGGGCATGTCCCCCCTCCCCCCAGTTAAAGTCATCTTGATCAGATCGGCAAGTCTCCAAGCAACCACATTCTTCCCCAGTGAGATGCACTCGATCCTTAGCCAAAAGCCTATCATTCCAGTATCTTAAGCCATAGTCCAAAAAAACAAATCTGCACAGCTTCAACCTTCTTTGCATCTCCAGCTGTGTTGGCTGCAGTTACCTCCACACCTAGCCTCAAGGGACCCCTGACCTCTAAGCTAGCCCTACAGCGACCAACTTGTAGACAAATCCTATTCCCCTTGGTTCAGATGAGACAATACTGGAATTTCTCAAAAGGAAATTTGCTAGGGAACCAAGTGAAAAACAAAACTAGAGAGGGAGGGAGAGAGGGAGAGAGGGAGAGAGGGAGAGAGGGAGGGAGGGAGGGAGGGAGGGAGGGAGGGAGAGAGGGAGAGAGAATACAAAAACTTAAAGAATGATGCTTTATAGAGTCCAATTCCTTGTCCTGAGATAACTACACTCTGGCTGCAGATGGGCTTTGCTGGCACAGTTCACAAGGCACACAGGATATGAGAATATAATCCTTCAACCTTTGCACAAAAGGAGATGAGTCTGGACTGAAGCACTGCTTACAGAAAGACAGAGTGATTCTTTGTGTGCCTGGACTATGTCATACCAAAGAGATGGTAGCCTAGAGCATGGAATGACTGCTCCGGTCACTCTGGACAGGCAGGAAGTCCTGTCTTCTAGTCTCAATGTCTTGCAAGCTTCAGCAAGATTTCTGACCTCCTGCTTTGGTTTTAGTGCTGTTTATTTTAGTGGTTTCTTTAGAATTTTTGAGATACAAGATCATGTTGCCTGCAAAAGAGGTGGTTTTTCAACTTTAATTTTAATTTGGAGGCCTTTTCTTTTACTTTCTTTTCTAACCACCCTGGAAAGAATGTCCATTTCAGTGTTGAATAGAATTATCCTGAGTGGTGTCTGCATCTTGTTCTTCATCCTAGTGGGAAGTATTCAGTCTCTCCATTAAGTGTGAGGTTAGCTGTCTTTTTTTATGTGGATAAAGAGAGACTCAATCCAGCTTTCAGTGACCCATTCTTTTATTGGAAAACATAGCCATACTGTTTGCATTTTCTTCCTTTGTTGTGTTTTCAGCTTCCTTTACTTTTTGCACAGTTTCTTTCAAAGAGTCTAGCCTGTCCTTATATGGCTAGAAAACTCAAGAGCAATGGCTTGACTTTCTTGCCTTTGTCGAGTCAACAGACATTGAGGAAATGCCTGCAGTGAGCCAACACTTTCCCAGGTTCATGGGAATACTATACTGGATAAAGTGCTTGTCTTCTGGAGCTCACTGTTCTAGGGTGACCTTAAAATATGTAAATAGTTAGGATAGTCCCAAGGAGAAGTGTGAGAAGGAACACTGTGGGTGGGTGTGGTGAGAGGGAGGGCTCTGGAACTGTTCTGTGACAAGGGCTCAGGGTCCCTTCCTATGTAGGTGATATTCAGCTGGGCTCTGGGTGATGATGATAAGACTTTGGAGAATATTATTGCAGAAGAAAAATGCAAAGGACTTGAATCAAAAATAAGTCTGGTGAGTGTGGACAGCAGGGCTACTGGGAAGGTAGCTCAGTGAGGCTGACATAGCTGGAGGAGGAGGGAAATGGGAAGTGTGGAGAATAAAGGCAGGCACTGATCTTACAGGTAAGCGCACCAGAATAGACTGGATGTGCTGGCAAGCCACTGGAGGGTGTTAAACAGGGGGGTGTTGGGATCTAAGTAAATGAGTCCCTCTGACTGATGTATCTGTGCATATACTGCTTTCCAGGTTGGGTGAAGAGCAGACCTAGAGTCTTCAAAGCCTTACCACACACAGTGACCAAAGAGCTTCTAAAATGCATGTCAGGCCCTGTTCTTCCTTTCTTAAAGTGGTTTCTTTTTCTTCTGTGGGGCTGGAGATTGAATCAAGAGCCTCATATACCATCCCTGGGCTATAGCCTCAACCGTTTCTAAACTCCTCCACATAATGCTCCATTTATTGCTAAAGTATGTACTTGCTTAATGGCCATCAAGACCATTTTTGTCGATTTATTCTTGCTGCTGGAACAAAATACCTCACACTGGGTAATTTATAAACAATAGATGTTTATTTGGTTGACAGTTCTGATCTTGCAGGATTTTTTATTGCATCATAATGTGGCAGAAAACATCACATGGCCAGAAGGAGCAAGTATACAGTGACTGAATGTGACAGAAAGACAAAGAAATGGGAGGAAAGAAACGGGACAAACCCATCTTTTTGTCAGGAGCCCATTCCCGTGAAAGCTAACTTTCTCCCATGATTACAGCATTAATCTATACAAGAAGGTGACAGTCTCATGGCCTACTTACCTCTAAATCACTTCTCAATACTGTTGTATGGGGATTACATCTTCAGTACATGACTTGGAGAGCTTATATTTAAACCATACCAAAGGTGCTATAGCATCTCCCTTCCCTGTGCATCTTCACAAACCTTTACTCCATCACTCTTACTCTGGTTTACTCTCTTCCAGCCGTACTAGTGCCTTTGGCTAGTCCCCTGAAAAGCCAAGCATGCTGGCCCCACAGGGCCTTTGCTATGACTTTTCCCTTTATCCACAACGCTTTTATCTAGCTATCTGCTCAAACACTGGCTCATCAGAGAAACTTTCCCTGGCCAAAGCCATTTCCTATCTGACCTTGTTCACCACTTTCTTGCTCTTTTGCTTGCTCTACTCCAGAAATACTGGCATACACACCGTTATTTCCGAAACCTGGCAAGTTTTTATCCTGTGAGCCTTTACTACACCTTCTGTCCTCTAAACATGATGGTCTCCATTTAGATATAGCACCACTGGGACAGACACTAAGGAACCAGACAAAAGGAGGGGAGGAAATAAAAGTTGTCAGGTTGGACATGGAGTTATTCTTTGAGTCAAATAGTACATGGTGGGCTATAGAAGTTTTTGTGGTTTCTGTTGCTTGTTATGAACAACAATACAATAGATAGTCATAAGAGCAAGTTAGAAAAAAACTTTAAGTTTCTTGAAAAGTAATAGATGTAATGCAGTCTAATAATTCTACTCTTAGATTTTTTACCTGAAAAATAAAAACTTGTCCACACAAAGACTTATTCACTAATATGTATAACATTATTATGCATTGCATGTAAAAAAGTGAAAAAAACTAAATTTCCACTAACATGAATAGTTTTGGTTTGTCCATGCAATGGAATATTATTCACCTATGGAAAGAATGAGGTATTGGTAATTGTTACAATGCAAATGAACATTCAAAACACGTTAAAGAAGTGAATTCAAATATACAAGTACATGGTGTGCTTCCATTTATACATACACAAATCCACAGAGATGAGACAGAAAGTTGACTAGTGGTTCATAGTGGGTAAGGGAAGACTAGAGTGAAGAGTGACCACTCCAACATGTATGACATTCCTTCCTGAAGTGATGATGATGTTCTAAAATTAATAATGGTGATGGCTGCACAACCTTGTGACTGTTCCCAAAACACTGATTTGTGTACAAAGCAATGCTCTTTCATTCTACCCACTGTTGCTGTGGCTTCACACTGTCACCATTCATGAGTCCTGAAACAAACATGCTACCACTTGCTGCTACCTTTGTACACATGCCTCAGTAGGCCAGAGAAAGGATAACAGGATACATTTGCCCTTGAGGTGTTGTTCCATCATGCGTTTTACAATTGACCATAGAAGATAAGATAGATATCAATTCAGGATGATAAATAAAAATTATAGTTTTCCCCAAGGGCCAACTAGCAGAGGCTGAGCTTGGTTTTATGTTCACAGTCCCAGTGACTCCCATAAAAAAGAAAAGAATATATAGGCTAAGGGTGATAACTTTGGACCTACAACAGGGTACATGTGTGTATTGTGGGGTCTCTATGTTGCTGTACTAATGGTAATTTGGGGTTAGTGGTATATTAATGCATCTCTTATTTGGGAAAGGGCTATGAGTGAGAGTCAAATATCTAGTAGAAAGATAGTTTATCTCTTGCCTTAGGAAAGATTTTATGAGCTATCTAAATGTATGTGCTGGTTGGATTTATGTCAACATGGCATAAACTAGAGTCCCTAGAAAGAAAGGAGCCTCAGTTGAAAAGATGCCTCCACAAGATCTGGCCGCAGGCAAGTCTGCAGGACATTTTCTTAGTTACTGATTGATGCAGGAGAACCTGGCCCATTGTAGGTGGTGCCATCCTTGGGCTTGTGGTCCTGGGTGCCTTAAGAAATCAGGTTGAGCAAACCATGTGGAGCAAGCCAATAAGTGGTGCCTCTCCTAGGCTTCTATATCAGCTCCTGGCTCCAGTTTCCTGCCCTGTTTGAGTACCTGCCTTGAGTTCCCTCCATTGACTATGATGCAGAATATGTAAGTCAAATAAATCTTATCCTCCCCAAGTTGCTTTTGGTCATGGTGTTTCATCATAGCAATAACAACTCTAAATAAAACACCATATTATATTCATGTCTGGTAGAAAATATTAATATCACCCTATTCTACCTCTAGAATGGGCACAGATTAGCTTTCTGTCATTTGACCATATATAGCTTATCTTTAGAGGAAAGTGTTAACCATCTTCTAGAGGTATTGAAGAATTGAGTCCGTTGGGTATTACCCTGCAGAGTCCTGGCAGG
This sequence comes from Micromys minutus, assembly GCF_963924665.1. Lineage (NCBI taxonomy): Eukaryota > Metazoa > Chordata > Mammalia > Rodentia > Muridae > Micromys > Micromys minutus. The sequence goes on along the minus strand of NC_137970.1, from coordinate 46,025,501 downwards.
ATTCATTGTAGAACTTCCTACTTTGTGTACAAAGCCCTTGGTTTAGTCCACAGCGCCACAAAACAACATAAAAACTCCAAAGCTTTCCTGTGCTGTGGAATATAAACAAAATAAGTGTTTGTTTAACTCAGCAAGATCAATGGAATCAATTGAATATGAGCAGAGGTGACTGATCCAGACAATAACACCCTCAGGTTCTGCTCAGACCCTTGAAAACAAGAAGATTAACGTCGGTGCTGTGTCATGCAGGATGGAAAGCTATGCTTTACTAAAGGACATTTGCTTCTGAGAGCACCTTGGAGCAGTATGCTAAGTGAGTCAAACAACTATTTTCTGGCCACACACATGTCTGACCTTAGATATATCTATCTTTAGGCCTAGAAATGTGTCTTCTGGAACAATTAAGACCCTGAATTTCATTTATGATGCATGTTGCCAACAATACCAGGCTTGTGGCCAAGTTATCCACTTTACTAAGGAAATTGTCATCTATTTGGGAGGCACTTTAAGAACAGGGAATGTGTTGGGTGAGGCGGTGGATTCCTGCAGTGCCAGCACTTTAGGATGCAGGCAGGAGAATCAGGAGTTCAAGGTCAACCTCTGGTTATATAGTGAGTTCAAGGCCAGCCTGGGCTACATGAGACTTTTCTTAGGAGAAAATATTAAAAATTAAAATAAAAAAATAGGAAATGAAAATTCTAATTCTGTATCAAAACTTCAGCCACCCTCTGGATCTTAGATGTTCACCAATGATGCCATTTATGGGCTTGTCATCCTAGGTGCTGGAATGTACTCACTTTGATTCAGGATTACAGGCTCTTGGACTGAAGATATAAAAAAATCTACAGTGGAGGTTTAAGTTTTCAAATTCTTCTACCCAGGAACTGACACTTTGTAAAGGGGGAAAGAGACAGTTTCAAGTGATAGAATGCTTCTAGTGGGTAAAGGCTCTGCCTTTGGAGGAACATTCAAGCTGTGCTTGCTACCTTTGACCTGTTGGCTAGCTAGCTATGTTACTCAAATCCGAAGGGTGGAAGTCACATTTCAGATCCACTTAGAGATACTAGAAGGAACAAATGACTATTTTTAGGCATGGATCAGTCTTTATTTTTTTTATGTTCCCTAAATTTTGAGATCTTTTATTATGACTGAATCTGGGGCCCTGACTTTACATTATTTCTTCTTTAAAAGCAGATTGGTTTTTCCATAGCTATTGTTCAGGGTTGTATTGGAATACTACAGCAGCGCCACCTGCAGGTCACAGCGATGAAATGCATATTGACTGCTTGAAATTCGAGTTAGATTAAACCTTTCTAGACATGTGAATGGCTGAAAAGCAAAAGGCAAATGAAAAGACAAATAAATGAAAGTATAAGAACAGAGCAATAGTTCATCTGGCCTTACAGAAATATCCTAAATTAAAAATTCTTCAGATGGGGCATGAATTCATAGTTCAAAATAGTTCTAATACTCTGGATACCTTCCCTTTGGGGAGCTACTGATTTTGTTGACCCTAGACAATACATGAATGTCAGCCCAAATTATGAAGGAGATACAGGCAGGATTAAGACGTTCACAGTCTCTCTGCAGGTCTATAACCTGGCTTTGGGATCTGAATCTGACTCATGCCAGCATTTTCAAAAGGCAGCCAGGCATCATCTGAACTGTTATGTCTGAGATTTTTTTTTCTTAAGAAAATATCTTTTAAATGAACACACAGAACTTTCCGTATAGCATGCAAGGAGCATAGAAATCGCCACTCCATCCTAACAAACAAATGTCAAAAAAGGAGGGGGTAGGGATCAGCAACTCATCATAGACCTAAGAGTCACGGAGCAAGGTATTGCCTCAAAAAATGGAGAAATGGAAAGGGATATATAGAAAACATAATGTTCCAGAGAAGAGCTTTGCCAATAGCAACCTGTACTGGGACCAGTGCAAGGCTGAGAAAGTCTACACTGCAATTGATGAATTGCTGGAGTCTCTGAATGGATGGTATGGGAGTTAACATTTCTATAAGAATCTCAATGTTTTTGTGAATGTTGGCAACAGGAGCTCCTCCAAGTTCCCAAAGGAGAACTTGCTTCCAGCTAGGGTAGGAGAAGATTAACCATTTTGAATTATATGATGTTCTTACCAAGACTTGTGCTAAGGAGAAACTGTTTTATGATTCTAATCTGCTGGGAATTTTTTTAAAGCATTATATACCTAGAAGATGAAAATACCCAGCCTAGCACCTTCTATTTCCCTGAATCACTCAGGATAGGAAGAAGCCATGAGACTCTTTAAGTTCACAGTCCAGGACCACAGGATCATCCAGAGACTCAAAGCTAAGCACAAAGCTGTAAATGTTTTTTCCCCCAGCACTTTACCACTGTATCACTGAAGGTCTCTCTGCTACAGTTCCTCATAGTTAGTACATCATGTCTACTTTCCAACAACAAAACCCACGAGGCACAATAAAAGGCAGAGGCATAGTCTGAAGAAACCAAGAAGCATCAAAACAAGACTCAGATGGGGTAGAAACGGCTCATCAGACAAAGACTTTCAAGACACCATAATTAATATGCTGAAGATTCCAACAGGCAAAGCACCAGCAATGCAAGGCAGAGGGATGACATAAGCAACAGGGGAAGATGCTCTAAGGGACAGTTTTAAAAATGCTAGATATCAAAAATGCTGGGAGACAAATGAAGAATGATTTTGATGGGCTAATTTTTAGACTAGATAAGTCAAGTGGGGTGTCTCTGAATTGAGGACATGTCAATAGAAACATCCAAAAACTGAAGAGCAAGTGTCAGAAAGACTGAACCAAACAGCACAGTATCAAAAAGGTGTGAGACAGCTACAAAAGGAACCGCATATTCAAAGCAGGAGTGCCAAAAAAAACAGAATAAAGATACAGAAGGACAGGAGCAGAATTCGACACAATAGCAACTGACATTTTCTCCAAATTAATGTTAGACACCAAATTACACATCTAGGAGTCTAATAACAGGCAGAGTAAATGTTAAAAAAATTGGATGAACCTATATCATACTCCAACTTGGAAAGTCAAAGGTCAAATTTTGAAAAGGCAGGACATTTCAAAAATATGTTTGTACAGAGGAACAAAGATAAGAATTTTTCTTGGAACCCAGCAGTGTATGCTTCAGCCTTCGCATCCTTGTCAGTACGTGGTATTATTGTCAGGATATTTCACTAAAAGCTTAATTGGTGTTTCTCTGCAGAGTTTGGCTATTACTTGTGTATCTATTTGCCTTCCATAAGGTGTCTTTGGAGAAAAAAATGAGCACTTTTGATTAAGTTACTTTCTTACTATTCAGTTTCATTCCTATGTATTCTAAATATAGAATTTTTTTAGCTATGTGGTTTACAATTTGTCCTCACTTATAGCTTGCCTTTTCATTCTTTTTAGCAAGGTCTTGCTTCATGCAGAGGAACAGTTGTTGATTATGATGACTTTTTAATATTTTCCCTTTAATACTTTGGTGCAATGTCTTAAAAATCTTTAACTGCAATTTAATATAGTGTGTGTGTGTGTGTGTGTGTGTGTGTGTGTGTTCATGTTTGTATGCCGTAATGGCTATTCCCGGTTGTCAGCTTGACTATATCTGGAATGAACTACAATCCAGAATTGGAAGGCTCACCTGTGATCCAGATCTTGAGGCTGGGAGATACAAATTTCTGACCTGGTTCTTGCCATGGAGATCTTGACGCATAGTGGCTATGAATCCCAGGAGACTAAGGTAGGGAGATCTCTGAGTTCAAGGTCAGCCTGGGACAAAACAAGTCCTAGATCTATGCATGGTAGTACACACCTTTAATCTAGGACACACCTTCTGCTGGAGACCTACATAAGGACATTGGAAAAAGGAAGATTCATTCTTCTTTGCCTGCCCGCACAACTGTTGGAATCTACTAACCTTGTGGGACTGAGCAACTACTAGATCCTTGGACTTCCCATTCACAGCTAACCATTGTTGGGGAGTTGGACTACAGACTGTAAGTCATCATAACAAATTCCCTTACTGTATAGAGACTATCCATGAGTCCTCTGACTCTGGAGAACCCTGACTAATACATATGCCTATGGGGGCCAGTAGTTGTCTTAGAGTACCTTCCTTTATTGCTCTCCACCAAGTATTTTGAGACAGGGTTTCTCACTGGATCCAGAACTCATAAACTGGCTAAACTATCTGAGTGAGCAATGAGGACACACCTGTTTCTGCGTCCACCAGCACTGGGGTTATAGAAGCATTGCCACACTGTGTTTTTTTTTTTTTTTTAAGGGAGCTGGGTATTTGAACTCAGATCTTCATATTTGCACTACAAGTGCATCTAAGCCATGACCCCAGATTTTCCCATGCTTTTTTTCTAAACATTTATAACTCAAAACTTTACATTTAGTGCTGTGTTCCATTTTGGATTACTTTTTCTAGAGAATGTGATGTTTAGAGTAAGGGTATTGCTGTTGGTGGTGGTTTTGTTGTTGTTGTTTATTTTTTTAGGTCATGTTTTTGTTTGGTTAAAGGTTTATACACATGGTATGTATTCTAGTACCTTTTGTTGAAAGGATACTGTGTTCGCAAACAGAACAGAATAGAATACGTGTTTGTTTAAGGAACTTTGAGGGCCAGGGTAAAAGATCTATCCATGCAACCCTGACAACCATGGCATCAATGTAAAAAGCCAGATTTAATAGCATAAATCTGCAGCCCAAAACTCTTACAGGACAGAATATAGAGACAAGAGATTCACAGACAGGCCAGTTATCTTGAAGCAAACAACACAGTAAAAGAAACAAAAGAGACCCTGCCTCAGCAAGGTGGGAAGGAAAAACTGACTTCTAAAAATCATTCTCTGACTTTCTACATTTGCACCTTGGCAAGTGTACCCCATCACCCCTAATAAATATATACATAAAAGAACCTAGAAGGCAAGCTTTCTGGAAGGAGGGCAAATAAAAAATACATAAGCACATCAACAGGTAGGTAAATATATAGGGTTTCCTAGAATAGCTATGAGTTTCTCTATAAGCACGGCCCATACTCTGTCCCTTTAGCTCTGATGTCTTTATCTCTGATAAATGCTTTACCTGAAATAAGTAAGCTACTCTATTCTCCTTTTTCTTAGCGTTAGCATAGTTTATCTTTCTCTAGCCCTTGTAACATATCTGTCCTTATATTTAAGGCGATGTGTTTGTGTGTGTGTGTGTGTGTGTGTGTGTGTGTGTGTGTGTATGAGGGGGGTGGTGGGGGAAAGAAACATAGTTGTATCTTTTTAAAGAATATTTTTGGTTTGTTATATTTTGGAGAGCTTCATACTGCATAATGATTACACCAGTTGGCATGCCAACACAGATGGGGAAAATCTTACAAGCCCCCCCATGAAGAACTACAGATAGCTACAGAGAAAGGAAGAGTCAATTTTCTACAGGAATGAGCCCTCTGATAGCCTAGCCAGTTTCAAATATATTAATTTTTATTGTGTTTTTTATTTAGTTTTATATATGTGTGTGTTCCTGTATCTTAGGTTATTTTAACCATTTACATTTAAAGAGATTAATTGATTAGTATTAGGTATATACTTTACACACACACACATACACACACACACACACACACACACACACACACACACACACACACACACACACAAGGTTTTCCCTATATGGTTACTACGTAGACTACACTGACAGAGACCAAACAAAGATTTGTCTGTTTCTGTCTTCTGAGTGTTGGGATTAAACATGCATGTCACCAAGCCGGGTCAGTTTTTTATTTTAATTGGAAAATGTATAAGATACCATTTTTCTCTCCTCTGAGCACATCAATTATCCTTTGTGTTTTTAAAAGTATTATTTTCACTAGAGTTTGCAATCATTTCAATACCACTTCACCAGGAGAACCTTATAACAATGTAACAATATATTCGCTCTCAGTCTTTTACATCACTACTGGCATTCATTCTATTCTTTATAAGCTACACTCAAGTAATCCATTGTTGCGTTTAATGCCTTTGAAGAACCAATTATCAGATCAACTGAGAAAAAAATTTAAAAAATGCACTTTCATTTATTCTTTATGTAGCTCTTTAGATTCTGACCTTACTGAGTTTCTTGTTGAAGAACCTTCTACATTTCTTTCAAAGTAAGTCCTTGAAAGGGGTTCCATCCTTCCACCATGTTTAATCAGCAAGCACTTTTACCTGCTGAGACTTTGCCTAGGCCTAAATTGTTTTTGAGACAGGGTTTCAGTATGTAACTCTGGCTGGCTTGAAATTCACCACATAGACCAGATTCATCTGAAACTCAGAGACAGCAATACTCCTTGGAAAAGCTTTCTCCTGCATCATATGGAAATAAATACAGAGACCTACAGCCAGACATTATTAAGAGAGTGAGAAACCTTGGAACACTCAGCCCTAAATGGGATTTCTCTACAAAGCCTTCCCCGTGGGGGTTTGGGGAACTTTACAGAAGAGGAGTCAGAGAGTGTAAAAGCCAGACAGGATGGAAGACATCAAGGAAGGTAGGTCTTCTAGACAAAGTTGAGCTGACACACATACGAACTCATAGAGACTGGCAGCATACATAAGTTCTGCAGTCCAAATTGGACCCACTACTAAGCTGGGAAGTGGACAGTTTTCTAGAGAGATACCAGGTACCAAAGTTAAATCAGAATCAGATAAACCATCTAACCATCCCCATAACCTCTAGAAAAATACAAGCAGCCATCAAAAGCCCAGGACCAGTTATATTTAGTGCAGAATTCTATCAGACTTTTCATAGAAGACCTAATAACAATACATTCCAAACTATTCTACAAAGCAGAAACAGAAAGAACACTACCCAACTCATTCTTTGAAGCCACAATTATGCTCATACCAAAATCATACAAAGACCCAACAAAGAAAGAGAACTTCAGACCAATTTTCCTTATGAATATAGATGAAAAATACTAATGATATTCTTGCAAACTGAATCCAAGAACACATCAAAACGATCATCTATCATGAACAAGTAGGCTTCATCCCAGGGATGCAGGGATGGTTCAATACTCAGAAATCCATTAATGTAATCCACTATATAAACAAACTCAAAGGAAAAAAAACACATGATCATTTCATTAGATCCTGAGAAAGTATTTAAAAAATTCAACACCCCTTCATGGTAAAAGTCTTGGAAAGATCAGGAATGCAAGACCAATACCTAAATATAGTAAAAGCAATATACAGCAAACAAGTAGCCAACATCAAACTAAATGGAGAGAAAATTGAAGCAATCCCACTAAAATCAGGGACTAGACAAGAATGCCCATTCTCTTCCTACCTATTCAATATAGTACTGGAAGTCCTAGCCAGAGCAATTAGACAACATAAAAAAACAAAATACAAATTGTAAATGAAGAAGTCAAAATATCACTATTTGCAGATGATACAATAGTATACTTGAGTGACCCCAAACATTCCACCAGAAAACTTTTACAGCTGATAAACAACTTCAGCAACGTGGCTGGATATAAACAAATCAGTAGCCTTCCTCTGCTCAAAGGATAAAACAGGCTGAGAAATAAATTAGGGAAATGACACCCTTCATAATAGTCCCAAATAATATAAAATACCTTGGTGTGACCCTAACGAAGCAAGTGAAAGATTTTTATGACAAGAATTTCAAGTCTCTGAAGAAAGAAATCAAAGTCAATCTCAGAAGATGGAAAGATCTTCCATGTTCATGGACTAGAAAGATTAATATAGTAAAAATGGCTATCTGGCCAAAAACAATCTACAGATTCAATGTAATCCCAATCAAAATTCCAACTCAATTCTTCATAAAATTAGAGAAAGAAATTTCCAAATTCATTTGGAGTAACAAGAAAGCCAGGATAGCAAAAACTATTCTCACCAATAAAAGAACTTCTAGGGGAATCAATATCCCTGACATTAAGCTGTATTACAGAGAAATAGTGATAAAAAACAAATAATATTGGTATAGATACAGGGAGGTAGATCAATGAAATAGAATTGAAGACCCAGAAATGAACCCACACATCTGTCGTCACTTGATCTTTGATAAAGGAGCTAAAACAATTCAGTGGGAAAAAAGACAGCATTTTCAAGAAAAGGTGCTGGTTCAATTGGAGCTGAGCATATAGAAGAATGCAAATAAATCTATTGTTACCTCCTAGTACAAACCTCAGGTCCAAGTGGATCAAGAACATTCACATAAAACCAGGTACACTGAAACTATCAGAAGTGAAAGTGGGAAAGAACTTTAAACTCATGGGCACAGGGACGCCTTAAGATCAAGAATCTACACATGGGACCTCATAAAATGATAAAACTTCTGTAAGGCAAAGAATGCTGTCAATAAGACAAAATGACAACCAACAAATTGGGAAAAGGTTTTTACAAACCCTATATCTGATAGAGGGTTAATATCCAATATATACAAAGAACTGAAGAAGTTAGACTTTAGATAATCAAATAACCCTATTAAAATATGGGGTACAGAGCTAAACAAAGAATTCTCAGCTGAGGAATACTGAATGGCCTAGAAGCACATAAAGAAATGTTCAACATCCTTAGTCATCATGGAAATGCAAATCAAAACAACCCTGAGATTCCACCTCACACCAGTCAGAATGGCTACGATCAAAAACTCAGATGACAGCAGATGCTGGTGAGGGTGCGGAGAAAGAGGAACACTCCTCCACTGTTGGTGGGGTTGCAAGCTAGTACAACCACTCTGGAAATCAGTCTGGCAATTCCTCAGAAAATTGGACATAGTACTACCTGAAGAACCAGCTATTCCACTCCTGGGCATATACTCAAGAGACTCTGCAACCTCTAACAAGGACACATGCTCCACCATATTTATAGCAGCCTTATTTGTGATAGTCAGAAGCTGTAAAGAACCCAGATGTCCTTCAACAGAAGATTGGAAACAGAAAATGTGGTACATTTATACAATAGAGTACTGCTTAGCTATTAAAAAACAATGGCTTTATGAAATTCTTAGGCAATTGGATGGAACTAGAAGATATCTTACTGAGTGAGGTAACCCACTCACAAAAGAACACACACATGGTTTGCACTCACTGTTAAATGGATATTATTCCAAAAGCTCAGAATACACAAGATACAGTTCACAAACCATATGAAACTCAAGAAGAAAAAAGACCACAACATAGATGCTTCTTAGAAGGGGGAACAAAATACTCAACAGAGCAAATGCAGAGACAAAGTGTGGGGCAGAGACTGAAGGAAAGGCCATCCAGAGACTGCCCCACCTGAGGATCCATCCCACATACAGACACCAAACACAGTCACTATTGCTGATGCCAAGAAGTGCTTATTGATAGGAGCTTGTTATGGGTTTCTCCTGAGAGGCTTTGCCAGAGTCTGACAAATACAGAGGTGGATGCTCACAGCCAACCATTGGAGTGAACACAGGGTCCCCAGTGGAAGAGTTAGAGAAAGGAACTCAAGGGGTTTGCAACACCATAGATAGCAAAATAATATCAACCAACAAGACCCCCTCCAGAGTTCCCAGGGACTAAACCAAAAGTACATATGGAGGGACCCATGGTTCCAGCGGCATATGTAGCAGAGATCACTTGTCGGGTATCAATGGGAGGAGAGGGCCTTGATCCTAGGAAAGCTTGATGCCCCAGTGTAGGGGAATGCCAAGGAGGGGAGTTGAGAGAGAGTGGGTGGATACAGAAGCACCCTCATAGAAGCAGGGGGAGGGCAGATGGGATAGGGGCGTTCTAAAGGTGAAACTGAAAATGGGGATAACATTTGAAATGTAAATAAAGAAAATATCTAATAAAAGAATATACTGGGTAACACACTGCAGCTTCTATTGTATGGTTTCTGTTTGTCTGTTTCTCTTTGGGGGGGAGATTACAAGGCAAGAAAGCAGAAACAAAGGGGTAAAGAGATGAGTCAGATTGGAGTGCATGATGTGAAATTCACACTCACACACACACACAAAGTCACACACACACAAAATGTCACACACACACACACACACACACACACACACACACACACACACACAATTATATTAACCTCTGATGGGAACAGGGAGAAAATGCCTTTCCCATATAGCAATATCTTATCCTCAGGGTGGTAACATAAAAACATCAATTTTCTGTTAATTGTATTGCTATCTAAGTCTATGATTTCATTGTGGAAAACATGACGCTAGTCAAAATCTTAAAAAGAAGGCCTTTGAAATTGGATGGACACGGGGAACTTTGGGAAAGCTCAACATATGCTTAAGGACTTAGAAGACTCTTCATGCATCCTAAGGGGCTCAGGAGAAAAAAAAAGAAAAACCCTCCATTCACTTACTGTTCCCTGGCCTTGGCAGGCAGAAAGTGAATGGTAAGGTTGACTTGTTAATTATTTGTAATTTGAAAGCATGCCTTCACACACAGGTTCTCATGACAAGCAGTCAAGGCACTTAAAGAAATCTGATTGATCATTGGATGGCCATGAAATTACACTGAATGAAGTGTGACGTCTAATTTGCTGGTTAATTTTCATCAACTTGACAGAAATTTAGACATATCTGAGAAGGGAAAATCTCAGTTGTGGAGTTGCTTCTATTAGATTGGCCTGTGAGGGTGTTTGTAGGGCATTTTCTTAATTGCTAATGGATGTGGGAAGACCAAGACTCCTGTAGGTAGTACCATTCTCAGGCAAGTAAGCCTGGGCTATATTAGAAACTTAGCTGACCATGAGCCTGAGAGCAAGCTAGTAAGCAGCATTCCTCCATGATCTCTTCTGATTCTTCCTTCAGGTTCCTCCCTGAGTTTCTAGTCTGTCGTCCCTTAATGATGGACTGTAACCTATAAGCTGAACAAGTCCCTATCTAAGTTGCTTTAGGTCATGATATTTGTCTTAGAGTTCTATTGCTGTGAAGAGGGCACGATGACCACGGCAACTAATATGAAAGAAAGCATTTAGTTGGGGCATTACAGCATTACAAGCATTACAGTTCTGAGTTTTATTCCATTGTCGTCAGAGCAGGGAACACGCCAGTGTGCAGGCAGACAACAGGAGGAGGAGCTAGCTGTGAGTTCTACATCTGGATCCATAGGCATCAGGAAGAGAGAGACACTGGGTCTCCTTGAACTTTTGAAACCCCAAAGCCCACTCTTAGTTATAATATGCTTTGTCCAACAAGGCACACCTACTACAACAGAGACATGCTTCCCAATCTTTTCCAAGTAGTGCCACTCCTTGATGACTAAGTTCAAATATAGGAGTCTATGAAGGCCACTCTTATTCAGACCAACACGATTCTTTTATCCCAGCATGAGGACTCAAGCTAGACTATCTAGGAAATTGACAAAAGCTAAAAATGTCAATGAACTCAATGACTACAGAACACCAAATACAAAGTCTGCAGAACTGACACAAGGCACTATGCAAAACAGCCAAATCAAGAAAATGCACAGTGGAGCAGGGATTGAAATAAAAGATCTACAGAGACTGCCTCATGTAGAGAACCACGGCATATTCGGCCATTAAACCCAAGCACTATTGCTGATGCCAAAAAGTGTTTACTGGCAGGAACCAGACATGGATGTCTTCTCAGAGGCTCTCCCAGAGTCATACTGATAACAGAGGAGGATGCTTGCAGCTAACCATCAGACTGAACACGGGGACCCTGATGAAGGAGCTAGAGAAAGGCCTGAAGGAGCTGAAATATTTGTACCCTCATGGGAAGAACACCATCATCAACCAGCCAAGGCACTGAGGTGGAGAGGGTGATTGGGAGAGGGAGAGGGAGCACCTTCATGGAATCAAGTTGAGGGGGAGGAGGGAGAGAAGACAGGGAAGGTATAACAGATGTAAATACAGAGAATATCCAATAATTAAAAAAAAAACTAGAAAAAAAAGAAAGAAAAGAAAATCCGCAGCAATGACAAACCTAACAACAGGAAGACAAGCTCTGAAGGCAGATCAGATACCAGAATGGCTTCTGTGCATTATGTTACCGATTTAATTTTAGAAGGTATCAAATATGTAAAGAAACATGAAAGTAAAAGGCCTGGGCACAGGAAAAATAACACCCACTAGACTGAGACTTTAAAGCAGATATGACACATTAAAAGACCATAGAAGAATAATGTATACATCAACAAAGATGTATACATAACTTGAAAAAAACCAGGTTGGAGAGATGGCTCAGTGGTTAAGAGCACTGACTGCTCTTCCAGAGGTTCTGAGTTCAATTCCCAATAACCACATGATGGCTCACAACCATCTGTAATGGGATCTGATGCCTTCTTCTGGTGTATCTGAAGACAGCTACAGTGTACTTATATATAATAAATAAATAAATCTAAAAAAGGGGGAAGGGGAGATGAGATAGGGGGATTCCAGAGGGGAAACCAAGAAAGCGGATACCATTTGAAATGTAAGTAAAGAAAATATCTAGTAATAATAATAATGATAATAATAATAATATAATTAATAAAAAGAAATTCTTAAAAATATAAAAAGAAATACAAAAAAGCAAAAAAAAAAGTAAAAAAAAACCAAACAGAGATTCTTGAGTTGAAAGTTAGAGGGGCTGAATAGCACATCCACACTGATGATGAGATTCTTTAGTCTAGAAACCAGAAAGAAGAAAACAAGTAAAGAAACTTAACATAGCCTAAGAGACCTGCTGGACAGCATCAAATATGACAATGTATGCTAACGAAAGTCCTGGAAAAAGAGGAGAAAAAAAGATAAAAATAATATTCAAAGAAATAAAAAACTTTCCATCAATCTATATCTCCAAGGAACTCAATGAATGCCAAGAAACTCAGTTATGTTTGTGTGTATGCAGGTGTGAGTATCACAGTGCACATGCGTGTGTATATACATATACGTACACATACACATCATATACATATACATATATAAAAAATACATTGTTTACATATATATATATATACACTGTCTACATATACATCATATACATATACATCATATATATACATATATCATATACACATACACATATACATATATACCTGTGTGCATGTGAAAGCGAAAGGTTGATAGTGGGTAACTTCTTCAACTTTTCCTCATAAGCAAAACAGAAGTATTTTAGAGACAAGAGAGTAGTGACATATCATATGTAAGGGAGTCTCTAACTTTCCATCACAAAGAAAGCCAAAAGACAATGTAATAATATATTCAGTGTGCTATAAGACAAGGCCACAAACTAAGAAATATATATCCAGCAAAATTATACCTCAAAAAATAAGAGATAAAGATATCTCTAGATAAACAAAGACTGAAAGAATCCACTGCCAGCAGAACTGCATATCAAGAAATTCTAAAAGGAGTTCTTCAAGCTAAAAAGAAAGCAAATTAGATGGTAACATGAATCCATACATAGAAGTAAAAGGCACTGACAATTACATAGATAAACATAAAAATGGTATAAAGTACAATTTTACTGTTCTTTTTCTTAAGTGATTCAAAAGATGAATGCAGTGAGGGACAGTGACTCATGCCTGCAGTCCCATTACTAGGGATGCTGAGATAGAAGGATTTCTTGCGACCAGGGCATTGAGATCAGCCTGGTAAGACAGATAGATATCCCCTTTAAAAAATGAATGTAACTGGGGCAATAAGAGATGGCTCAGTGGTTAAGAGCACTGGCTTCTCTTCCTGTTGGCCTGGGCTTGTTTCCCAGGACCAACATGATAGCTCACAACTATCCACAACTCCAGGTCCAGAGATAAAATGCCTTCTCTTACCCACTTGGGCATCTGGCACATGTGTGGTGCATTCATACAAGCAAATCACACATGCATGTGAGCACACACACAAATCAATCTTTATAAAAATTGGCTAACAAAACAATAAAAAACTTATTGATAAAATAGAAAACGTATACTTAATATGAAAAAGGTATTAGAGAAAACAGGGAGAAAATAAAGCATATAGAACCAGCAAAATGAACTGAACATGGTAGTTCAGGCCTGTAATCCCAGTTAGCACTCGGGAGGCAAAACAGAAGGATCTCTGTGATTTTGAGGCCAGCATGAGCTACACAGCAAGTAATTTACATAAAATGATCATGTCACAAAAATGAGAATAAAAAGATGTGACATAAAAATAGCAAAATAGCAGTTCATTGATTGTATACCTTAACTGTAAAGCAAAATGAATCTCTCATCAAGTGTGATAGAATGCCAATGTGCAATCTTAGCATACTCTGCAACTTGCCTCCCATGAGTACTACAAGCTCTTTTTCTGTGGAAGAGAGAATAAAGATGGATCGATTCTAATTTTGAGTGAACCATGTGGTCTTTAGGCTTAATCTTTAGAGAGGCATAGAGGGTAAACTTCAAGATAAGAGATGGCAAGTAAGAAAATTCCGGTCACATTATCCTTGTCTCTAGATCTACAGACAATAAGAATGTTGAGGCTGCAGAGTGAACCCACAGTTCTATACGGTTTGGTCCAGTCAAACTACTCTTTGTGGTTTGTGTTTCTAAAGAATGAACAGGGTTATTACTCTGTGTGCCTCTGTGGGCATAAGACCTACATAAATACAAACCAGACAAAAATCTCAGCATCAAGAAAGTGAAGTGGATGCCAAGTCCCATCCTACCCAAAAAGAGATTTGCCGTGAATGTGTCTTGGGAAATTGGAATCACTTTTGTTTCCAGTGGAGTGTCACTGAATATATCAACCATACTCCAGGGCAGGGTCCACACCCAACAGTAATTGGCCAACACAAAATGGACTCCATCCATGTTTCAGTTTGTGCACGTTCTGTTTTGTTTTGGAGGTTTTTATTATTGGGTTCTGTTGTCTATTTTGATTTTTGTTTTCTCTTTTTGGTTGTTTTTTTGTTTCTTTTGAGATAGATAACATAGAGTTGGATAGATATGGATGTGGAGAAGAGCTGAGAAAACGTGATCAAATTATATTAAAATCAAAAAATAAATAAAAATAAAACAAAACAACATGATTTTTTCTTAAAAAAATGAACAGAACTTTTTGTGAGAGGCCACAAATCATAAGCTTTTCAGGGAATTAGAAGTTTGCTTTGATGCACATCTTGAATTACTATCAACTTTGCACATTATTTGAGTTATCATTTCTAAAAGTGTAGCAGACATAGCCTATGGCCAGAAGATATGCCTAGTTGAGGGAATAGCACAATGGAAGTTTCTTTAAAATTTGTATCTCATCCAGTGTTATAGGAGATTATCCTTCCAGACTTTTTCATAAAGCTGCTGCTAGTCTCCAATCACCATTGCCTGCATTTGATGTCTGTTGTCATAAACCCAGTGAAATCATTGTATCATATCAAGTTAGAGTTTCCTAGGTTATGTGTAGAGGCACTCCATTTTTGAGGAAGCAGAAATGGAACATAAAATTAATTAGAAAGGTGTGGTCTGGGACAAGGACTTCTTAGACATAAGCTTTGCAGTGTGGAGGTTGGTGTGCAGATCAAGTGATATCCTTCATGGTCTAGTTCTTTGACTCCTCTGGTTTGTAGGTAGTATGATGGTAGATAGTCTAATGTCATTAAATGTATAATCTTGACAGATGAAATTGAATCTCCTTTTTGACAAACCGGCAATATTGACATGGATAAAAATATGGAGCAAGGGATGATATACAGAACCATAGATCCACACCAGATGGCCCTGGGGCCCTATGAGGGAGTCAGGCTCCACATGAATAACAAAACATGCATCTCCTGCAGAAAGAGCTCCAGAGATCTCTGTGAGGTTTCAGTAGCCTTTATAGTCTTCTGGATTCATAAATTATATAGATTTTAATGAGGTTAAAGCTAGATTTATGAACACTGGAAATCCTGAGTGTCAGTGTCAGAATAGAGCTGGGTGGTCTGCTAGAGTAATATAACAGCAAAGACATTGGTGAGCTAGTCCAGGTTGGGTGGCTATGGCCTTGTAGTAGAGCAGTACTTTTCTCCTACAATTCTTTGACTGGGAGCTATTCTGGGAAGAGGCCAACTGTATCCTTACTGTGTGAGCATCTGTCTGATACAAAACTCTTACCATGTCATGAATAGATGCTCCTGTGTCTTTGGTGCCAACACACACACACACTCACACACACACACAAACACAGAAAGAGAGAGAGAGAGAGAGAGAGAGAGAGAGAGAGAGAGAGAGAGAGAGAGAGAGAGAGAGAGAGGGAGAGGGAGAGGGAGAGGGAGAGGGAGAGGGAGAGGGAGAGGAGAGAGAGAGAGAGAGAGAGAGAGAGAGAGAGAGAGAGAGAGAGAGAGAGAGAGAGAGAGATTCATAATCAAATGATCTGTAACATCAATGACTCCATCCTTAAAGTCACAGATTTTCTAGTGCCTTCTGGACATCTCAAACAGTCTTAAAGTAAAACTTTTTTTGGTAGTACTGGTAATTGTACCTAAGGTAGCTCAGTGGAGCTCTTATTCTCAGCCTGTGGAGCTTTTTCTTTGCCTGTTTAACTATTCTCTGGTTTATTTATTTATTTGTTTATTTCTATTTATGGTGGGTATGTACATGCATATGCGCATACACAGGCCTCACACCACAACCTGTGTGTGAAAGGTCAGAGGATAACCTGTAGAAGTCAGTTCTTTCCTTCCACACAGGTCTTTCATCAAATCAGGTCTTCAGGCTTGGCAGCAAGCACCTTTCCCTGCTGCCAGTCTCCTGCAGAGCTTATGTTGATTGTAATTTGCTTCCTAGAAAAACAAGTGCAAGAATAAAATGGTTTCCTGCGTGAAAAAGCCACCTTGGTTATTTAGATCACCGAAAAGGCCTATAATAATGAAGTAAGTTCCTATCATCTATAATCTAAGCAAATAAGATTCAAATGGCTTCCAGAAAGGTTTGGAAGGTGATTGACAGGCTCAACCCCAGAAAAAGAATTTGGTTAACTCAGATTCTGGTAGAGATAGCTTGGAGAGTTCCCAGACTGAAGATCTTTGTAGAGTGATATTTGGTAAGTGAGGAGGTGACCCAGTCTTTTTCTCGCCTCTTGGTCCAAGATCAGAAACATCAATCTATGGGTTATGGCAAGTGCCATAAGGCAGCTCTGATTATTAAAATTGCCCAAAGTATCTGCTTCATTGTATCCTTTAGAGAAAACATCAATGGATTCCTTCAAAAAAAAAAAAAAAAAAAACCCACCAATGGCTGGGAAAGAGCTATAGAAAAGATCCAAGAAGCAGAGCTTGATGGGCATATAGAAACCTGGGGCTGACTTTATCTCTACATGCCTCCCTGTTCATCCATTAAAATGGACATTTTAATAGTATGTACTTCTCACCACTCTTGAGAGAATTAAATAAAATTAGGTAATGCTTAGTCTAGTGGCTGACAATTACAGGGAGTAGATAGTGGAAGGTTGTGTTGTGGCTATTAAATCATGCTGTTTAGGAGTGGTAAGGACCAATAAACAAATGACAAGGGTCCCAAAACCAGGGAGGACACATGCAGTTATCAAGTGCAAAGAGTAAGGACGAAGTAGGGAACAAGAGACAAAGTCCAGCTAGAAAGATGGGTGGAGCTGAAAGAAAGAAAATAAGAACTAAAGTGCAAAAAATCACCAATATTGGCTACAGGCCACATGCTTGAGGAGTAATTCAAGCTTATTTCAAGGGACAGTATCCTCAAAGATAAATGGAAGACTATTCTTTACTTCCCACCCTCTCGAGTTCCCAAATGTCTCTTAGGTCCAGTTTTATGAATAATCCTCTGAGTTGGCTTGGGTTAATGCCAAGAATCTGGAGTTAATTAAAACAGAAAGTGGTTTCTTCCATTTACTATGCTGAAGCCAAGTGATTCTGCCAAATTTTGACTTTCCTATTTTTTTCAGTTTTACAAAGATTTGAACTTTCTGGGTAATAAGAAGGACAAGAGAAACTGAATTCTAAAGGTGTTATCTGCATGCTTGCTAGTTTATTAGATTTTTTATCTCTGAGGAGACTTTGTCTATCCATTAACATAGGTGAAGAAGTGCTTCAGTTACAAGTAAGCCTCAAATTTAGGCTCAGAAGAAATAAGATTTATTTCTCACTAGTGGTAATGTCCACTCCATGTTGGTTGAAGCTCTGAGCATAATAATGACCTGAATTCAAATGTGACAGTGCCCAACCCCCCCACAATCTGTTTTCTCTGGTTGTTGAACCATGACCACAGTTTCTAGCCAAGAGTGACCTGTGTCAATTCTGCTCCTTTTATTATGAGCCACAGCAAGTCTCACTATCACACTTAACATTAAAGTGTGTGGAGAAGAACCATTAGCAAAGAAGAAAATCCAATGGTGACTGGTAAATACAATTTATGACTGTGTTTTCTCTTAGTGATATTAGGGGCCATGGCACCTCAGAGGGCACCTAATCAAAATCTCAGCACTCACACAATTCTACAGATTCTTGTTTTTAGGCACTTCTAGTGTCCTCTATAGGCTGTGTTTTTGCTTTGCATCCCAAATCATTAAAGACATATAAACTGTCACATATGGCTGGCAAGTTCAAGGCCACTGAGTATGTACAACAGTGTTGTGGGCTTAACTAGCAGGAGGTAGACTACAGGATGTTAACAAGTTAGAGAATCTATGGGAAACATCAAGGTGAATGTGAGGAGTGAAGATTATCAAATGTGTGAAACAAACCATTCATATCTATGTATCTATATCTATATCTATGTCTATGTCTACGTCTACGTCTACATCTACGTCTACGTCTATGTCTATGTCTATATCATCTATATCTATATCTATATCTATATCTATATCTATATCTATATCTATATCTATGTCTATGTCTATGTCTATGTCTATATCTATATCATCTATATCTATATCTATATCATCTATCTAATCTACCTATATTTATATATATACCACACTAACTTCTAGAATAACACTTGTACATAAAGCAGGGCAAAGAGACACATGGTTATTGTTCATAACACAGACAGAATAATCACAAGTTTGAGGCCAACTTGGACTACACATTAAGTTCAAGGCCAGATTGGGCTGCATACCAAGACTGTCTTTAAAAAAGAATGAGTAAAATAGACAAAAGAAGCTAGACATAGTGTGCATCCTTATAATCCTAGAATATGGAGGCATAGCCAAGAAGATCTCAAGATGTGGACATGGCCTGGATTATGTAGACAAACTTTAAAACAATAAAGAAAAAAAGAAAGTTACATAGAAGATTGAACCACCTTGTGATGTAGTGCTACAAATATTGGCAGTTCCATGTGCATAGCCAGCAAACTCCACACTAGCAATGCTTACAACCCATTGAAATGGATTCTTAGAATAAAATGAAATATGGTGCCCAGATTCTTACTGAAATGATCTGCTTTTTCTAGAGGCACAGGGAATGCTTTAACATATTAAATCAATAAACATAGTTACATTACATAAATGGACTCAAGGACAGAAGCTATGTGATTTTCTCAATAGAAACAGCAAAGGCTTTTAATAAAAAAAACCAAAATTTCATGATAAAGGCCCTGAAATTGATGAATAAGAAGAACGGGTATTAACTTAATAAAGGTTGCATATAATGAATGTATAACTAACATACTAAATGGGAGGAAACACAAAACAGTTCTATTAAAATCAAGAAGACTGCAATGTTTATCACTATATCCACTCTTATTCAATTTAAAATGTAAAGTATTAGTAACAATAGAAGGGAATTAAGGGATATAGATAGGAAAGAAAGAAATAAAGCTATCTTTATTGGCCAATGATGTAATTCTACACCTAAGGACCTTAAAGACACAAGAAGAAAACTCTTAGAGCTGATAAACACTTCTGTGAAGTGGCAGGATATGCAATTAATATTTAAAAACTGTCATCTTATATACCAATAGTCTGCCTGCTGAAAAAAATCAGAAAAATAATTTCACTCACAATTGCTATTTTCTTAAACCATAGAAATATCACCAAGGTATGCATGCTACTATTGGGCACTAACTGGATTTGAGAACCATTTAACAAGCACCGTGCACAGTGTTAGAAACCTCACCTGGCACTAGTCAAGTCCTGGATCTTAAAGGAGAACCTTCAACTGCAACTTACTAACAAACATAGTTTCTAACAGAATTATAAATGTGTGTTCTTATATTCATAGATAAATGTAAATCTCACTTCCCATTGAAGAAACATCTCTTAGAAACAGACCGAAAAGATTCCAGAAAACCACAACAGATCAAAATATTCACAACAAAATATTTTATGATGCACTGTTTCTATTGACACACCTACAACACAATTTCTGTATTTTAGTTTCTGGGATCCTTGCAGAAGAAAGGGAAGAAAGATCAAATGAGCCAGAAGAACAGAAAGTTTGCTGTGAGAGTGTGTTTTAGGAGAGCGGCAACATCTATGAATGGCACCAACATGGCGGTCTGAACAATGATGATACCAATAGACTTGCTAACATGGAAGAGGAAAAACTCATGGATCTCAAGCCTAGACAAAGAACCATGGTCAACTGGAGAATACTGAGAGTGGGAGAATTTTGTTTTCAAGGTAAGAGTTCCTAACCAGTTATCTGATACCAAATGATCAACCCTGAGATCACGTATAAACAGGTAACATCTCTCAAACTGAGCAGGTTGCATTTGTGCATTTAGGTGTGTGTGTGTGTGTGTGTGTGTGTGTGTGTGTGTATGTGTATAATTTAAAAGAGGCTATTAATTTGTATTTGAGAGAGAGAAAGGGAGTGATAAAGGAGGAAAGAGAAGAGCAGAAATGATGTAAATAGAATATAAAAATAAAAATACTATAAAGTTAAGAACATAGGGATAAACCTAAGCATAGAAGTAAAAGGTTCCTACAGGAAAACTTTAAAAACACTAAAGAATGAAACTGGAGACCTTTTAGGTTCATAATTTGGAAGAAGTATTATAATGGAGATAACTCTATTGCCAAAAAATAGTATACATACCCCACATGGTATCCATCAAAGCCTATTTTTAGTTTGCTGGGGATCTTTACACTGACTTCCATAGTGGTTTAACTGATTAACATTTTAACTAGCAGTATATAAGTGTTTTCTTTTGTCTACCTTATGAGTAACATTTGCTGTTTTCTTAATGACTGACTGCCTTTCTAACTAGGGTGAGACAGAACTTCAATGTAGTTTTAATTTGCGCGTCTCTCATGTCTAATGAGACGTTGAACATTTTCTATATGGTTGCTGGGCATTTATAGTTCATTTTACACAATAGAAAATTTTAAACCATGGAGAAAGATAAAGTTATTTTCTTTATAGAAAAAAATGGATACAGCTGGAGATAACCATATTAAACAAATTAAGCCACTCTCAGAAAGACAAAAATTATATGTTTCCAGTCATCTGTAGGTCCTGGATTTTATATGGCTATGTAAAATCATATGTGCACTGATGACGTGAAAGTAGATGTAAAACTGTCTAGGAGAACAGTAGGCACTGATGGAAGAAGGAAGAAAGGGGAGGCCATTAGGAAATGAGAATATCCTTGAAATACATTACATTCTTGCATGAAAATGTGTTTGTGTCACCAGATTAATAAAGTGAAAATTGTTTCAACTCCAATGCTATTCCTCACAGACATAAAAAGAATCTTAAAATTCATATGGCAATATAAAAGACACAGAATAGCCAAAGCAATCCTAGAAGGAAAACAAAACAAACAATGCTAGTAATATCACCATAGCTGATCTTAGGTTAGATTGTGCTGTGGAGTCATAGCAATAAAAATAGCATGACAAATCGATGGAGCAGAGTAGAGAACCCGTACATAAACACACACAACTACAGTCATGTGATTTATTTAAAGATGTCAACATTACACAATGAAGAAAAGACTGCCTCTTCAATGATTGATACCAGGAAGACTGGATAGCCATATATTGTATAAATTGAAGCTAGATCTTTATCTCTTGCCCTGTACTAGGGCCAGTGAAATGGCTCAGGATATAAAGGTACTTGCTGTCAAGCCTGGTGACCCAAGTCCAATACCTGAGACTAGGACCTGGGTATATATGGTAAAAGAAGAGAGCTGACTCCCACCAGAGTCCTCTGGCATCTCTACATGTGCGATAGTACCCACACAGAAAGAGTGAGGAGGGAAAATAAATAAATGCATAAAGAAAGAAAGAAACAAAGAAACAAAGAAAGAAACAAAGAAAGGAAGAAAGACGTTAAAATTAAGTCAGCTCCAAATGGGTACAAAAACCTTAATGCAATACATGAAACTGTATATATGTTAAAGGAAGAACAAGTTAATATATAGACATAGGCAAGGACTTTCAAACACTTAAAAAATAAGACCTCACAAAATTACAAAAGGCTTCTTTATACAAAGGGATACAGTTAATAAAGTAAAAAGACAGCCTATGGAATAGTAGACAATTATATGCTAGCTATATATTTGACCTAGAATTAATATCTAAAATATACAATGAACTAAAAATAATCAATCAACAACTATCCAAATAAATGGATAATGAAATCAACAACTCTTTAACGATAAAGTACAAAGTAGCCAATAAAAATAAAAATTTGTTGAACTGCACTAGCCATTGGAGAAATGCAAGTCAAAAATACATTGAGATTGTATCCCACCCAAGTAAAATGGACAGCCATTAAAACATGAATAATACCAGATATTAGCAAGAATGTGACCTAGAGGGAATTCTCACATGCTGATGGATGGAACATAAACTAGTTCAGCCATTATGAAAATCAATCTGGAGATTTCTGGGGGAAAAAACAGTTAACTAGACTAAAACTAGTTTGCCCAGTTGTAGAAATCCTGAGCATTCTTCTCACAGCTACACATCAGTGTATCACTAAGATACCTATACCAACATTTATCTTACCGCTGTCCACAATAATATGATATGAGCCAACACAGATGTCCAAACACAGAGGAATGGATAAGGAAAATGTACATTTTTTTCACCATAAAGTTATGGCATTTGCAGAAAAAAAATATAACTGAAGTTAATCATGATAGGCAAAGCAGACCAGTTTCAGATTAATAGCATGGTTTCTCTAATTTATGGTTCCTAGATTATATGTGTGTGTGTGTGTGTGTGTGTGTGTGTATATATATATATAATTGGGCATGTTTACAAGAAATTAGTGGAGAAGCAAAACTACATTGGGGGTGAACAGAAAATGAAGAGAAGCATGCTCATTATACATTAATGTCTTTATTTAATATGGTAGCACACAGAGTTAACCTATAAAAGGAAAAATGTGTCACTAAGAATCAAGGTAGGGCCAGTTGGCCTCTCTGACTTGATATTTCATGGTCTTGCTGAAAACTTGTGTGGTCTTGTATAATAATATACTTGGTAAGCAGTTTTCAAAGCGATCTGGGGCTCTTACACAATGATCTGTCTCAGGTATTAAAAGTGGGAAATGTGATTAAGTGGGTCCCTAGTGAATATGACTAGAATGCATACTGGGAGCCAATCATGGTTTTCTGCATGACTAAAATTATTACTGAGTCCTTCTTACAATCAAAATGGAAACGTGGGCTTGGATAAGTCTGTAATCTACAATTCAAAGCCAAACATTCTTATTGGGAGAAACACCATTCACTTGTGCCATCAGAGAGTTGGATGCTTGGGCTTGCCCTTCCTCTATCCAACTTTCATGACTATGTCCTTTTCACATTGAGGATTATCCAGACCATATTATCTTCCACAGTAACATATAGTTGTATCCACAGGGATCCACTACAATATACCTACCTGGCATTTTGCCCCAGAATTGTCATTTTTTGCATGGACACTGGTTAATCTTCATTGTCAATTTGAGTAGATTTAGTATCATGTAGGGGACTCAGCTCTGAATGTATCTTTGGGGCTGTTGCTAGAGAGGCTTAACTGAGAAGAGAAGTCCAATCCTGAATATGAGTGTCACCATCCCATGGACTATTAACCCCAAAGAATTCAAAAGAAATTGGAGGAGAAAAGGAACTGACCCTCCGGCATTTGTTTCTCTCTGCTTCCTGAATGCAGGCAATGTCATCTGCATCCTTGTATTTTTTTTTAAATTGGATAGTCTCTGTATTTACATTTCAAATGTTATCCCTTTCCCCCAAATCCCATAACCCTCCCCTTGCTTCCATAAAGGTGCTCCCTCTCCCAATCACTTTCTCCCACCTCAGTGCCTTGGCATTCCCCTACACTGAAGCCATGGTCTCTCCATGTGTGCTCATTAGTTCATGTTTAGTCCCTGAGAGCTCTGCAGGGTTTGGTTGGTTGATAATGTTGTTCTTCCCATGGAGTTTCAGATCCTTTCAGCTCCTTCAGTCCTTTCTCTAGCTCCTTCATTGGGGTCCCCGTGTTCAGTCTGATGGTTAGCAGCAAGCATCCTCCTCTGTATCAGTATGGCTTTGGCAGAACCTCTGAGGAAGAAGCCATATCAGGCTCCTGCCAGTAAGCACTACTTGGCATCAGCAATAGTGCCTGGGTTTAGTGGCTGCATATGGGATGGATCCCCAGGTGAGGCAGTCTCTGGATGATCTTTTCTTCGATCCCTGCTCCTCTATTTGTCCTTGTATTTCCTCCCGTGAGTGTTTTGTTCTCCCTTCTAAGAAGAACCAAGGCATTCACATTCTGGACTTCCTTCTTTTTGTGCTTCATAAGGTCTGTAAATTGTTTCTTGGGTATTCTGAGCTTTCTGGAGCTATAATTGGTTTATCAGTGAGTACATACCATGTGTGTTCTTTTGTGACTGGGTTAACTCACTCAGGATGATAATTTCTAGTTCCATCCATTTGCCTAGGAATTTCATGAAGTCATTGTTTTTAATAGCTGAGTATTACTCCATTGTGTAAATGTACCACAATCTCTGTATCCATTCCTCTGTTTAAGGACATCTGGGTTATTACCAGCTTCTGGCTATTATGAATAAGGCTGCTATGAACATGGTAGGGCATGTGTCCTTGTGATATTTTCGAGAATCTTTTGGGTATATGCCCAGGATTGGTATAGCTGGGTCCTCAGGTAGCACTATATGCAATTTTTTGAGGAACTTCCAGACTGATTTCCAGAGTAGTTATACCATCTTGCAATTCCAATATCCTTGTCCTCCTGATAATATAGCTACAGCCCCTCTCATTGCCATACCTCCCTTGCTAGGGTGGACTACAGCCTCTATCACAAGCCAAAGTGATGCAGAAGGAAGTCCATGAAAAGCATTTGTCAGATGCTTTGTCACAGGAAGAGGGAAAGTAACTAATATGTTTTCAGTGGGTTCTTTAGAGAGCTAAGAAAGAGCTCAGGCTTTGGCGTCAGACTGAATGTGCTTGAACTTGAGCTCAGCCACTTTCTGGCTGCTAATCTTGAACAAATCAATTGATTTTTTCTCAGTCTTCTTATTCCAAGTAGTCAGCCCTGAAAACATACAAATAACATTATGTGGATTCAACGGATTGTATTTATAAATAAACATATGCATGAATGTATGTGTATATGTATATATATATATATATATATATATATATATATATATATATATATATATGTATGTGCATTCAAAACAATCATTAGTTGGAAAAAGCAGTCCATGAATTTAACGAAGAGTAGGAAAAATCTATAGGGAATTTGGAGGGAGGAGAGAAAAGAAATTTTATAATTAAATTATAATTCTAAAATTATAAATTAAGAAATAACATAACAAGAAAGAAGCAGCAAAATATAGGAGGTATTATTCTTAAGAAGAGTCTCTTTCTTTCTCTCTCTCTCTCTCTTTCTCTCTCTCTCTCTGTGTGTGTGTATAAATCACTTAGCATAATACTTATTGCTGCAGAGTAAGTGCTCAGTAAATACTAACCAATTACATCATTACCATCATCATCATCACCATTACCATCCATCATCATCTTGTTCAACATCATTATCATCCAGAGTTCTGCACAAAACCTATTATAACTCTCCCAGAGGCCCTGACCTAGGCTGACTTTAAATAAATTGCTGACTTTTGTAGTCACTCATTTCCTGTGTTCACCGCTGTAGAGCAGTGACTTTCACTTTGATCTACTATTGTCAGCACTTAATGTGGGCCTCTCAAGCAGCTGGACAACCCACTCTGCCAGTAGTTGAAATGCTGGCCAAGTATGTGGCTTCTACAGAGATATTCTTGGAGCATGAGCACCGGAAGCCTCTGCTTCCTAGAACTGAGAGTTAGAGAATCATCTTTTTTATTTCAAAAGACTGAATTTGTATGAAAAGAGGAAAGCTTGCAAGCCTGTACCAAGGCCAAAGAAGTATATAGTACTACTATTGGGACCCCCTCCATTTTCTCTTGAGAAATTTTACTCATTTGTCAAAAAAGGTTAAGGTAAAACTCCCCTGGGACAGCCAACGGCTGCATATAAAAATGCACAATACTGACCCCAAAACCTTCCATTCTCTTTCTACCAGAGAATCTCAGATCATTTTAGATTTGGAGGGGACCCAAAAGTTTTTTTAGGCATACATTCTCTTCTGTAACCCTGAGAGAGGTAGATGAGCAGAGAGACATTGGCCACTACCTCATTCTACCTGACTAAATTTCTGGTATCAACTGCTTCCATCGCTACCTTGATCTCAACCCATAGTTAAGTGTAGCCTCTGATATCCTGAATGATTTGTAGCCTATGCTCTAGACCACTTTCATCTTGCAATATGCATGGCTTCCCATCCTCTCATGATTCTCTTGACATCAACAATGTGATGTGTTTGGAATCCTCCCCCCACATGCCTACATGTCCCCCTATAACCTAGTTTTATCTCTTAACAGTCTTCCATTCAACCTCACTCTTCCAGCTTATTCTTTCCTTTTTCTCCTTGCCTATGGAGAGGGACCTCTGTCAGTACAGGGCTGCTCTAGCAGCTTAACGTAGGCCCTCAGAAGTCTTGATCTTGGTGGACTTGTAGCAACCTAACTAGTAGGCAGGACCCTGGATCATCAGATGATCAGCTATTGTATGTTGGCCATCCTGGCAGTGCTATTAATTTTATGACTCATTATTAGTATTCTGCGTGTGCCTTAGAGCTTAGAAGTGGAGATACACTCAGGCAACAAATATTTGAACACCTCAGCCCCAGTGGTTTGGACGACCTACAGAGTAACCATTCCTGTACATCATAGGGTGGACTCTTCCAGGACCATCATATTTTCTGAAAGCATCTAGATGGTGCTGACAAAGGGATTGTGGTCTTAGAGCAGAAGCTCTCTAAGAACTTTAATTACAAGGTTTCCTATGTTTGTGGACTGCTGTTACCTTTGTATCTACACCACCCCAGCCTGTTTCCATCTCTAGTGCTATTCATGGACTACCCACCACCATCTTTCTGTTGAACCACTGCAGGAGCCCTGCCAATCTTTTCACTGCCACCCATGAGTACCTATAATCTGTTCTCCATACGTTACCAGAGTGATTTTTTAAAAAAATATATGTAACATCACACCACTTTAATGTATAAATCCCTTTAACATATTGTGGTAGTATTTTAAAATACAGACTCATTTCTGGGGACATATAATAAAGTATTTATAGATATTTACAAATATGCTGTTATGTTTAATATTTAAATGTGCATGATGAGAGTAGTGGGTACATGTAAATGAGATTATATATTAATTATTGAAGCTTCATGATGGATGCATAAATGTTGATCATGTGATTCCCTCTAATTTGTTATATGCTTGGAAATTAAGGCCAGGAATAGAGCTTAGTAGTAGAACATTTGCTTAGAAATATACATATGGAGAGAAACAGGGAGACAACAGAGAGACAGAGACAGGAAGGGAGATGGTGAGACATACAGAGCAGGGAGAAACGGAGGTAGAGAGGGGTGATTCCAACAGGCCTATAATCTTAGCATTCTAGATATTGATGTGGGGGCATTGAGAGTCCAATATCAGCATGAGATTGTGATACCCTTTCTCAAAAAGAAAAGAAAAGGTAAAAAGCAAAATTATCTTGATTAAAAGCAAAATAAAACAACAAAAGCCAACGGCAATAGTAAAAAATTTTAAAAGATAACCCATTCTGAACAATATCAACTCACAACCATGGTTTAGAAGACACTGCTTATTATTACCACTAACCACCATTTCTCTGATGTTTGCTCCACCAGTTTCTTTGTTTTTCCATTTGCCTTCAATGACACCACACTTCATGCTTTGCTTTAAACACATCAAAACTTACCTCCTGGCCTCTTCCCTCTGTCTGAAATGCCTATTACTATATGCACGTGTTTCTCTTTTCTTTGATTAATATCGTAGATACAAGAGTCTCTGCAAAGAGGCTATCTCTGACCTCTTCTTACTGTATACACTCAGATATACAGACATACCATCTATGGCCTCTAGAGATACACACATACCACTACCCTCATCTGAACAACCTTATCTACTCACCTTTGTCACTGTAATGCATTCGTCTACATTTTCTTCTGAACTTAGCATTATTTGTAATTTTTGCTATTGTTATTATTTTCATTATCTGATTTTCTTGCTAGAATGTAAGTTCTCTGAGAGAAGAGACTAGAAACAATTTTATTGTATATAATAGATGCTTGGTAAGTATTGGTTAAATGAAGGGAAAAAAAGCTTCGGTGAAAGTTGGTTATGTGTACTTTGAGAAGACTAGTGTTCGTATGGCTCATAGCCAAGGTAGAGAATGCAGATGCCTCTAATGCTAGGCAGCATGTGCTCTTGTCTTGAATACCTCACTAGGACATTGTACTTAGTTTCTATTCCCAGTGATAACAACAAGGGCAGAAGACTACTTGGTACAGAGTCCACATTATCTGTCATTTTCTGGATTCAAAAACACCTTAATTTTGAGTTTTCTTCTGCATACCATGTTTCATTCCAGAAATCTTGGAACAGTTGATTCTGCAACAGGTTAAAACAAGCTTTTAACTTTAATGTAGTCATATAAAGGCACCAAGTTATTGAGGTCACGCTGACAGGCACACCTTTAAACTAGATGCCTGTCAATAATCCAATCCCTGCTGTCTGAGTGCCTACCTTTCACATCAGTTGAGCAAAGAAAACTGCTTTTTCCCTCCAGAATAAACAAGGTTAAGATAAATAGAAAACACAAAGTCAAAAGACTACTATATCAAAAAAATTAAAAGCTGGGCTTGAGAGATGGCTCAGGGGTTGAAAGTACTAGCTGCTCTTCCAGAAGACCCAGGTTTGATCACAAGCATCCATGCAGAAACTCTCGACTGTCTATCACTCTAGTTTCAGAGGATGCAACACTGACTGTGACTTCCTTGGGCTCCATAAACATATGTAGCACACAGATATGCAAGCAGGCAAAAAACCCACGCTCAAAAAATAAAATAAATAAAAAATTAAAAGTAATAATAATTAAAAGCAGGAAAGTATATAGATATGAAGGTTTGTAACTAGAAAAACATATTCTTTCAAATATATATATAGACTGTTTATACAAATTAATTATCTTGCTAAAAATTTGAGACAGGGTCTTGTTATGCAGCTGGCTTTAAGTGCCTTGCCTCTATCTGACTCCCAGTTGATGAGATTACAAGTATGTACATCACACCTGGCCTTCTAAAACCATTTTCAGATGTTTCTGTTACATGGACTATATTATTGAGCACAATTCAGTATGTTTTAAAAGTAAAAAGATAAATGTCGGCCTCAGTATGTTTATGTTACTATAAAAAATACCATTGAGTAGGCAGCTTATAGAGATAAGAAATGATTTCTCACATTTCTTACAGCTGAAATGTCCAAAAGGTAGCATCAGATTTGATGTCTGGCAAGGGCCTGCTCCTGGCTCACACACAGATGATGTTTACTCCTTGTGCCAATGTTTGAATAGATAGTTAGGCAAGCATGAGCAGGGATTAGAAAGTTGTCCTATACGTGTACCCATTTTGAGGTTAGATATATTCTGGCAGGGTAGAAGAGAAAGTAGACATGAGGTAACCAAGGAAACTGCTGCTTTATCTTGGTAACTATGTCTTCTGATGACTTGGATATACTATTGTGGCTCATCATTCTTAAAGTTACAGTTGGGTTCTTTTAGCTGTATTTGAAATTGAGGCATCGAGATACTTTCCAACCAACCTTACACGGCCACCAGTGGGAAAATAAAGCTTTTAGGAACATCCTGACCCAAAAGCATGCATAGCAGAGTGGGGTGAAATGAAGATGGTACCCAAGGGAAGGAACTTTAAAATGATGTCACACTTAGAGATCTTAAAAAACTTCTTTAAATCCAGTGGACAGAACATAATGTACTGCTTTCCTTTCTTTAATAAAGCTCACCCCACATTATTTTGGAGTGTGCACTATGCTTTACTAAATAAAAATATCTTTAAACTATCTGGATCTCTCCGCTGAAATCTCTCCCTGTAGAAGACATGAACCAAGGAGAAGCCTCCATGGCTAACATTCTTAGAAGGTGAAACATGCTAGTAGACAACCAACTGCAGCCTCTTCTATAAAAAGGGCATAAGTCTCAGGCAAGGTGACTCTGCCTTTAAAAGTTAATCCCCCCAAAGGATCTGCCTCATAATATCATCAAGTTAGTGATTAATTTTCAAAATAATAACTGGGGAAACAGATCATAGCAATATCCAAATTTTTTATATTTAAGACATATTCTAAATTAACATGGTAAAGAGGAAATGCAACAAAAATTGTCAATTATTTAGAGGTTAATGGTAATGAAAACAAAACATTAGTTATAAAAACCAGTAGGAAGCACCCAAAGTTGTACTCAGAGATAAAGTTATAATCAAAGACACTTATTGGAAAACAGAGAAGCTTAAAAATAGACTGCTGTAAAAGACTGAAACATTATGCATGTTTCCCAGCCTGTATAAAAATTAGAAGGCTGGGCACGGTGGTGCATTCCTGTAATCTTAGTATTCAAGAGGTTAAGATAAGATCACAAGTTCAAGACCATCTGGAGTTACACAGTGCTTCCCTGTCTCAAAAATAAAATCAGCTTAAAATGAGCCAAAGACCTACATTAAGACTCAAAATGCTGATACTCCAGATTAAAACTCTGCAAGACATTGAAAGTATTTTTTTCTGGATATAACCCCAAGAGGAACAAACAAAAGCAAAAAATGACAAATGAGATCACATTTATCTACAGAGCTTCTGCACAGCAAAGGAGACAATCAGCAGTGAATTGGCAGCCTAGAAAATGGGAGAAAATTGTGGCCAGTGACTAATCTGTCAGAGTGTTAATATTCAGAGTACATAAGAAACTCAAGGAAAAAAAACAACTCACAGACAAACCAATATAATCTCATTAAAAATGGTAAATGATCTGAATCTTATTAAAAGAAAAAAATGCCTTGACCAACAAATACATTTTTAAAAAGTTCAATGTCATTAGACATCAGAGCTACATGATTCTAGCTCACTCTAGTTAGAATAGCTACTGTCCAAAAAAAAGTTAGCAAATGCTGCTATATGTGTGGATTAAAAGGAATTCTTATACAATATTGGTGGGAATATAAATCAGCATACCAGTACTGTTGTATGGAGACTTCTCAAAAAATCTAAAAGGAGATATACCACATGACACTGGTTATTCCACTTCTGTGTATGTATCAAAAGAAATGAAATCACTACACAAGACACCTGCACACCCATGTTTACTAAAGTTCTATGATACTCTAAGGCTAACATATGAAATCATCCTAGGTACCAATCAACAGCTAAAGGGATAACGAACATGTGTTGTGTATATATACACAATAAAGTCATTTTCAGCCACAAATAAGAATGAAATTCTGTCATTTTCAGCAAAATAGAAGGAGTTTG
Source organism: Micromys minutus (assembly GCF_963924665.1). Taxonomy (NCBI): domain Eukaryota; kingdom Metazoa; phylum Chordata; class Mammalia; order Rodentia; family Muridae; genus Micromys; species Micromys minutus. The sequence goes on along the minus strand of NC_137970.1, from coordinate 45,993,670 downwards.
ACAAGACTGGATAAACTACACCATACACAGAAAGCAAGTGTTAAGTCAGTCTCTCTCTCTCTCTCTCTCTCTCTCTCTCTCTCTCTCTCTCTCTCTCTCTCCCCCCCCCCATCCCTCCTCTCCCTTTCTCTCCCCCCTCCACACCATGTGTGTGTGTGTGTGTGTGTGTGTGTGTGTGTGAGTGTGTGCACAATAGTGATTACTAGAAATTAAGGTGGTGTTTATAGAAAAGGTGAGTTTTTTTAATGCATGCTATGTGCATATATGGAAATACAACATAGAATTCCATTAAGGTGTACAATATTTTAACTACAAATTTAAAACACAGGCTAAGGTAAGAACTCAAATGACTAAAAACCCTGAGTTTTTAGTGAAATACCATGGCTTACCTTGTACTTGTGCAAATGTAGGTGGGTACCTATCCTCTAATGTATGTCCTTAACAGTCCTGAATCCAGGGCTGTTCAGTGGCTGTCTTTGTAGGATTCATTACCATTTAAGATAAAGGAGCTCTTTCCTGTGAAACCTGTTAATGTACACTGGCACTGAAACTAGTAAAGATACAGAAACTAGGTTTGATGGCAAGGAACTGCCAGCATGGATGGGTAAAGTACAACCCCTACACTACCCTGCAGTCCTCTAGAACATTTAAACTTGAATTTTTAAAGCTAAAGCCAGTCTGGTGTCTCCTAAGGTGACATAAGGTGCTATGGTATGCTTGAATTGTTATAGAAGTGTGTGGAACAGCGCTAGAATTATAAATATGTGCTGTGGTGGACATTATATGAGACTGGATAATGGAAGGGAACATGTCAAAGATCGTTGGATGAAAATAACCAAGAGGGTTTAGGCAGGTCAAGCTGGTTTAAATTACATCTCAAACATAAGATCATTGCCTACTTGGAAATAAATCAGTCTACCCAAACCATAGAATTTCTTTCTCCTACCTAAACTAAGAAACTCATTTTCTGGACCACAGGTTGTTTGTTACACCCAATGATCATTGTTTGGAATATACCAGGCAGTGGTAGTGCACATCTTTAATCCCAGAACTCAGGAGGGAGAGGATGGTGGATTTTTGTGAGTTTGAAGCCAGCCTGGTCTGCAAAGAGAGTTCCAGGACAGCCAGGACTGTCACACAGAGAAACCCTGTCTCAAAAGAAAAAGGAAAGAGGGAAGGAAGAAAGGAAGAAAGAAAGGAAGGAAGGAAGGAAGGAAGGAAGGAAGGAAGGAAGGAAGGAAGGAAAGAAAGAAGGAAGGAAGGAAGGAAGGAAAGAAGGAAGGAAAGAAGGAAGGAAGGAAGGAAGGAAGGAAGGAAGGAAGGAAGGAAGAGCAGGCTTTACTTTCTTTGGGTTTGGCCCCATTTGAAGGTATACTTCATTGTGATGAGGAAGACAGAATGTCAGGATCATGAGTGACCAATCACATTGCATCTGCTTTCAGGAAGGAGAAAGACGGGAGTGCTGGTGCTTTTCTTGTTTTCTTCTTTCTGTTCTATCTAAAAGTCCAGCTGACACTTTGGATGCACCCTGCCACCTTAGTAAATCCAATCTAAATAACTTCTCATAATATGCCCATACATCTGTGTTCTGGGTGATTTTAGAGCCAATCTAGTTGGCAATGAATATTAACCATCATCAATGCAGTTTCCCCTAGGCTTTGAGACCTGGCTATCATAAAAAGCATTTAATTTGACAGGAGTCAAAAGGTTAAGTATTCTTATCTTTATTCACAGACTCTCTGAATTAAAAATGTAAGAAACTTTTATAAACACAGTTAAGACTCTCTGCCTATAACATAAGCATAAATGTGTATGTGGGTATCCGTTTCCATATGCATGATACTATGACAGAATGACACTGGTCTCCCTCCAGCCTTCTGAATGTCAGGAAGGAAGCTCTGCATGGCTACTGACATACATGTGGAATCAGTGGCAAGGGGCCAGAGGCACAGAAAAGGGTCTGGTTTACAAAAAACATGTTCACAGGTGCAATAATATAGCAACCTAGATGCAAAAGAAAATACTTTGACACTTGAATGAGAGGGTTTGTTTCAATATATGAATGTTCTGCATAGACAGAAGCTACTGTACTGTTTGATGACAGCTGTTCTGGGGGTAGTAAAGTGTACAGGATGCTTGAAAATTTATGAAATAAAGCAGGATGAGGAGCAGGGACTGGATCCTTAATGTAATGACTCTTGAAACAAAAGTGGGCATGAGTACCCCCTCTAAAAATTGATAAAATATGGATTGCCAGGTCCTGTCTGAAATTTCTGAGTGAGTCTTGGAAGGAACAATGAGTTTGAATTTCCAGCCGTTTTTTTTGGGTGAATGCTAGTGTTTCTAGTCTGGGGTCTCACTTTAAAGACCACTGACAAAATGCAACATATTAGAGCATCGGGAAAATTATTAGGTGAGAAAGTGCTCTGAGCCCTAGATAATAGTACTGGCCAGATTACTAGCTGATTCTCAAGGTTGTAGAAGAAAGGAGAATGTAGGGACAGAGTGTGAAAAGCTGAGATGACTTCTAGCAAGGATCAATGAAACATTAAAAGTCCTTGGTGTTGGGGCCTGTGAAACAAAAAATTGGCCAGAGAACAAAACTTTTTAGTGGCTGAAAAGTGGACCCAGGGCATGTTTTCCAAAGGTTACTGAGATCTCCAACAGGATGACTGACCTGATATTATTTAAATATGGCTAGGGAAGACCTATCTCATATTCCTAGATTTCGTCTGGTGTACAAAGACTTTTGATATCCTAGAGGCTTTCCAGACTCACTAAGGAGATGTGGCCATATTCTTCATAGAGGTCAAGAGCTTCCTTTGGGATATTGTTACTATCCCTATTCTTCTAAGAAAAGGCAGGGAGTCCTTTCTCACTAAAAGTCACTCATGTCTTTCTAACAAATGCTCATTACATGTTAGGAAGTAATTAACCATAATAATATGTTGGATTTGTATGGGGAGGAATGGATACGTGTGACAGAGAGGTGCTTCACAGGAAGAAAAGCATTTGCACTGATCTTGGCTAGAAAAGTTCAAGAGATTACAATGGTAATACAGGGCAAGGGACCTGGGGATAGAAGAGGGGACCAAGGAGCTTCAAAGGAAAGGAAGGAGGAGTAAAAGTATTCTAAGTACCCATAAAAGTAAGTCTATGGATCACAGAATGGAAACTATTCATATCATGTTCTGGATTTCAAATGTGTTTCTCTTGACCATAAGTAAAAGATTTGTTTAATCTTGACGTTGATTTAAAATGTGCAATACATCATTGAGAACAATTTCACCATTACATAGATAAAGTGCACAAAATAGTAACAGACTTATCAATGGGAGATGGTTCAGTGGGTAACAGTGTTTCCCACACAATTCTAAGAGTCTGAGCTTCACCCCAGAACTTCTGTGAAGGTAGGAGAGAACAGACCACACAAAGTTTTTCTCTACCTTCTACTCATATGTGCCTACATATACACACAAATAAATAAATGAATAAATAAATAAATAAATAAATAAACATGCTGTTTTGGAAAAAAGATCAGAAGCTACCATTTGTTCATGTCTGCCCCGGTGCCAGGTCCAGAACAAGTCCGTCATCTCCATTCTCTCATCTCATCCCCCAGTGAGGTAGGTCTTAGCATTTTGTAAATAAGGAACTGAAGCTCTGGGTGATGAATTGACTTCCCCAGGGCGGCATAGCAAGAAAACTGGAGGGACTGACTGAAGAAGTGTAAAAGGAATAAACTAAGCCTGAAGTAAGACGGAAGGAAATAATACAGATTATAATGGAAATTGGTGGAATAGAAAGACTAGAAGGAAAGGCAACAAAGGAAAAGCAAAGGGCAAATAATAAGATGGGCAAAACTGAGAAAACTTCAGTGAAAGTAACCACGAAACAGAAGGTCTCAATTTACCAAAAGCAGGACTGAAAGAAAGAGCACAGTTAGTTCCTGACCATGTGGCTATGCAAATATGGAAATATAGTAGGCAATCATATGCCGGCCAATAAGATATCTTAGATGAAACTGACAGATTCCTAGACAGGTAATGCTATGCCGTGAGTGTATATCCACAGTTCATGTACAAGAACATTTTTTTTCAATGCATCCATGTTGAGAGGCAGGGCCAGTCAGGTGTATAGGTCATGAGAGCAGAATTGTTATAAAAGGGCTTGCTGAGTGAACTTGATTCATTTCCCCTCTTTTTTTGCCATGGTTACAGCTTCCATCTTTTTCTGCCCTACTTTCTGCCATGTGAGATTGCCCAAGGCACTTAACGTACCAGAAACACACCACACACACACACACACACACACACACACACACACGTACACACACACATACACACACACACACACACACACACACCACATAATATATAAGCAAAAGACCAGTATGATTTTTATAAAAGCAATATCAGACAAAAAATTTACAAAAACACCATTGAGTTTATTACATATTGGCCATCTACTACTGGGCAAGAAGCCTACCCTTATGCATGGTTTATATACCCAGTAAAACTCCATTAGAAAAAACAAATTTTTGATTTGTGAGCAGTTATCAATTGGAGATAGCATCTGAGTTAGCAATGGGGGCTGTGTCTACCCCTTTGCTGGTACTGCATCTGGCCCAGGCCTGTGCAGGCCCTGTGCATGCTGCTACAGTGACTGGGTTCACATGTGTGTCAGTCCCACTGTTTAAGAGGCCTTAGTTCCTTGCTGTTTTACATTCCCTCTGGCTTTGACAGTCTTTCTGCTTCCTCTTCTACTGAGTTCCCTGAGCTCTGAGGAGTTTCCTGAAGACATCCCATCTAGGACTGAATGTTCTGAAGTCTCTTACTGTCTGCACAGTCTCCAGGTGTGGGTCTCTGTGTTAGTTCCTGTTTAGTGCAAGAGGAAGCTTTTCTAACGATGGCTAGGCATGATGAAACAGTTTGGAAGTGTGTGCCAGGAAAAGCCTCTGTTGTCCCAAGTTGGGGCATTAAAGGTAATTCCCGGGAGGACTCAGAAGCAAAAGTGTAGAGAAGGTGCCGGTCTTCTTAAGACAAAAACACTGGCCAAGATATAGACAGTGTAGACTTCATGGATGAAGCCCTGGACAGAAACCTAGGGAAAAGACACCCTTGTTACAAAGTGGCAAAGAACTTTACTATGTCCTATGCTAGGACTTTGTGGAAGACAGAACTTAAGATCAATGAACTAGAAAAGCCTGACACTCATGGAATGGGGGACACTACAGATGGCCAGAGCAGCAATACTGAACGCAGTGATAAAGCCATGGGGGTGGCTCTGGTGGCAGAGGGGGGCTTTGGTGATAGAGGTAGTAGAAAAGGAGGCCAAGGAGGCTGAGGAGGCTTTGGTGGAGGTAGAGGTCAAGGCAGAGGCTTCAGGGGCCTAGGAGGTAGAGAAGGAAGCAGGCAGGGTGAGGGTTTCCACAATAGGGGCAACTGGGTTGGAGGTGCTAACCCAGGAGGCAAAAGAGGAAACCAGTGAGGAAGAGTGTGATGGCAGAAGTGCATCTTTATCTGTTGTGGAAAGAACAATCAATGTCCTTACCTCAAAGAATCTGTATATGGGGAGAAGAGAGTCTTTATTTCAGAGGGAGATGACGAAATTAAGTGCCAAGCCTGGAAACCCTTCTGTTCCAAGCTGGCAGCAGCAATCCTTGGTGTTGTAGACCAGATCCACATCAAGCTGGGGATCAAGCTTGGGGCAACCTTGGCCACCACGATCTCCCACATCTTTGGTACTTTCAACCCAGAAGTCTAATTTATACAGTTGAGTTGTCCCACTGCTCTGACCATGGCCTCATCAACTTGGCCAAGAGGCCCAACACTGGTATTGTGATTGAAGTTGCTCAATGCATGTGTGCGCGTGCGCGCACACACACACACACACACACACACACACACACACACACACACACAAATAAGTAGCATGTTTATCCTTATGGTAGATGTGTGCTGATGTGGCCCAGCTAGACCAAACCCAGATTGTAGCCCTGAATGCCCACACCTTCCTGTGGAATGGAAGACGTTTTATGATCTCCATTAAGGCCAGCTGCGTTGAGTTCTCAGCTTTTGCAGAAGCTGTGTTTGCATCTAAAGTGAAAGTAAACATGAAGGAGAACATAAAGCCCAGGAGCTGTTGACACTCTAGAAATGAGACCATGCTGTGGTTGTGTGTGTGTGTGTACAGACACCTCTCAGGGTGAAAATCTGAAACTCAGAGTTGTGTAAATTCCAAGAAATGTGTGTTTCTACTATTTATTGCACATGTTCCTATTAAAAATTATCTGTCAAAAAATCAGTGAACTAGGATGTTTAGTAAGACTGGGTCTCTATGTAGCTCTGAATGCCCCAGAAGTAGATATGGAGATAGGTAGAGAGAGAGAGAGAGAGAGAGAGAGAGAGAGAGAGAGAGAGAGAGAGAGAGAGAGAGAGACAGAGACAGAGACAGAGACACAGAGAGAGATAGAGAGGGCTTCAAACTCACAGAGATCCACCTGTCTCTCCCTCCTCAGTGCTGGGATTAAAGGCAAATCACTCTGGCCAGTTTGTAAAATATTTTAACTGTAGTTTGCAAAATGGAAAAGATGATTTAAGGATGAAGTTTATAATTAAAGAGAAGTAGATCCTAAGTTTCAGTGTTTTCATGTACATAAGTAAGAACGTGTGAGTGTGGTGTAGACTGTTAAACTGAATAGACCACAAGAGGGAACAAGAAATATTGTTAGAGTCAAAAGGTCATATGTGACATGAAAGTAAAAGGAAATGTGAATATGCTTAGTCCAGAAAGTGGCGCTGTTATGAGGTGTGCTTTTATTGGAGTAGGTGTGGGCATGTTGAAGGAAGTGTGTCACTGTGGGGGTGGGTTTTGAGACCCTGCCTGGAAGCCAATATTTTCCTGTTTGTCTTTGGAAGAAGATGCAGAACTTTCATTTCCTCCTGCGCCATGCCTGCCTGGACACTGCTGTGCTTCCTGCCATGACAATAATGGACTTAACCTCTGAAACTATAAGCCAGCCCCAATTAAATGTTGTCCTTATAACAGTTGCCATGGTGTCTGTTAACAGCAATGAAAACCCAAACTATGAGAGAACAGTATTTGGGGAGATAGAAGGGAGGGAGAGGGAATGGGGAATAAGAGGGTCAGAAAGAGAAAACAAAAACCACGATTGGGTTGAAAGTTTTTTTTAATCAAACAACTTTAAAAAAAATAAAGATAAATGTACAGATTTAAAGCATTTTTGCATAAAAGTATACGAATATATTTCGTCAGTACTTGATTCTTTTAAAGTTTTGATAGTATGCATTAAAATCTTACTAGTTACAATGAGCATAAAGTACATGTAAAACAAGATGTAACCTGAAAATAGTCAAAGTTTTCTTGGTGTGTAAAGATTAAGCATAATGGTTTTTCATTTTCTTTCTCTTTTTTTGGCCTTTGTTTTTTCTTGTACTTCATATAGTCTGTGAGTTGTTTCTGAGGTGTTCAGAGCATTCTGGGGTTAGTATCCAATTATCAGTGACTACATATCATGTCTGTTCTTTTGTAACTGGATTATCACACTCAGGATGATATTCTCTAGATGAATCCATTTTCTTAAGAATTTCATGAAGTCGTTGTTTCTTATAGCTGAGTAGTACTCCATTGTGTAAATGTACCACAATTTTTGTATCCATTCATCTACTGAAGGACATCTGGGTTCTTTCTAGCTTCTGGCTATTATAAATAGGGCTGCTATGAACATTGTGGTGCATATGTCTTTGTTGTATGTTGGAGCTTCTCTGGGGTATATGCCCAGAAATGGAATAACTGGGTCTTCAGGTAGTACTATGTCCAATTTTCTGAGGAATCTCCAGACTGATTTCCAGAGTGGTTGTAACAGTTTACAACCCCACCAACAGTGAAGTGTTCCTCTTTCTCCGCATCCTCACCAGCATCTGCTGTCATCTGAATTTTGATCTTAGCCATTCTGGTTGGTGTGAGGTGGAATCTCAGGGTTGTTTTGATTTGCATTTCCCTGATGGCTAAGGATGTTGAGCACTTCCTTATATGTTTCTTAGCCATTTGATATTCCTCAATTGAGAACTTTTTGTTTAGCTCTGTACCCCATTTTAATAGGGTTGTTTGATTCTCTGTGTCTAACTTCTTGAGTTCTTTGTATACCTTGGATATTAGGCCTCTATCAGGTTGATAAACATATTTTCCCAATCTGTTGACTGCCATTTTCTATTCTTGACAGTGTCCTTAGCTTTATAGAAACTTTGCAATCTCATGAAGTCCCATTTGTTAATCTTTGACCTTAGAGCATGAGCCATTGGTGTTCTGTTCAGTAAATTTTCTCCTGTGCCTATGTGTTCTAAGGTTTTCCCTAATTTCCTTTCTAATAATTTCAGTGTACCTGATTTAATGTGGATATCTTTGATCCACTTGCTCTTGAGCTTTTTACAAGGAGATAAGAAAGGGTCTATTTTCATTCTTCTGCATGCTGAGTGCCAGTTGGACGAACACCATTTGTTTTAGAGGCTGTCCTTTTTCCATTTATTGTTTACAGCTCCTTTGTCAAAAATCAAGTGACCAGATATGTGCGGACTCATTTCTGGATATTCTGTTCTATTCCTTTGATCCACGTGTCTATCTCTGTACCAGTACCATGCAGTTTTAAACACAATTGCCTTGTAATATAGCTTGAGGTCAGGGATGGTGATTTCAGCAGTTGTTTTCTTGTTGTTGAGGATGAATTTTGCTATTCTAGGTCTTTTGTTATTCCAGATGAAATTGCATATTACTCCTTCGGTCTCTATGAAGAATTGGGTTGGAATTTTGATGGGGATTGCATTGAATCTGTAGATTGTTTTTGGGAAGATGGCCATTTTTACAATGTTGATCTTTCCATACCATGAGCATGGGAGATCTTTCCATTTTCTGAGATCTTCCTCAATTTCCTTCTTTACAGATTTGAAGTTCTTATCATACAGGTCCTTCACTTGCTTAGTTAGAGTCACACCAAGGTATTTCATATTGTTTGTGACTATTGTGAAGGGTATCTTTTCCCTAATTTCTTTCTCCACATGTTTGTCCTTTGAGTAGAGGAAGGCTACTGATTTGTTTGAGTTAATTTTATATCCAGCCACTTTGCTGAACTTCTTTATCAGCTATAGAAGTTCTCTGGTGTAATTTTGGGGTCACTTATATATACTATCACGTCATCTGCAAATAGTGATGTTTTTACTTCTTCCTTTCCAATTAGTATCCCTTTGATTTCCTTTTGCTGTCTAATTGCTCTGGCCAGGATTCCAGTACTATGTTGAATAGGTAGGGGGAGAGTGGGCAGCCTTGTCTAGTTCCTGATTTTAGTGGGATTGCTTCAAGTTTCTCACAGTTAAGTTTGATGTTGGCTATTGGTTTGCTGTATATTGCTTTTATTATGTTTAGATATGGGCCTTGGATTTCTGTTCTTTCCAAGACTTTTAACATGAAGGGGTGTTGAATTTTGTCAAATGCTTTCTCAGCATCTAGTGAAATGACCATGTGGGTTTTTTCTTTGATTTTGTTTATATGGTGGATTACATTGATGGATTTTTGTATATTAAATCATCCCTGAATCCCAGGGATGAAGCCTACTTGACCATTTTGAATGATTATTTTGATGTGTTCTTGGATTCAGTTTGCAAGGATTTTGTTGAGTATTTTTGCATCAATGTTCATAAGTGAGATTGGTCTGAAGTTCTCTTTCCTTGGAGGGCCTTTGTTTAGTTTATGAACGGGGGTTTCTGTGGCCTCAAAAAATGAGTTAGGTAGTGTTCCATCTGTCTCTATTTTGTGGAATAGTTAGGAGAGTATTGGTATTATGTCGGCAATAAATGTCTGATAAAATTCTGCACTAAACCCATCTGGACCTGGGCTTTTTTTTTATGACTACTTCTATTTTTTTAGGTGTTATGGGATTATTTAAATGGTTTACCTGGACATGGTTTAACTTTAGTATCTGGTATCTGTCTAGGAATTCATCCATTTACTCCAGATTTTCCAGCTTTATTGAGCATAGGCTCTTGTAGTAGGATCTGATGATTTCTTGAATTTCCTCAGCTTCAGTTATTATGTCTCCACTTTCCTTTCTGATTTTGTTAATTTGGATACTCTCTCTTTGCCCTCAAGTTAGTCTGGATAAGTGTTTATCAATCTTGTTAATTTTCTCGAAGAACCAGCTCTTTGTTTTATTGGCTCTTTGAATGGTTCTTTTTGCTTCTATTTTGTCCATTTATTGCCCTAAGTTTGATTATTTCTTGCCGTCTACTCCTCTTTGGTGTATCTGATTCATTTGGTTCTAGAGCTTTCAACTGTGCTGTCAGTTTACTAGTGTATGCTCTCTCCAGTTTCTTTTTGGAAACACTCAGAGCTATGAGTTTTCCTCTCAGCACTGCTTTCATTGCATCCCATAGGTTTGTGTATGTTGTGTTTTTGTTTTTATTAAATTCAAGAAAATCCTTAAATTCTTTCTTTATTACTTCTTTGACCATGGTATTGTTTAATAGAGCATTGTTTAGTTTTCATGTGTATATGGGATTTTTGTTGTCTTTGTTGTTATTAAAGACCAACCTTAGACCACGGTGATCTGATAGGATGCATGGGAGTATTTCAATCTTATATCTATTGAGACTTGTTTTGTGACCGATTATATGGTCAATTTTGGAGAAGGTACCATGAGGTGCTGAGAAGAAAGTGTATTCTTTCGTTTAAGGATGATATGTTCTGTAGATATCTATTAATTCCAATTGGTTCATAACTTTTGCTAGTTTTACTGTGTCCTTGTTTTGTTTCTGTTTCCATGATCTGTCCATTGGTGAGAGTGGGGTGTTAAGGTCTCCCACTATTATTGTTTGGGGTGCAATGTATTTTTTGAGCTTTAGTAAAATTTGTTTTATGAATATGTGTGCTCTTGTATTTGGAGCATATATGTTAAGAATTGTGAGTTCCTCCTGACAGATTTCCCCTGTAATGAGTAAAAAGTGTCCTTCCTTATCTTTTTTGATAACTTTTGGTTGAAAATCTACTTTATTCGATATTAGAATGGCCACTCCAGCTTGCTTCTTGGAGACATTTGCTTGGAAGTTTTTCCCATCCTTTTACTCTGATATAGTGTTTATCTTTGTCTCTGAGATGAGTTTTCTATATGCAGCCCAATGCTGGATTCTGTTTATGTATTCAGTCTGATAGCCTATATCTTTTTATTGGGGAATTTAGTCCATTTATGTTAACAGATATTAAGGAATAATCATTGTTGTTTCCTGCTCTTTTTGCTTTTGGAGGTAGAATTGTGCCTGTGTGTCTTTCTTCTTTTGGTTTTCTTGCTTAGGTATTTTCTTGTTCTTACTAGGATGTAGTTCCCCACATTGTATTGGGTTTTCCACCTATAATTCATTGTAGTGCTGGGTTTGTGGTCAGATATTGTGTAAATTTTGATTTGTCTTGAAATATCTTCATCTCTCCATCTATGGTGATTGATAGTTTTGCTGGGTATAGCAGCTTGGGCTGGTAATTGTGCTCTCTAAGGGTCTGCATGATGTCTGTTCAGGATCTTCTAGCTTTCATAGTCTCTGTTGAGAAGTCGGGTATGATTCTGATTGGTATGCCTTTATATGTTACATGACCTTTTTCCCTTACTGCTTTTAGTATTCTTTCTTTGCTATGGGAACTTGGCATTTTGACTATTATGTGTCAGGAGGAATTTCTTTTCTGGAGTTCTATTTCGAGTTCTGTAGGCTTCTTTTATGCTCGTGGTCATCTCATTCTTAAGGGTAGGGAAGTTTTCTTCCAGGATTTTGTTGAAGATATTTACTGTGCTTCTTAGTTGATATTCTTACCCCTCTTCTATTCCTTTTATCCTTAGGTTTGGTCTTCTCATTGTGTCCTGGATTTCCTGGACATTTTGGATTAGGATTTTTTTGACTTTTGCATCTTCTCTGACTGTTTCCTCTATGTTTTCAATGTTATCTTCGGCCCCTGAGATTCTCTCTTCCATCTCTTGTAGTCTTTTGAAGATGCTTGCATCTGTGACTCATGATTTCTTTTTTAGGTATTCTACCTCTAGGGTTGTCTCTTTTAGTGTTTTCTTTATTGTTTCCATTTCCATTTTAAATTCCTTCTTCAATTCCTTCATCTCTTTGGTTCTGTTTTTCTTCAGTTCTTTGATTTTTTTGAGTGTTTTTCTTGTTTCCTCTTTAAAAGTTTCTATTTCTTAATGCTTTTCCTCCCGTTCTTATTTAAGGATCTCTATCATCATCTTGAGGTATGATTTCAGGTCTGAATCTTCTTTATCTGGAGTGTTTGGCATTCTGCTGTTTGCCGTGATGGGAGAGCTGGGTTCTGGTGTTGCCATTTTGTCTTGGTTTCCCTAAGGTGAGTTCTTTCGCTTTCCTCTTGCCATCTTGTTGTCTGTGATTATACATGTTCTTGTTGTCAGTGATTGGTTCCCGTCTCTCCTGTGTACCAGGCCTGTGTCTCTGGATCTCCTCTGTTCCCAGTGGCAGATGACCTGAGCATTTGTTCTGCACGCAAGGGACCTCCGGGTGGAAACCAAGTCCCTACAGCAGAGTTTCTGCTCCCTTAAACCTATTGGGGTGGGGTGGTGCTTTCCGGGCGCTCGACCCAGAGCTCTCTGCACCCTGGCTACTTGCAGCTCAGTCTCACCTGGCCTGTGTCCCTGGATCTCAGCTGTTCCTGGTGGCAGATGGCCTTATTGCTTGTTCTGCACACAAGGACCCTCCAGGTGGAAACTGAGACCCTATGACAGAGTTCCTGCTCCCCTGAACCAATGGGGGGGGGGGAATGCGCACTTTCCGGGCACTTGGTCCAGACCTCTCTGTGTCCCGGTTACTCGCAGCGCAGTCTCACCAGGCCTATGTCCCTGGATCTCTGCTGTTCCTGGACAGTTTGAATTTTTTATAATAAAACCTAATATAAACCTCTTTATAATCTATAACAAATTAATTTCTGAAAAAGGAAGAATACATATTCTTGTAAATTTTTTAGCTTGGCCATATAAAGAATAAAATAAGTGTTTTTAAGAGAATAAAACTGAGATGGGCAAGCAACTGTTTAAGAAAGCGATTGCTATAGATGTTAGGTTTCAAACTTGAGACAAATGGTGAGGTGCCTATTTAATATATCCAAGGTACCTGGCTGCCAGGTTCTCTCCTCATCCCTCAGTTCTACCTGTTACAGGGCCCTCCTGGCTAGCATACCCCAGCCCCAACCCTAACTTCTCCAGCCTAGGGGTTGGGCTGCCCTTCCCTATATAACCCAACCATTTTCTTTATCTGCTCTCTTTGTGCCCTTGGGCCTCCTTGCTGCTGCACCTCATTTCTCTCTTTTCCCTCTCCTGTCTCCTATCCCTTCCTTTGCCCATCTCTACACATGGCATAGCTCTGTCTGGGTATATCCACTCTGAACTCTCCTAGGTGACCCTGACCCTGACTGTGCTTTCTCACATATCTATAATAAACCTTCTCCTCCTAAAGGATGGAGATGGACCTGGTTTCAAAACCATACCTAGGATCAGTCAGTTTCCTTTCCTTTTGTTTTCTTTTTTCATTCAATAGATTTGGAGGAAGCCAGTGCTATTCATTATAACATTAAGAAAATGGCTGTGAGGGCAGAGGGCATCTCAGAAATCTTTAAGGCTGTCCCTCTCATTGGGTTGCTATGCCAGTGCCTCGAAGGAGGCATAATTCCTTAAAGACAGGCACCAGGGTACTTGTGGCCTCAGTGCTCAGACCATGTCAGGTCACTTTGTCTCAAGCAAGCCTGAATATGGTTCCAAGCACTGCTCCTATACATGCAAGCAATGAACCTTAGTAGCATCCTTGTGATGCTAATTCTGCAGGTGCACAGAGTACAAGATCTGTGCAGGAAGTTGAATCCAGTGACACAGGTATGTATTTCAGCAACCAGGAGATTAAAGTAGGAAGACTACAATGTTCTGGCCAACTTGAGCTACACAGTGAATTCAAATCCAGCTTGTGCAATTAGTGGGATATTGTATTAATAAAAAAGTGGGGAGGAGATGACTCTGGCTTCAGTCTCTAATACCCAAAACCTCAGCAGATTGGCAAGGCTGCCTAGAGCTAGGTTTTAAAGAATGCCTCAGAAAGCCTTGGGGCCCAGGTAGAGATAACCCCATGTATGGCAATTCTTAGAAGAACTCTGAGTGCAAACTTGTCCTCCACCCCTGCAAATCCCAGAACTACCAAATTACCAGTTCCCAGTGCAGAAATCAGAAAAGTGACTTAAGCTCATGAGAGTTAAAGCCTGGTCTGTGTCCAGTAAAGCCTTGGGAGTCTCTCTACCCTTGGGAATCATGGTCCAGCTAAGATTTAATGTAATTTACCCTGTTGGATTGTAGACATCCTTAGTCCCCTTTACTCTTTATTTTTCCATATTTCTATCTTTGGGGATAGAAATATTTGAGGAGTGTCCTTTCCATCCTTGAATTTTGGAAGTAGTGTTTAATTTCTCAAGCTTTACAGAGTGGCAATGAACTTGTTAAATTATGTCCATGTCCGCACATCTGGAGAGAATTTGCCTCAGGATAAACCATGCCCTGAGTCTCCTCAAAGATTTAGATGATCTTTGAGTTGGTGCTGGAATGAGTTAAGACACTGAGGGTTAGAGAAATAGAATGGATGTGAGAAAAGAACATAAACAGAGGGAAACAGGGAAAGAATGCTATGGCCTGAATGTGTTCCCAAAAACTCACATGTAGAGGCTGAAGATATGGTTCACTTGAAAATGTTCTGCCAACACATACCTGAGTTTGGATCTTTTATATCCATGAAGAATCCAAGAAATACAAAGAGCTTAGAGGATTGCTAACTAGATAGCTTTGCTTCTTTGGTGAGCTCCAAGTTCACTAAGAAGCTCTGTCTCCAAAAATAAGGTGGAAAGTTATAGTGTAAGACATCAGATATCAGTGTTTGGTCTCTCTCTCTCTCTCTCTCTCTCTCTCTCTCTCTCTCTCTCTCTCTCTCTCTCTCTCTCTCTCTCTCATATACACACACAGAGAGACATGCCTGTATGCATACCAATACCTACACACAATAATCATATGTGGATCAAATGAGATAACTCAGAGGGTAATGGTACTTGCTACTAAGCCTGACAATCTTATTTCAACTCCAGAAACTCACACACAAAAGAAGAGAACTGACAAGTTGTCCTTTGTCCACAAATGCACCACAGCAAGTACTACCTACACAATGCAAATATACAGATGGATGGATGAATGGATGGATGGATGGATGGATGGATGAATGGATGGACAGAAAGCAGACAGATAGATAGATGGATAGATGGATAGATAGATAAAAGATAGATAGATAGATAGATAGATAGATAGATAAAAGATAGATAGATAGATAGATAGATAGATAGATAGATAGATAGATAGATAGACAGACAACATTGTTAGGGGTAGAGCCTTGTGGGAGGTCTTGAGGCCATGAGAGAGCAGTCTTCATGAATGAATTGATAGTAGTCTAAAAGGACTTAGTTGCGATTTTGATCTCTCTCTCTTATGCGGTGTGAAGGTGCAATGTTAGCCCACCATTTGTCATGTTACCTTTAGCATTGTGAGGACACACAGGAAAGCTTTTAGCAGATAGTAGTAGGTACTCTGATTTGGACTTTCCAGTATTTAGAACTGTTTGAAGTAAATTTCTTTTCTCCCTTTAGTTAAATTATTTTATTTTATTCCTGCCTGTATGTATGTGCACCACATGTATGTTTAAGCCTGTAGAGGTCAGAAGGCTGTGAGGTACTATATGGGTTCTGGAAACTGAACTTAGGACCTCCATAAGAGTAGTGAGAGTTCTTACTGAGGTATTTATCTAGATCTCAAATTTCTTTTCTTTAAAATGTGTATATCTTAGCAGGCTGGAAAGATGGCTCATTAGTTGCAAGTGAATACAGCCATTCCAAGCAACCTGAGATTGGTTCCCAGCATTCATGTCAGGTGGCTTATAACTGTCTAATTGCAGCTCTGGGGGATCCAACACCTTTGGCACATACAAGTACCTCTATTCATGTGCACATACCCTCACACATACACAAAATTAAAAATAAATCTTAAAAATGAACAAATTGCACTATTCTAGTTTGTGAGTACATACTGAGTTAAGACAAATATACACTGCTGGAATGGATCAGAGGAAACAACCATAAGAACAGATGAACTAAAGGAAACACTTATTTTAGATGTATGAGTGTTTTGCCTGCATGTATGTCTGTGTCTGACATGTATACAGTGCCCATGGAGACCAGAAGAGGCATTGGATCCCCTGAAACTGGAGTTACACATGTGAGTGACTATGTTGGTGTTGAGAATCAACTCCAGGACCTCTTTGAGAGCAGCCAGTGCTTTTACTGCTGAGCCATCTTTCCAGATCCAAGGTTGATCTAAGATCAAATATTAATTTAAAAATAAATATAATAGTCATAATGAAAAGACGTGGCCTAGTTTCTAGCACATTTTTTCTGATACCCATCAGCCTGCAGAACCACTCTCTACTACACTAGGTTAGGACACAGTGTACTCAGAGCCACCAAACTTAGCTAGGATCCATCATAAATAACAGTAATTTACCCAACATAACAAACACTAGGTGCCTAGATCCAGTGCAAAAAAAAAAAAAAATTGAAGCGCCAAAACCATATACCTCTTCTAGAAGCCAACAGCCTTAGTGTAATATGTCCTAAGCAAGGCAATGGCACCACAGCACAAGAACAGGGCTTCAACATAGAAATTTTGAATATGTCCAAGGGCTTTAAAGAGGATATGAATAAATGCCTCAATGGAGATTGTGAATATATAGTTGAATGAAACAAATTCGCTTTCAACATGAAAGTTGAATTTAACAAAGAAACATAATCACTAAAGAAAACTTGAACTGAAATAAAATTTGAAATGAAAAATTCAGGATATCAAAAATCTCAGAGGTAAGGCTCACCAGAAGATTAAGAAATGTGGAAAAGATAATCCCAGGTCATGAAAATGAGGTAGGATAAATGAATAAGTCAGTCTTTCTTAGATTTTTTTGCTTCAAATTGTTAAATCTTTTTTAAAAAGTTCAGTCACAAAGCATCCAGAAAATATGGGAGGTGTGAAAAAGAAAACCTACAAATATTAAGTATAAAAGGAATTTAAAAACCCAGGTCAAAGGCACATAAAATAGGGAGTTTTAATCATAAAATAAAATCTCTCTAAATAGATGAATAGAAAGATGCCTATCAAGGTACAAAAGGCGCACAAAATACCAAATAGACATTTCTATGAGAGAAACTCAGATGACACATAATAATTTTTGTCAGTACTGTTTTTTCAGATTTTAAAATAATTTTTACATAAAACTATATGAATATATTTTTTAGTCAGTACTTGATTTTTAAAGGTTTGATAGTATGCATTGAAAACTTAATAATTGCAATGAGCATAAAGTACATGTAAAACAAAGTGTAACATGGAAATAGTCAAAGTTTTCTTGTTGTATAGAGATTTTTTTGAAGGTGGTTTTAATACAAAACCTGATTAACTACATTTACTGAATATCAATGTTTGTTAAGTATTATGAGACAATTTTGAAAAAAATTATATAGTAAAATTATCAAAAATGAAGCTCATATTTACAAAATACATGAGCACGATTTATTTAAGTTTATGCAGAGACAGTTGAAAACTATTTTAGTTTATATATTTGCTTTTATTAGAAATGAATTACTTTTTGGAAAAAGTTGTTAGTGATCATGTAAATTGTCTTCAGGTCTCACAGATTTACAAAATGGGCAATGCTCTGTCTTTGGAGATGAGCAGCTAAACCTCAGAGGACTTCTACAAGTATATAAAGGTACTTGAAGGTAATTTTCAATATTAAATAAAATGTCAAGTAAGAATTAAAAAATTAATATTGTTGCTGAGAATTTCTCCTAACATCCACTCTAGTTTAATGGAATGTGTTCAAAATTAGAATGCAGTTCAAAACCACAAAGAATAAAACAATGTCACAAAAAAAACATTAAATGTACAGAACAAAGAAGGAATATTAAAAATGACAAGGGAGATGATCATGTCACATATAAATGCAGGCCCATCAGAATAACATCAGACTATTCAATGGAGACCCTGAAAACCAGGTGAGCCTGGACAGATGTTTGACAAGCTCCAAGAAACCACATATGCCAGCACAGACTACTATACCCACCAAAACTAACACAATCAATGAAGGGGGGAGTTCCAAGTAAAAACAAAGTCAAAAGGGGTTTGTACTCCCATAGGAAGAACAATCAACCAAACAGACCCCCAGAGTTCCCAGAGACTAAATCATCAACCAAAGAGTACACTTGGAGGGACCCATGGCTCCAGCAGCATATGTAGCAGAGGATGTCCTTGTTGGGCATCAGTGGGAGGAGAAGCCTTTGATCTGTGAAGGTTCAATACCCTAGTGTAGGGAAATACCAGGGCAGGGAGGCGGTGCGGAGTGGATGGGTGGAGGAGCACCCTTATAGAAGCAGGGGGAGGGGACAGGGTAGGGGCTTTCTAAAGGGGAACCCAAGAAAGGGGATAACATTTGGAATGTAAATAAAGAAAATATCCAATAAAAGAAAGGAAGAAAATGTTAAGCAATTTCTGCCCATTAATTCAGCATACAGAAGGGGAACTTCAATCTGTAGAGGTTAACTACACCCAAGAGGATACCAGAAATAAATAATCTTAGAAAAGTAAATCAAAAGAAGAGAAAATCCCACAGCACAACAACAAATGAACAGAAATCAATAAATAATGCTCATTAATAATACAAATGTAGTACTAATATCAACAATATGCTTATTAACAATATAGAGGTATTAATATTCTCAATTCTCAAATAAAAAGTCACAGACTAACAGACTGAATACTCTTCTACTGCATTCAAGAAATATACCTCAGCATCAAGGACATATATCACCTTAAGGTAAAAGGATGGAAAAAGGTATTCCAAGGAAATAAACCCAAGAAGCAAACAGGCATAATTGTTATTTTTAAATATCTGACAAAATAGGCTTTGAACTAAAACTAATAAGAACATGTAGGGAAAGACACTGCATACTCACCAAAGGATATTTTTATAGAGATATTATAATTTTAACTATTTGTGTACAAACACAAGGACATCCCAGTTCATAAAGCAAAGACTTTTACAGCTAAAATCACATATTGATCTTAACACAGTGTGTCTTAGTCGAGGTTTCTATTGTTGTAACAAAACACCATCACTAAAAACAATGTGGGGAGGAAAGGGTTTATTTTGCTTACACTTCCATGGCCTCTGCATCAACAAAGGCAGAAAGAACAGAAATTCAAACCAGGCATGAAGCTGAAAGAAAGAGCTGCAGAGGCCATGAAGGAGTGCTGCTTACGGTCTTGCTCCTCATGGCTTGTTCAGTCTGCTTTTTTATAGAATCCAGGATCACCAGTCCAGGATGGCACAACCCACAATGGGCTGCTCACCCGCAAATCAATCGCTAATTAGGAAAATGCCATACAGGCCTGCCACTCTACATCTGGATTTTATGAAAGCATTTACTCAATTGAGGCCCTCTCATACGACTCTAGCTTGGGTCAAGTTGACATAAAAACTAGACAGTACGCACAGTGGTAGTGGTTGACACAAACCCCACTCTCACGAATAAACAAGTCATCTTCCCCACTTATAAAAAAACTAAACAGAGAAATGTGTGGGTTAAATATGTGAAAAATCAAGGCATCTATTGAACATTCTTCCCAAAAACCAAAGAATATAATTCTTCTCAACAGTTCATGGACTTTTCTCCAAAACTTACCATATAGGAGGACACAGAGCAACTCTCAACAGATACAATAAAATTTAAATAATACCTGTCTGACCACAATGAAGTAAAGCTGGAGAAGCAGAAACAAGAGAAGTAGCAGAAAATATACAATCTTAGGAAGCTGATCAACTCATTAGTGAACAAAAATTTGGTCAAGACAAAAATTCATAAAGACATCAAAATTTATTAGAATTGAATGAAAATGGAAACATGATATAACTAATCCTATGGAGAAAACAAGAGCAGTTATAAGAGGCAAGTTCATAGCAGTAAGTGCCTATACAAAAATAGGAGAGATCTCATATTTGTATATTAGCAACACACGTGAAAACTCAAGAAAAACAATAATAAATAATATTCAAAAGGAGTAAGAGAGAAGAAATAATCACACTGAGAATGGAAATCAGTGAAATAGGAGAAAAACCAACAAAAAAATCAATGAAATGAAGAGTTAACTCTTTGAGAAAATCAATAAGATTGGCAAAGTCTTAGCGAAATTTAACCAAAAGACAGAGAACTAAATTAATAAAATTAGAGATGAAAAGGGGACATCACAACAGATACCTGTTTTATATAAAGCTGATATAACCCTGATGCCCAAACAAAATGATGCAAAAATTCTCAATGAAGTACTTATAAACTGAATCCAAAAACACATCAAAAAGATTATCCACCACTATCAGTTCATCTCACAGATACAGGGGTGATTTAGCATATGTAAATCAATAAATTTAATCCACCACATAAACAGACTAAATGACGAAAACCACATGATCATTCCATTAGACTCAGAAAAGGCTTTGACAAAATTCAGCATCCCTTCATGATCAAAGTCCTGGAGAGAACAGAGATACAAGGAACATACTGCAGCACAATGAAGGCAATTACAGCAAGTTCAGAGCCAACATAAACCTAACTGGAAAGAGACTCACAGCATTTCCACTAACATCAGGAACAAGACAAGGTGGTCCACTATCCTCATACATATTCAATATAGTACTTAGCCTTAGCTAGAGAAATGAGAAAACTGAAGGAGATCAAGGGGATAGAATAGGAAGGGAAGAAGTCAACACATCTTTTTGCAGGTAGTAAGATTTTATACACTAAAGACTCTACCAGGAAACTCATACAGCCAAGAAACACTCTGTCATGTAAGAGGATACAAAATTAACACGTGGCACAGGAAAGAGAGTACTTAAAGGTCATTGAGGGAGAGAGTGAACCAAATTCAGTTGTGCTCAGTTGATTTGGAAACAGTTCAGAGAGTTCAGAGGCAATCTTTCCATACAAAGTGATCCCATCAGAAACTGGGAGAAGCCGGATTGAATTAGTCAGCTTGCAGAGGAGACTGAGCCAGAAAAGCTGAGTTGAACCAGCCAGCCAGAGTTTAGAAAGAGCTAGAAAAAGTGAGTTTGTTCAGCAGTAAGCCTCCCAGACATCAATTACATCTAATGAATAAAAGTTACTTTTACAGGAAGTACTCTGTATGCTACCAGAGGAGAAAGTTAGTCATCATTATCACACAGCTACAAACCCTGTGATCTACAACAGCAACCTTCATGTAATAAATACTGATTCAGTATTGGTGCAAATGTTATGGGAGTAACCAACTACTTTTCAATTTTATTTTAAGTTTCACTCTATGAGATAGAATCCATATTTGATATTATTAAAGTACCCACAAACCTGAAATCAAATATGTCATGGGGTCAAGGGGAAAATATAATTCTATTATTCTGCTAAAAGAATATGGAAATAAAATGACATTGCTATATGCATAGATCAGTACATCATTCAATCCTTTCTCCTTGCAGTAGATGGGAATAAACGCAGAGGCCCACAGCTAGGTAATGCACAAAGAGTTAGTGACTTTGGAGCACTCAGTTCTATGTGGGATGTCTTCATCAACCCCTCTTCTCAAGGTACAGGATTGTATGAGGAAGAGTGGAAGGAAAGAGCCAGAGATGGTGGAGGACTCCAAGGAACTAACATTTATCAGACTCAACAAAACAGATACCTATATGAACTCACTGAGACTGGGCAGTGCACAAAAATCCTGCACAGGGTCAAACAAAAAAAAATCAGCACTGAGAAGAGAAAGTGGACACAAAGACTCATCCCTAACCAAGAAGAAACTTGCAATTTTTACTTACTAGAAAATGGAAAATCCGGTTTTCCTTAATGTAGTATCCCTGTGTATATCTACCACACTGCAGCACAGTTCTCACACCCAGGAATAGTTGTGCAACACAAAACAGACCCCGTGATCAAAATGTATTTTATGAAAAATGTTTAAATAGAATGAAACTTCTAAATTCAACTGGATCTAAATTCAACTAAACTGATATTGAGATTGAAAAGAAAGAAAGAAAGAAAGAGAAAGAAGGAAGGAAAGAAAAAGAGAGAAAATTCTTTATCCTAGATGGCTTTATTGGTGGATTCTGCCAAATGGTTAAAGGAATAAATAACCAATCTTTGCAAGCTTCCAAAAGTAGAAGAGCAGAGAAGACTACCCACCTCTTCTCTGAGGACAGTATTGCACTCACAGCAAATCTAGGAAAAAGCTTCCCAAGCAAAGGAAACTGCAGACCAATGTCTCTAAAGGATTGTGGTCGCAAAAAATCTTGAACAAAATACTAACATGCATAATCATTTGCTGAACATTTTAAAAGGCTTGTCCACAATGACCCTACCATTGGCATCTCCTCAGAGTAATTTTCCACCCACAGATCCTATGCTTCCAAGCCTGCTGTGGGCTATACACCATATTTGTCCATGCTATGTTAGGAATTAAGCCAGGTTCTACTATAAGATCTCTTATCCCAATTGCAGTCATTCCTGATTAAAATCTGCCTTTGTCACTTTGCTCTTTGGCTCTGGTTTTCTTTAACAGCTTGGAGGTGGGAATGGAGAGTGGGTGCTAATAAATATGTTTCTTTTTATGGTGATGAACATGTTCTGAAAGTGATTGTGGTAGTGGTAGGTGTCAAAACTGTTGGATTGTGTGCTTTCAACAGGTAAGGTTTTGACTCATGAGCTAAACACAAACACACCAACACAAGTAGTTTAGGTTTTCTCATCCTTGGAGCCACAGTGGGCCACTGGAGGGCACTATGATTATTTAAGTGATCTACCAAGAAGATGGGGAGCTTGAGAAGGGAAAATCTTACAATGTTAGCTCACCTCAAGGCAAACTTACTACAATTCTGCCTTCCATCTTGGTGCTTTCCAATACCCACAGGGAAGCATTTGAGAACACCAAACCCAGTATAAATGTCTCTAGAGGCTGCTTTACCCTGCTTTGGTAATGAAAACTAGCACATTCCTTCTTTTTCATTAAATTGATCTAAGTCTGATTTCCATTCTCGTTTTACACTGAAGTCCTAGGAAATGTAATCTCTGCTATTACCTGCTCTTGGCCTTCACCTCTACTTCGTTAAGCATGGAGGATCTGAACTTTGCTGAGGCCTCTTAGCAGTCTCTATTCTGATTGGTAATCACTTCATCTTACCAGTGACCTAATATATCCATCCACTCACTGGTCAAGTATTAATCATTATCCTGTACTATAAACAATACTGGTGTGAGTACAGTTTCCTTAGTTTAGTCTTGAGGTTGCTCCTTGAACCTGCTTCTCCACTTCATCTTTAAGCTAGAAATTCAATACCCTTTCTTCACATAGTTGCAGGCTCTGTGTGTATAAGTAATCAGGTGATATGAAGATAACCCCCACCAAGGTAAAGGACTATACCATGTAACTCTTCTGATTTTTAAAGGGGTACACTGGAGGTGTGCCAAAAAAACAAAACAAAACAAAAACAAACAAACAAACAAAGCACAGCATACTTAGTGAGTACAGGTAAGCCTCCGAGTCTCTGGAATCAGCAGAAGAATAACCTGGAGGGAAGACAAAGGGGGTGCATCAGAAGTAGAAAGGGCAACTCTCAGTAGTAAAGGGACGTGGTGAAGACAAAAACAGTGTTTTGGTGCCAAAGCCTCTGGAAGATGGTCATGTTCGGAAATGAGTGTTTCACAGTGGAACTGGAACTGGGCTTTGTTTTTTGTTTTGTTTTGTTTTTTTTTCTGAAACAGCTTCTTATTAAACAGCAAAGCAGAACTTGAACACAACTTTAAATATTTGTAACAAGGTCACAAAAGGGTTGCAAAATGTCTGCAATGTGAGGATTACATATCCTGATAACTAAGTCACCCATCGAGGCTTACATTAGTACATTAGATGATTCCACAAGTCAGCAGCCTATCTAAGAGCCGGCAGATGCATTAGTGGACCTTTCCTATTATAAGAACTTAATATTATTTCTGGTATCAGCTCCTTATCAAATGGAAGCTACAAACTAAATTTTTAAAAATTGTTAAAAGAATGACTAAAATTCTGCAACTAAGTTGAGTTTACAGAAATTCTGGGAATACAACTGAGATAAAACACTAAGGTTAATAATTATCACATATACAAAACTCTTATATTTATGATTCTGATACTAATATACTCTTAATTAATTTTGCAAAAGTTCATCTCCTGGTACAAATAAACCTTGAGACCAAACTTTTCACCGGTCTCTTAATCCCCTCACATTAGACTCAGTCCACTTTCATTTATGTCCCCAAAGGGCAGCTGTGGGCTAGAGGTAAAGCACATCCAGAGGGAAAACACTGGGAGTTGGTTATTTCTTTTTATCCAGTTTTCATTCCTATTTGTATCTTTCCTCAAGTCCTTCCTTTTTTTCCTTTTTCTGTTGTTGTTTTGTTTTGTTTTGTTTTGTTTTACTTCTCACACACCAGCATCCCTATCTTTTTAACACCAAATGGACTATTTTATGCAATAAGGAGTTTTTAGCTTCTCAATGTGCCAGTTTACATTTCAAAGAAAAGCCTTCATTCTTTATAGCTTCAATCTATTTTCAGTTGATTAAAGAGAAACCAGCAATCCTATCTTATTACTAAATATCACAAATGGCAAGCCTTAGATAAGAAAGTATCGTATTTTGGTTAAGTGTCAACACTTACAGTCAGGTTACTCTGTAGGAGATAACTCTGAAGTTCCTGGGGAGGGAGATGGGAAGGAGGAGGCAGATGGAGGAGAGGCACAAGATGGTGCACAGGGTACAGAAGCTGTGCATTCAGTACATGGGTTTGGTCTCTTTTTCACAACGTGGTTATTTTCTTGTACATTTTACTAGTTAGGCTTATGATAAAAGACAGTGCTAAACATTATGTGTATATATAAGCAAATTGGCAAAACATTCATCTTCAAGTTTCATAAATATCTGTAATTCTAATATAAAGTCTCTACATGTGCACATTTTTATAGACTAACATGTACATAGAATGTTAACTCAGAGATGCTCCTGTTAAACATTAGTATTACCTAGATCTGACATTCTCTTTATAAATACTCAGGGAGGCAATCAAAGATACTCTAACTTTTGGATCATATCCAAGCTTAAGGGGGAAGAACAAAAGCAGCAATCCATAGAAGAGAGGGAGGTGAACCCTTTACTTCCTTTTGCTTTTCTATCAGTTGTTTGAAAAACACTAGAAGCAGACATGAGGTTTTCTATATATTGTCCAAGAACTTGACTTTCCGATTTTAGCTTCAGATTTTCTTCCTTAACCGCACCTACTCTTGCAGACAGATCTTCAAGTGTGTGTTGGAGTTCCAACACCTGATTAGTAAGTCGAGTCTCTTCTTCCAGTTCCACCTGATTTTCAGCATCAACTGCGTCCATGTCAGCGTTCATCATCTTGGGGAACAGACGTTGAGCTCTTGAACACAAACTCTTTAATGAACCGTCTTCCGTCTGAGGCGCAGGGAGGAGGCGGGATAGGTAGGACGCCCGGGGTCGCGGCTCTCGGACCAACTCTGGGCTTTGTTTTAAGGTTAGGTTCAAGTCGTGGATATTTCTCGGGAAATCAGACAGAGAAAGTTATTTCTTAAAGGTGATGGGTTTATTTTTGGAGACATGAGGCCTTCCATGGTCCCTGAGAGATGTGATAGTAGGAATTGCATAGAAGACCCAAGTAGGCATTGAAGTCTATGGGGCATAGAGATTTGAGGCTGGTGACAGAACAAGACACATCTATAGTAGAATCTACTGGGCACCAAAACAAAGTCTGGTGTTTTATGAGGCTGTTTGGGAGAGGGGATGCTGTAAGGTACTGCTCACAGTAAACTACCTCCTGAGAAAAGAGTTTGAGGAATAGCTCAAACATACTAATGCTTTCAGAAAGAAAAGTCTTGGAACCATAATGAAGTGGCATGTTAGAGATTTTGCAAAGTGGCATTCTTGGTGTAACACATTGGTCAAAGATGCAAAATGCTTTAGCCACTGTTGCTAGCTGGTTTTAGTGTATAGTATACCTGACCCCTTTACCCATGGCTTACTTTGTACAGTTTTAGTTGCCTGCCACTAACCACGGCCTGGATATATTTAATGAAAATCTAAAAATAAGCATGTCATTCTAGTTATGTGATTAAATCTCAAATTATTCCACTCCTTCCCACCTGAGATATAAATAGTCCCTTTGTTCAATAATGTCCACACAATATACTCTACGCCATAGGTAGGTGGCTGTTGAGAATTACAGTGCTTGTACTAAAGAAATTCTCATTGTATATAAGAGTAGCAATACTGTATGTCCTTAAATTTATTCTGTTGTATTATTATTTAATGTAGGTAATTTTATATGCCTTAGACATAAATATCATCAGTGGTGTGTGTGTGTGTGTGTGTGTGTGTGTGTGTGTGTGTGTGTGTGTGTGTTGTGGTTGAGGCAGTCTGAATGAGAATGGCCTCCACAGACTCATGTTTGAAAGCTTAATCTTCATTTGGTGGCAGTGTTTGTTAGGGATTAAGAAATATGGCTCCATCAAAGGTATATTACTGGAGTGAGGCTTTGGGATTGAAAAACCCAGGCAAATCTAGTTCTCTCCCTGTCTCCTGCCTACAAATCAGGATGTAAGCTCTCAGCCATTGCTCCAGTACCACACCTGTCTGCCTGCTGCTATGCTCTCTGCCGTGGTGGTTACAGACTCACCCTCTGACACTGGAAGCAAGCTTACAGTTTAAATGATTTGATTTTTAAGAGTTACTTTGGTCATGATGTCTTTTCACAGCAGTAAAAATGACTAAGACTGTGTGTGTGTGTGTGTGTGTGTGTGTGTGTGTGCACGCGCGCGCGTGCGTGTGCGTGTATAAACCATGGTGTAAATAAAGTTTGTTATTATCAAAAGTTCCAGGCATATACTGGGTCTTGAATGATTTCCACACAAATGGCTGGAAAGTACTAAAGTCATTTGGAGTGCATAAACTACTACGGAAACATATGTCAACTTCTGGCTTCCAGGCAGAGATTCAAAGCTCTGTCATTTGAATGAGAGTGAAGATCTAATGAATGCAATAATGCACTAAAGAGAGGAGCCTAATAAACTTGCAAAGACTCAGACATGGGTCAACAAGGTGCTGACTGGAGCTCCTTAACAGTGGGATAGAGGAGATAACACAGGAAAGCACTTACGGCTTGGTATCAATTTGTCAGGCCATTCAGCCCATCCACTGTAGTCTATCCTGTAGTACCAAGTCCAAAACTTTGACAACTTAACATAATAAAAGATCAGTGCTAACTACTAAATGTAATGTTGTCTGCAAGGTTACGGAAACCTTAAAGGCTCCCTTTTGACATTCTGAGAGCCAGTTTCACCCGCTTGGTAATGCTACCACCTCCAATAAAGCTGGCTACACTAATGAAGGGGTTCGAGGTTGTAGCTCAATGGTAGAAGCGTTGCTTAACAAGAATGAAGGCCCGGGTTCCATTCTGAATTACTTTACTTGTCGCTGTGACAAAAATCTCCAACAGAAACAAGTTAAGGAATGATGTGTGTATTTGGGCCCACAGTATGAGGGAACCATCCATCATGGTGAGGCAGTCATGGAAACAGGAGCCTGAGGCAGCTGGCCATTGTCTCACTAGTGAGGAAGCAGACAGCAATGAGTTCTGATGCTTATCTTGCTCTCTCTTTTTAATTCAGTCCAGGCCCCCATTCCTCACGCTACACACAATTAGGGTGGGTCTTCTCATCTTAATTAGCAATCTGGAAACTACCTCACAGCTTTGTGTTCTAAGTGATTCCAGGTCCTGTCAATTTGCCAGTCAAGAGTAACACTCACAAGCCCATCCACTGTCGATTTAACTAACATCTAAACACATCATTTTAAAACCATGTCTTTCCACTTTTCTTTTCCTATAGGCTCATTTCCATCTCATAATAAAAAATGTATTCACTCTCAACACTGTTCAAGCACAGAAATACAGCTTCTTTTGGGAGGCAAGAACTCTCTTATCTATGAGCCCATATAACATCAAAAATAAGTTATACTTCTAGCATACGATGGCACAGAGTAAGCATCTTCACATGAAACTAAAGGAATGGGGACATAACAAAAAAGAATGGACCAAAGCAAGGCCAAAACGTAGACGAGAAAATGTTAAATCCTTCCATCCTGAGTGGGGCATTTGGGGATTATGATGGAATCATTTGGGCTCCAGAGAACTTGGAAAATGCCAGCTCCCAGCTATACCACCTGCAAGCACACATTCCTTCCTGAGTTTTCACTCTGGCTCCACTCCATTCTTACAGTATCCCCGTGGTCCTGAAAACTTCAAAATCCTGGCCCTTCCATTGTCCCTTAGGCTTCATCTTCAGTTTCATGCAAAAACAACATTCCCCCACCCTCACCCCTAGCCTGCCATGCATTGCCTGGCCTCAGTGATCTTCTGAAACCTTTATACAAACCTCTATGAACACCTCACTCTGGCATTATTCATGCCTGAAAAACCAATACCACATAAGTAAAACTGTCAAGTTCTACTCCAAATTGCCGTTGTCAACCAACTCTCCTGGACCATAGTTAAAGTAGGTGCTTGGCCTCTGTGTGCCTTTAGGACTGTCCTTAATTTATTTTTACAAAGTTGGAGTACTTTTTTAAACTTCTTCAGTGGCACTCAGATTAGACTTTCTCCTTTCAAAAGATTTTAAACTTTTGATGGGTAAGGAATTACCCTCGGGGTACCTTTTCTGTTATCCCTGGGAAGAGAAGGAAATTTCTCTTCAATGATGTAGTGGGGTTGACCACAGCAATGAGGTATGTCATGGTAGAGACTGGGCACCTGGGAGGACTCTGAAAATCTCTTTCGACACCTAAATCAAATCTAGCCCAGAACTATTAAAACAATGGGTCAATGGTAAGTGACCAGTATATGAGCATCCTTCACGTTTGAGAGCATTCTCAAAACAGGTAAGGAGCTGCACAGAGCCCAAAAGAGGACTGATAGTTCCATTTCATTTCCCTCAGAACCATAGCTACAGAGTTGTGATCTTTGCAGAGCCAATAGGATATTCCAAGCCCATGGCAGGAGTTGATGTGTGATTATCAGAGCAGAGCCAAGAGTCTACTGGCACAGAGGCAAGTGTCCAGAGGTGGTAATGTTAGTGACAGTGTGTAGCAGTCTGCTGCTAAAGTAGGATCTTGGCTGGACTTTATCTCCCTTGTTCAAGGATTAGATCTTAAATGTCTGACTGATTCTGTGTGCTTACACTTCCAACATGAGGGAAGAGGCTAGAACTGTTTCTAGTTTCTGTGATCAGCCACTTTGAGTGAAATAACTCAGTCAGATGTCTAGTCTGATGCTAAATTTCTATTCTTGAGTTTCATCAGGACTGTCAGCCTGCCTGCAGATTGCTGCGTTCCAGGAAGAGCCTCAGGAGAGCTCTCACTTCTGAGCCCATTGGTGAGTCCACACTTCCTCTCCACTGACTATCACAGGAGAGACTGCAGAGAACTCACAGGGCCCAGGTAGCAGTGCTGCCTGGGAACAGACACTTCCAGCCCAAGGCCAGAGCTATCCCAGTTGCATCAGGACTGGTCACTGCCATCAGAACTCACATCCTACCTAGAGAGCTGAACAGCCAGGAGCAATCTTCCTCTGGAGACAATAGGCCCACAGACCCACAGGAGAGACAAGCTCCAGTCAGAGATAACAAGATCACCTAGCATCACTGATAACAAGATATCAAGAGGCAAGAGCAAGAATCTAAGAAACAGATATCCCAACTAACCAGAAAAACAAGATTTAGACTTAAAATCATACTTCATGATGGTGATGGAGGTCCTCGAGAAGCGCATAAATAACCATAAATAACACACTTAAAGAAGTACTGTAAAGCCAGGAGAACACACTCAAACAAATTGAAGCACTTAAAGAGGAAACACAAAAATCACTTAAAGAGCTAAAAGAAAGCACAAATAGGTGAAGGAACTGAAAGCAGAAATAGAAACAATAAAGGAATCACAAAAGGAGACAACCCTGAAGTTGAAAAACCTAAAAAAGACATCAGGAGTCATAGATGCAAGCATTATCAACAGAATAAAAGAGATGAAAGAGAGAATCTCAGGAGCAGAAAATACCATAGAAATCATTGACACAACAGTCAGAGAAAATCCAGGACACAATGAGGAGACCAGAGCTAAGGATAATAGGTGTAGAAGAGAGCAAAGACTCCCAATTAAAAGACCCAGTAAATGTCTTCAACAAAATTATAGAAGAAAACTTCCCTAACCTAAAGAAAGAGATGACCAGGAACATATAAGAAGCCTACAGAACCTCAAAAAGACTGGACCAAAAAAGAAATTTCTCCTGAAATATAATAGTCAAAACAACAAATATATAAGACAAAGAAAGAATATTAAAAACAATAAGGGAAAAGGATGGGTAACATATAAAGGCAGACTGATCAGAATTACACCAGACTTTTCAACAAAGATTATAAAAGCTAGAAGATCCTGGACTGATGTCATACAGATCCTAAGAGAACATAAATGCCAGACAAGGTTACTACATCCAACAAAACTCTCAATTACCATAGATGGAGAAACCAAGATATCCCAGGACAAAAGCAAATTTATACAATATCTGTCCACAAATCCAGCCATGCAAAGGATCATAGATGAAAAACTCCACCACAAAGAGAGAAACTTCACTCTAGGAAAAGCAAGAAACTAATCTTCTTGTAACAAACCCCAATGAAGAAAAGCACACAAACATAATTCTACCTCTAACAGCAAAAATAGAAGGAAACAACTATCACTATTCCTTAACATCTCTTAACAACAATGGACTCAGTTCCCCAATAAAAAGACAGATTATCAGACTGAATACATAAATAGGATCCAGCATTTTGCTGCAGACAGGAAATTCATCTCAGCAACAAAGACAGGCACTACCTCAGAGTAAAAGGTTGAGAAAAAATTTCCAAGGAAATGGTCTCAAAAAACAAGCTGGAGTAGCCATCCTAATATCAAATAAAGTAGATTTTCAATCAAAAGTCATCAAAAAAGATAAGGAAGAACAATTTTTACTCATCAAATAAAAAATCTATCAAGATGAACTCTCAAACTTGGACCTCTATGCTCCAAATACAAGGGCACCCACATTCATAAAAGAAACTCTACTAAAGCACAAAGCATATATTGCACCACACACTATAATAGTGGGAGACACCACTGTCATCAATGGACAGATCTTGGAAGCAGAAACTGAACAGAGACACAGTGAAACTAGTAGAAACTATGAACCAAGTAGATTTAACAGACATCTATAGAATATTTCATCCTAAAATAAAGGAACATACCTTCTTCTCAGCACCTCATGGCACCATCTCCAAAATTGACCATATAGTCCATCACAAAACAGGCCTCAACAGATACATGAACATCAAATTAATCCCATGTATCCTATCAGATCACCAGGGACTAAAGCTGAACTTCAATAACAACAACAAAAAACCTGAACACTCATGGAAGCTAAATAATGCTCTACTCAATGATAGCTTGCTCAAGGAAGAAAGAAAGAAATCAAAGACTTTTTAGAATTTAACAAAAATGAAGGCACAACGTACTCAATCTTATGGGATACAATGAAACCAGTGCTAAGAGGAAAACTCATAGCTCTGAGCACCTCCAAAAAGAACCTGGAGAGAGCAGCCTAACAGCACAGATGAAAGTTCTAGAACAAAAAGAAGCAGATACACCCAAGAGGAGTAGACTGCAGGAAATAATCTAATTCAGAGCTGAAATCAACCAAATAGAAACAAAAAGAACTATACAAAGAATCAACAAAACCTGGAGATCTTTCTTTGAGAAACTCAACAAGATCAATAAACCCTTTGCTAGACTAACAAGAGGGCTCAGAGAGAATATCCAAATTAACAATATCAGAACTGAAAGGGGAGACATAGTAACAGAAACTGAGGAAATTGAAGAAATCATCAGTTACCAACCCCACATCTGATAGAGGCCTAATATCCAAGGTATACAAAGAACTCAAGAAGTTAGACACCAGAAAATCAAACAACCCTATTAAAAATAGGGTACAGAGCTAAAGAAAACGTTCTCAATTGAGGAATATCGAATGGCTGAGAAACATCTAAGGAAGTGCTCAACATCCTTAGCCATCAGGGAAATGCAAATCAAAACAACCCTGAGATTCCACCTCACACCAGTCAGATTGGCCAAGATCCAAAACTCAGATGACAGCAGATGCTGGTGAGATTGTGGAGAAAGAGGAACACTTCTCCACTGTTGGTGGGGTTGTAAACTGGTACAACCACTCTGGATATCAGTCTGGAGATTCCTCAGAAAACTGGACATAGTACTACCCGAGGACCCAGTTATTCCACTTCTGGGCATATACCCCAGAGACTCTTTAATACACAACAAAGATATATGCACCACAATGTTCATAGCGGCTCTATTTATAATAGCCAGAAGCTGGAAGGAACCCAGATGACCTTAAGAAGATGAATGGATACAAAAATTGTGGTACATATACACAATGGAATACTACTCAGCCACCAGAAACAATGACTTGACCAAATTCTTAAGAAAATGGCTGCATCTAGAGAATATCATCCTGAGTGAGATAACCCAGTCACAAAAGAACAGACATAATATGCAGTCACTGATAATTAGATACTAACCCCAGAAAGCTCTGAACACCCCAGAAACAACTCCCAGATTATATGAAGTTCAAGAAAAAAACAAAGGCCAAAAAAATAAATAAATAAGAAAATGAAAAACCATTATGCTTAATCTTTACACACCAAGAAAATTTTGACTATTTCCAGGTTACATCTTGTTTTACATGCATTTTATGCTCATTGTAACTAGTAAGATTTTAATGCATACTATCAAACTTTTAAAAAAATCAAGTACTGATAAAAATGTGTTCATATACTTTCATGCAAAAATGCTTAAAATCTGTACATTTATCTTTGTTTTTTAAAATAAAGTTCTTCAATTTATAAAAAAAAAAAAAATCTTATGGGTCACACCCAGATCCACGACAGCATTATGAATGATAGTCGTGATGTGAGCTCTACCTATATGTCCATCTCTGAATGAAGGGAATATTCTTATACCTGCATTAGAATACTATGTATTCTAATAGAAATACCTATTATTTAGCCACATGTGGACACCTGAAGGACATTTTCTTAAGTGAAATATGCCAGGCACAGATAGATAACATGAAAAGATCTCACTTAAATGTAGAACCTTAAAAAATTGAATTCATAGAAACCTGTTTGGATGCTGATTACAGTGGTTGGGAAGACATGCACAATTCTAATTCCAGCTCTGGGAAGGCTGGGGCCAGAGGACCAGGCACTCAAGATTATCCTTAAACAGTAGTGACTCTACATAGCTTGAGGCCAGCCTGGACTATACAAGAGCCTATCTCAAAAACAAATGTATTTTTAAATATTAAAAAAAGAAGAAGAAGAAGAAATCATCAGATCCTACTACAAAAGACTATATTCAACAAAATTAGAAAATATAGAGGAAATGGACAGTTTTCAAGACAGATACCAGGTACCAAAGTTAAATCAGAATCAGATAAACCATCTAAACAGCCCCATAACACCTAACAAAATAAAAGGAGTCATCAAAAGCTGCTCAAGCTTAAAAAGAAAAGAAAAGAAAAAATGAAGGCCCACAACCAGATGGGTTTAGTGCAGAATTCTATCAGACTTTCATAGAAGCCTCAATACCAGTACTCTCCAAACTATTCCACAAAATAGGAACAGAGAGAACACTAACAACTCACTCTTCAAATCCACATTTATGTTCATTCCTAAGCCACACAAAGACCCTACAGACAAACAGAACTTTAGACCAATTTTCCTCATGAACATTGATGCATAAATGTTCAATAAATTTTTTGCAAACCAAACCCAAAAACATATCAAAACCATCACTCACCATGATCAAGTAGACCTCATCTGAGGCATGTAGGGATGATTCAATATATATAAAACCATCAATATAATTCACCATATAAACAAACTAAAAACAAAAACCCCACGTGATCATCTCTTTAGATGCTGAGAAAGCATTTGACAAAATTCAACACCCCTTCATGGTAAAAAAAAAAAAAAAAAAAAAAAAAAAAAAAAAAAAAGTCTTGGAAAAATTAGGAAATCAAGGCCCATACCTAAACATAGTAAAAGCAATATACAGCAAACCAGTAGCCAACATCAAACTAAATGGTGGGAAACTTTAGCAATCCCACTAAAATCAGGGACTAAACAAGGCTGCCCACTTTTTCCTTACCTATTCAATATAGTGCTGGAAGTACTAGCCAGAGCAATCAGTCAACAAAAAGAGGTCAAAGGGATATAAATTGGAAAGGAAGAAGTCAAAATATCACTATTTTCAGATGATATGCTAGTATAATTAAGTGATCTGGAAAAATTCCACCAGAGAACTTTTACAGCTACTAAACAACTTCCTCAAAGTGACTGGATATAAAATTAACTCAAACAAATCAGTAGCTTTCCTCTTCTCAAAGGATAAAAAGGCTGAGAAAGAAATTAGAGAATCGACACCCTTCATAATAGTCACAAAAAAATATAAAATACCTTGGGGTGACCTTGACCAAACAAGTGAAGGATCTGTATAACAACAACTTCAAGTCTCTGAAGAAGAAAATCGAAGAACACCTCAGAAGGTGGAAAGATCTCCCATACTCTACAGATTCAATATAATCCCTGTCAAAAATCCAACTCATTTCTTCATAGTGTTAGAACAATTTTACAATTCATTTTAAAATTTCACATTAGTTCACCTCCTAAGGTTGAATCTCAAGTGTCCACCACAGATATGTTTTCTATGCTGGCTCCATGCCTGCTGCTGCTGTTTTGGGAAACCGGAAATGTTGGTGATAGGAGATGGCTAATGAAAGTAAGCCAGTAGAGGCAGGCATGTCTTGCTCTCTGCTTCATGGCTCCCTGGCATGGAAACTGCCTCCACCTCATCTTCCTGTCATCCAAAGTAAGCTGCTCCCCTGCACTTTCCCTGCCATGATACATTGAACCTCTCTGAAATGATGAACCAAATGATTTTTTCCCATTAGTAAAAGTTACCAATATAGCTTCCTTCCAGGTGAGTCACTCAAAATCTCGACCATGTAAGTGGTTTTCCAAGCTCACAGAGCCACAGATCCCATGTGGGAAGGAACTGTCTCTCACTTCATTGGTTCATGCCTGAGCTCTTGCACCAGTATCCCAAAGGATGGGTTAAGACCAAGCTCTATTAGCACACCTGGAGAGTTCACTATTTCCTATTTGGGCAGCATAAACTTCCAGAAGGTTCTTTCTAATGTTGACTCAAAACATATGTCTCATTAACCTTATAGCATCACAGAACCGTCTCATGGTAGGACTAGGACTACAGCCCATACTTCATACCACCCAGGTGGGTCCTTTCCATTGCCACTCATTACAAAATGCCCCACGCCCCTGTTCCCTTGTTGTCCTGGTAGCATGCCACCATTTCTTGCTGCCAATGTCCTTTTCTTGACCTTTGAGACACTCTGGAAAAAATTCTTCTAATACTTTTACCCCCCTCATTACATCTCTTTTTCTCTAGTTTGTGGGTAACAGCCTGACTTTGCCAGGGAAAGAAAAATGGGAAAGACCAGAAGAAGTGGGGGCAGGCACGGGTGAAGTACCAGATGGCCAATAGAGTAACTTGGTCTCTGTTTGGCTCCATAGCCCTGAAAACAATTTACTTGTCAAGCACCCTCATTCATTTTATGTCTTTCCTTATAAATCACATTGTTTTGCGTAGGCCTGTGAGCTTCAAATGTGTTTGTTATGGCTACAATTATGTGTGAGTGACCAGGGACCCAGTATACTGGAAGTGTGATTTCCTCCCTCTTGATTTCCGTAATTCCAGAGATCTCTCTTGCTGCCTTCATCTATTCCTCTTTGAAAGATACCACAGGCTTCTCTTATGAGACTGAGCCTCCTTCCTTGTGGACACCTGGGATTTTGGAGAGAAGGATCCAAGGAAGAATGGGAGAAGGCCTTTCTTCTAAAGTCTATAGGGGCCCCTTCCATAGTGTAGTGACAGAAACAAAGATATAAAATTATTGACCCTGAAATTTTTGAGAAAGCACACTTGAGTTTTTCATCAGACTACTGAGGATTTGCCTGAGAAATGAGATATCTTTCAATTGCAAAGAACTTAGTAGAAACCAACTCATGATCCTATGTGTTTACTGCAGGCTCATCTTTTCCTAAAATGTCAGATGAGGTCCATCTATATCATTTTTTTTTTCTTAATATCAGCTGCATGGAAACCGGGGGGGGGGGTGGAATGAGGTTAGTCTCCCTGCAGGTCCATGAGGCTTAGCATACTGGGATAGGATTCCCCATGTACCCGCTCTTTTAGGTTGCTGCCTGTTTTTCTGCAAGGTGCCTACTAGGAACGTCTTCATGCCAGAGCCAAGTCAGGTTTCCCCATAGGTACTCCTCTTGAGGCAAACCAGCAACACATCTGGTTTCCATTAGGTCCTCACTGCTCCTGGCCTGATCACTTCCCTCTTGTGCTCCTTGGTGACAGGCTATTGGAGGTGTCTTGACAGCAGCTTTGCCAAGGTACTCCCAGTATGTGTGTCTTCAGCTCGGTATGCTGGTGTTCTTAGCTCCTCTTGAGTCTTTGCAGAGCTAGTCATCCTGTCAAATCATCTGCATGTCAGTCAGCCTGCCCATCAGCTGCTTTTCTCTATTAGCCAATAGGACAACGCCATTCAGATAAGCCATAAAATCCGTGTGTCTGTCAATCAGCCATGACAAGCTAGGCAATCAGCCACCCAGTTAGTGGATCTGCTGCTCAGACTGTTATTTTAGGAAAGGCGTTGGGAAACAAACCACAGCAAAGACACAACATGGCAGACTATATAGAAGAAAAACAGCAGGGATACCTGTGTATTTCGAAGGCAGTGCCGGGGAGACAGGGAGTGCTGAGGTGGGAAGGGAGGGCTGTGGCTGCCTTGAGAAGAAAGGTATTTGAACGGGACCAAAATGCCATGGCTAGAGGAGCAATGTCATGCTTCTCTCAGACTTCCTCCAAAGCAGTTCATGGGGGAGGGGCTTCCATGGGGGGCTAAGGGTGGAAATGAAGGACTTGGTAGGGTTGATGGCTCTGGATAAGTTATTTGAACTGTGATTTCCCACTTGCACTGCTTTGTGACAGAAAGGCAGCATGAGTTCAGATGAGTGTCAAAGATCCTCTCCAGTTCTGACAGTGACTTGGCCTTACTCTGGGTCATCGCTTAGAGAAGGAAGGATCTGCCCCTCTCAGAGCTAACTTGAACTCTTCCCTGGGGTCCGGTTCTGTGAATACAGGTCCTTTACATGGAAGACAGCAATTCTAACAGTAATGGAGAAAGACACATAGACAGAAGCAGGAGCACAGGTCCATGGCTTAGGCATCCCCTCCACTAAATGACAAATCATCCTGTTTAGTGACAGCAGCTGTTGGGGTCTTATAGATTGGAGGAGCCATTGCTGGTACTGCCAGGAGAAGCAAGACAAATTGTTAGAAGGAAATATTCCAGAGTGGTATTCCATGGAGCAAGAAAAGAACCTTGACAGCAAAATAGGGAGGCATGGTAGTAGAACTCAGCCTTGCATTCCTTTTCAAGTCTCCTCCCCTTTCCTCTCTCCTTTCCTCTTGTCCATATGTCTTTCCCAAGCTGTTGGCCAGAGCCCAGGTAGGTACTGGCCACTGGGCCAAAGGAAAACAAATTGAATAACACCTTTGGAATCCATCTACCCCTATATAGGGTCACCCAGACCCAAGCAAAGAGGCCTACCTTTTAAATACAAGGTAAGAAGCTACGTAAGCCAGAAGTTCTATATGCATGACAGAGTACTGAGCTCTCCACAAGAATTTTGTGAACTCTGATGGTCTCAACCTTGAAGAAGGTGGAGGACAGCAGTAGATGTGCAGAGAAATTGGGTTCCAGGTTGAGAGTGCTGTCGCAGACAGACTTGGGCTTCCCAATGACAATGAGAGGGAATAGTAACTGGTGTCAGAAGGCAGAGGGAAGGAGCAGGGAGAAAGCTAAAGTTACAGAGTCCGGAAAAAAAAAAGTTAGTTGGGCGATTTTGAGCTTTAACTTGTGGGCATTGAGAAACTATTTTTCAATCAAAGAGATAATCGTTACTTTGAATAGTAATTCAAATGAAAGCCAGGTGTGGTGCCTACTTGTTAATCCCAGACCTAGGGAGGTGAAGACAGGTAGCTCCCTGAGACTTGTTGGGCACCTATCCTAGCCTACTCAGTGAGTTCTAGCCAGTAAGACAGCCTGTCTCAAAGCAAAAAGTGGTCAGTGACTAAGGAATAATACCTGAAGTTGTCCTGTGGCCTTCATACAGGTTCATGCACACATGCACACACATACACACACACACACACACACACACACACACACACAAATAATACAGATAAGATTAGTTTCTGTGAATCAAATAACAGTGCATGTGGTATTTTGGTTCCTTTTATCAAACCTTTGTCTAAAGGCTCAGATATTGACCAGTCTGTCTTCAAATCCTGGCTTTAATATTATGAGTTGTATTGCTTTGGACATGTTATACAACTTTTGAGTAACTCAGTTTCATAACCTGTAAAACAAATGTAGAGAGAACACCTTGTACATATGACTTTTTTGAAATGCTTAACAGGGACTGTCTTAGAAGACAATTAAGCTCAGCCCAAAATAATGTTGGTGTCATCTTCATCTTGTCCAGGGGACTTTTGAGACTGAGAGAGGTAAATTCACTTGTCTAGAAACACACAGCCAGGCTGTGGCAGAGGTAGGTTGCAAACCCAACGTCCAGGCATGTGTGCCTTAAAGCTTACTCTGGAAGTTCGGCTGGGAGTCGGAGAGCTGGAGACACTAGAGTCCACTTGGGAGTGTGTTAGAATTTCTGGGGCATGAAGATGCTGGTTGTGACCCAGGAGAGCCACTTCTATGCATCCAGGCTGTCATTTGAAAGCCTCTAAGGAGCTGGCCTGGCCGAGAGAAGACCTGTTCTTTCCATCAGTGGGGCCGAGGAGGTTAATGGCATTCCCAGGAAGGGCCAGGGATTAGGGGAGCCTGCGCTTTGGAGCCAAATTCTTTCACCTATAGTGAGTTTTCCAGAGTTTCTCCCTCTGCCCCCCAGTGCCTGGCTCCAGAAAAAAAGAAGGGGGATGGGCTGAGACCTCCCGCTCCCCAACCCCGTGGACCAGGCTGGAGGAGAGTGCGGCCCCCCACAGGGCTGGCCCTGGTCCTGGCTGCGGCTGTTCCGGCACAAGCTGTGGGAAAGGAGGAAGGCCTCCACGTGCTGCACGCTCTCTCGCTGGGGTGCAGCAGAGGCAGGGGCGGATGAAGGGGGGTGAGACCCTTCAGAGGCTGGACAATTAGAGAGAAGGCACATTCCAGGGGAATCCACATCTGGGATGAGCCTGAGCCAGGGCCAGCCCTGTAATCCATTGCAGATGTACAGGCCAGCAGCAGATGTGGGCAGACCTCCCTTCTGGGAGGCTGGGGGTGGGGCTTGCAGGGGCAGTGAGGTGAGTAGCTGCTCCTTTGGGCGGCTACTACCTGGCAGTAATTTTGTGCATGGCATCTTGCCCACAGTGGGCAGGCAGGCTGAGAGGCTGCAGCTATGTGTGTGCAGCTACCCCAGGCCTCACCCCTGCTTTACGTTTCTGGAAATAGATCTTTGATCAGAAAGCCACCAGCCACCAGCCACCAGGCAGAACTCCTTTACAGGGCAAGAAGGCCTCATCTTTCTGTGCATCCACAGCAGGCCAGTGGCTTTAAAATCTGAGAGGGGAGAGTATGACTGTGTCTTGACTTATCCCGCTTCCAGCAAGTTCTTCCTGGCTGCAGTTTGAGACGCTGGGATCCCTGGGGATAGCTAGCAGGGAGTTCCAAGAGACTTTTCTGTGGCAAGGACTTTGGGTCTTCATGCCACAGCAGAGATATAAAATGTTTTGCCCCCTGTGCTTGCCTTGTCACCAATATTTGGCCCTAGAAAAGTGCTCTGACATGAGGAAAGGGGACTCTGCAAAGGCTATCCAGAGGTGTAGTAGATGGAGCCAGGGACATTCTGGGTGTGCAGGTGGGGTGTGCTTCGTCTCTGGGTGGGGGTTTGTAATTCCTGGTTTCCCAGCGTGTCTTGGGAATACCTACAGCTGGGAAATCACATTCTGGAATGGGAGAATAGGCAAGGGTTTCCAACTCTCCTGGTCTATTCTAACCCCTTTGTGTCACTGAGGAAGGGAAAGAGGCTGGGGGAGACCCAGACTCACCTCCTCAGAGAGCCAGTGGCAGAGCACAATGAATGTTGCTTTTTAATGAATGAGCTTGTCTGGAATGAATGACTGAGTGAGTGAATGAGTAAATGAATGGGAAAGTGTGGCTGGTGAGATGGAGATGTGGCCAAGGCCTATGGATACAGTTTATATGCCCCCTTTCCAGCTTCTTGGCAACATTCAGTTTGTCTGATGCATAGCAATCTGTCTTAGCCCTTTTCTCTCATCTATGTATCCCCATACCATCCATTTCAAGACTAAAGGCCCTAAAGAGGAGGAAGCATTCATACAAGCTCGCTCACCAGGCCAGTGGCAGGGATAGGATGGGATGCAAAGCCATGTGTCCCTTCAAGCCCCCTGCTCCTCAAGGATGTCTGCCAGAGCCAAAGACAAGGTCCATCCATTTCACAGGCAAGGAAACAGGAGACAGGCCCAGAGGGGGTGCAAGACGGATTACAGGATGAGCTTTAAATCAGGCCTGGCAGCACTCTGAAAGTAATGGATTCCTGTTGGCGGGAGCAGTATTCGTGGCCCCTGTGGACCCAGGCAACCCCTAGAATGGTGTCACCCAAGACTAACGACAGGTGGCAGCAGAGGACCATGGGAGGCAAAGTGGATCTTTATTCCATTCTTCAAGCTCAAAGCTACCTTGGTACCCTGGGTGCCGAGTCACTGTATGTGGCAGAAGGGGCCCCCAGGACTGGAGTAAAGGGGTGTTTACTAAAAATAACTGCCCCAAACAACTGCGAAAGGCCGGAAGGATGGAAGATCTGAGAGGAAGAGGTAGACCAGTTAAAGCCTAAGAAGGAGGGAGACTGCAGAGAGAGGAACAGAAGGGAAGGGAGCTGAGCAGAGAAATGGAGCAGTGGGCTGAAGGTTCAAAGAAAATCTCTATGGGATCAGCTGCACCACAGTGTGATCAGGGAACTTCCAGCCTAACGACATTAGAAGATTCCCAAATCAAATTTGCACTTCACAGCAGGGTGCACAGACTCTTAGGTGAGGCTGGAGATCACACAGCAAACCTGTGATCAAACACAGACCCTTGTCAGCCTGGATTCTTCCCCAATTCCAGATGAAGCAGCAACCCCTGGCCAGGCCAGTACTTGGTCAGCACCAGGAAAATCTACCCGTCATTTGCCACAGTTAAAAGCCATCGTTCTTCCTCCCTCCTCTCTCTCTCTCTCTCTCTCTCTCTCTCTCTC
Source organism: Micromys minutus (assembly GCF_963924665.1). Taxonomy (NCBI): domain Eukaryota; kingdom Metazoa; phylum Chordata; class Mammalia; order Rodentia; family Muridae; genus Micromys; species Micromys minutus. The sequence continues at coordinate 45,951,852 of NC_137970.1, read as the reverse complement.
TCTCTCTCTCTCTCTCTCTCTCTCTCCTCTTCTCTTCTTTCTAACCTCTGGGGCCTGGTCTCTAAGAGCCTGGCCTAACTTCGCCATGCAGGTGCACACATTATGTGCTGACGGGACCCAAGCTCTGCCATCTTAGGCCTGCCGGGCTCCGTGAGAGCAGCGTTGGTGCTCTGTCATCATCCGCCCCTGTGATCCTATTTTTTTCAAACTCAAAATCAGGCCAGATTGTCTAATGCATGATATGACCACAGAATGGAATATTTAAAATTAGGCTCATCCCCGGAAATCTAGGCCATCTGCTTACTGTCCTGTTATCCCACCCATTGGCACTCCCTTCACACACACAGGCCTGGAGACGCCCCCAGCTGTTAGACAGGCCCTGGGGCTGAGAACAGGGAGGTGAAAGAGAGCTAATACATACTGAGCTCCTGCCATGTGTCGGGCATTTTCCAGCTATTATCTCACTTGCCATGACAACCATTTGCAACAGGCACCCTGATAATCTCCATGGCACAGACGAGGAAAGAAGTCCAGACAACTGAACTCATAACCAAGGTCCCACAGTGACCAAGGCCGGGTTAGAGTGGACTGTGCAGCCCCGGTGCAGTACTGACCCTTCCAGCGGTGACAAGGCTAACAGGCAGAAATGCTATGGTGAAGGCTACTGTGAACTGGTATCTGGGAGTAAAGAGGCCAAATGCCTTATTCTTCTTTGGCCTCCGGAAGGTGTGTTCAGCTGAGGGGCCCCATACATTGAGGGTGCATTGTTGCAAGGCCATGGGGTGTACTGTGATTGGGATGGGCTTGCAGCCCATGTCCCCCCAGAAGTTATGACCTCAGCTTTCAAATTCAGAAAGACTTGGGAGACAGGCACAAACTCTGTGGCCTCAGGGAACTAAGTAAGAAGTGACAACTAGAAGGAGGCAGGTCTAAAACTAGCATAAGGACCAATCCACCCCGGCTGCCTTGAATTATGGTGAAGTCTCTATTACTGGGTCAGTTCCACCTTTAGGAAGGCTCAGTCTATGGATCCAAGGTTAGGCATCTAAGTTCAGCACCCCGTTTCTCCCATCCAGCATTGCCACCTAACATCTTTTTAAAGTCAGAAAGCTATTCCTCAAGTCTTACTGACTGGAACCATTCTTTGAACCATGAGGGAGTGGCTGCTGAGAAAGGAGAAATGAGAAGGCCACCAGAGACCTAGAGATGATCATTCTTGAACAGCCAGCATCAAGCAGACAAGATGGTCAGTGACAAATGGAGGGGAAAGCATTCCTAAGACATTTGTGTGAGGAATAGAGGAACTCTTTCTTTAACAACTACTTTACTGATTGATTATTTTTTGAGTCAAGTCACTAACCCTTGAAAGGATGTAGGGGCAGTGAATTGAATTGTACACATCATTATTTGAAATATGACATTAACCAAGTTCAGGTAATGCTGAACATTTTCCTGCTAATGTCAAGAAATCCTTTCTTGAAGCTAATCTAGATGTCAATTGCAATGTCAACAGACTATTGTTGAATTCTAATCTCACACGGTGTGTCATTGGGTGAGAAGGACAGATTGTCAGATGGCTGGATGATAGCTCCAGTTTGTCCTGACCATAGGGATGTCACAAGCTATGGAAGTTGGGATGAAATTAAAGATTGCCCATTCTTGTTGAGTTGTTATTGTTGTTATTGTTGCTGTTGTTGTTGGTGGTGGTGGTGTATATTAATTTACCAGATATATGTGTAGGACCTAGATGAAGCTGACGTAAAGAGCAAAAAACCCTTCTTGGCAGACGCCAGCTACCTCTAACATCTTCCTTCTTCATGCCTCAGAAATGTGCTTTCTCCATGACCATGATCAACTATCCTTAGGAGAGAGACAGATCATGGGAATGTTTTCCTGGAGAAAGTTATACAACTCTGAGAAACCAGGATCCTGCCTGTCAATGTGGGGGGGGGGGGATGCTGTGCAAATTAAGGTCAGCCTCTGCTTTGGATCTGAAACCCGTTTAATTTCCCAAGAAATACTTCTATTTGGGATAAAATTTGGGATACAAGTTTCAGTTGTGAATGATTATCTTAGTTCGGTGTTCTTAGAATTCCGGGAGAGTATGTGAGTTATCGAGGAAACATCAGTGAGGCAGGAAAGAGTGCTACAGAAGAGGTTGGAGGTAAGAAAGGCTCTGATCTCTGATAGTTTTGCCTTAACATGAACCAGAGTGCATGTAGAGTCTCACAACAAAGGCCATTCTGTCTTAGAGGTAGCATTTTTAAATGGGCTCCCAATAAACAAGAAATGTATTCTCCTATACAGCTGAATTTAGTGGCTCCCGTGGCTAAGGAAAAGTCTCTGACTTCTTTCCACTATCAGAATTTCTCTCAGAACATAGGAACAAGTGGGCAACATTATTTTCAGGCAGCAAGGCTGCCCTTTTATGCTTCTACAGGTCTTCTTCTAGAAGACAGCGAGACTTCAAACATCAGGTCTCCATCAATTCGCTGTGAGCTAGCTGTGTCTCACCCACCAGAGAGCTAGTAAGAGCAGGAGATAAAAGGGAGAGGAGTTGCTACTTTCATGTTCTAATGAGATAGTGGTCCAAGCACCTGGGTTCAGGAACCCACAAGGCACAAGATGAACAGAGGCTGAAGAGGAGGTACAGATAATGGTATCCCCACAGTTGTGTCAGTCCATGATGCATGGCAGAGTTATATTTCAAGAGAAGGGCTTTGAAGGTTCTCTCTTTCATTAGGAATACATGGACTTGACTCAAGTGGATTGTTTGTAGGTTGTCTGTAATTTTGTCAATTACACTATTCCCTTATCTCTTTCTTGTTCATTTTCTTTATGAAAATGTCAGCCAGTACTGCTGTGCTCAACAAAGCTATGGAAATAGCTTGGCACCAATCCCAGGGCTAGTATGTTTCATGAAAATTATAGCAGCTACCACTTATTGAGCATTTAATATGTATTGGGCATGCACCGAGTGCTGATTTTCAGGCATTATTAATTCATCTTCATTATGTCCTCCTAATAGAGGTTGGTGTTATATCATTAATGTGGGTGGCTGATGAGAAAAGGAAACATCAAAGATGATTCCTGACTTCTGAAAGAATGGAGGTGCTATTCCCTGAGCTGGAAACACTAGAAATTTTCTCTATATGGGAAATATGCTTGTTCTATAACTCTTTCCTTGTGATCACTATTTAGGAAACTCTGAAACTTCTTATAAAGGCAATGGGCCCATGGCATTACATGTCTATAATACCAGGCTGTGAGGCTGAGAGGAAAAGATCTTGAGTTCGAGGTCAGCCTACACTACATAATGAGTTCCAGAACACTCTATAGCTACACAATAAGATCCTATCTCAGATTTTTTCAATGTCAAATTTCATTCTGCCCATGTGATTCAGCAGAAAAACATCAACTCTTGAGTATTCTGAGACAGGACCACAGTGCTATGAGAATGCATAGTGAGATAGACACACCTTTACTTGTTTCTCTTCTACAAAACAGAAGAGAACCTCGTGTTGATTGTAGTCCAACAAGAGAACACATTTGAATGTCTAAGTACTTGGAGATAGTATGTATTGAGTGCTAAGCCCCTTTACATGGATCATCTTATTTTATTCTAGAGTGTGTGGGATAGGTTCGTGTATCCATTGAGGTGGTTTAAGCTGAAAGTGACTGATAGAAACTACAACTGATAGAATTTATTAACTCAGATGAGAGAAGTAGAGTGAGCTTAGGAATGGAAAAATCAACAGCTCAGAAACATCACCAGCGAATTCAGGTCTCTGTTCTTCCATCTTCAGCAAAACTCTGTCCTAAGGCTTGTTTCCATGATGCCTGCCTAGGGCTGCAACAAGCATCATCACCAGACACCTAGAGTAAGACAGAAACTATTTGTCACCATCAGAAGGAAAGACTCTTTCCCAAAGACACCCAGGAAGATTGCCTTTCATGTTTCACTGGTCAAGACTGAGTACTCACTCCAAGACCCATAAGAACAAAAGGAATGGATAAGACATTTTGGGAGTAAGTATCATTTGGAGCAAACAGGTGAATGCTAAAGTGTTGCTGTTATGTTTTGAGTCTGGAGTGACCTCTACAGACACCTATTTGATGTCTTATTTTCCATCTGGGTGACAACAGTTTTGGAGACTATAGAACCTGTAGGAGGTGAAGCCTAGGTGGTATCAATAGGTCACTAAGGACAGGCTTTTAAAGGTTTTATGTGACCTCTGGTTCCAGCCTCACTTTCTATTTCTCAGGCATGACATGAAAAAGTCTCCACCATAAGCTCCTACTACCATGGACTGAGATTTCCTTACTATTCTTTATGCACCACGATGGACCAAAATTCTCCAAAACCATGATCCAAAATTATTAGTCTTTCTTTCCTCAAATCACTTCTGCCAGATAGTCTGTCACAGCAATACAAAAGCAGTTAATACAACGACACTCTGCAGAGAAGATGACCAAGGCTCATGGGATGAAGTAGCCAAGATTTACACAAAGTTACATACGTGTCACTGGAAAGGAACTGAAAAGCAAGCCCCGTGCTTCCCTAGTCAGTGGACCTATTGACTACGACTTGTTAACTGCCTAGGGCTTGTTGGGTTGGTGAAAAGGGGTCCTGATTATCCATGTGTTCATTTTTGTGAGTCCCCACATTCATAGGTTGGATCAAATAGGCAGATACCATTAAGATGTTCTCCAGTAAACTAACCAATTATAAAATTATACTGGCATTCCTCCCAGATTGACCCTAACAGCTACTCCAGTCTTTTTGGATTGTTGGGTATTAGAAACATCAAAGAGAAAAGAGTATGTATAAAACCAACCGGTTTGCAGGGTAAAACTGCAAATATTAGAGAAGATTCTTCAGTTTGTGGAAAAATGATTTGGAAAAAGGACTGGCATAGCAGAGCCATTGACATGTGATGCCAGTTAACAGCTGAAGGAGCAAGCGGACAAGGATGAAAACAAGATAAAGACTTCAAAAATAATGAGTTGACACTCCAGTTACTAAGAGATATCCTGGGGAAAACCAAAGCTTTTGAATTTTTTAAATAAAATGACCTTTTTATGACTGTGCTAAGAAAAGCAAAGTAAAGCCTGTTATGCCGAGGGTTACACAGGTTTGTCATAAAATTCACGTAATAAGGCAACTCATTTTTGAGTCATTTTTTTCCCTTAAGAACTAGGACAGAGTGCTACTTTTAGCCTGAATTTGTTGTAATATTGGTTCTGCCTTTTATAATAAATTCAAATAACCTTTAAAATTTTTACGACACTAGTAACAGGTTAATTTTCAGTGGGATTTCTCCCAGCATCAATTATCTGGAAAAAAAAGTTTTTTAAAAAAAATTTTTCAATAAAGAAGTTTTTTTGTTTGTTTGTTTCAGAAGGTCAAAGAAAACCCTTGAATCGAATCAACCTGGCTTAGCCCCTCACTAGTTTCTTGGCTTTAAGCAAGTTTCTCAGCTTTTTGGGCTCTATATTTTGTCAATAATACAATAAAGAAACCTCATATCATTCATATAAGCATTAAATGAAAATATCCACGTGAATCATTCACTGTAGTCTCTAACATTTAGTGTGTATGTAATAACTGTTTCTTGTGCCATGCTGTTGGCTATAGTGGCTTTGTGCCATCCTGGGAAGAGGATAGGCTCTGTGGCTGATCAGATCCTGAATTCTAATGCTGCTGTGCCCATTTCTTTAATGTATATCTTGAACAAACTGTTTCCCCTTTCTGAGTGTAAGTGTTATTATCTAAAAATTAGGCCACATAGACTTACCGGAACAGTCAGGATAATTAACATCTTATTGTCCTTTAAGCAGTAATGGGTTTTTCGTTTTTGCATTGAATACTATGCAAAGTACTCTGTGTGTGTGTGTGTGTGTGTGTGAGAGAGAGAGAGAGAGAGAGAGAGAGAGAGAGAGAGAGAGAGAGAGAGAGAGAGACAGAGAGACAGAGAGACAGAGACAGAGAGACAGAGAGAGAAAGAAGAGAGATTTCTCTCTCTCTCTCTCTCTCTCTCTCTCTCTTTTTTTTTTTTTTTTTTTTTTTTTTTTTTTTTTTTTTTTTTTTTTTTTTGCCTGCTCTTTCTGGATCACTTTTCCCTTGTGTAAACGAATGTGTGTCTAAGTCCGTAGAATTCTGAGACTCTATGTAGTCAAGTGGAATTCAGTAAAGCAAACTAGACCATGTGGTTTCAAGCATGAGATGCTGGAGAGTGCAGCCAAGGAGGAGGTGCAGCCAAGTGGACTGAGAATGGCTCTGGGGCCAGACACATTTGATTTGAAACCTTAGTTCTTGGGCTATGGATGTGGCTGAGTGATAGAGCACCAACTTACATGCACAAGGCCCTGCATCTGATACCCAGTTCTTGTACTTGTTTATTGGAACACTGTGGACCACTAACTTCTCTTCTCTGCTTCCTAGTTCTTTCCTCTGTGTGTCAAGATGAAATATCCTTACAAGGATACAAGAAATCATCAAACCCAAGCATTTGAAAATACTTCATAGGCAATAAGTGCCGTTTCTTTCCCCTAAGAATCCTTGGTGGAGACTTGAGAACTTGATCCAGTAGGGTTTGGTGGGAATAAAACTGCTGGAGAACTAGGTATAGAGTTGGGTAGACTAGCAGGGAATGGTCTATTTGCCAATGTCTTTCTCAAGAGGGCCCAATGCTGGATGTGACAGAGCAAGCCCACTGTCCCAAGGCCCATGAAGAAGCCAACCCTTTGCCAGCCCCTGCCTGGGATTCTCATCAAGGCTTGGGCGGGGGGAACCAAAATGAAATATATATATTTATAACAATAATAATAATTATTCTTTCACCAATTTTCTCTTTCTCCAATGGAGTCTGGCAGGACTACAGAGCAGGAAAACTGCTAAAGTGGAGAGTAATGGCGCCCCCAGGACAAATAAAGGGGGAACTTCAAACCAGCAGATGCTGCCGAAAACCCCAACACAGGAAATATCTGCAGAATGAATTGAGAATTTATGGGGGTTTGGGTTTTTCAGGATTTATAAGCAAGTTCCATGAGCAGAGGAGGGAGATGGAGGAGAGAAAGTGGAATAAGGCAGAAGGAGTGGGCTGAGGACAAAGTCTGGTGTCTTTCTCCTGCCCCAGTATGTCAGCTATAGAGGCAAACAAGGTGTCAGTAGGGAGTTCCAGGACCTACAGGGACCTAAACAGAAAATGCTGAGCTGGAGTGGACCCAGGGTGCCTATTGGCACTACTATCAACTTCACAGGGGCAAGAGCAGATGGTTAGAGTTAGGCAAGTGACAGAAAGCATGCGTGGCATGAAAAGGATAGCAGGCAACATCAAGCCTGACAACGGTGGACCCTTCCTGGGTGCAAGGACTTCCACTTTCCTGGGATCTCCTCAAGCCTGATATGTCAGCGTCAGGTGATAGAAATGCCCAGATTGTGCAAAGGTGTGAGACCCAGAATCCGGCAAAGGTCAGAAATGAGAATCCCATGCGTGTAGGCTCTCCAGAAGCATAGCTCCTATAGGGACCTCAGTTTTCCCACATGGGAAATGGGAAAGTTTACAATGGACAATGCTGCTTGTTATTGACAAATAGGGAGCAGGGAGAACAGAATCTTAGGGTTTGAGAGATGGGGCAAGATAAGATAGTAGTCTCCCCACCCCGGAGCAAAGGTGGTTCTGGAGTTATTCACTATTTCCAGAGCCCCATAGGCCCTGGAACATCTTTTTCCACCAGCCTTGGTGTGAGGCCATGAGTTCAGATTGAATTTAGGCCACCCTAGGTGCAAGTTGTTCAAATACCTCCAGAAGACCCCGAAAGGTTTCCATTTCTGGTATATGACCAAAAGGGGGATTTGGAAGAAAAGCCATTTTCAGTTGCATTTAGAAGGTAGTGATGCTTGGGAAGTGTATAATGATCCAGCTCTTGAAAAGGGAAGCTTTGCTTCTTTAGTGGAAAAAAACTCCAGCCACTGGCAATCAATGAAGACTTTCTCAGAAGAAGGATAGGGGAGAATATCATGAGACCTGATGAGAGGCTAGACTTCCCCAGGTCTCTCTATGGATACTGTGGGATGGGACTTCCTGTGGTCACTCAAGTCTGAATGAGAAAGCATGGACTCTTCCCAGTAAGTCTATTTGTCTTTAGAATGACAGAAATACAGATCTGCTTCAAGAGAGATGGAGCATTCAGTGACAGCGATTAGCTATAGTCTGATGCTTAGCTGCCTTTAAGAAGGGTTGTAGAGAAAAAAAAAAAAGAAAGTTGTAGAGAACATGTCTGCATTAGACTAGAGGTTTGAAGGGAAGGTTAGTATTGCAAGAAATCCTTCCCCAGGGAGATGTAAACAAGGTCTACCTATACATACCCCATGAGTTCCTAATGACAAACCAAAGCATAATTGCACCAAAGTTCACCCTGGGGAACAAACGAGTTTATTGGACTTACTTAAAGATCATGGGTAAGGGGCTACCAGGAGGAGCCTAAGGATCTGCACAGCCATCACACTGGAAAGTCTTCAGCCTAGAGGATTGCTTCCCCATAGCTACATAGATGGAAGTCCTCTACTATTAACCTATATCCAGACTATATATACCTCCCTAGACCCTGAAGCCACATGTGATTAGTGCAGAATTGCACAGAGATGCCTGGGAGACTCAAGTGATGGTCTGATGACCTTCACCTCCTCCTTAATAAGGGAATGTCAACAGTCAGTGAGCACAGTCATAATGGACACTTGTAAGCAGGCACAGCTGATCTGATAAACGTGGTAGCTACTTTGCTCTGAGAATCACATCCGGAAGTAGATGGGGTACAATGGAGACGCATTGCATCCCAGTTGTCCTATGATATAGTGAGTTCAGCTATATATATACATAATGTGAGGCACTGAAAAGGGAAAAAATATCCACATTCCACAATGAATAGAGAATCTTCTCGGATACATGAGAGGGAGATAGATGGGTGGAGGTAGTGAGTGGATAGAAGCCTAGTGCTCTTAGCCAGACTGGGATGCTACCTCCCATCTAAATTGCAAGCTTTGAATTTGGAAAATGTGAGTCCTCCAACTTTGAATTTTTCTTTTTTCAAGAAGCATTTGGCTATTGGAAATTCCTTAAAACTCCATACTAATTTAAGAAATAGCTCATGTTTTTTATTCTATGTACCCATGCATTAGTTACATAGGTATTTTTATAGATTTCCTAAGATTTTCTTTTGTAATGTGATTTTAATTGAAGTAGAATTATATCACTTCCCCTACTCCCTTTCCTCCCTCAAGTCTTTCAAGCTACTCCCATCAAACTCCATGGCCCCCACTTTCAAGTTGATATTCTCTTTTCCTTTTATTATTGTTACATATATGTGTATTGTATACAAATATATATAAACATGTCCTGCTGGGTCCATTTTAGTTGTGTGTATAGCTTCATGGATGACCAGAAAGGGAGCTCATCCCTAACTCTTCTTCTAGTCGTCATTAGTTGCCTATAGTTATTTTTCTAAGAGGCCCTGCAAATTTTTCTCACTTTCATGTTAACATGTCTATTTATATTTCCACTGTCCTGGTCTTTTTTGTGCAGCTAATTCTGGACAGACTCACTCACAGAAGACTTTTTGGCATTCTTCTTACAATCTTCTGCCTCCTCTTCTGTGATGCTCCTTGTCCCATAGACACAAGAAACTGTGATGAAGATGTTAGGGCTGGGCTCACTACAAGCAGTTGGTTTCTGCATTGTGTCCAATAGTGTTTTGCTGTGATGATTTCCATTCGCTATAAAGACAAGCTTCTTTGATGAGGGGTACTAGCTATACTCATCTGTGGGTATCAGAATCCAATTTAGAGTATAATGAGGAATTACACTGGTTTAGAAAAATGGGGAGTAGATTATTTTCTAAGGTCTATAGCCTTAGTAGCCCGGGGAAGCTGGCTAGGAGTCCAGAACCAGGTGGGATTTCCTTCCTGTTGAGTAAGCCTTATGTCTAATTAGACAGCTGTTGGTTGTCACCAGCATGTGAGGGACAATTATTGTACCTTCATATATCTATCTATATCTATATCTCTTTCTCTATCTCTATATCTATCTCTATTTCTATCTCTATCTCTATATCTCTATCTACATCTATACCTATCTCTATCTCTATCTATATTTATATCTATCTATCTATCTATCTATCTATCTATCTATCTATCTATCTATCTATCTATCTATATATTTCCATGCTATAATTGCTGTGCTTCATGAGTGTTGAAGCTGGGTAGAGTTGTGTAATTGTATAATTGTTTCCCTCCCTTGGCAACTTGAATAATATATTTTGGAACTGTGGAAACTAGGTCACAGGAAAGAGGCTCTCAGGTCAGATTCATGTTGGATCATCTGAATCTAATGTTCTAAGTGTATAGTGTCTTCAGCCATGGAGACACACCTTCAACCATTGAGAGGCAAACAAGGACTGCACAGATCATCTCTATTGTGTTGGGATTCATTGTCTCTTTTGTGTTGTGACTCATTTGGACTGATCAACCACTCAGAAGGTTCGCCATGGCTGGTACTAGGGATTTTGTTAGTCTATGATTATTTGAGGCCTTATGGAACAACCTCTTGTTGTGTGCCTCCTCCTTCCTTTTGCTGTTTTGGCGCCTCTCCCTTCTTCACAGTTGGAGCCCTCTCCATGTTCCAGTTTTCACTTCAAATCACCTGCATCCGGGTATTCTCCTAACACCCCTTCCACCTATGGTCCCTTTTTTATTTCCTGGTTTCTACGCTTTGCGTTACCTCATCCAGTACATTATTTTCTAGGTCAATTCATTTACCTGAAAACTTCATGATTCCATTTTTCTTTACAGCAGATGGTATTCCATAGTGTATATGTACCACATTTTTATTAATTGTTTATCTGTTGAAGGATACTTACTTTGTTTCTATTTCCTAGCTATTGTGAATAGAGCAACAGTGAACATAGATGAACAAGCATCTGTGGAATAAAAGGCCACATCCTTTGGGCAGATGCCATGGAAAGGTATAGCTGGGTCATATGATATATCTTAGTTTTCCTTCTTTTTGGTAATTCTCCATGCTTATTTTCAGAGTGGCTGCACCAAGATGTATTTCCACTAACAGAGGATAAGGGCTTCTCTTGCTCCACATCTTCACCAGCTTCTGTTCTCAGAGTTTGGTGACCTTAGTTTGGTGCTCTTGACTGAGGTTTTAATGAACACTTTTTAAGGTATTTCTTAGCTATTTTTATTTCCTCTATTGAGAACTCTCTTTTTAGATCCACAGCCCATTTTTAAATTGTGTCATCTGTTTCCTTGATTATTTCGTTGTTAGTGGTCTTTATATATTCTGGATATTAATCCTCGGTCAGAGGTATGGCTGGCAAAGATTTTCTTCTATTCTGGGGGCTTGTCTTCACTCAATTGACTGTTTCCTCAGCTGCACAGAAGCTTTTAAGTTTTATGAGATCTCACTTGTCAGTTGTTGGCCTCTATCCCCAGGAAAATGCTCTCCAGTTCAGAAAGCCCTTTCACCTAGATTAGGAAAGGTAATGCCTTTATTCTCTTCTAGAAGTTTCGCTGTTTTGGGTTTCAAACTGAGGTCTTTGATCCACATGGATCTAATTTTTGTGCAGGGTGATAGATATGGGTTTAATTCCATTTTTCTTTTTTTTTTAATTCCATTTTTCTAGATGTAGACATTCTTAAACTGAATATTATTGATATTCCTGTATTAAAACTCACCAATTATTTCTTCTGACTGTTCAAACTCATTATTGTAATTCCTCTACTGAATTTTCTATTTCACTTATTAGACTGCGTCGGTTTTGCTCCTCTTTACAATTTCCATTTCTTTATTGATGTGCTAATCTTGCTCTTGCAGTTTTTTATTTCCTTTAGTTCTTTGAGTATAGTTAACAAAGCTGATTTAATATCTTTGCTAGTAGTTATGATATTTGAGTTTTCTTAACTTTTCCTTTGGATGGGCCATACTTTGTAATTTCTTTGTGTGCTTTGCCATTTTGTTCAGATCTGCACACTTGGATTTTCTAATATTAGAACTCTGAAGATCACATTATCTTCATTCCCCCTGATTTCCTGCTCATGGTTGTTCAGAAGCTGCAGTCATCTATGTGTCTAGAGACTTGTGCATGTTATCATTTTAAAGACTATTTTTGTCGCATGTGGTCACTGAAATCTCAGTTTCTTTATCTATGTTTACCCAGTGTTTTGACAGATTTCCTCGAATGCCAGGAGCTCTTTCAAGTTCTTTTCTTCGTTCAGGGCTCACATGGATCTTGTGTAATTTTATTTTCTTGCCAAAGTTCTGAAATAAAATTGACACTGACATTTTCTTCATTTTTCAGTGTGTCTGTAGAAGAATGGGTGTTTGCAGGTGCTAACTCTACTGTGCTGATATCATTTGGAACTTTGAACCTTTCCCTAGGCATTCAACCAACTGCAGAGTCTGTCTCCAGTCTGACATTACATGGGCAAAGCTATAGCCTCCTTGTTCTGTGCCTGGCGACATTTCAGTGTGCTTGAACTAGTCTGAGCTGAGGTACTTTCCCCGGGGGAAGGATAGGGCGTTCAGCGAATCTGAGCCAGAGCTCTGGAGAATGGATGGAATTCAGGGCTGACTAGAGACAGGGATAGATGAGATCATGCTAATACTTGTAATAATATCTACCCTTTAAAGAGCACTGACTACTGGCCTAAATGCTTTACATGTGCTTTTTATTTTACCCCTTTATCAGACTACTATTCCTACCCATTATGGGTCTAGAAATGGCAATCTCTTGGCCATAGTTGCACAGTTGAACTGGGATTGGACCCTAGGTTTTTCTGACATCAAATGCTATGTTCTTAATGACAGTGACATGCCTCTTTCTAGAATCTTATGAGATTTGTGCTTCAAATTCAGAAACCCTGGCCACCTGTCCTATAGTCCTGAATAGAGGGAAGAGTTTTTGTGACTCACATACATTTAAATTTGAATATTTTAATTTAAGTTCCAGAATTGCTATCTAATTCTTTTATATAATTTTTGTCTCTTAATCCTTTCATCTTATTCACACATTGTTTTCTGATAGTCATCCGCCCATTTAACCACCCTCCCCACCCCAGCATGTTTTCTGTTTTGTTTTTGAGACAGAGTCTCATATAGCCCAGACTACCCTCAAACTTCCTATGTAGGTAAGGCTTGCCTTGAAATGCTAATCCTCCTGGCTCTGCTTTCTGGGTCCTAGGATGACAGGCGTGTGACATCACATCCTGCTCTCCTTTTATCATATTTTAAAGAGTTGGTTTTAAGTGTCTGTGGTACACTCCTGGCTGGCTGGATTCAAAGACCTTGTCATTTCAATGTCCTTACATTCGTGGAGTCCTGTGTGTAATGATGCAAGACGAAGTAGGGCTTATTTATCCTGGATAAGGTAAATCACTGCTCTCTTCTGCCAGTGAAGACAGAACCAGAAAAGGTAGAGGCAAACACAAGTGACTGTTTTAATAACTAATACTATGTAATGCTGTGATCATCAGGCCTGCTGTTTGATTTTCTTCGCAGAAGCAGCTTATAAGGGAGATGGAGTTCTTCCCATCTTAGAGACAAGGACTCTGAAATTTCTGTGAAGAAAAATAGTGGTGAGGTATGGACTAATGGGTAGATGTGACACAGAAGCTATATTAACCTAGGTTGTCCTAGAATACCTGTTGGAGGTGACCTTTGAGTAAAGACTGAAATTAAGCAAGGGAATATTGTGTGAAGGCTTGGAGTCAAATGTATTGAGCAGAAGAGAGAGTGAGCTCATGTCTCCTGAAGAGGGAAGAAACTTGATGTGTTCAGAGATGAGCAAAGGGGCAGTGTGGCCAGAGAAGGGGCGGGGGCAGGTAATGAGTTCACAGACAATGTTTCTTAGCCACAGTTAAAATGTGTACTTTGGTGTGATGGGAATGCAAAGGATTTTGTGCCACCTCCCATGTGTTTTGGAGAACTGAGCGAAGTATGCATGGGTGAAGACGTAGACACCCACAGGGAGGTATACAGTCTTTGAGACAGACGTGATGGTGACTTGGATCAGAATGGTAAGTGTAGCTGGCTGTTTGTGTGAAGTCAGTGTGGAGATATAGCTGAGAGTTGGAATCTTTGAGATTCTTTGACAGGGGACTAAGAAAAAGACCAGAAGTTGCCAAGCTTTGGCTGTTTGTGCCAAATATTAACAAGCGGGAGACTTTGAAGGGCAGGGCAGATTGGAAGCTAAAGCACACATTTGTGTCTTAGGGTGAATGACTTGAGATGTCTAGATGTGCCCTCAGACTTTGCACAGTGCCGGGCTCATTCTAAGAATAAGGTACTTGAGTTAAATACTAAAAATTCTCTCCCCTACATTCTTGAAAGATCCAAAGACAATCACTGTCTTGACTGTTTGGGGCCTGACCTGTTCTGATATGTGTCCAAGCCAGATGGCCCCTTGAAGTCCCTCCTGGTCTGAGGATTCTCTTCTGTGATCTATGACCCAGAGGTGGGAGCAGGAATTTTCTCTTTTAACTAACATTTTTCTTTTTCCACAGCCTGATCTCTTTTAGATCCAGCCTAATTTTTTACAGGCCTTGGGCTAATTTGAACAGCTGGGTTTTACATCTGGGCCACTGCCATCTGCACCAATTGCTTTGTTGGCTGCAGGCAGGATGAGGCTACAGCCCCAGGGTAGGCTGCAACCTCCTGAAGCTGCCTTCGTGAGGATTCTCTGGGCTTGAATTTGAGCTCAGCCTACTACTTCCCCTACTCCTGCTCAGACTACTACCTGATCTGGCAGACCCTGTCCTTCCAGGTCCATGATAGGAGTCCCAGAGCTCAGCCTCAGTTGAGCATCAGACACTAACATCTCAGGAGTCCCAGAAACAGAGCTATATAGGAGAATAGGTGGCAAACACACATAATACATCTACATCATTTACATCTACTTCATATACATATACACATATATCATATTCATATACATATAAATATACATACACACACATATATGAAATATTGTGAATTCCCAGGAGTCCACAGAACCAGCACAAAGATCCAACTGCCTCTTGAGGTTTCCTGTTCTCTAATATGACTAACTGCTCTGCTGGATGCTGGGCATATCTGGATTCTACTCCGAGTGGCTCCCTTACCACCTTAACTGGCTTGTTAGATGCTCAGTTTGAAAGCAATTCTACCACCTCTCGGAGTTCATTAGCCTTTATATTAGACTACCCAATGCATTTTATTGAAAGAATTTGTTTTATTGAAAGAAAGACGAGAGTGGTATATTTTTTCAGGAGACTGAGACAGGAAGATTGCAAGTTTTTCCAAAGCTCTATGGGACTGCCTAGGGTGGTGGGCCTGATCAAACCTTCAGCCTGGGGAATTTCAAGAATAACTGATCTGCACTTTCTCAAAAAAGACCCTGTGCTCCACTTAAGGATTTGATGCTGCAGCCTTGAAATCTTTTCGCTGATCTTAGCCAAAAGGCCAAAGAGTAATACTTGTCTTGAACTTCTTAATAACTGTTGAATGGTGCACCAAACACTGAAAATTGCATAACTCGGTTCCCAACATGTCTGCAGGCTTCCTGAGCATGTGCCAGTCCTCTGCCTGAGACCTTAGTGTGCTGTAAGTCTTCTCTGACGGATGGCCAGAGCAAGGTGTCCAGGAAGTTTCAGAAGGAGCCTACCAGTACTTAGGTTTCCCAAGGGCAGGACTTTTTTTTTTCCTTCTCTCTTTATGACTGTGCTCATAGTACCAAGGACAGAGCCTAGCACCTTGTAATGAGCAACAGCTGGAGGAGTATAACACAGCTGAATTCTAGCACTTGGGAAGTTGAGGCAGGAGGATTTGAAGTTACATAGCAACCTCATCTATGTAGCAAGAAACTGTCTCACAAAAGTGTCAGGAGCACATAAATGAGTGAACTCATGGCTCTCAGCCAAACGGTAAAAGTTCTTTTTTCTACTGCATCCTATGCTGTCCCTGCATCCTATGCTGTCCCTGCATCCTGAGCTTCAGGAAGGAGAGAAGGAAGCCCTCTATTCCAACATTCATGTCTTCAAACCTGAAGCATCTTTAGGATTCACAATAAAATGCTATTTTCTTCATGAATATTTTCTTAACATCATGTTGGCTGTGCCCTCTGTTTAGGGGTCTCCAGAGTCAATGATGCTTCTATTAAGGCAGCTTTACATTTTATGGTGTAGCAGAAAGTTGTAGGATCAAATTGACTCTGGATAAATCTTATTTCTTCAGCTTCCTGCTAGTGTGATTGTCAGCCTGTAACTACCCTCGCCTTACCTTCGCCGTAAAACTAACATACTAGCTGCTCTATGGTTGGGGTGGACCAATATGTAATGCCAATAAACTTCCAGAAAATCCTTGGTTCAGATTTAAGCTTCTATTAGTTACTTTTGTGTTGCTCTGATTTTTTTTAAAAAAGTGAATTATGGAAAAAAGAATATATGTTGGCTTTCGGTTCCAGGTGGATAAGAACACATCAAGGTGCAGAGGTACAGCAGTAAACAGCAGTCATGGCAGTAGGAACATGAAGCTCAGAGGTCATGTCTCAACCATAAGCAAGAGGCGCTTAGTCAATCGAAAATAGGGCAAGGCTACATACCCTCAACGCTTCCATGGAGCATACTCCCTTCCCAAACAAGATTAACAACTTGGGAGCAAGTGTTCAAAAGTCTGAGCCTATGGAGGAGACTTTTGTGTATTACATATTGCAAGGATTTTTGCTTGTTTTTACTGCACATACAAATTCTGCTTTAAAAAAAATCCAAAGCTTTTATTCTGGAAAAAAAAAATTAAAATATTTTCCACTGTCATTCCTCAACAGGTAAGACTTAAATTAACATATATTTTTATTGTATTGTGCTAGAATGTTTGATTTTGAAGATTACTGGTTGAGCCACTTACTTGAGCCTTATAAAAATATTAAGTGAATTTTGGCTTGGGATTAGGAGAGAATTTTGAACAATATTTGAAATGGCCTTAAACACGCATCTGATATTTTGAATTACGTATTTCCATGAAGCAGTGTCCTCAGCATTCAAAATTATAAAATTAAAATATTGACCAACTCTAAAAAATGTTGGAGATGCTCTACATTCTGTAGCATCAAACAGTCAGCCAAGATCGAATTCTTTATGTGAAAAGAAAACAAGCAGAGCTATCTCATTACTATGGAAATTTGCTTTCCTCCTTAATAAATGAGAAAATGATATGTGTATCAAATAACCATTGTAAAATGTACCTCTTTATGGCTTGTTATAAGTAAATATTAGACTTGCATACTTACTTCATATATTTATATACCCAAGGTCACATAAAAATTTCTAGGGTACACACGAGTCGCCTGTGGGAAACAGTTAGAAGAAGTCTTACACTACATGGCTCTGGGCTGGGGTTGGCTACAAGAAAATGATCATAACAAGATAGAAATGGCAAAGCAGCAGCAGTGGCAGCAGCAGCATGGGGGCCAAAGGCTGGCAGAGGCTCTGCTGAATCACGCTTGCTAGATGACCTGTAGCACGGGACAGTAGCCCATCCAATAGCCAGTGTAGCTCTTTGGACATTTTTAACTTCCACAAGTCCAGAGCAAGGAAAAGGAGCAGTGTAGTGAGGCACAGCGCCAGCATTTAGTCCAGGCTTGGGGCCACGAGAAACAGATGAAAGATTCCATTTGTCCCCCCTTTTTCCATCGTCAAGCCCAGATTTTCTTCCTGACTGCCAAACCTGCTCACTTATAGCCACTTCAAACTCTGATGTCAGCTGGGGAGGGGAAAGCAACCACGTTCTGTCCAGTTCTTCAGCAGCAGCCAAGACAGTAGGCATTTTTATCTTCATAATACCTTCCTTGTTCCCTGTCACTCGTGGTGGCTCGCACAACAGACTCACTACATAATAAATGTTATTTCCAATATTGTTTAATTGGAGGCTTCATAGAGGCCATCAGAGAAGCCTCAGGGTCCTTCCCTGGTGTTTTCTGAGCGGAAGGGAGTTGTATGAAGATTTGCACAGCTGACTGGTCCTTGTCATGATCCTTTGGGAGCTAATTCCTGTAGAAGGCAAGGCAGATATGTAGATGGAATTGGGGGAGTGATGTTCCTCAGGCCAAGTGGACACAATGCACTTCTGAATGGCCTGTAATGGCTGATACCAACAATATTAGTAAGGTCTCAGTGACCTCTCTGCATGTGCCCTCCATTTTATAGTCTAACTCCTGCGGCAGGTGGAGAATGGTATCCTCAGAAAGAGAGTGAAACAGCCTGCCCAAGTTCATGGGCAGTGACATTCCAATAGATTATGTTCCAGAGCCAGTGTGTGCCTGGAACTGCTGTTTCCTGTGCGTATCTTACTCCTAGGAGAGCCCCCAAAGATACAAAGAACAGTTAATAGCCACAAGCAAACTCCACTCAGGGTGACCAAGGGTTGAGAGAATGCAGATGCCAGAGGAAAACACCCTGAGGGCCAAGGCTAAGGAAGGCTTCGGCAGAATCATGCAGCCTGTGCTTGAACTTGAGAACCAAAGGCAACCAAGTTAAGTTCCACAATCTAGGCCTTGTCCTTGATGGGCCCTTTCTTTCATCCTCTCCATCCCATCTTTCATAGGTATCTCTGTATGCTTTAATTGAACATGTGTTTGCTTTGTTTATTCTCCCTCAAAAGATAGAAAGATGGCCTCATTCCTCCTGGATCTGTGAGACCACAGACCTTGTCCATTTAGGGCCTATTCTCTTGCACCTGCTTCTTTCTTCCTGGCTACCTGTTCTCCAGTCTTACTTGCCCAAACCCACAGTGGCTTCCAAAGAAAGTATTTGATATGGTAGGGCCACACTCAGCCCTACCATATCCCCACCATCTATTAGAAGCCAATGAAATGAAATTTCCACATTAACAATGAAACACGTGAGTTGCATGTGATAGCACAGGCATTTAATCCCAGCACTTGAGTGGCAGAGGCAGGTGGATCTCTGTAAGAGATCCCTGTCCCACACCACCCAAAACTAATGAGACCCCTTTTGAAAAAAAAAAAACACAAACAGTAATAAATACCCAAACAAGTAAAAGACTGAACACAAAGTGGGAGACAAACCTATCCTCCTCGTTTCTTTCTCCTCACCTCCTTCTCCTTTTTCTGCCTCACCCCTTCTTCTGAGTCAGGGTCTTATACATCCAGAGCTGGTCTCAAACTTGCTATGTAGTCGAAGATGACCTTGAACTTCTGATGCTCCTGCTTCCCCTTTCTGGGTGTTAGGATAGAACTGTGATGGCATTTGGTTTATGTAATGCTGGGGATCAAAGCCAGGGTTTCATGCCAGGAGACTGCCTTACCAATTGAGCTTCACTGGCGCCGTTCCCTGGTTATTCTAACACTGGTGATACTGGGAATGGGAGATTCTGAAGCACCTGTACCTGGTTTCCATATACCCCCAAGCACAGCATTGCCCCACTCTTATCTCCATAGTCTGCCTACATCCTTGGGTCTTTTCTATTTTTCATTTTGCAGTGCTATGGGTGGAATCCAGGACCATGTATATACTAAGCTAATTACCTACTCCTGAGTTAAACCCCTGGCCCCCATTTCTGTCTTTATCTTGTTCCTTGTGCTTTAGCATTTTCCTGTGTATCTTGGTTTCACTTTCTCTGCTGAGCATTCCCTCCCAATGTTCACTTCTCTCCTACTAGTTGTTTCCCTCTTAAATTCTTTTGGTATCCTCTATGTCTAGCTGATCTCTCTCTCTCTCTCTCTCTCTCTCTCTCTCTCTCTCTCTCTCTCTCTCTCTGTGTGTGTGTGTGTGTGTGTGTGTGTGTGTGTGTGTGTGTGTTCAGTCTGCACATTTTGAGTGCCTACTACATGCCAGGAACTCTAAGTACCGAGAAAAAGCTGAACAGAAGACATCTTGTGTGATAAAAGCTACTCGAGAATAAATATGTGCCGTGTGATTAGAAGTGATAAGGAAAAAGAAAGTATTTGATATGAGCAGAGATAGAGGAAGTAAGATTAGAGTTCATCTTGGATTCTGTAGAGTGTTCCCACAAAAGAGGTGAGCTAGTGCAAAAGCACAGAAGCAGTGTTCTTGGTGGGGTCAAGGAGATGCCAGGTAGCATAGAAGTGAGACAGATGTGGGTGCATCTCTCCATGTAGAATCATGCAGGTGCTGAGCATGGTTAGATGTCTATTAACATCACTAGCAGTGTTAATAGTAAGATCTTTCAGTCGGGACTGGAGTATGGCTCAGAAGTTAAGAGCATTTTCTGCTCCTGCAAAGGACAAGAGTTCAGTTCCCAACACCCATCTTGATGGCTAACAACCACCTGTAACTCCAGGTCCAGGAATCTGATACCTTCTGGCCTTGATGGGCACTTTTACACACACACACACACACACTCACTCACACACATACACACACACACACACATACACACACAAATGTAAAAAAACTCTTTTTAAAATCTTTAAGTTTATAATATATACACTCTTTTGGTGGGAAGGAGGCAGGTAAGTGTTTGAGACAGTATTTCCTTTTCTTACAAAGTACAGGCTGGCCCTGAACTCACAGTAATCTTGCCTCAGCCTCCAAATGCTGGTATTGTGGGTCTGTACCGTCATTTTCAGTTTGTAAGAATTTCTTCTGATATTTAATTTTCTGTAAAGAAGCAACTATGTCGGGGAACGGAGCAGTTTGATTCTATAATTAGCAGCTGTCGGGCTCGTCCTTATTGCTCTGGCTGCTGTAAGCAAAAAGGATCATCAGGCCAACAGCCAGCCAGCAGCCCTCATGCCAACACTCGCCAATTCAAACAGCCCAGAGCCAGCCTGAGAAAACTACAGAGAACTATAGCTGGTTATCTAAGCTGCTGAAAACACAGGCAAGGATGTTTGAAGCCATTGATTGCAGACTTCTTGAAGTCACAGTCTTTGATGAAGTCTGAACAACCCTAAAAACTTGCCCATCTCGGCCAAAGGGAACACTCCTCCCTGGAGAGCTCAGAAGAGATTGGCATAACAAATACTGCACTGGTGCTGTGCTTGGCGCAAAATTCACTTGTGCCTGTCTGAGAAGCCGAGGCAGGGAGTTTGCTATGAGTTCAAGGCAGGGAAAAGAAAACAAAGGTCCAGATCACCAGAAGAGTCCCAGAGAACTGTCAGCTCTTCAGGACCACACAGATCACAGACTTTGGGCCAAGTCTTATAATACTGACAGATTAGAAGGGCTAAGAGACCCTGACTCCTTCCTTATGTCCACACAAACTGTAACACTGACTGCTAGCAAGGACCAAAACATCCCAACTTTTAAATGTATATGCAAGAGCTGCGACACCTGTAGAACTAGGGGTTCTGCAGAGGGATAACATCAGAGGACGGTCATTGCTCTTAACTGCCTAGGGTCACTACTCCCTGCTATCAAACACTGAGGGCAAACAACGTTGCCAGGGAGCAGACTTTGAAGAGATTCTTGGGGAATAGCCACAATTTTCATGAACCATAAGAGGAGTAACTGCTAGAAAGAGAGGCCGGGACAGCACTGTATCTGGATCCTGTAGGGCTGCATAAATGATTTGGCTCTTGAACTGAGAGCATTGGGTGGGGGTTTGGGGGGCTTTGAGAAGATGAGTGGCAGGCTCCAATTCTCAACAGAAACCCAATGGTTGTCACAGATCTGTGGCTGAGCCATAAGAGCCACACAGAGAGTGACTTGACCTGTCTCCAAGTAGGGCAAGAAGACCCAGGTTTCTATGAAATAATCCTCTGGGTCTGGCTTCCACACCATACCTTCCATGAGACAATAATCTGCACTTCACAGCATTATTCGGCACCAGATATAACCATGCCTTACTGGGTTAGTGTCTCAACTACAAGGTTCAATTACAGGCAGTCATGACTATCTTTGGGAATCCCTTCAGTTGCCCATGAAGTTGGAACAATCACTATTCCATGAGTCAAGCCTCGTATGAAGCTGTTAGGAGGCATGTGGAATTTTTAAACGTACTATTAAAGATGTATGCTATATTCAACAAGGTGAGATGCTGAGATTGTGTGGAGTGCTGGGGCCTGTGGGACCAATCAATGGTGAAAGAACAGTCCAGGCAGTTGCATGTGGAAATGCTCACACAATCCCTAGCACACAAAGTCTGAGAGGTACATATTCAAGTTAGTCACTCCAGAGCTCACTGGGAGAAATAAGTGCCAGTTTTGAATCTTCTAAGAGTGGCTGTACCACCTTTGTCACATGCCTCTCGTAACAGGGCACTCACTACCTCCCTTCTCAAGGTCATCCTTGGATGTCTGGGAAGAAACCTTTATTGGTTTGAGTCACTCTGTGGCCCTGCAGCTTTCTCTCAGGAGTTATCACCTCAGACAGCAGGGGCTCAGTCCACACAGGACAGTGTTCCGAGCAGAGACGGAACATGACGCTCAGGTACTTCCCCAGCTCCTCATGGGACCTGGGCTGCAGCACTTTCCTGCGTTCTTTTGTGGACTCTACTCATGTTGGGAAGTTCTGGGCAGCTACCTGGCCTAACGACCTCTCCTTATGAACACAAATCAGGATCCACCCAGGGCAGACTTGGTCATACTGCCGCCCTACCTGTTTGAGAACTAGCTGCACTCGAAGCTCATAGATTGCTTAGAGTAGGAGCTCTTCCCAGCAACGCCCCCAAACTCCTTCTCCCAAAGACTTTGAGTCTAAGTCAGCTGAAGATGGCGGCTCTCCTACAGCTGCCTCTCTGGCTCCTGCCCTATTTTCATGCCCCTATCTTCACACTTCCCACTCATCCCACCAACTGCTTCATATAGCTCCTCTCCCTCCCCTACAAGGGAGAGTGAGGCCCAAAGCCCCTGTGTCCTGGGGCTCCCCCTTCTCCCCATGAGGTCATAACGGGCTTGATTACATCCAGACGATCTTCCACGGCTGCCTCTTGGCCCACTGCCCCTGAAAGAGCCCCAGCACCCTTTTGGCTTGTCTTCTACATTGTCCAAGGCCCAATTTCCTGTCCTGCCAATCAGGTGGAAGTAGCAGCCCCTCCTGACCTGAAGAGTGTATCTCATTTCTCCATTTCCTCCTACCCCAGGGTCATCGTGATGGATTCTTTTCTATCATCCATCTCCTCTCTAGTAGATCTCTAACTGAACCCCACTGACAGGGAAGGTGGATGGATTAGGGCAGCAGTGGGGGTAGGCACAAATGGTATACATAGACTGGGGGTTCCAGCAGTTTCAGGGTCATCAGTGGAAGCTAGGAAAGGCCAATATGAAGCCAGAAATCAGGACTAACCTTGACATCGAGCTCCCGAATCTGAGAGTTTAGGCCTGGTAAGCCCCCTGCCTGTTTGCCCTCTTGGGGCATCTGAAGTCTCTCCCCCCACTAGCCACAAAGCCAGGCAGCATGTGGTGTGCAGCTGGCCAGAGGTGTCTGTGCAAAGCTGTACTTGCGGCTTACCAGAGTCTGGCCTGAAAATGGATGGGCTTTGGTGTGCAGCCCTGGGAGGTGACCCTCATGGGTGGAGTTCCAACCTCTGAGGCTGGGCTACTTTCTTTTCTGTAGAATGTCTCTGAGCGAAGCAAATGCTGCTTCAGAAGCTGTGAAGCTTGGGGCCAGATGGACATTCTTTGATGCTGGTTCAAGCCATCTTTGCTGTGTCCCATGACTACCCTCTGACTCTGTAAACAGTTGCAGGACGGCAAGTAGCACCTTCAGGGCTCTAAGACCCCAGGGCCCTGTGTGGCTGCTTCTTTAGCTTTCTCTCCACAGCAGCTGTGTCCCGGTAAGAATTGTGAGTGATGATAAGACGGAAAGTACCAGTGAGGCAGAGATCATCAGATGGATTTTACAGATGGGCAAACACAAGTGCAGAGAAGAATGCTGCCTGCCACCATGGTAGGAAGGTGAGATTTCAGCAGAAATCTGTGACTCCACAAAGTAGCCACAAGTCTGTGACTCCAGAAAGTGCTTCTGGTTCAGCCTGTTCAGCTTTTCTGCATTCTCATTTCTCCATCCCCGAATCCTCTCTCTTCCCCAGCTCCTCATAGCCAGTGCAGCAGCCTCAGCTCTGTCTTCCTCCACCTCCTAGCCCTTCCCCTACCCAGGCTGCATCGAGGTATCCAGCAGCCAGCTCACCCCCTTGCATGAAATGTGGATCTCTGTTGCTCCAGACACGGGATTTTACCAGACCAGATAAGGTTTCACCATTCGGACAGTGAACAATTTGTTTCTGAGCCTGAAATTAGGATGGAAAAGGGTAGGGGAGCCCTACAATTCAGCCTACTGAAGAAAAAGAAGTGAGGGGGAAGGGCATGAACACACCATACACATGTAGGGAGTATGGGGGGATGAGTAGGCACACATATGCACATGTGTGTCTTTGTGTGTATTCCCCTGTATATAGAGAAGACAGAGAACCCAACCTTGACCCAGTAGAGAATAGTGGTAGCATGCTTGCCCCTATTTACTTATGAGCATGGCTTTACTTATAAAGGAAACCTAAAGGAACCTGTATGTGGCTGTTACCTTTTCAACAAGTATAGTTCAGCTTATATGATCATTGCTATTGAGAAGACAAAACAAACTCCTTGGTAATATTCTCTTCTCTTAACTTTACTGCCCTGACCTCTCTAGATGTAGCTCTTGCCTCTCTGGGTCACTCCATTCAGCCCTTATCCTGTCAGACTTTATCCTGTTCTTCTCATCCTGAAAACCTCCTGACATCCTGCTTGAGCCCTCTCTTTGTCCCTGTCTAAACTCTGAGTCAGCTCCATGACGGTCACAGCCTCAGAGCTCATCTGCCCACCACTCTAGGATGTGTCCCTCCCTGAGTGCTGACTCTCTGGATTGTTAGAACTGAAATCCTATTCTGCAACCCCACAGCTAGCACATCTTCAAAACAGTCCTGTGGCTTGCGTTTTCTATCTGGATGACAGGTGCCACTACCCGCTCCGTTGTGTAAGACGGACATGGCAGAAAGCAGCTAGGTCTCTCAGATCCACAGTTGCCACCCTGGTTGTAGGCACCATCATCAGTCATCTGGGTCCCATCAGCAGCTTCTCCCTGGGCTTCTGCTTCCATTCTCATTCCAGAGGCCACAGGGATCTAAGTTATGAGTGAGATCACCAACTCCCCTCCTCTGCCTAGCAACTTTCAGAATCATCTATGTAGCTCCAAGTTCTACTTGGCTTGCCTCAGCCTACCTCTCAAGTCTTGCCCCTTGACATCACTTTTCCATTTACCTCAACCTTTTCTCACACTCTATCCTTGCCCAGTGCCAGATCTTGGTCACGTTTCCACTCCGCACTGTAGACACCAGTAATTTGGAGTTTCTTTCCAAGGTGGATGGCAGATGTAAGAGTAGATGTGTCCTTTGTGTGTGGACAGAAAAATTGTGGTGGAGCTGAATTTAAAGGTCAGGGTTTCCAGATCATCAGTGAAGGCCCTGCTGGTTCCTGAATCCTTTAGCTTCTGAGAAGAAGACCAGGTTCTTCACTTGGGTCTGATAGAAGCTGAGGCGCTTACTTCCTTACTTCAGGTTTCTTCTACCTTTAGAGAGGCCACATGGAGTGCCACAACTCAGTACCAGTGGCCACAGAAGCTGCTGCCCGAGACTAGGGAAATATAAAGGCATGGGAAGTTCTTAGGAAGGCCACACAGGCCCTGGTTTAGAGAAAAAGAGAGGTGAGGCTCTGAAGGAGGGGCTGAGGCAAGTGAGACAGAAAGACAGAAATAAGGAGAGAAGGGGAAATGTGAGAGGAGGAAACATTACAAGGAACCTGGATTAAAACAAAACAGATGGAGGACCGAGGTAGAAAGGCAAAGGAGTGGAGAGTCGTCAAGAGATACACAGAGAAAGCTGGGATCCAGGGAAGAAAGACAAAGAAGAAACCAGAGGCAGCAGGAAGGGAATAGAAATGGGGGACAGGGGACAGAGAGAACAAGAGAAAGAAAAGAAAAAAATCAAAAGAAAGGAGAACATCAGATGAAGACCAAGATACAGAAGGGGAAAGAAAAACAGAGCCAGGGTTGGGGAAGACAAGAGACAGGAACTATGACAAGAGGCATCAGGGTGATTGTGAAACCTGGGAACAGTAAAGATTCACATGGGGAAATAAATATGTAAGTTAACGGAACCTGCTAAAAGGAGCTCTGCCACCGAAAGCCCTGAACCGAGCCTTAGGAATTGGCCCTGCCCATCCATCCTTCAACAGCTCTGAAACATTCAAGGAAGGGTTTCATCACTGTCTGTATCGGAAGTGTAGGCTAGATGCAAAGCTGGGTGGGCTAGGATACAAGCTCCCTAGCAAAGGTCCCAAACCCACAGTCTGTGGTAAGTGCACTGAGGTAAAAGAGAGGACCCTCCAGATGAATATAAGTGCCAGAGTAGAACAAAGCTGAGGTACAGGCCAGAGCCTGAGAACAAGGGAAGGATGAGATAAAGCAGAACAGGGAGAAGGATCTTGGAAGTGGCTGAGAACAGCCTTGGCATATGCACAGTTCGGACTCTGCTGCCTGTGGGTGGGCAGGCTGCTTTGGGGACCTCTGATTGGGTGGTTTGGTTTATTAGGATACAGGATCCACTATGCAGCCCAGACAGTCATGATGCTCTTGCCTCCTGAATGCTGAGGTTGAATGCATACAACACCATAACCAGCTTTAAAAGTGTCTTAATCATTGTGCTTAATCATTACACACCAAGAAAACTTTGACTATTTCCAGGTTACATCTTGTTTCACATGTACTTTATGCTCATTGTAACTAGTAAGATTTTAATGCACACTATCAAATCTTTAAAAAAAATCAAGTACTGACAAAAATGTATTTGTATACTTTTATGCAAAAATGTTTTTAAAATCTATACATTTATCTCTATTTTTTTAAATAAAGTTGTTCAATTAAAAAAACAGTATCTTAAAAGTTCACCTTGCTATCCCTAGTACTGCCTACCTGTTATCTCCCCCTTGCTGGGAGCAGCAGGGTGCCACTCCTGCTAGATTTGATGACAGGTAGCTTGTCTTAAAAAGGAACCTCAACACTTCCTAGTGGGGGGCTATGCCTCTGCTTACTCATCTGTAAAGTGTGACAATGGTCTTGCCCAAAGGCGGTGGCTATTGGGATGATTCTGTGTTAGAAGAGTGAAATTGTTAGAGAGGCCTCTCTGGTCTGGAGACCACACAGATCGTGTCCCTTGGCTTCCTTGATGTGATAGCCTGACAAAGGACAAAGATTCAAATACTTCAAACTTTTCTTCTCCAGTTCCTTCAACCAATCCTCTGAGGACACACTGATTTGAATTTTTTAGAAAATATTTATTTTAGAATCTGGAACGATGGCTCAATGGTTAAGAGCAATTGTTATTCTTGAAAAAAAAAAAGACCTGGAATCTATTCCAAATCCCCAGGTGATGGCTTACACTCAGCTCTAAGTTCAGTTCCAGAGGTGCTGACACCCTTTTCTAGCCTCTGCAGACACTAGACACACACATAGTACACAGACTTACATTCATGCAAGAAACAATGCACAACATAAAACAAAAATAAATAAAAATTTAAACGTGTGTGTGTGTGTGTGTGTGTGTGTGTGTGTGTGTGTGTGTATGTGTGTGTGTGACTAGATCAATCTCCTGGATCTAAAGTTACAGCCACACACATAGTACACAGACTTATATACAAGCAATGTACACAACAAAGCAAAAATAAATACATTTTAAAAACAATCGTGCTTGTTTGTTTACGTGGGTGTGTGCATGCGCGGTGTTGGATCTATCTCCTGGATATACAGTTCCAGCCACACACATAGTAACAGACTTATAGGCAATATATACAGCAAAGCAAAAACATACATTTTAAAAACAATTGTGTATGTGTGTGCATGTGCACGGGCGCATGCACATTTTGTTAGCTCTCTCTAGGATCTAGAGTTACCGGAAGTTCTGACTCACTCAATGTAGGTACTGAAACAGAAATTACAGCCTCTGAGAGAGCAGCAGTTCTCTTACCAACTCATCCATCTCTCTAGCCCCTGTTTGTTTTGCTTTGTTTTCAGTACTGAACACGGAACCCAGGGCCTTCTGCATGCATGACAGGCACTCTACCACTGACTTAAAATCCAGCCCCCTGTGTCTGTTGAACCACCTGTAGGCAGTGGAAAAATGATACTGGAGCGAGGTGCTTGGGAGGTGAGAAAAGTTGGGCAAGCAAAAGCACAGAATTTCAGGGAGCTTCTAAGAAGCCTACTTGCCTTTTGCAAAGTTAAAACCTCCTGGGAAGCCACAAGGAAAACTTCCTAGGTCAGACCCTCCTGTGCAGGTGGCTTTTTGGGTAGAGAGCATGGAGGGCCTCAACCCTAGTTGATTGTCTGTTCCCACAGCAGAAGGAGCAGCCGAGGGCAGCGCTCTCCAGAGGGATTCCCCCTCAAGCTGGAATAGCACTACCTCAGGTGAAGCTCTAGATTCATAAGATGCAGGGCAGGAAGGCTCTGAAGGCAGCTGGCCAGGGCAGTGCATAGTGAGACGGGCAGGCCGACTGAGCCACGTGGCAATGGCAGGCCTAGGAGCTGCTGGCACAGAGAGCCAGGAGCAGAAGAAAGTCCAGTCCAAAATGGCTCAGCCCAGGGCTCAAGGGGATGATGACAGGGCAGCGTGCAAGGGCAACTCTGCAACCGTCCTGTCGGTGTCCAGCATGTGTCCTCAGTGCCCACAACTTGCCCAGGCCCACTGGATTTCTGCAGGCAGAGCTCAAGTTTTCCTGGGAGCTCGGGGCCCATGGGGAGGGGAAAGAAGTTGCTGGATAAAGAAGCCATCCTGAAGGAGAGGAGGGAGGTGGCGGGGAGAAAGGCAAGCTGGTGAGGCCCTCCCCCAGCAGGCACTTCAATAATCTGATTTCCATAAAGAGAACTTTCCCGGCCATAAAGATTTTATTGAAACTCCCAGCAGCCTGATAAAAGCATAATTCTACTGACCACAATCTACCTAGGAATAGCTCCAGGATATTAGGCTGAAACTCAGCAAAGCGATCCCTTCTGGAAGGCTGCTCTATTCCTCTCTCCCCTCTCCTCTTAGGGGCGGGAGGGGCCTCCATTTGGCTCAACTCCGGACTATCCACATTCTGTGGGGAAAATGTTAGGCCAACCCTGAAACTGAGCCCAGCTCTGCAGGCCTGAGCCAGGCACTGCAACAGTGTGTGACATTCCTGCAGCTCCTGGCCTGCTGTGACCAGCCAGTCCAGGCCTGATCCTCCTTGAGGGCCTGAGTTAGTGTCTTTGGGGAAGCCAGTTGTCCAGAGCATCACAGAAAAACTCGACTGTCTACAGGCTTACAGCTGGTCCTTAACTTTAAACAAATCACACCTCTGTATTTCAGCTTTCTTGTTAGTAACATGGGGAAGGGAATACTGACTCCAAGGACTAAGCTAAGTGATAGACACTCGCCATAACGCCTGGACAAAGGCATCTGTGTATGCCACCCATCAGCACACTGTCCCCACCACTCTAAAGACCCTTCTCCTCTTCTTATACCCCAAAAGGGATAGAATAAACCCTAAGAAAATAGCCAAGATTGGGCTTGGGTGTAGTTCATCGGTAGAACACTTGGCTAGAATGTGCAAATCCCTGAGTTGAATCTTCAGCACTGCAAAACTAAACAAAACAGAAAAACAGCTATAGAAAGCTCCTGGTTGGGACTGCAGAGATGGCTCAGTGGTTAAGAGCACTGACTGCTCTTCCAGAGGTCCTGAGTTCAATTCCCAGCAAAAATCCATCTGTAATGAGATCTGATGCCCTCTTCTGGTGTGCATGAAGACAGATACAGTGTAGTTATAATAAATAAATAAATAAATAAACAAATAAATGGTTCGGTTCCCAGAATCCACATCAGGCAGCTCACGCCTGCTTTTAAAAAAAGAAAAGAAAAGAAAAGAAAAGAAAGAAAGAAAGAAAGAAAGAAAGAAAGAAAGAAAGCTCCTGGTTCTAACAGTTATATTGTAGTCTCTGACTGCTGTACTAACTTTAGTCAATTCTCCCCCTCCACCTTCCCCCTCTCGGCCTGTCTCTGTCTGTCTCTGTCTGTCTCTGTCTCTCTGTCTCTGGCCTCATTCAGTCCATCTGTGTGGATGATTAGGACTAAGTGACCTCAAAATTATTCTTTTAAAAAATTCTCCTTAAAAGACCAGCAAGTTGGCTAAGCAGGCAAAGGTACTTGCTGTCCAGCCCAATTACTTGAGTTCAACGCCCAATATCTACTCAAGACAAAAAAACCACAATGAACAGCACACACTTACTATGGCATGTACACGCTTACACATGTATGAATAAATGTAACAAAAAGTTAGGTCCTTATTCCTCAGAACCAGTAGTTGATATATTCATTCAACAAATAATAATGACATGAATATTATGTAGTGAAGAATGCTATGAGTTATAGGAATAAAGCATTGAAAAAACAGAATTGTTGCTTCATAGAGTTAAATAAAGTCAATCAATGAAATATGTAATATATTGGAGAAAAAGTAGATTTTCTAGTTTTAAGGTTTGGGACTACTGTGAGACTCTGGAAGTTGCCGTGGGTCTATGGCACCAGGGAGAAGACCAGAGATGGTTTGAAATATTTGTTTGTTTGTTCACTTGGTTTGCTTTGTTTTTGTTTTTTCAAGATGGAGTATCCTACAGTTCATGCTGGACTTTAATTCTCTATGTAACCAAAGAAGGCCTTGAACTCTTGATCCTTTTGACTTCACCTCTTGAGTCCCTCTAGATTTTTAGGACCATCGTGTCCAGATTGTTTTGGTTTGCTTTGTTGGTTTTGCAATTTGATTTCATTTGATTCTGTCAGAAATTGCTATACTTGGTGTTGGGTATTAAATGCAAAGTCTCACACTTCCTAGGTAAGTACTTCACCACTAAGGAGGTCTTAAGAGAGTAGTCAGAAAAATCCTTCCCAAAGACATAGCATTTACTGGAGACCAGAAGTAGGTCCAGGAACACATAGTGAAGATATCCAGGAGGCCAGGACTCCAGGCAAAGTGGACAGTTTGTTGAGTTACTGATGGTCCAGACACGAGAAATGGTCAGCTGTTTAGGAAGCTGAGACTCTGACAAGAGCAGGAGATGAGATGGGATTTGACAGACATTCATGGGGAGGGGGTTCTTCAAGGCCATTAGAATGATCTAAGGATGTTTTGCTTTTACTTGTTTGATTCCGTGATATCAGAGATTGAAACCCCACTCACGGTGGGCAACTGCTGTGCTACTAAGCTACCTCTTCGCCCTGGGAATCCAGACTTTATTCTGAGTGAAATAGCTTGTCGGGAGGCTTTTAGCACAGAAGGACGATGCTCTGACTTCTGTGTTAATGAGGTCACTCTGGTTTGGGTTTAAAGAATAAACTAGCAGTAGGAGGGCCTGAGGGAGAAATGGAGAGATCAGTGAGGAAGACACCACGGAGATCTAAAACAGAAATGGTGACAGTGACAATGAAACTGCTGTGAGACACTGGAAGTTGCCATGGTCCCAGGGAGAGAAGCAGAGATGACTGAAACTTCCCTACAACAGAACATGACAGATGCTGGAAAAGAGCCATGTGGGAGGAGACAAGGACAAGGTCACACAGGTGGTGCCATAGGTGATTCTGTGACTGATTCTGTGCCTTTCTTGGCCTGCTTGGTTGCTGAAAGACCAGAAAGAGCAGCAATTGCCCCATGGCTGGAAATCAGAGGATTTGCACGCTCCCCACAGTGAGCTGTTGTTAACATCCCTTGGCTCGCACTCTATCTGTACAGCTATATGTATGTATGGCAAGGAAAGCTAGCCAGGTGCAGGGCTTTCAGTGATTAACAAAAGAATGTGGAATGAGGCACGGGATAAAAAAATAAACAGGTGGATCCATGAAAGTCTATTAGTTAATGACAGCAGCTGTGCTGGGAACAGACTGTAGCGTGGATATAATCCCCGTGGACATAAAATGAAGAGGTCAACCTGCTTCTTGTCTCATCGCTGCTGCTGTTGCTTTTCTGTGAAGGTGGCGAGGTTCCCAGCTCCCTTGGCACATTAATTTTTTAGTGTTAGAAATCAGAAGTTTGGACTAAATGGTCTCTTAGTAAAAGTGTCAACCAAGATGCTATGGGTTGAGAACCTCTAAAGCTAAACCAGAGTCTCTGCACAAGCTGATAGACCACTGCTTTGCAGAGAACTTTGTGTAGGTTGCATCTTCAAAGGACTGTCTTGAATGGCTTGTCTGGGATTTGAATGGGAGATATGTACAGGATGCTTGGGAAGGCTGGGTATCTCTAGATCTGGCACTTCCTACTCTCAACTTCAGCAGGGGAGGCTTGTTTACTTGGGCTGATTCATACCTGCTGTACAACTTTGGGCAAAATAATCTATATATTCCTTCTATACTTAGCTTCTGTGATGAGTTAGGAGCCGGCCCCATTACCTGGCCAGTTTGTTCTGTTTCCCTTGCTGTAATGATTAGTTCAGAGAGGGTTTCAATAAGACTCTGTGTTGTCTTTTATAAAAATAAAGAGAGGGGGAATATGTTTGGTGGATATGTTTGCAGTCAGGTGCGGAGGAAGGGGATGCCTCTGGCAGACCCATGCTGAAACTTCCTTTCCCCATAAGGGACCAACCATCCGATGGTATAGTACAGAATGAGTTGATGGGGAGGGGAGTTGAGAGGGTAGTAGAGACAAAGAAAGGCAGAGAGAGTGTGTAGAGGAATAGAGGCCAGCCATGAGCACGTGGAGAGAGAGGAGGCAGGAGTAAGAGGACAATGCAAGAGCAAGAAGGCAAGAGAGAAGAGGTGGTAAGCAGCCCCCTTTCATACCTGGCTGTTGCCAGGTAACTGTGGGGCGGAGCCTAGACAGAATGCTAACACTTTGTTCTAAGACTTTTGAGAGAACAGTTGAGGAGCATTTCACTGAATTCTGAGGAAATAAGTTCAGGCATAAGAAGAGAATCTAAGAATGATACAAGTAGAAAAATGGCAAATCTGAGAAATAGAGTGAGCAAAGCTGAGCCCTGTTGATTTTTTGAGGCACTAACTAAAGCTAGACCTCCTTTAGAAGCCTGACCAGCAGCATGACCTGATTTATACAGTATGGTTTTAAATACCCAAAGTCCATTTGAGTTGAGTTTTAACTACGTGCATCAGAAAGAAGTGAAGAGTATAGTCTTTTTACAGTATACAGGCCAGTGACTCAGTGTCTCCTGCTGGTCCCAAACTAGCCATGTTCACTCATAACTCTGTCTTTTGCAACTGCCATTATTTCTGCCTGGAGCTTCTCCCTTGCTTTATTCATAGATATCTGCCTATTCTACAAGAGTCCTTCAGAGCAAGGTACAGTAAGGATTTTTAAAACTGCTGTACTTTAAAAGCAATGAGAACTGTAATTTTATTTCTTTTATTTTTAGTGATGGTTTTTAAGTGTCTTAATTTTTTTGTAACCCATCATCTACCAGAGCAGTGGAAAAAGAAAGGATATGGGGGAAGTGGACTTGTTTAGTTTAG
This sequence comes from Micromys minutus, assembly GCF_963924665.1. Taxonomy (NCBI): domain Eukaryota; kingdom Metazoa; phylum Chordata; class Mammalia; order Rodentia; family Muridae; genus Micromys; species Micromys minutus. The sequence goes on along the minus strand of NC_137970.1, from coordinate 45,918,331 downwards.
TTTTTTTTTTGTTTGTTTGTTTTTGTTTTGTCTGTGTTGTCTGGAAATTAGTAGTTTAGTTTGTAGGTTAGTAGGCAGGGGCAGCTTGATCTACTCATAAAAATCTCACGGATACACCAGCAGTTGAGTTCAGTAGAGTTGGGTTAGTAATAGCGATGACATGACCTAGTAGAGACAGCCAAGCTTTAGCCTCAGCTCAAGTCAATAGGAGAGACCAACCAATAAGAACACTAGGAGAAGTTCTCAGCTGTGCCTCTTTCAAGGAAGTGAAGATCAGCAATGATGGGAGCCCCTCGAGCTTTGTATAGTTAGCTGTACCAGAAAGCCAAGCTCTCCCTCCATTGCTTTGTGGAGTCTTATTTATATCTTTTAAACATCATGTACCTTCTATGTGTCTTGCTCCAGCACAGGTCTGGCCCCAGCAAAACACCATCCAACTGACTTTTCAAAGAACCCTTAGGTTTCCACTTCAAAGAACACTGGCACAAATGGTCAAAATCAGACTTTCCAGAATTCTGGAAGGCTTGCAACCAACCAACCCAGGACATTTTTAACCCCACTTCAATGACACTTGGTACAAACACTGGTCTAGATTTGTTCTACTCCCTATGTCTTTCTTCTAAGCTCATGGTTACCTTGAAAACCAGTAACCTAGAAGCAACCAGAGGGGGAATACCAAATTTGGATATCTAACATAGTCCAGTTCCCAGAGAGCTGCTCTGCTTGATTTGTCTTGGAGCCTCTTGAGGAAGCACTAAGGGTATATTTGTCTTTGTTGGTCCCAATGAGCCAGATGATCAACCTTTAAAAAAAAACAAAACAAAAATCAAACAAACAACAAACAAAAACCAAAAAGTAACTCTCTTTTAAAAGGCCATATGCAAATTGGGACTGAAAAGATGCCTTAGCAGTTATGAACCCACACTGCTTTGGCAAAGGACCTAAGTATGGTTCTCAGCACCCACTTTTGGCAGATTACAACTGCCTGTAACTTCAGCTCCAGCTGATCCATTGCCCTCTTCTTGCTTCTGGGGACACCTGCACATATGTACATATTACTACACAGATGAACACTCACACACATGCATATAATTAAAAATAAAACTTTTGGTGGAATACTTACAAAAACCTTTACAGCAAACATCAAAATTTAAAAAAATAAAACTAGATGATTTCTTATTAAGATCTGAACTCGGCAAGGATATCTGCTTACAACATTTTTATTCAATATCACATTGGCAGGTCTGGTTAGTGTAACAGGGACAAATAAAAAGAAAGTAAAAACTTTCCATTTGAGGAATGGTAACATAAAATGTGCTTATTCATCAATAACATGGTTATCTATTGTAAAATCCTGAAGAATCGAGAGAAATCCTTTGTAAGTAATAATTATCACAAAGTCAACAGAATATAAGGTTAATATAAAATTTTTTATTTTAGTTTATGTATATGGATTTTTGACTGCACATCTGTCTATGCGCCATATGTGTGCAGTGCCTTTGGAGGCCAGAAGAGGGCATTGTGCCCCCTGGAACGAGAGTTAGAGATAGTTGTGTGCTTCCACGTGGATGCTGAGAATCAAACCCTGGTCTTCTGGAAGAGTATTACCTCTTAACTTCTTCCTGAGTCTTCTTTCCACCCCATATAAATGTATTTTTTTTACATTGAATAAGACAAATCTAGATGATTAAAGGAGAGGCTTACTGGAAAGAATTTAAATTAACTTTGTTCATGGGCAGCATGGTTTTATATACAGGAAACCCTAAGGATTCCACAAGAGGTCATAGCCATGAGAAAATTCAGCACAGATATCACAATTGTAGGATACAAAATCAACACACAAAATGAACAATGTGAGAAGCAAAGCAAAAGAACAATTCCTTTTACAACAGCATTAGGAATAAAGTATTTAGCAATAAGCTTAAATAAGGCAATGGAAGATCTGAAAGCTGCAAGATACTGCTGTGTAGAGTTAGAAAGGATATTCATGTTAATGAACTGCAAGCTGTAATGCTGTTAAAATGATAAGACTACTCCAATGAGAGCTACGAATTTGATCTAATCCTTATCCACAACAAGGAGTTTTGTTTTGTTTCTCCATAAATACAAGAACTCATCTTATAATTCACATTGAATCTCAAGGAACCCAAAATAGCCAAAACAGTCCCAAAGAATTGGTGAAATCACACTTTATTTTTTCAAATGTACTACCAATCCACACCATCCCAAACAATGGTGAACAGCATGGCACATGTACAGACCAGCTGAATACAATAGGGGTTTCAAAAATAAATTCTCACATATATGGTCAAGCCTTTTGCCAAGAGTATCAGTGGGAAAAGAACAGCCTCGTCAAAATAGTTCTTGGGGAATGGAATACTCACACTCAAAATAAGGAAACTGATGTTTAAAAAAGTATTTTAGAGAGTGTAAATAGGATTTGAGGGGGAATATGGAGGAAAGAGTGCATGAAGTGATCTTCATGCCATTAGATTTATAAGTACAATTTCTGCATGAAAAACAAAATATAAATTAAATTAAGGAAGATTTATTTAAATTATATCATCATAACACAAGGGAAGTGAAGAAAATATTTTTCACATTGACTAAATAGTATATAATATTCACAAATTATATATCAATAACATTAATAACCAAAATATATAAATAACTCCCAAATTATAACCATTAAAAAGAACCCAATTTAAAAATGAGGCAAAATCATGAGTAGATATTTTTTCCAAAAATACAAGGGATCTGCCTAGAACAAAATCCAGCAATACAAGACCCTGAATTTGATTCTTAGCACCAAGCACACACACACACACACGCACACGCACATACAGGATTATAAGCACATTGAAAAGTGTGGAACATCATCACTCATTGGAAAATAGAAGCTAAAAATAAAATGGAATACCATTCCATACTTACAAGGATTATTATTATAAAAATGAAATCACAAAAAAAAGTGTAAACCATTAACAAGTATGGCAAAAAGTTTACAGAATAACCAAATTACTGACAATTCCATTTTGATGTGTATATCTAAGGCAATTAAAAGCACAGACTTGGATAACTGCATGTCAATGTCTACACTAGCATTAATGACAAAAAGCAGAGAATAGAATCAGCCCACATGCCCACCAAAAGATTAATGGATATTCAAATGTGGTATATATAAAAGAAATATTATTCAACCTTAAAAAAGAAAAAATTCTAATGCATACATGGAAAAAATCTTAAAAGACCTTACGATAAATTAAATACTAGCTGCTGATGGTGGCACACACCTTTAATCTCAAGCACTCAGAAGGCAGAGTCAAGTGAATCTCTGAGTTTGAGGCTAGTTTGGTCTGCATAACGAGTTACAGGCAGTCAGAGTTACATAGCAAGACTCTGTGTCACATACGAAAAAGAGAGAAACAGAGAGAAAAAGAACAAAGGACACATACTGTACTATTCCACATATACTTATTTAGTCTATCAGCCATCTCAAATTCATAGGAAAAGTCATAGGGAAGGAAAGAATAAAGGCCAGGTATAGTGGAACAAGCCTTTAATACCAGTGGTTTGGAGGCAGAGGCAGGAAGACCTCTGTGAGTTGTAGGCCAGCCTGGTCTACATAATAAATCCCAGGACAGCCAGGACTACCTGGAAAAACCCAGTCTTAAAATGCCAAAAGAATTGATGGGTTGTTTACAGGGTACAAAGTTTCAGATGCTGAGAAGTTTGGAGGATGGAGATGATAAGAGTTTGCATGACAATGTGCCTTATCCATAGAAAAAATGACAACAGAATCAAAAAGGTGCAATGTGGTATGTAATTAAGTAGAATAAGACAACAGTGAAAGCCTAAAGGATCCCAAAAGACACAGAGAATAAAGGGCAAGTAGGATTTCACTACATCAGGCCTGAAATCTCAGTACTTGGGAGACAGAGAGGATGGTCACAAACTGAAGTCCAATCTTGGGGATATAGTACGATGTCTCAAAAATGACTCAACTCTTCACTTGTCTGAAAAAGACACACATTACAATTAAGGGAACAAATCTGGTTACACATGAAAGATGGGGAAAGATACAGCATATAAACTGAAGCCAAAGAGCTGGAGTGGCTCCACTAACTTTAACGAGATAGATTTGAAGACAAATCCTGATGGCCATGTGTGGTGACACATGCATGTAAACATAGCATCTAGGAAATAGAGGCAAGAGGCTAGCATGTTTGAGCCCAGCTTGGGATGGGGAGTAAGACCTTGTTTCCAAACAAAAGAAAAAGACAAAGGTTGTTACTAGATTAAGGGTGACCTTTATGATAAATGTTTCAATCTGAAGACATAAAGCTATAAATCTACATACATATAAGAAAGTAGCCTCAGATTGTATGACATGAACCCTGAAAGAACTGAGGGGAGAAAAACAATCAACATAGATATAAAGGGCTTCAATATCCCATTCTTACAGTCGTGCTGTTTTTTTGTCGACTTGAGACCCATTAGAGTTATCTGAGGAGAAAGGTACCTCAGCTGAGAAAATGTCCCCACCCAATAGACTTGTAGATAAGACAGAAGGGGCATTTTCTTATTAATTATTGATGTCAGAGGACCTAGAGCATTGTTGGTGGTCCCTTCCCAGGCTGGTGGTCCTGGGGGTGTATAAGAAAGCAGACTAAGCAAGCCAGGAAAAGCATGCCAGTAAGCAACACCCATTCATGGCCTCTATATCAGTTCCTACCTCCCGGTTCCTGCCCTGACTACATTCAATGATGGACCGACCATTACTTGCAGGTATAAAATGGCATAAATGTTTGCCTCTCCAAATTGTTTTCAATCATGGTGTTCACAGCAACAGAAACCCTAACCAAGACAATAGCAAACAGAACTATTAAGAAGATTTAAGTAACAGCATCAATAGACATGGAGACATCCTCCAAGCAATGGCTTCTTCTGGAAACACTCCTCTCAAGTGCACATGGAAAGGGTTGACCATACGTGAGGTCATAAAACATTTGACATAGGGTCTCACTGTATGGTTCTGACTGGCCTGGACCTCGAAGATCCATATACCTCTGCCTCCTGAGGGCTGAGACTACCACGCCAAGGTCCTTCATAAATTTAAAAGAACTGAAATAATAATTTTCCAGTCAAAAATTTTAAAAGTCAGAAATTTGGATAAATAGCAAACATCTAAATTGATAAGTATTTATTTGGATCCCTTGTAGCTTTAAATTCCATTTTCCATTTTCTTTTTAAGAGTGGGTTCCTTGAGATGTGTTCTCCCATTTTGTGTTATATGACCGAGTTTTCATTTTCTTTTTAAATTTTATGTTTGTATGTGTGTGCTTGAGTAGATGTATGTGCGCGGTGTGTACAAATGAGCTACAGGGGTCAGAAGTAATCACTGAATGAAAAAAAAAAAAAAACATGATTTCCATAGTGCCGCCTTCCTAACATTTGAGACACAAAGAAAGGAGGGTCAGGAATCAAGGTGCATAAGACTATAGGAAAATATTTGCTAAAATGCTAAGTGATTGCAGGGATATGATCAACATTCTTACATAAACAATAGAGAGTTAAGGGAACTAATATGGGTGTTTGCATACTAATATAATAAGTAATATATGAAATAGACAGGCTTACAAACAGAATAGAAAATGATGCAACCAATATAGTAGGTGAACATTTGATTGGACTATAAAAAGTAAAGATATTATACTACCTAAACTTCCTACAAGACAAGCCTGTGTTGAGAAGACCTCACTGACAACTTCTATCAAGCATTCCGCATGCTTTCTGAATACAGAAGAGGAAGCAATACTTCCTAATTCATTCTACAAAGCCAATAGTACCTTGCTACAAACAAAAATAGCACAAGAAATGAGACCTACTGACCAATGAAAATAAACTTCAAAATATTCAGCCAAACACTAGTAAAAACAAAACCCTCAAAAGGTTTCTACAACATAACCAATTAGCATTCATCCTAAAAAAATCAGGGTTTCCTTATTATCTTCAAATCAGTGTGCATTGTATTAACAAAACAAAAGATAACTAAGATGGAATAATTTTAATGAACACGCAAATAGAATATATCAAGTCTAGCCAGTTTTCATAGTAGAAGCAGAATGTGCTGGGAGCACAAAGGAACTTCCTTTGAGTCTTCAAGGTCACATCCCACTACACTATTCCTTTTGAGACCTGACAGGTGAGTTCAGAAACTACTAGGAAAGTGACAGAACTAGTAGGTGCATTCAGCAAAGATGTGGGAAAGCAGACAAATGCATAAAAATCCACTGCACTTCTTTATAGCAGTAATGTACGAGCTAAAAAAATAAATCATCTATATCAATAAATAAATTACTTTCAAATAAATGTAATGCAAGACCTCTGCACTGAAACTTTTTTTTTGGAGACATCAATGTAACAATCCAAAGGAGAAAGCTCTTGAAGAGAATGACAAAGAATTAGTCTTCTAAATATTTAGACAGGATAGCAAAACCATTGGTGATAAAAGAGCACACACACTGAACATTATTAAAAGTTCAGAAATTTATATTTCAAAGCTTGACATCAAGAAAATGAAATGTCCTAGCAGTTAAGAGCCCCTGTTGCTGTTCTAAAGAACCTGAGTTTGGTTCATAGCAACCACATGGCAGCTTACAACCATTTGTAGCTCCAGTTGCACAGGATCCTATGCCCTCTTTAGACCTATGCAGGCTCAGGCACACATGCAGTAAATAGGTATGTGCTCAAGCACACACATACTGTGGTGCTTTGAATATGCTTAGCCCAGGGAGTGGTAACAGGTTTCTTCCTTTCTCCGGGCTTTAGTAGTATAGATATAGGAGGTGGGGCGGGGCTGGGAAAGGAAAATCCAGTCCAGTGAGAGCCCATGAGGCCAGCGAGAGAGAGAGAGAAAGAGAGAGAGAGAGAGAGAGAGAGAGAGAGAGAGAGAGAGAGAGAGAGAGAGAGAGAAGTCCTCACCACTGATGAATGACAGACCCAGGAACTAAGCCAAAGGCAGTCTAGCTCTAGAGACTGCTCACTATCCCAACTTTTCTAGAACCAACTATAAGCACTCTTAGAATTTCATGGCTTTGGGCAAGTCACTCTCCTCTCTGGACTTGCCAGAACCCATATGGGATGGATTTATAGCGACTTCCTAACTCTCCTGGTTGTGCAGGGCTGAGGAGAGGAGACACTATGCAGTATGGACCCCCAGCAGACAACTCAACTAAAAGAGGTAAGCCTAGGTGAGCAAGCCTATGAACTACCTCTATGGGCACACCAGCAGGACTCTGGTCTCTGTCCCCTGGCTCACAAGGCCCTGGGCAGTCCTGGTCCTGGGCAGTACTCAGCTCAGGCTGCAGTTGGAACCTATCACCTCAAGGGCTTTACATGCCATCAAATCAGCTATTGGCTTCAAGGAACAATGGGCTGATGGGTACCAGCTCTGCTCATCTCTTCCTTCCTGTGTCTCCTTTAACATTTAAAAATAGAAAATGAAAACTCAGTTACACAGCATAAGATAGAAGAAAATATTTTAAGGAGCACACACACACACACACACACACATACACACACACACACACACACACACACACACACACACACACTGCTGCCATGTTCAAAAGCACCAGAAGAGGGCATTGGGTCCAATTACAGATGGTTGTGAGCCACCATGTGGTTACTGGATTGAACTCAGGACCTCTGGAAGAGAAGTCAGTGCTCTAACCACTGAGGTATCTCTCCAGTCCAAGGAATTCACTTTTACAACTTAACAAGAAAGTGACAAATGGATTTTAAAATTACAAAATATCTTAATAGATATTTACCAAGTGGATACACAACAGGCTAGCAGCATATGATAAGATGCCCAGCATCATTAGCCACCCAGCACACATATACCTGAACCATAACTGGTACCAGTCCATACCCACTATTATGGCAAGAACGCAGAGAAATAGACCAGAACTGCTATACATCTAGGCAGAAATACAAACTGATACAGCTGCTTTAGAAGACAGCTTAGCACTTCCTCAAGATATTTTCTATTGTTGCTCCACAGTGCTGAGAATCAAACCCAGGGTCCGTACATTCCAGAAAAGCATTCTACAACTGACCCGTACCCAAGACCCCTCTCAAAAATGTAAACATCCAGGTACCTGATGGCCCAACAAGTGTGTTTGTTTGTATGCATATGTATGTGTATATGTGTATGCGAATCCAAGAGAAGTGAAAACATATGTCCACAGAAAATCTTGTGCATAAAGGTTAATAGCAGCACTGTTCGTAACAGCCAAAATGTGAAAACAATTCAAATGCAGACAAAATGTGGTTTGAGTTTTATAGCTCGTGAATTATATTTCAGTAGGGCTCTTATATTTAAAAGAGTCTCTCTGAGATTCTTTCTCCTGTGTGATGATCCTCAGTTTTACAGCGTGACCCACAGGCAAGGAGAAAAACAGAGAGGGTTTACTGTGTGTCTTGCTGGCCAGGCCCTGTGGAGTCTGGAATCTAAAGTCCACTCTCTGAGAAAGAAACTCACTTCATAACATCACATCTCCATACTGCAGCACTTGGCAAAGAGCTACCTTCTCTTTTGCAGGCCCTGGCCACTGTCTGGTCTGACTCTGCAACATCTTAGCCCCTGACCTTCCTCTCTTAGGTGGAGTGGGATGGGGTGTTTCGGATGAGCTCAGCCATAGCTAATGGAATCCTGTGTGGCACTGCAGGCTCCAGAGCTGTGTGTATTTTTATCACAGGTCACAGGGAATTTCCCGAGCAGGAGATCAATACCAGTTCATTATTCATGGTGACTGGGAGGGTGTGCTGGTGACTGGTGGCCACTGAGTTTGCGCTGAGGTTTTCCATTATGAGCACACCTGCTCCTCATCCTAGCTCAGGACGTAGTAAGTGGAGTTAGGAGCTCTGTAAGTGTGACCTCTTTTATACACAGTAGCTCCTGAGTAACTTGGAATGCCTGGTTCACTGAGGCACAGGGGAGGGATTCAGTGATGGGCACAGGTCACACACCTAGCAAGCACAGGACTGGGTTTAAATTTGAGTCTAGTGAAGACCCCTCTAGGGATGTGATATTATCTCTCCAGAAGTGCAAGCAGTCCCTCTGCCTCTTTTCCTGCTCCAATCCAGTCCCCCAGCCCCACCGCCACTTCAGCCATCTGGCCTGCCTTGACTCTCAGAGGATGCAGCCAAGCTGACGCAAGAAGAATCCCATGATTCAGACTTGGCAGGTGAGGAAGCTGAAGCCCGGGGATAGAGAAAAACGTACAAGCTCTACTTCTGCAGCAGGGTTACCCCAGAGCCCAGTGCCAGAGAAGTACCTTCCCCAGTCTGGAGAGCTGTGGATGAAGTCCTTTCACTACGTCATGCCCCTTTAAACACACAGGTATGGTAAGGCTCATAGACTCCTATAGCTTCTCCACTAATGCCCTGAAGCCCATTGCCATGATCCCCACCTGCTTCTCACCACTACTAGCAAGACCTTTCAGAGGTGTAGAAGAGACTCCCACTGACCTTGGCTAAGCATGCTGTGTCCCTGCTGTCTCTGGCTTCTCTAGAGGTACCAGCAGCAGCAGCAGCAGTAGCAGGCAGGCACCTTGCTCCGCCTCTCCTGGCCTCCCTCAAGACCCAGGCTGCAGCCTGGAGCCAGGCAGTCCATGGCAGCCCCATTCTCTGTCCCCAGAGACAGCTCAAATGACCATTAACTTCTGAGCAGACACACACAGTGGTAGGCTAAAACCCAGGCAGGAAGCATTTTTTTTCTTTGCTAATTGGCCTCCTATGGTCACCAGAGAGGGTCTGGGTCTGGAAAGAAAACGGTCCATCAGCTAGTTCCCCATGGTTCCTTCGTGGTCCCAAACCTAAATGCTTCAGACTGTTGTGGGGTAAGCACACTCCTAGATAGCTCACACTGCAGAGCAAGCAAGGTGAGATGTGGTATTCACATATGGTCTCAGCCTCACAGAGTCCAGCCCAATGGCACCCATGAGTACCCTCCAGTTCAGCAAGACCTTCCTATCCTGTTGCTCTGAGACTCAAAGCTCTGCCAGTACCCTCACCTACTTAGGCTCCTGGGACAGTGTAAAGTATCTAAGGATTAGATGGTGAGAGGTTGTATTATACAAACCAGAGACAGTTGAGCTGAAGCCACACATACCCAGCGCCTCATCCTGCCTGTGCTAAGACTTCTGCTTATAGATTGCAACTCACAGCAGGCAAAGCCTATGGGATTTGCTGCTATTTTTCCAGGGTCTGATGTGCAATAAGTACTCAATAAATGTTTTTACATTGGTGGTTTTATGTATGCATATATGTATGTATAAATATAAAATGTGTGTGTGTACGTGTATGTGAGAGAGACACAAACAGGGAGACAGAGAGAGGGAGGGAGGGAGGGAAGGAGAAGAAGAAGGAGGAGGAGGAGGAGGAGGAGGAGGAGGAGGAGAAGAAGAAGAAGAAGAAGAAGAAGAAGAAGAAGAAGAAGAAGAAGAAGAAGAAGAAGAAGAAGAAGAAGAAGAAGAAGAAGAAGAAGAAGAAGAATTTCTCAACTGGCTGCATCATTGAACCTGATTTTGTATTCCTAGAAGCTTCCTGAAGCACTCTACTGCCCAGGGCTCTACTTGCTCTACTACCTAACTCAGCTCCATCTTGTTCTAACATCTAAAGATTAGAATATAAAGGAATGCTACATTAAGCTCCTCTGGGTTCTGGCCTCCCCAAATGGAGTGTCAGACCCTGCCATGTCCTGAGCCCCATTTTACAGATGAGAAAACTGAGGCTTAAGAGGTCAGATCAACCCATCTATAAGTATGATCTTCTACTGCATGATACGCCTAGCAAGAGCCCAACACAGGATCCTTAACAGAGGCTCACTGGTCTTTTTAACAGACTGTCAGAGCTCAGGGGTCCATTGTAGAAGACACAAGCTTGAGGGAGAAGTCGCTGACAGAAGACAAGAGTAGATGTCACCTTTTCAGCTCTTCTTCATCATCAGTCCAGCAGCCCCACCCCCAACCTAACTGGCTTTCCTGAGGGACCTTCCTCCTAGCCCAGTGCTGAAGCAGATTTAAGAGAATAGGCAAAGCCCTAATAATAACCACTGGAATAGCACTAACCACAGTGATTGCAAGCCACTCCTAGCCTAAGTACAGTGTGTGTGTGTGTGTGTGTGTGTGTGTGTGTGTGTGTGTGTGTGTATCTTGTATAATGGCTCCAAGGTAGAAAATATGAACACTGTTTTCCAGATGAAAAGACCAAGACACAAAGAGATGGAGTAACATACCCAAGGTCACATAGCCAGGAAGAGAGACACTAAACTTACACAGCCTAGGCATCCCAACCTAAGTCCTACTAGGCATCAATTCAAAGCACCTGACAATGAAGCAAGAAGGGGGGGGGGGGTGCTGAGAGAGTGATGAACCCTGGATCTCCTCCCAGCTCTGCTCCTGCCCTAACTCCACTAGCTGGGTTCTCTCTGGTACCGCCCTCCCTCCTCCATTGCTCTCCTCCTCCGCATGCCAACCTGCACACTCTCCAGGCCATTCCCTGTCCTGTTCTCACTCCCACTCTCAGGGATAAGGGTGCCACCAACTAGGCCTTGTATTCTGCAAGGTAGTTTGCCTGCCCCTTCTGGGCCTAGCCATCAGATTGGCACTGCTGTCGCTGCCCACTGCCTCTATCGTGCCTGAGCTTGCTAGGCCCTTTTAGGCACTGCCTTGGTGAGTCTGGCTCCTCTTAGCAAGGCTTCCTTGGCATCTATGTCAATGTTCCTAGGCATTCTCCTTTTGTGCCTACTCTTCCACTTGGGTCCAGGCCAAACTGGCCCTATGGCTTCATCAAGAGAAATTCCTGAGAGGCGACAATCTTTGACATAGACATGGTGGCAGTCGTTTCATTTGCTGTGTTCTAAAGGAAGAAACTGGGTTTAGTGGTAGATCTAAAAGTGAACCCAGGTCAGCCTGATTCTAGAGACAGGAAAAGATGAACTGGGGACTGAGAGAGAACCTGAAGCCAGGTAGTTTCCATTCAGGAGTGGGGAAGCAGTTGGAGCTGGGAGGGGGCTGCAAGCACACACTCACTGAACCTCAGTGTCTGCTGTAATCAGCTTCTTGAAACCACCAAGACACAGAGTGCTCTTCCACTTTGACAGAAGCTGATGCACAGAGACCCTGTAGCCAACTTGCCTGAGGCCACCAACAGCAAGGTGATGAGGCTGAAATCCGAACACTTTCTGTTCCATTTTCTCTTGCTACTAATCACAGACGGGCGACTAATTGGCCCCAGGAGTTCCCTGCCAAGGTGGCTGACCAGAGGCTGGGTTGAAGAGCAAGCTGCAAACTGAAATGTTACACAACGCTCCAGCTGGGACAGAGACCAAAGAGCTAGGAAGGTGAGCATTGCTGGGCAAAGACAGGAATGGGAAAGACTTAGGGTAAAGTGTCCCCAGGGGTGACCACGGGAGCAGGATTAAGAACAGAGCTGTTCAGATGGGACCAGGTGCCAACAGAGGTTCCTCCCGCCTGACAAAACCAAGGGCTCCTGATGTGAGTGACTGTGGAAATGAGGAAGAGAGTCGGCAGCCAGCAGCCGCAGCGTGTGAAAGGAGGTGAAGGAAGGGGACCTTTCTGCCCACTGGGACCTGTAGAGGTTGCAGAGAAGGCATGTGCACAGGCTTGGAGGTGACCAGCATTTGAGCCAACAGCCCAAGCTCACAGTCTGGTCCAGGGAAACATGTCACAGATGGCAACCGTTTTGAAACTAGACCCTGGAAAGACGCAAGAGAAGACAAGACAGTAGTTGGAGTCAGGAAGGATGACAAGGGAGCTTCCTTGAGGAGAAGCTGGACTGTCACAGACTGGATACAGGGAGGCACTCCCGGTCAAGGGCACAGCATCCATGAAAGCTGGTGCAGAGGTGGCCCCTGCACATGTCTGTTGAATTAGGACCACAGTCCCAGAGCCGGAGCCCCAGCCCCTCCCTCCTTTGTTAAGGTCAAACTCTTCCATTGTCATGATTGATTGTCTTCCTCCCTCAGTAGGCTGGGAGCAAAGACAGGAATTTTTTCCTCCCAGGCAAAGTTTACTGCAGGTTGACAAGGTGTTGGCCATGTCATGTACTCCATTCTTTTCCTTGTACCAAAGTGTTGTGCTGTATCTTAGCAAAGTCCGGATGCCCTGGGGCAGGGGTATAAGCAGATGCTAGCCCCAATATCGTCAGTGCAGACATCCGTGCTAGGAAAAGATGAAGAATGAGAGTAGGCTTTGGTGACTAACCTTGGCCATCAAGGTGGGGCGCCAGATGGTATTCATGGGTGAGGTGAGGAGGGTTGTGTGTGCCAGTCTTCAGTCTCTGACTCAGACCCCTGGGGGCCTGTGCAAAGGAAAGGATAGGGCCTGAGCCTGGGTCTTCCTAACTTTCCCAAAGAGCAGGGGAGGCTCCAGGAGCCGAGCTATCTATGCTTTCTCCCCGGGGAAACCCTGGATGAATCCTGTCACCCCACCCCCACCCCATATCCTCCCAGCTACTCTTCCCCCAAATGAAATCTCATCAGCATATTAATAGGACATTATGGTTTCTAATGAGGATCCAGCAAACATTTACGGAGCAGATTAAAGACAGCTCCACCCCATTAAACAGCCTGAGCCTTCCCAAGGGACCTTCAGGTGGGGGAGGAGAGGGGCAGCTGGGAGAGGCTGCTTGCTCTGGAGACCTGCATAGAGAGGGGAAATGGGAAGAAACTCACTCTACTAAGAGATGGGCTGGCCTCAGACCAGCCTCTGTGCAGACAGCTCTTTTTCTTTCTAAAATAGGAGTTGGGTCCCCAGAGTAATGGCATTGATGTGACCTGGTCCTAGAAGTGTCTGGGGGCAATGTCTGGGACCATTTACTTGCTGGCAAGTATGTTTCATCCAGTGGTGTACTATCCAAGCCCAGGCACAGCCCCAGTTACCCCCAAAACTAATGTCATTCAGACATAACTCAGCGAACATGGACATATAAGGACCAGCATTTGCTGTGTGCTAGGTACCTTATAGGGCACGTATCCAGCGGGGATTATGTTAAGTCCGTAAAAACAGTCACACAAAGCAGAGATTTTCAGTCTACTTTAGACTTCAGTAAACAGGCAAATGTGATGCCTAGAGTCACACAGCACCTCAGAAGACTTCTGCTTGTAGTTGAAAGGTTTGGTGTTGAACCCAAGTCCTCACGGATGCTGGGCAAATGCTCTGGCACTGAGCCATGCTTCCTTCCTAAACCGCTGGGATTCTAATCCTAGGCTGTCTGACTTTAAAGTCCACATTATTTCTCTTATGCCATGTGATTCCGATAGGGTGTCCCCAATGTCCTTGACAGTGATGTTTCCTGGGCTTCACCTCCTAGTTTCTCACTCTTTCCCCAGAGGCAGTTACAGCACCTCCATGATCTAGCTGTGTGACCTTAGAATATCTCAGCCTCTCTGTCTTTTATCTTCTCCCCTCAAAAGAGGCTAGAATGGCTGCCTATAGTGATACACACATACAGTCCTGGGCAAGAAGATCTCAAGTTCAAAGCTAATCGAGACTACATACTTAAGAGATTGTCTTCAACAAAAAATTAAACCAAAACAAAATTAAAAGGATAAAATGCCAAGGTCCTTGAGAAGGTGGGATGAGAAGTACTTTATAGTTGATCACACTCCCTATACATTCTTCTTTTTTTTTTTTTTACATCTATCAAATAACAGTTTTGCCCACTTTGCCCTTCAGTAGGCAAGGGAGGGAACCTGGCAGGATTAAGGACGGTAGGTAGCAATCAAATGCTGCCCAGACAGTACTACTTACAGCTATCATGATCTTCAGCCAAACATATAGAAGTGTCCCGTAGCCACAGGCAAAAGGGAAAAAAACACCCAAGGGAGCTGCTCAGGACTAGTAGTCAGGAAAGCAGGAGGTGGGGGTTAGAACGTCTCCTTTGAAAGCTTTTCCCAGTGCCTGGCAGTCCTTGGCTCTTGGTTTGGAAATAACATAAGAAATGGACTAATAGGTCATGGCCATATGGTCCCAAGCACTCTGTCACCACCATTCTGTGTTCCAGATACTCAAGCCACCTAGACCTCCATGCTCGGCAGGCACACACCAATTTCAGGAGCTCCGTGCTTTATTTTCTGATATCCTCGTGCTTCATTCAGCACCTTTAGTTTTCCACTAAAATGGACTCTGGATTTAAAGTTTCCATGCAAAACTGTCCTTCTCTTAGGAAGATTAAGGGAGCACAGTCCTATCAGTCCTGCCCACAACTTTCTTTCCCATCACTAGCTAAGCTCCCTGTGACATTAGGCCTATAAAAGCAGTCTCTCTCTTCCTTGCTCCCCCCACCCCTCTCTCTCTCTCTCTCTCTCTCTCTCTCTCTCTCTCTCTCTCTCTCTCTCTCTCTCTCTCTCTTTCTATCTCTGTGTGTCTGTCTGTCTCTGTATGTGTATGTGTCTCTCTGTCTGTCTCTCCTCTCTGTGTGTCTCTCTGTCTTTCTCTGTCTCTGTGTGTGTGCGTGTGTGTGTCTGTCTGTCTGTCTCTCTCTGTCTGTCTCTCTCTCTCTGTCTCTCTGTGTGTGTGTGTCTGTCTGTCTCTCTGTGTGTCTCTCCTCTCTCTCTCTCTCTTTCTCTCTGTGTGTGTCTCTCTCCCTCCCTCTCTCTCTCTCTCTGTGTCTGTCTGTCTGCCTCTCTCTGTGTGTCTCTCTGTTTGTCTCTCCTCTCTCTGTGTCTCTGTGTGTTTCTCTCTGTCTGTTTGTCTCTGTGTGTGTGTCTCTGTCTCTCTGTGTCTCTCCTCTCTGTGTCTTTCTCTCTCTCTGTGTCTCTCTGTCTTTCCCTCTCTCACCCCTCCCTCTCCCTCTCCCTCTCCCTCCCTCTCTCCCTCTCCCTGTCCCTCTCCCTCTCCCTCTCCCTCTCCCTCTCCCTCCCTCCCTCTCTCTCTCTCTCTCTCTCTCTCTCTCTCTCTCTCTCTCTCTCTCTCTCTCTTTCTCTCTCCCTCTTTCTCTCTCAACAATGCTTTGAAAATGGAAAAATGTTGCTTCGATGAAGTAAAAAGCCCAGGACACCGGTGGTGCATGTCTGGGCTTGAATCACCCCTGCTCAGGCTGGATCATTTCTCTAAAGGGGAAATTCCATCCTAGTTTGGTTGGTCATTTAGTGTGCTACATGTGTGTACATGTGCTATATGCACACAAGGGTGCCAGGCAGGGTTCTGGTACTGAAGTTAAAGTGGTGCTCCTGACTCTTAGTTTCCATGTTGAGGGTGGGGAAGGTGACTGGCACATTTAAAGGAGTATGTAATGCTGTGAAGCACACCAAACAGTGTGGGGGTGTGTATGGGACATGTCCCTAGGCAGGTGTCAGGGTGAAAACTGGTAACAGCTACCTCTGCTCCTAGAGGAGAAGAAAGCACAGTAGAAAGAGTCCACTGGCCCCAGGATTCCCAAGCAGGCTGCTCCAGTGACTTACAGAGGATGCTGCCAAATTCCTTCTCTTTGCCTAGGCCAATGTCTCTGTGGATAAGTCCAAAGCCTCCTCCTACCTTAGACTGCTAGAGTACTCTGGACTACCTACGAATTCTTTCCGCTGACCTTGACTATCCCTGAGCAAAGTCAGACCCCTTTCCCCATGATGCTATAGCCTCTTTCCTTAACGTCACTCTCCAAGGATGTGGTCTTTCCTCAGTCACATCAGTACCAACAAATGAAGGTTCGAAAAGATGCTGAACTCTGCAGGGTATTCAAGCCTGCCTGTGGTAAGAGGAGCCCATTTACTTTTAGTACCCTCCTCTGTCTGTCTGTCTGTCTGTCTGTCTGTCTGTCTGTCTTCCCAGATAGCTCATCTCCTCCATTGCTCTGCAGACTGGCATGCAGATGCCGAGCTTCTCGGGTTCCCAGGAAGGCCCTGTTGACCAGCTCCTTAGCATAACTTGGCTGGCCCCCTGTGCACCAGCCCCCACCACCCCACATGACTCTCCATCTCTCCTCTGTACTGCCTCCAGCTCAGCTTCATCAGTGCGATGCTGAGGTGTCTGCAACTGGATGCAGTGAACTCCGCAGAGCGGAAGAGCAGGCCAGAGGCCGGGAGCAAGCACACTGTCTCCGCTGGCCCTGGAATCTACCAGGTGCCCCCTCCCAGCTTGTCAGCCACAGTGTCATCCTTGCCCTGCTGCCCACAGCCCAGGGGCATCTGCTGAAGAAGGGGTGAAGTCACTCCAGAAAAAAAAAGGCAAATGAGGGCAATGCCCCTGAGTACACAAAGAAATGTAAGTTTCAAAGGCAATTGCTGACTAACAAATCTTCATAGCTGTGCTCCACACCAGCACAGGCTCCATGCCAGGCCCAGTGCCTGGCACAGAGGAAACCAAGAACAGGCAGTGACTAGAGTCTGGCAAGACAAGGAAATCTGTCACGACGACACATGACGGTCAAAGTCCAGACAGAGGAGCAACAAGCAGTTGGAGAGGGTGGCTGTGCTGGGAGTAGGTGGAAAGGTTCCTCAGAAAAAGGGAGCCAGGCCTGGCATGGTGGTGTTTGCCCATGATGCCAGGGGCTAAGGTGGGAGGATCACTGATGCCAGGCCAGCTGAAGCTTAAGAGGTAGGCCCGATCTCAAAGCAAACATGGAAGCTTTTCACAGATCCTAAACAATAAGCTAAAGTGTGCCAGTAAGGATGAGAAGGGGTGCCCAGAGAATGCCGTGATCAATCCTCCCGGAAGGGGCTCTATTGCCAGCTGTGCAGACGAAGAAACGAAAGCCCGTGCATGTCCGTGCAGCCTTCCTGTGGGCACATGGTTCTTCTCTCTTCTATTCACCCATTGGCATATGAGGGAAGGGGTCTTATCTGTTCTTCACAGGTGAGGGGAACAGGCCGGGAAATGAAATGTCCAGGAAGACAAATTCTGGTTTCTCCTAGGTTACAGAGCTGGAGATCTGCTGTTGAGGGGCCGGGGACCTGAAGGAAAGTGAAGTCCTACAGTGTTCCCCTACTTCCTCCCTTTGGCCTTTCCTCTCCTGTCTGGTGCACCTCTCCCTCCCCCTCCCCAGCAGATCTTCCAGTGCCTGGAGCCCATTTTCAACACTGAGGCAGACTTCCCCTTCAGTCGGAGTACAGCCAGAGCATTGGGGTTTTCTTGGATTACTCAGAAACTATGGTTGACAGAATGTGGGGCCATGTGTGGCCACAGGCCAAGCACGGCAGCAGCACAGGACCCCAAAGACCAAACCCCCACTGACTGCCTTGTATTCTTCTCTCTGCCTCAGAAACAAATGTGTGTGGCACAGGGTGCACAGATATTGGGTAAGGGAAGGAGAGGAGAAGGACTGTAAGCTGTGCCCTGGACTGGTTACAGCAGGTCACAGCTTATGAGCTGCCTGGGCACTTCTCCTCAGTATAACCCTGTAAGCCCAAATAAGCGCTGTCGCTGCTCTGTAAATGAGGCTCTGACAGGTAGAAGAACTTGCCAGGGATCACCCAGCATGTCTGTGCACTTACTGCTCAGGACTCGACGGAGGCCTGACAACCAGTCTTCCCTCTGATAAAACCAGGACGACATCCAGTGCTAATTGTGAGCTTCTCCCCATGCAGCTGTTGGGAAGACAGACCTGACACCATGAAAAAGAGGGGCCTTTCCTCACACTCTTAGCAAGTGAGGAGGTGTTTAAAGGCACTGCTAAACACGCTCAGGCGGTGGACTGGGGGGTCAGACTGAGCAAATGAAACAGCCTCGTGCCCAGATAACTCGGGGAGATGGTGAAGATGTATTCCTATGGATGTATCCTTTTTAGTGTAGCTGTCCCTCAAGTCCCATCATAGTAGTTCCCCATGACCTACACACATCCTGCTGCATGCTTTCAATCATCTTTAGGTGCTTTGTGATACCAAACACAGTTGAAGTGCTGTGTAAGTAGTTGTTCTATGTCTTTATACAAGCGCTGCCTAGGCAATGATCCACAAAGTCTCTGCCCGGCTGATATGCACTCTATTTTTTTCCAAAATATTTTTTTATCTACAGCTGGCTGCATCAGGAAACTGAGTTTGTGGATGTGGAGGGTTGAGTGTGTACGTTTAGACTACAAAAATATTCACTGTTCCTTCTTAGCATGTGTGGCGGGGGGGGGGGGGCTGTGCTGGACTTGATCCTTAGCAACATAACACATACACACAAAGAGTGTTTATTGTTTATGTGAAATTTAAATTGAACTCTGGAGTTCGGTATTTTAATTCTTTAATTGTGTGTGCATGTGTTTGTAAAAGCAAATACTTGCTTGTGTGCCTGCATGCATGCAGGAGTGTGTGTATGTGTGCAGTGTGTGATTGTGCATGTGCATGTGTGTAGAGCTTAGAGGGCAACGATTTGAACCAGTTCTCTCCTTCCACCTTTACATGGGTCCCAGGGGTAGAAGTCAGGTTGGTTGCCAGTCTTCATAGAAGACTTTGACTCACAGGCCCAAGATACTCTATATTTTATGCAGCAGAGTCTAAAGACAGAACACCCAGGCCTGTACCTAGTCTGTTGTTCCTCAGCTCTGTGACTCTGGGCAAGCTAGAGGCCGCCCCCTCCTCACACTGCCAGTGTCTCCATTCCTAAGCAGTTATCAGCTACTAAGCACAGCTGGGAAGGCAAAGCGAAGGGACCGACTGGAGGCACTCTGCAATAAACACCAGCTCTTCCTGCCCTCGCGGCCAGCCTGCCTGCTCCTTCCCTGGGACATACAGAGAAAGGGGCAGAAGAGCGTGAGTCCTTCCTGTACCTGCTGCGTGTTTAGCACAGCTAGACAGCTTTCCTAACACTGAGCCTTGCTGCCCTACTAAGGTCTGCTCCCACTCTTGTCATGCTGAGGAAATGGAAGCTCACTGCTGTGAATGTCTGTCCATGATCTCTCAGCTGAGCCACTCCACTTGACCTGCTTGCCTCGCTTCCTCCATTGTCCTCAAGCTGAACCCTGGATTGTAGTGTGTTGTACAGTGTACGGTACCCTTTGCTCAGGTTTGGAGAGATCAGCCTGAGAGAGGTGGCTTGGGCCCTTCTGGATAAGAAACTGCCTGGCTCAGACCTACAGAGGCATGTGCCTGCCTCCCTTTGGCTGCTCCCCTCCATGGCCGGGGCCACGCTGATACTTTCTCCTGGGGTAAAAGGCACTTCTCTCCGATATGCCCAGTTGCACGTCCACTATGCATGTTAATCAGCGGCCAACGCTTGCCAGCAATTTGCTTCAGTTCTGGGGCTGGCTCTGGGTTTATTTATTTTTTATATTTATACCTTGTGTGTGGAGAGGGCTGACTTGGAGTGGGAGCAGGGTCTGGAGAAGAGGGCTAGAAAGAACATGAGGAATATGCTAAGAGCCGGCAGGGAATTCAGGGCTCTTCTTTACCATCCTGCTACCAGCCAATAGGCTTGCATTTACGGCACTGGGTCCTTCCTAGGCACTCAGGGCAGCCTTGGGAAGCGAGCCTACTGGGGACCAGAAATCCCATGGTAAAGGAGATACTCTTGGCTCTAGGCGATGAGGTTATGTCTGCATTCTTCCAAGCCAGATCTCAGGACTGTAGATAGTAAAGGCTGGTGCCTCATCTTGCCCTGCTGCCTATATGGAGGAAAATCTTAGGCTGTAGTAGGAAAAGCACGGGGCTGAGGTCACCTGGTGACTCTGGTGCAGACGCAAACTCGGGAGCAGCACAGAGCCTGCCGGCTTGCCAGCTCTCTGTCCAGGATTGCATCCCACAGCTGCTGAACATAGAGGACTCTTTTCCACCCACCATCTGTCCTGGGGCAGGGTGACATCTTCCCATGGGATTCGCTAACAATCCCTGGTGATGATGTATTCACATTTCCTCAGTTCTTCTTAAATCAGCTGAACCCCTTCCTTCTGCTTCTCATCGGAAAGAAGATGACACCCCCCAGCTCTGCTGTCATGCCAGTGTCTGGCACCTAGGGAGCGCTCAGTAAGCACATGTCTTATGAAGAGAGGCACAAATAGGGCAGTGTCGTAGTGTTTCCTCAGGGTGACAATGAACAGCAGGACACCAGAGAACTGATCACACAAAAGTCCACATGATCAGAGGGTTCATAGACTCCTTCGTTTTCATAAAATATGCACAATTAGTCAGGCATGATGGCAGAGGCCTCTAATCCCAGCACTCCAGAGGCAGAGGCAAGAGAATCTTGATTTCTAGGCCTGGCTGGTTACACAGAAAGATCTAGGCCAGTCTGGGCTCCACACCAAGACACTGTCTCAAAAAAGGAAGTAAAAAAAATCATTAGACAATGTATGCCAAGGTTTATTTCTGGGCTCTACATTCTGGGTTTTTGTTCTATATGCTGTCTTTTCGCTTAATCATAAATTATGTAATAAATTTGAATACTTAAAACTCTTGTCTTATAAAGTATTATTCTAACTATTTTCAGTAGGTGGCTTATATCAAACGCAATGTGTGAGTACCAAACATGTAATTGTCTGGTCTTTAGAATTGTTTAACACATTTGAGTGTGCTCATGCATGTACACATGTGTGCAGACAGCCACATATGTGTGCAAAGAAACACACCACAACATTAGAGATCAGGAGATCAACCCACAACAATCAGTTCTCTTCTGCTACCACGTGGATTCCTAGGATTTGAAGGTAGTTCATCAGGCTTGGTGGCAGGTCTATTTATCTGCTAAGCCATCTCACCAGGTCTATTAGTTTGCTTTTTAAGACGTGGTCTCACTGTGCCACTTAGAATGGTCTAAAATTCACTATGTAGTTCAGGTTGACCTTCAATGTGTGATCCTGTTGCCTATTCCTCCAGAATGCTGGGACTATAGGCATAATTTACTGATCTACTATGCTTGACTAAAGCAACTAATTTAAAGGATGTATGTGTTTATATGTGTATGTATATATATATATATATATATATATATATATATCCTTTTAAAATTTTTCTTGCATATATTACATCCTACTGAAGTTTCCCTCCCTCCTCTCTTCCCAGTACCCCCCCCCATTTCCATCATTCACCCTCCTCCTTTTCTTGTCAGAAAAGGGCAGGCTTCCCAGGGATATCAACCAAATATAGCATATCAAGTTGTAGTAAGACTCGGTACTTCCCCTTGTATCAAGGATGAACAAGGCCACCCTGAGGGCTAAAGGAGTCCCAAAAACAGGCAGAAGAAAAGAGAAAATCCCCATCCCACCATTAGGGGTTCCACAAGAAGATCAAGCTGTACTGTAACATATGCATACTCTTAAAATCCTTCAGCCCCCTCTTCCAAGGGATTGCCTGAGCTCCGAGGAGAATCTGATGGATAGCTAAGATTTAGACTCTTTCTTAGCATCATGCCTGGCAGTAGGTCTCCACATCTACTCCTCTCTGCTGCCAGAAGAAGCCTCTCTGATGACTACGGACAAGGCACCTATCTAGGAGTATAGTTAGAATATCACTAGAAATCATTTCATTGACTTTTTTTTGAACAGTCAAGGGTTTGCTTGTGCCCTGGTCCCTGGACTATCCAGTTTTCCATTCCTGGTCACCCAGGCTGTGTAAGAGATAGGCTCCCTCTCATGGTATGGACCTCAAATTAAATCAGACATTGTTTGGCTACACCCAGGAAGGAGTTCTGTACCAGCATTGCCCCAGCAAATCTTGAAAGCAGGACAGACTGCTGGTCATAAGTTTTGTAGATTGGTTGGTGCCCACATTTCTCTTTCAGTAGCCTGCAGAGTACTTGCTCATACCGAAAAGATTAAATATAGAGGTGAAGGCTCTGCGCAGACACCAGGTTGATCTTTTCACGTTTGATGAGCAGTGTGGGTGTTGTCCTCAGTAATAAGGCCCCACTGTCAGTTTGTGGAGAGTGACCCCTCTGTTCTAGCATAGCTTGGGGTGGTTAGGGATTTCTATAGGACCTCCTTGTTTAACAATTCAGCTGAATTCAACCCAGTCCCATTACTGGAAGCCTTGCCTGGCTGCAAGAGATGGCCTGTTCAGACTATATCTTCATTATTAGGAGTTTTTACTAGGGTCACTCTCATAGATTCCAGGAAGTTTCCATTGCACTAGGTTTGCACAGCACCTCCCAAATGCCCCCCACTTCCAGCTGTCTCTCCCCACACTCTCCTTCCATCCTACCACCCCAGACACCTGATCACTCCCTCTCCAGTCTCCACCAACTTCCAGTCCATCTGCAAAATCTATTCCTTTCCCCTTCTAAGGGAGGTCCACGTGTTCCTCACCCCCAGACCTCTGCTTTTTACCTAAGCTCTCTGAGTCTATGGATTGTAGATTGGCTACATTTATTTAATGGCTGACATCAACTTACAAGTGAATACATACTATATTTGTCTTTCTAGGTCTGAGTAAACTTTATTTTTCATTTTCTTTTATAACATAGAATAAGATTCCTTTGTCACAGAGCTGAAACCTAGTGGGATTTTGACAATAGTTAGATGTTTGTGAATAAACCTAGTAAACTTGTTGAACCCAACATTCAAGAGAATAAGGATGAGGCAGGATGGAGGAGGCAAGATTGTGAGTTCAAGGCTAGACTTGGATACACAGTGAGTCCCAGGCTAGCTCAGACTAAATAATGAAATCTTGTCTTTAAAACAAACAAAAAAATCTAATGTTCATGGTCAGGGCACCAAGTAAATTATGACATAATTATACAGAACACCATACAGAAAGGCAAAGAATGAACAGCACATGTCTTGGACATAATATGGAGTGATGTCAGTTCCAGAGTCTACCATGAGCACTTTTAACCGAACACTTCCATCATTAGACTGTGGAGGGGTGGGGAGGGGAGGATGAAGGAAGAGAACTGGCAGAGGCTCTGCCAGAGCCATACTGATACAGAGGAGGATGCTTGCAGCTAACCATCAGATTGAACATGGGGACCCCAAAGGAGGAGCTAGAGAAAGGACAGAAGTTGAAAGGGTCTGCAAACCAATGGGAAAAACAACATCATCAACCAACCAGATCCCCCCCACCTCAGTTCCCAGGGACTAAAACACCAACCATTGAGTACACGTGAAGGAACCTATGGCTCCAGCTGCACATGTAGCAGAGGATGGCCTTGTTGGGCATCAATGGGAAGAAAGGCCTGTGTGGTATTGGGAAGGCTTGATGCCCCAGTATAGGGGAATGTCAGGGAGGGGAGATAGGAGGGAGGGAGTGTGTGGGTTGGGGAGCACCCTTATAGAGGCAGGGGATAATATGGGGTTTTCTGTAGGGGAAACCAGAAAAGGGAATAACATTTGAAATGTAAATAAAAAAAAATATCCAATAAAAGAGAAAAAAGAACCAAGAGAACTGGTTTTCCGGCCTCTTCTTAATTTTGTAACTATGTTTTACTGGAATCCGTACTGACTTTGGGACCAATTCAACCTGGCCTGATGCCCTGGCTGTGCCTCTTTGCTGCCTTGTAATCTGTAGATCCTACTACCTCTGTCTCCAGCCCACTTCACCAAATGACACTGGACATTCTCTGGTATGTCAGCATGCTGCAGAGTTGATCTAGCCCCATCTTTCCAGTTCATAGATGACAAAAATACAAGCCTCAACAGAAAACCGTATCCCCTGCTACAGAAAATGAGAAAACAAGTCCCCAGCCTACAGGTGACTAGACTGGCCAGACAAGGGCATCCTGGGGCTGCTGAGGACTCCAAGACCGCCGCCACTCTGGAGAAAGCTGAGACTGACCTGAGAAACGGAGCTTCACCTGACCCAGATTCTGCGCCTGCTCTGATATGTCCCCTAGCAGATTTGACCATGTCAGGAGTGGCTGTCCCGGAACCAAGAGCTGGTGTTATAGGTGGGAAAGGTGGGGTGGAGACATTGTTCCATGAGGACAAAGTCAGATCCAAGCAGAGCTTCTGACAATGGAAAGCCACAGGAGACAGAACAGGCTGCTCCAAGGGAAGAGGAGGTGAAGTGAACTTCTCTGCCCAGGGAGGAACCCTGTGATGCCACTCTAAGGTGGTAACACTGAAGAGTCCACAGCAAGCGTAATTAACAGTAGTCAGAGCCAATTCTTAGGCTATAAAAGAAAAGTGGAATTAAAGTCCAACTGGGGAAAAATGGGAGAGAAGGCATCAGTGAGACAGGGTGGCTCAGATAGACTCTGACTGCCACTGGGTTGAGCTCCTCCCAGCCATCATCTTTGGTGAAGTATATCACTATCTCTGCCTGCTGGAAGAGGGTACTGAGACCCAGTGAGACAAAGGTCTATGTCCAAAGTCTCGTCTCTTTATACCTATTAGTGGCTTTATGGTTCTCAGATCCTCTTCTTTGCCTGGTTCGGAGCAGGTCCTGATGGCAGCCTGTCCAATCAGCACCAAGACAGAATGCCAGAGTAGACACTGAAGAAATCCTGCAGCCTAGCCCACCAGCCTCTGCTGTTCTTGGTGCCTGATTGGGTGCTCCTCTGGGGAGTGATGGGGCCTTGGAGCTGGCCCCTGTCACAAGCCCATGTCACTGCCTGTGGAGAACGCCTTCAAAGGGCAGCCCTTGTCCGGCTTTAATTATACAAATTTCCTCGGCTTTTCTAAATAAAGTGTGCTGTGTGAGAGCATGGCATCCTGGGAAATCTAAAATGAGGCACGGCCACTAATGGGCTCCTTAGCTTCAGGGCTAAACAAATCGCCTGACCATGTCTACTGCCTTCCTCACTGGCCCTTCCTTCCACTGTGCTTCCTGCCCCATTCTAGCCCATCTCCCACTGGTACCCATTGGCCTGCAGCCCTCAAGTACTAGACCAATTAGCTTGGATGCACAAGAATCATATAAATGCGGCTCCTGAGGCAGATTTTCAGGATATCTGTATACACAGGGAGGTTCAAGATTAGAGCTGTCTACACACACAAGAAGCATGTCTGCAAAGAGTGTCGTCGTGTATTTGACTAGATATAAGCATGTGTGTAGTGGAGCCTTTTCTGGGGGGACTTGTGGGATGCAGCTTTAAAGGGGGTGTAAGTCCCTTGCTGTATATGCCAGAGGCTGAGGACTTAAAGGTGTCATGGCCTGGGTCGGTAGATAAGGCATCACTGATAGCCTCTCCCTCTCTCTCTCTCTCTCTCTCTCTCTCTCTCTCTCTCTCTCTCTCTCAACTCGATGGGTATTAAACACGTCCACACCAATGGATCAACACAGTTCAGGAAGGTTAGAGCCAGCTCCTCAGAGTTCAAGTATGTGCCCAGGGCCACCCAGCTCAGAACTAAAATGGCGCTTCCTGACCCCTGTGGTTATTTATCCGGCATCATTTGCTGCCTTGAAAGGTTTCTTGTTATCAGAAGGACATCTTTAAAAACTGACAGCCTTCTGAGGAAAAAGCCCATTTTCTTTATCTCTGCATGAAAAGGGCAGTAAAGTTGGGCTTTAAGTCACAGTACCAAGCTGAGACCCACCCCAACACATGCATTATTCTATGATCTTAGGCAAGTTATTGAGCTCCTGTGGGCTTCATTTTTCTCATCTGCAAGATGGACCTTTAGAATGCACTAGTCACACTGGGTTGCTGTGAGTTGTAATGAATTCATAAATGTGAAAAAAGCCTGAAGCACAGCCTGACACATGGTAAGCACTCAGATAGGGTTGGCCACTATCTTTATTCCCGTTGGTATTGCTTCCTACTTGGCCTCTGTGGTGCTTAGGCACACAATACACTATGTGGTAAATGATGAACTCTCAAATGTGATGCTACTGGAATCAATGGATTGTAATACTCCCTCTGCAGGTGATACTTTTTACGTGGTCTTTCTTTTCTCTACACTTTGCTTCATGAAGCCCTAGGTTCCTGTCTGTAGGAGAGTATCAGATTGAAGTAGGTTTGATGGGCCGCCTAGGCCTCTCAAGGTGGGCTGGGCTATGATTTCTCAGAGCAGATCACTGCTCTGAGTCCCTCTCTTTAGATGAAATCCTATTCACCCACACGGTAGGACCCCTCTGGTCGGCTGCTAGTAGTTCCTGTCTGTCACCATTTGTCATGTCATTAGGGCACTCCTTGGAGCTTAACTTTGTACGCTCTACTCCTTCAAGGACACTCTTTAAGGAATAGTTTACTTAAGGGCATTCTGATGGTTCTGGGTTTTACCGGGGAGAATTGGAGACACGGAAAGGAAGGGAAGAGGAGGCAGCAGAATGGGGGGAGGGGGAGTTCACAAAAGACAAAAAGGAGAAAAGAGCAGAGCTCACGGAAAATTCTCTTTCTGCTATTGTCCATGGACATAGGGGGACAGAGTTGCCAGTGACCTGGCCATGACAGTTTTGGGTGTTTTTGGAGGCAGAGAAAACTCTAAGTTTTGGTAACAAGTCTCTGTGAAGGGTCCTTAGGGTGCCTCCTGGGAGACCTGGGTTCTGGCCTAGTCCTGCCCGGAATTTTTTGTGGGAGTGGTAACAGGTTTCTTCCTCTCTCCAGGCTTCATTAGTATAGATATAGGAGGTGGGGCGGGACTGGGAAAGGAAAATCCAGTCCAGTGAGAGCCCATGAGGCCAGCACTATGAATGGTCTCATTTTGCAGAGAGAGAAAGAGAGAGTGAGAGAGAGAGAGAGAGAGAGAGAGAGAGAGAGAGAGAGAGAGAGAGAGTTCTCACCACTGATAAATGATAGACCCAGGAACTAAGCCAAAGGCAGTCTAGCTCTAGAGGCTGCTCACCATCCCAACTTTTCTAGAACCATCTATAAGCACCCTTGGAATTTCGTGGCTTTGGGCAAGTCACTCTCCTCTCTGGACTTGCCAGAACCCATATGGGATGGATTTATAGCGACTTCCTAACTCTCCTGGTTGTGCAGGGCTGAGGAGAGGAGACACTATGCAGTATGGACCCCCAGCAGACAACTCAACTAAAAGAGGTAAGCCTAGGTGAGCAAGCCTATGACCTACCTCTGTGGGCACACCAGCAGGACTCTGGTCTCTGTCCCCTGGCTCACAAGGCCCTGGGCAGTCCTGGTCCTGGGCAGTACTCAGCTCAGGCTGCAGTTGGAACCACCTGGGGAGCTTTTAAAAACTTGCCCAGAACCCCACCCCCAAGTCATTAAGCCAGAGGCTTGACTTCTATATGTCTGTCAGTCCCTCTCAGTGAGACTAATGTGCAGCCAGGGTGGCCCAAGGAATAGACACCAAAGTAGCGTAAGTATGAGGCAGGGGACCAAGTCCAGGCTAGGGTCGAGGTGACGCTGGGGTCTGGAATAGGCTGAACGGGCTTCAAAGGCTTGGGCATCTCATAACATCCTAGATTTGGAGGAAAGCTCTCAAAACCCAACAATGCATTTTATAAGGGGGACCTGAGATCCACATAGGAGAAAAGTCTTGCCCCAGGGAACAGAAGGACACATCTGGAATATGATTTTTCTCTCTCGTTCTGGACTAGTGGGGCCCACCGTTTTCAGATTACTCAGAAGGGAAAAGTGACCTGCATAAAAGTACACAGCAAGGCGTGAGTGGGGATTTCAAGGCTGCCTGGACCAAGCCTGCAGCTGGTGCCCCTGTTAGCCGTTGTCCCAGGTCACCGGGAGGCACAGGAACAGTTCTTTTATTCTTCCAGGAGTGCTTGAGCAGCGCAGGTTCGAGGCCCCACGGTGGGAGTCAGGCTTCCCTTTCCGGCAGCCCCTTTCCCTTCCCCCGCCTGGCTCCAGGGGCCTGGAATTCTTTTAATGGGAGACAAAGCCTTTAATTCCAAGAGATCAGATGAAAGGCTCCAAATGCAAATGTGCGGGCAGGGAAGCCGCCGAGATAATAGGCGGCCTTCAAAGTGAGAAAGATATGAAGGCCCAGGCCGCTGGAGAGGCGGGGCTCCCGCAGCGTTGCCCGAAACGAAGGTTCCAAAGAGGTTAGGCTTCAGCCACAGCAAAGAGACCCGCGGGCCGGTGCCAGCAGTCCAAGTTCAGCCATGTGACCCGCGGCAATTAGGCCAGTTCAGTTCATTTTTCTCAGCACCTCAGTGTGTTTGTCTGTAAAATGGGATTAGCATTGTCTGAGGCATGGTGAAGCAGCTAGGAGAAAGTGGTCGCAGTGACTTGAGAGTTCGGATGCTGAGACAAGTGGCATTTTTGCCTTCAGATGTCCACCCCACCAGATCAAATCTCAGTACTCACTTTCTTGAATTTTATTTTGTCAAATCTCACCTAGCTCCCAAATTACCTGCCACCATCCCCACTGCTTAGCTACTGGCTTACACCCTGCTACTGCCTACCGCAAGCCTATGCTCCCGGACTTTGTGTAGGCAGTTCATCTCCTAACAGGTTACCAGGCAGAGGATGGACTAGAGGGAGATGAGCCTGGACCCTCAGGGCAGGCCAGCAGTAAGAGTCCTGTAAAAGGAATTGTTCGATATGTCTAGAAAGATGTCTTTCAGAGGTGTCACTTGACCTTTCTGGGCCTCCCTCTCCTCGAGCTGAGCTCCTAAGCTACTGAAGCTATTCTGCCTAGCACCGGAGTGTCCTACAGCCAGTGTGTGAGGTGAGTTCTCATTCTTGGGGTCTCCTCTCTCCTGTGCCCACTTTCAGCCCCTGTGGTTGCAGGCCGCTGGTTTGCTGTCTCACCTGGGTTGAGTCTCTGGGTGGCTGTGCTTTTTCTCTCTTATGTGTTTTATTCTTTCCTGTTGCCAATCAAACCCATGCTGAAAGCGTGTGCTGGCAGATAGGCTGAGTGCTCTCCAGTTTGGCAGGCCCAGACTGGGAGGGCTTGTGCCGCCTGCCTGCTCCAAGCTGCCAAGGAGCCTCGTGTGCAGAGAGGCGGGAGCAGAGGGGCATCCCACATCTGCTCTCCATATTGCCCATCCCAGCTCCAGCTTCCATCCCAGAGTCAGCCCCATCGTGACAGACAAGAAAGGAAAGGAGAAGGAAGGTCTCTAGGAGGGGCAGGAGCTGCAGCTGAACTGGAGCACAGAGACCGGAACAGAACTCGAAGTTGTAGCACCCAGACCTTCAAATCAGAAAGATGCCTGTGAGAGAAAGCCTGGGTAGAGGGAGGTGGAGAGGAAGCAAGAGAGACAGCCAGAAGGACTGACTGGCTCTCAGCAAGAGCATGGGTATGCTAAAATTCACCGGGGAGAGTCCCAAGCAGGGAAGAAAGACCTGGGGACAACTGGCAACACCAAGAGCAAAGAAAAACTGCTCAGGGATTAGAATTCCCATTTTCGCTTTTTGTGCCCTTGCACCTTGGCGGGCAGAGCTGCCCCATAAAGCTTGGGATTAGCGGCTCTGCTGTCCTGAGCTGGCTGACACCTAATGGAAGCCACCTGGCTGGACACAGGCCCTGGCCCTGCCCCAGCCCTGGGTGTCCAAGGGCTCCCTCCGAAACTACTTTACTCATTAATTTGTCAATAAGAAGCAGATCAGGGGTAGGGACCCACATAAGGATGTCCCCAATTTGTCTCTATGTAAATGGTTCACATGTGCAGAGGGACCCCAAAGTTCTCCTGGGAAAGAAATGAGAATCTTATATTGAGCACTCTGTGGCTCAGGGATGATTCACTTCCATTGATTCAAGTCTCTGCCAAGATTCTGCAGCAGCATGCTACTGTGCCACCAGGGAAGCCCAGTGACACTGCAGGTCCCAACTGCCAGCTACCTATTGATCCACTTGTAACCAACAGTGAATCACACAGCAAGTCAGACCCAGGAACCAGGGCATTTAAGAAGAGAAGGAGGAGGAGGAAGGAAGGTAGGAAGGAAGGAAGGAAGGAAGAAGAAGAAGAAGAAGAAGAAGAAGAAGAAGAAGAAGAAGAAGAAGAAGAAGAAGAAGAAGAAGAAGAAGAAGAAGAAGAAGAAGGTGGTAGTGGTGGTAAAGATGGCAATGAGGAGGAGAAAGAAAAGGAAGAGGGGGAGGAACAGGGAATGTTGTGGGTAAGAGACTAGGAGAGCAACAAGAAAATTGAGTTTGCTGAAAGGAATGTGTATGTAGCATACACTAAACTAAACATTCAGGGAGTACCCAGACCAAAAAGTGATAGGATTAAGATTTGAAGGGTTGGGAGAGGGGTCCAGGGGGTGATGCAGCTGGAGAAGGACGGCAAGCACAAACTGCACAGCCCTTCACGTGGGCAGGTAGCAACCAGACTATATCAGAAAGGTTGGGGCCCTAAAAGGGACCTACCCTGGAAGGGTTGGACTGTACAATCTTCTGTTCAAGTGTCTCTGTTAGAGCTGGCTTGGCCCTTCTAGAGCTGTAGTATAAAATAAAACCTGGAAAGATTCAGGGATCCCCTGGCCTATCTGCAGGTGTCACAAAGATGGTGGCAGGATGAGGGTGGGGTGATGCAGTGACTTACACAAGGTCACACTGAGAGAGCAACTTGAAAGATGTGAACCTAGAGCCTGACTCTCTGGTGGCTGGAATGAGCAACAGGACACTCTAGGACCACGAAAGATGATGCTGAAAGGAGCCAGGGGTGCTCAGCAGGGTGATGAAGGATGCTACAGCTGAAGTTTCTCAGTTCTCTCTATGCACCAGATGCATGCATGCCATTGTTAGGGAGTGCATGGTCCCCTTTAGGACCCCCATGAGCCAGGAGGGGTTAGCTCTGGTTAACCTGATTTGAAAATACATCACATTATATCTATTGATGGGGGCACACAAGTGCATGCCAACACATGGGCAGAGAAATTCTCTCTTTTACCATGTGGATCCCAGGGATCAAACTCGGGTCATCAGTGTTAGTTATAAGTACCTTTACCAGCTGAGCCATCTTGCTGACCCTAGTTAACCTCATTTGACTGACAAAGAAACTAGGGTTGTGTGGAAGAGATGAATCAGATCCCAAATTCAGAAATTTTAACCTTTGTGAAGACTTGAATTCCAGGGGGCCCAGATTGGGGAAGTGTGGGGGAAGTGAAAGGAGAGGGAGAGGGAGAGAGGGAGGGAGGGATGGGGGAGAGATCAGGTAAGATTCTCCAGAGGATCCTTCATTTTCAGGTTCCTACCCCTAGTCCATCCCATCAGGGAGGGTCACCTTGTACCATTTTTCCTTCCATCCTTCCTTGGAAGCTGAATCCCCAACTGGCTAGAGCTGTCTGGCTGACTGTGAGCAATGGAGTTCTCTTGTCTAAGCTCTGTGAGTGCAATGCACCTGGACTGGACACAGGCTCAAGGAAGAGTGACGTCAAACATACAGATTGAACCCTGCCATGGCTCAGGATCCAGCCTTCTCTCACTTTCTCCAAGGGGCCAACATGCCCTCCCAGCCCTGGCCTCACGCCCCCCCCCCCCAGCACTGTAAGGAGTGGGCCTAGATTGTCTGTAGGCTTTCTGGTTCCTGTATGTGAAGAATCCGGGATATATGTGACACAAGAGGTGATGGGCTGAGGCCAGCCATGCTGGGCACCTGATGAAGAGTCAGTAGCTCCCTGGGGTCCCTTTGTTCCTTCAAATGACCAAGTGTGTGTTGAACACCTACTGTGTGTTAGGCACTCTGCTGCATGCTGGTGACACTGGAACCTATCACCTCAAGGGCTTTACATGCCATCAAATCGGCTATTGGCTTCAAGGAGCAATGGGCTGATGGGTACCAGCTCTGCTCATCTCTTCCTTCCTGTGTCTCCTTCCTCTTCTTTTACCTTTCCTTCTTCCCTTGGCTTTGCCTGTCCTCTTTTCTCCCTGTTGTCCTCCTCCTTATCCTGAAACTCTCTCTGCTTACTACCTTGCCTTCTCTGAATGCCACCCAAGCTTGGAGTAAGGGCTAGACATTGGATGGGTAGAAGTTCCTGCTCAAACTCCCCTCCCATCCTAGACAGGGGCATTTGGGAACTTGAGCTATCATGTCATTCCAGGGTTCTGAGGACTAGCCAGGCAAGAAACAGCATTGTTACAGACTCAGTCAATGGAAGCCAGCCCAGAGCTGTTTCTCCCCTAAGCACAGCATGAGGTAGGGCCTGTGGCAGCGAAGAAGGATGCACAGGCAAGTCTGAGAAGCAGGGTCCATGCAGAGGCTTGTAGGTTCATGCCACCTGCTGTCTTCCTGCCTGGGAAGCCAATGGGGACCAGAGTTGAATTATTTGAAGGACCATGAAAAGAAAACCCGGGGAACGGGATCAATCAGATAGCTTGCCCCACAGCACCACTTACTGAGCCTCGCTTTCTTCAAGGGTGAAATGAAGCCAATGCTCATCCTCCAGATGGGGACAAAATGATTCACTGAAGGCCACACATTGGACAGGCTGTCTGAGCTGGTGCAGTGGGCAAGAACAGCAGGTCACTGTGCTAGAACATGGGGTCAGACTTCAGGAGGGGCTCCCTGATCTAGAGCTGTGGAGAGAATCACTTCCCCTGGAAGCCATCTGCAACCTGTGGAAGCAAGGATAAAGGAAGAAAGCATGGTGGATACATACAATAGCCTCTAGTAGGAAAGTAGATACAACTGGAAATCACTGTTAATTCAAAAAGACAAACACTGCACATTTTCTCCTTTATGCAGATTTTGAAGACATGCAAGTAAAACAGGGAGTATTTGGGAGAAACAGGCATCCAGTGGAGAGGGAACAAGAGAGACTGATGGCGTGAATGAGTGAACTGAGTGACATGTGCACAAGAAAATATCACAATGAAAACATCACAATGAAATATCACGTTGTACAATGGACATACACTAATAAAAAGAAACAATAGAATGATTTCATTTACACACCACAAACTTTTAAAATGCTTTCATTTATTTTATGTGCATGAGTATTTTCCTGCATGTTTCTCTGTGCATTTCATGCAGGCCCAATGCCTGAGGAAACCTGAAGAGGGTGTTGGGATGCTTGGGACTGGAGTTAAAGACAGTTGTAAGCTGCCATGTAGGTGCTGTGAGCTGCCATATGGGTATTCAGATTGAACATAGAACCTCTGCAAGAAAAGAAATGCCCTTAACTACTGAGCTACCTTTTTATCATGTACCATAGGTTTTTAAGCCAAAAGCCCAGAGCTCAGGTACTGACACACCTTCCCTGTGGTATGATCCTGAACAAGGATGTTAATCCTCGAGTTCTCAACTTTTTCACCTATACAATGGTCTCCTTGGGCCTTGCTCCAGTCTATATGGAACTCGGCAGGTGCCAAGCCCATGTATTTAAACCCTTTCTCTTTGTGTACCTCCATTTCATCGTTTGCTATAGAAAGAGAATTAGACTAAATGATCTGTCAGGTCCCATTCATCCCTAACGTGCAGAAACAAGCCCTGATTTATTTGTTTTCCAATCATGTCCAGTGTGCCTGTCACCAGCAAGAACTTGCTCTTGCAGATGCTCTGTGTGAGCCGACATGGAGGATGGGAAGAAGGAAAAGAGAGGAGGAAAAGAGGGTCCTTCCCTCAAGGGAGGTAGCAAGTCTCTTTTCTCCCCAAGGTAACCTGACAGACAAGGCCCTGAACAATGTCTGTAGTTCTGGGAACCCCTGTGGATTAAATCCCAAGGGAGTTGGCTGTGGGGTTTAAGATGGACTTAGGAGCCTGAAAATGAAAGCTGGAGACAAACAGGGGAGCCCCATTTACTCAAGCCCATGTGGTTCCTTCCTCAGGAAGCAAAGAGAAAGACTTAAAGGATTTAGACCTGGGGGGGGGGGAAGAGAAGAGAATTAGAACCCAAATCCACATCTGTTCTGACAATATGTCTAACTCTAAGCTCTTTGCCCACAGAGGAGGAGAGTGTGGGCAGCAGCTGGTGGCTTCCTCCAAGCTGCCTTTCTGGTGACATCACTGGCAACAGAGGCACCCACGTGGGGCTGAGCTGCCTGCCCCCATCTGGATTCACCCAGAGCCAAGAAAGAGGCATGAGATTCCTGAAGGAAGCTGAGTTTCCTGCATTGACTGAGCTGGAAACTTTTAGGCCGTCATTTCCCTATTTCTATAGAGGGCTGCCCTCCTCTCTGTGGGCAGGGTATATTTTAAAATGGGGTGTGAATGAGTGTGAGTGTGTGTGTGTGTGTGTGTGTGTGTGTGTGTGTGTGTGTGTGTGTGTGCACGCACGCCCACATGTGCACATGTGTGTGTGGGTGAGTGTGCATATAGGTGCATGAAGCTGCTAGAGGTTGATATCTTGTGTTTTCTACTACCACTTTCTTTACTTTTTTGTTTGGTTGTCTTTTGGGACTGTGTAGCCATGACTGGTATGGACCATTCTGTGTAGACCAGTTTGGCCTCAAACTCAGAGGTCCTCCTGCCTCTACTAGTTGAATGTTAAAATTAAAGGCCCTGCTACTGCCTTATTGTTTTGAGACAGGGTCTCTCACTGTACCTGGAACTCACTGGCTTATTAAGCTAGCTAGTTTATGTCTCCTGTCCCCATGGTCCCCAGTTCTGTGGCTACAGAAGCAGATCACTAAGGCAAGCTTTTACATGGATGCTAGAGATCTGAACTTGGGTCCTCAGGTTTGCACAACAAAAACTTGCTCAAATGAGCCATGTCCACAGCCCACATTCGGGGTACACACAAGCCCTCTCTGTAGGAAAAGGTAAGCAGTAGGCATGCCTGGCACCATCTGGAGTAAATGCCAAACACCTTGCTCTTCCCAGCATGTGTGTTACCGAGCTTTTTGCAGACAAGGGCAGCAGTGAACATACTCACTCTGTGTTCTTACCAGCTAAGCAGTAGCAGCTCCCATAAAGACCAGCATGGCCTATCTATATCTTGCTCTTCAGGGGAAGGGGTTGCAAAAGCCGAGGGACTTGCTGTTGGCTTTCCTACTTACCTCTCGCTAGCTCCTCACTGCCCGCTTCAAGTCCTCAAAGGGTCATCAGAGACCAGAGTTGAGAGTTAGGTTTCTTTACAGAGAGAGTAGTTAACTTAGCCTTTGAACTTGTGATTTTTATCCATAGTTTAGCCTGAATTTGTACTTCAGCTTTTGGCAATTTAGCCCCTGAAAAGTCAGGTAGTCAAAAGTAACACAGGATTTCCGATTAAACTTTGGTTCGACATAAAGCATGAAGAATATTTGAGTACAAGGATGTCTCATTCTCTGTTTGAATCTGGAATGCTGATTGCAAGTGAGTGTCTTGTATTTTTGGTGCAGCTCTGTTTGCCAGACCTTGCCTTAAGGATCAGGAGGAGGTGGCTATCTTAAGGTGCTTGGCCCATGAGGTCATGACTTGCCACTTTCAAATTCCCCCCCAGTTCTCAGCTGATCCACTGGAACAGCTTGCTAGCTGAGGGAACACATTTAATTTGGTCACTCAGTAATTTGCACAGCTCCCTCCCTGCCTTCCTGGGCCTGGTGCTGCTCTATTGATTCAGATGGTAATGAGCAGGAAGGCTTCCTGTGGAACAGCGTTGGCCACAGGCACTGCAGTGGCCTGTCTGCTACAGCACATCTCAAGCCCACCGTCTGGAGATCAGGCCCATGGCACTGAACGGCTTGGAAGGAAGATGTCCACAGAGAGCTCTGATGTTGGACTGAGTGGCCTCCTTCTAATACCTCACTAGGAAATTTTACAAGTGTATGGAAGGCAGGGAAGAGAGGAGGGCAGGTTGTAGACCCAGGGAAGATGATAGGTGGCAATGTCTGTGATCCACAGGAGCATTTTACTTTGGTACATAATAAAGTGAGCAAGACTTTGCTGTCAACTACAACTAGAGGGTAAGATCCTATTACAGAAAATGTAATACGCTTTGGTTATAGGATATATAAAAATCAAGCGGTAATCAACGTTAAAACTTCCTCCCTGCTGGCTAACTTTCATAGAGCCAGAAGGTGCTATGCTGGCCACTGGGGCAGAAGAGGTATCAGTGGTCTTACACAGTACTGAACACTGCATGCTACAAGACCAACCTGTCAGGCAAACTGTACCTACTGTTGCAATAACAGCTAATGAGGTAGCCAAGTACTTTCTGATTGGAGTTGAGTTCTGCTCCACAGAAGGGAATTCATGCTTAGCACCATAAACCCTAGTCAACAGTGCATTGCTTGGGAAGTCATAAGCTTTGGTTTGTTCTGCAAATGCACATTACTAAACTTTCTTGTAAATATGTGTGCTTCTATCTATGGGCTAGTGCTGTTCTCAACCTTAGCCAGAGAAGCCTCTTTCTGCAGTGTACAGCCCTTTCTACAGAGACTCATAACTGATCAACGTGCTTAGCACAAGTGAATATTGAGGTCTCAGCTGGAGTGATACATATGTGTCATCCCCCACAAGGCTCGGGGGATATCGTTGAAGGTGATAGAAAGAACATAAGAGTGTATGAAACGGTGTCTTCTGAGCACGGCACAAACATTGCACTCATGAACTCATTGCGTCGTATACACAATACACCAACAAGATATTGCAGCAGGCAGCAGTAATGAGACTCAGTGGACTACATAAAAACAAAAGGAGAAGACAAGAGAGAAGGGGGACTGTACAGTTACCTAGAGGGACTGCTAAGGACTTGGGGGTGGATATATTAAAAACATTTATGTTCAAAATTGTCAAAGAACAAATTTAAAATACGTTTTTAAAGGGACCAAGTAAGGAATGGGACCTGATAGCAGACAGCTATAATCCCAACACTTGTGTGTCTAAGATGGGAGAATCTTGAGTTGGAGGCCAGCCTGAGTGATATACTATTTAACATGACCCTGTGGGGTGAGGCAGAGAGAAACTCAACAAGAAGATACCATGTAGAGAATGACTGAAAAAAAATAACAGGGATGAGGCCCTGATAAGATCTCACGAAGCTGTTTCCTGAAATGAGCACTTGCCCTAAACCATTCTTCAGCAAAAGGACTGTAGGGTCAGATTTGTATGAGAAATGTGACAGATCGTGGCACAAACACATAGGCCCTGTATAGTTACCTTGTGTGTTAGCTTGTCACAACCTCTGAGAAGTCCTGCAGCACAAAAGAAAAATGCACTGGACTCTTTGGACATTTCCCATACATATTGGACACACACTTTAGTCGATCAGTCTTTCATCCACCCCAGGCTTTCTGGGACACACTTCGATATATGTTCTACAAGTGCCATCTTAGCTGGGACAAATGGCTCCTGTGGGTTGGCCAGCTTCTTCCGAGGATAGAAGCCAAGCTTTCTATACCTTATTCCCTGGCCACATGCCCAAGCTGCAACTTAACCCCAGGTCTACCGTCTTTCCTTCCCAGTGGACTTTTTCCTACGGTTCTTTGTATCCACCTGTGCCTTTGTACATGTGTGTCTGGGTGCAGAGGCTCATATATGTATTTATTGTCCCACATCAGTGTGGGCTGGCTCAGAAAGCCCAAGAATGTCAAAGTATACAGGGGAAGGGAAATAGAGGGAAGAAGAATTATCCAGTTTGTTTCCTTGAAAAAAACCCTTGACTTCCTCCACCATTTCATGAGAAAACATCCTGGATGTGAGCTCCTGAGCTTCAAGTCTCTTGTGCTCACACTGCCTGACTTCACAGCCTAGTCCCTTTAGGGATGATGGAGAAAGGTACACAGCTGACAGGCCTGGCCTGGGCCTTTAAAGAAAGCACAGCAAAGAGAGACAGAGGCTGCTTCCTGGGCCCACTGGTGCCAGTTTGAATAGCAATTACCTCTCTGGCTATTTAGAATAATTCCAGGAAGAGTATCACAGCCTCCTTAGAGGGTCATTGGATGAATAATACAGCTCCATGAAGGTAAGGACTGTGTTGGCCTCATTTTTATCATTATCATCACTAGGGTTCTTTTGAAACAGGTCTCCCTACTCAACCCAGGCTGTCTTTCAACTTACTATGCAGCTGAGGTGGTCTTTAATTCCTAATTCTCAAGCCTCAACCTCCCAAGCAGTGCTAGAATTATATGTGTGCAGCTCAGTACCCGGTGTCTTTCTGTTTTATCATCCCTGACTTCCTAGTGTCTAATATAAGGATTGACAGAATACAAACATACATACATACATACATACATACATACATACATACATGCATACATATGCACATACATACACACACATACATATATACAAACACACACACACACACACACACACACATGCCCACTTGTGGTTAAATACATAAATGAGCTGGGGTATGTGTGTATGTGTGTGTGTTGCTTGGGATAGAATCCAACATTTTGCATGTGATACATAAATGTTCTACTGCTGAGCCACAATCTGAAGACTATTTGAGTAGGACTGAAGAGAGAGCTAAAAGGTTAAAAGCAGGTACTGGTTTTGCATAGGACCCTAGTTTGGTTCCCAGCACCCATGTCAGACAGCTTGCAACTCCTGGGGATCTAACACCTTCTTCTGGATCCTGTGGGCACCTGCACTTACACGTGCATATATCCACACACTTAGATACATGCAATTGAAATATTCCATTATTTGTGTGTGTGTGTGTGTGTGTGTGTGTGTGTGTGTGTGCATGTAAGTGTCTGATGAAGCCAGAAGAGGATATCAGGATCCCTGAAGTTGTCAAACAGTAGTAAGCCACCCAATGCAGGTGCTGGGCATGAAACTTTCATCCTCTGGAAGAGCAATTAAGTGCTCCTAACTGCAGACCCATCTCTTCAGCCCCAACCCCAAGTCTTTCTTTGCACATATATTATGTGCCATGCATTGCTGGAAGTACTTTACAAGGAATATTTCATTGAATGCTCATCCTCTAAGGTAGGTCCCATTAGCACACCCACCTCACAGATACAGATGCTTCAACACAAGAAAATTCATCCTCGGCATGCAGCCAGGTTTCAACACAGGGAGTCTGACTGTAGAACCCTTTCTGAAATCACTCTTCCATACTTGATGGTTCAATAACTAGCTATTGGAAAATGTAGGAATGAATGGACACATGCATAAATGAATGAATACAACAAATCCCAAATGATGGTGGCCCACCACCTTCCAACAGGCTGATGCTATGCATCCAGTAGTACCAGGGCCTCCCTGCAGAGGCCCCAGCCGTGTAACACAGGGAGCAAACCCTTCCAGCTGCCCCCAACGGCACAACTTTTCTCCCTTACTCCTCCCTTGCCACATTTTCTTGCCACAGCCTAGTTCCCCACTGCTCCCTCATAGCCACTCCCAAGTTCCCAGCTCCTGAGCTGCCTGCTTGCCAGAGTCTGTCCCTCTTTTCCTTGCGTGCCTGCGTATGCACCACAAAACCCACAAGCTCTCAAAACAAAGCAGGGAGCCGCCTCACCCACGTGCTGCCCCTTTGATGTCCCTTTTCCGGCAGCTGTAGGAGCAATGAGCAGCCTTCCAAAGGACTGGGTCCCAGAGTGGGTGGGTTCCAGGCAAGAAGATGTACACAGAAAGGCCCCAGGCCTGGAGGAACGCAGGTCACTGGAAACCCGGGAAACAGGAGGCATATGAGGGATGAGCCAGAGGCTCAGGACCCAGGAGGTCTTATTCAGCAATTCCCAAGGGGTCTCTGGAAACCTGCTGTTACCATGATTCACAATGAGAACCAACACACACACACACACACACACACACACACACACACACACACACACACACACACACACACACACACACGCTACACAGCAGTCTAGAGTCGCCAGAGCCCCTTGGCACCCATTTTCCTCATAAATCCTCACTGTGGCAGAGTTGGCTTTAAAAAAAAAAAAAAAAAGGAGTCAGGATGCCTGGATTTGAATCTCTCTTGTGCTACTACCTAGCTACAAGACATAAGGAAAGTCACAGATCTCAGGAGCTCAGTGCCCTATCTTCCAAATGAGAACTATCTCACCAGCCCACTGTGAGGCATGCATGAGGCCAGTCTAGTGCAACTTTCTGAACCAGTGGCCCCTATATAGACACACATACCCACTTCTATAATCCTAGATCTCTAGCTCAGCTCTTCCTCCCACATCCTCTCTGGGAAAATGGGAAATGGAAGGAACTAAGGCTTATAAAGGAAAGACTGAGGATCTGGGACCTTCAACCTGGCTCCAGGTGTCCATGATCTTTGGGAGACCTGACCCTCAGAACACGGTGCTTGTTTAGCTTTGGAACTAGACCTGATTTCATTTGTGAATCTAGTGCGGTTCCACAGACCTTGGTGTGCCACCTTACTGGAATGAGATGGAGCCAGGGATCTGTCTCTCGGTCTCTCAACCTCCACAGCCGTCCTGGGGTTTTTCTGTGCTGTTGCCGTGGCATGGAGGGGGAGTGCGTCTTAAGGTAATGAGAGACAATCTGAAGTTGGTCTCTGAACAGAAGGACCCTGTTGCACATGTCTTTGGAGTAGCAGTGCTTAGGGAAGCAGGTGTTGGGTACACCTCTGACCTCTAGGCAGTTGTCATGTCTAGGCTGTATACACACCATGACTGGCCTCACTTTCGCTGTGGGTACTTTTCTCTTTCTGTGGCATTTGCTTGTACCTGACCTCTCTACATCACTCTCAGCTTAAGTGCCAGATTCTTTTAACTGATGTCCCTGTGGCTACAGATGTTGTTCATAAAGCAGGAGGCTGTGCGAGCCTAAGTGGCAGATGCACATGGGCTTCTTCGCCATTGTTGCGACCTTTACCCCTCACCCCATGTTTCCATAGTCTGGTTCTTCCTTATCTCTTGACTCCTGGCACACACCAGCCCTGCTCGGGGTCATTGCCACTCTCAGCTCCACTGCACACATCACAGTGACCAAGAGCAGTTGCCCTGCCCCGTGCTGCTGACCCTTGAGATGTGATCATGGGGGAGATCAAGACCAGGCAGTCTGATCCCTAACATTCAGACTTCCAAAAGCAGTGCTCAGGAAAGGATGGAGTGTCTCATATACCCATCCCCCCTCAGCCCTGGGGCAGGACATTCAGGTTTAGGTATCCCTGAAACAACCCTCCAAGCTGTGCAAGACAGGTATTCTTGTGTCTTACACAGGAAGCAGCTGAGAAAGGTTAAGTGACTTGCTCAGGATCCTATGACCAGGAGGCAGTAGAACCAGGCTAGGGCTCAGGACCGGCTCCAAAACCAGTGCGAATGTGTTTAGTGGGCTGGGAAACTCAGCTATGTAGGGGTGTAAGGAATGAGGTGTTCTGCATTCATGAATGTGCCTCAAAGCAGACGTTTCAGTCTTGTGAGCACACAGTTAAAAACACAATTAGCTCAGTCTCGTGTCATAATCCAGTTGTCCCAGATACTCAGGAGGCCACACTGGGAAGATCACCAGGACCTAGGGATTTAAGACTCCCTTCAGTGTCTTGTCTCAGAAACACAGGGGAAAGAACTGTCTTTTATCTTTTAAGGCTTGTTGCAAACTCCTGGGCTCTGAGGTCCTCCAGTATCAGCCTCCCATGTGGAGAACAATAGGAACACCATCAAATGTCCCTTTTATTGCTGTTGTTCGACATAGCCTAGAACTGAGGTGAGGATTCTCCTGCCTCAGCTTCTCAAGTGCTGGGACTGAAGACATGGACTACTGCACCCAGTTCAATAGGTTATTTGGTTACTGTTGTTTTGGTTTGGATTTTAGTTTTTTGAGACAAGGTCTCACCTGATACAGCCCTGGTCTTCCTGGCACTTGCTCTGTACAGCAGGCTGGCCTTGAACTCACAGGAACCCACCTGCCTCTGCCTCCTAAGTGCTGGGGTTAAAGGAACATGCCACAATTCAATTCCCCATGCCTGGCTACAGTGAGTTATCTCTTATGGAAATGTTCAGAAAACACATTCCACCTTGTTAGCCTATTCTTCTTAAGGACTTGCTCATTACTGTGCCATGCCCACCGCCAGCACCTCGCCCTGGCAATCAGTCTACTGCATCATGAGGCCTTGGCTTGTCTGGCTTCCTTGCATGCTTGTACCTGGCCTGGATTGTTTTCTGTTTTCCTACTTCACTGCCTACTCCCCGCTGTCAGGCTGTCAGCTCTCACATCTTGACACTTTTAGTATGCCTGCTTCCAGCAGCCCCCGCTGCCCCCACCCCACCCACTGATTTACTGCTTCTAATTTGCTGTGGGCTTGGGAGCCAAATAACCAGGCTCATTATAGTAAACAGGACGGGGTTGGGGTGGGTGATAGGGAGGGTCCTCCTCAGGTAACCCCTGTTCAGTGGCACATTTACCATTGTCGTTCTCATCCCTGTAACAGAGGTGACAGCAACAACTGGGGGGGGGGTCATGATCCCAGACCTTAGTCTTAAACATCTGGCCAAACTGTGGAAGAGTGGTCTCCATCCATCCAAGTGAGT
This sequence comes from Micromys minutus, assembly GCF_963924665.1. NCBI lineage: Eukaryota > Metazoa > Chordata > Mammalia > Rodentia > Muridae > Micromys > Micromys minutus. Next base: position 45,875,275 of record NC_137970.1, on the reverse strand, counting down.
CCAAAGTCTCTGTCCCTCTCAGTGTCCCCAGATCCACACAGCCATGGCAAGAACCTTCTGAGCAGAGCTGGACATGGCTAGCCACCTCAGCAGTCCCAGGGACTGCTTCTCCCCCAGCCTGGGGGCAGGAGGCTGCTCCGAGAGGAAGCGCTGAAACAGATTTAGGACTTGGGTGGAGTTTGAAGCCCCCCAAAGTCATTTTTCAAAGTGAAAACTGAACCAAGCTGGTCTGGAATTGTGGCTGAAGGATAAATGTGGACCCCATGGTGTCATTTTATGGTCAATTTTCAGAGTGTAACTGCACTTTAAGCACTAACGCTGAGTAGCAGGAAAAAACTTCTTAACCGTAAGATCTATTAAGAGTGCAGAGCTGGCTCCCAGGGGCGAGGTGGGAGTGTGTAGGCGTGAATCATTGCAAACAGGTCTAGCTCAGGCTCTGGGGAGTATTCCAGCCCAAGCAAGGCTGCAGCAGGGGAAACACCATCACTGGAAGGCCGAGGGGGCTTCTCTAAGAACTCAAGCCCCAGTGGTGGTGGACAAAAACCTGAAATCATACCCTGCTCCAGACAAAGCTTTCCCTTGGCCATTGTAAGCAGAAACAGGAAAAAAGCAAAACCCGGAACCGTAGTGGGACTACTGCTGTGATGATGGGGTGGACGGTGAGGTGGAGAGGCCAGCAGGCCGCTCAGCAGAACAGGATTGATGACTCTGTTTCCCCAATTGTTCCGTCAATGGGGGTTTTCAGAAACAGCAGCTACCAGGAAAAAATAAGAGGCCAGAGAAGTCTAGGTTATTTAGGGTTAAATATCTGAAAGATCTGAGGTACCTTAATGGAGGGTCCAAGGAGAAGAAGCCAGTGGTTGTAGACGACAGCAGATAGTCAGGGAGGCTGGGTGACCAAGTGACCTCAAAGGTTCTTCCAACTGGAAAAACTCTGGCTCCAACAGCCATGGAGTGAAGGATCAAACCAGAACCTCCACCAAATCAAAGGAAGGGCTCCTAGTCTGTCTTAGAGCTTTGGCCCAGCCACTGGGATGCTGGCCAAGACCCATTTGAGATTTAGGACCACAGCTGCATGCAAAGGTTTCAGAGGATACCCAGCTGGGGAAGAGGAAAAAGGAGATAGAGGGTTGGGCCTGGCAGTAAAGAAACCTCAGCTGAGCCACAGTCTGCCTTGTAATCGTAAGTAAGTCTCTCCCCCTCTCTGGGCTTAATTATACTTGCATTTACAGTGGGTATCACAGTGTGAGGAATAGAATTTGAACTTGTTCAAATCTTTTAACCTAGTGTTTCTCAACCGAAGGACCACAGACTCCTTTGGGAGGGGGCGGATCTAATGACCCTTTCACAGGGTATGCCTAGGCCATCAGAAAACAGAAATATTTACATGAGGGTTCATAACAGTAGCAACATTATGATTATGAAGTAGCGATGAAAAGGATGTTATGGTTGGGGTCAGCACAACATGAGGAACTGCATTAAAGGCTCGCAGCATTGAGAAGGTTGAGAAGCACTGCTCTCGGCCATCATCTATAAATCCTTGGCAGCTAGAACATTACAGGATTCCTCTGACTAGTAAGTTCCAAGAAAGGATTTCCAGGAATGGTTAAAACTACCAAGAGAAGGTCTGGAGATACAAAGCTTAGTTGGTAGGGTGCTTACCAAGTAGAAAGACTTGAGTTCAGTTCCCAGCAAGGCATAGAACAGGCACACTGGCATATGCCTGCAACACCTCTAATCCCAGAACTGAGGAAATAGAGACAGTCAGAGTAGACCAAGATCAGGGTGCTTGGGAACAAGGCTCAGTGGGTAAAGTTCTTGCTATCCAAGCATGAGGATATGCTTCCATCCAAAAGCTGGAGATTAAAAATAGCAACAGAAGGTCTGGGTATGGTTTGGGATGCATCTGTAACCCAGTGCTGAGGGGGCATGGAAACAGTTCCCTGGAGCTCACTGGCCGGCCTGGCTAGCCAATTGCTAAGTTCTGGGTTCAGTAAGAGACTCTGTCTTAAAAAGCAAAGCGGGCCAACAAGATGGTTCAGTGGGTAAAGGTACTTGGCAATTAAGCCTGGTGATTGGTGTTCAGTCTCCAGAACACACATAAAAGTGCAAGGAAAGCCAGGTCAGGAGGCAAAGACTCTGAAGTGGACACCAGCCTGGTCGACAGAATGAGTCTCGGGATAGCCAGGGCTACACAGAGAAAACCTGTCTTGAAAAACCAAAAAAAAAAAAAAAAAAAAAAAAAAAAAAAAGTGGAAGATCTGACACCACAAAGATGTCATCTGACCTCCACATGTGCACTGTCACACATACCCCACTGCACACACACAATGATAACTTAAAGAATAATGCAAAAAATAATAATAAAGCAGAGAACAAGACACAAGACGGTGTAAAAAAGTAAAAAAAAAAATAAAAAAATAAAAAAAACCCACTCACTAGGCACCAGTGAATGTTCTAGTTGTTTATCTATATTAATTCATCTATTGTTCCCAATGGCTCTGCTATCTCAGTGCTCTTGCCTCTAGTTTACAGGTACAGAAACCCGGGCAACAGTCTCAAGCACCGAACTCCCTTGGAAACCAGAGCTCAATTCTTCCTCCTCCCTGGTCATCCTCCGACTGGGGTGCCCTGCCCTGCTCCCTCCCAGGGCTCTCTCCTGCTGAGCCAGGTGCATCCTTCGGCTGTACATCACCTCTACCCTATACTCCTTCTCTCCCTCCTCAGGGGAACCACTAGGGGGCTCAGGTTTCTTCTCTCCCGGGCTGAAGCTCGCCAATAGACCCGGCACTGCACTGAGTGGGGCAAGAGAAACTCAGAACTATCCCTCCTAGTCCGTGAGCTCTTCCTCGACAGAAGGCATCTCAGGTTATGAGCAGGCCTGAATACAGACCACTTCACCATCACATACATACATGCCTCAGTGGGCAACTGTGGCGTAGGAGCACGGATGAGTGCCGACTGGAGGATATTGGGCAGGATGTTCTCAGGTTTGTGCAAACCACCTCTCAGAATTCCAGTGGAGTGCATAGTGACTCCTTTCTTAGTCAAGCTCTGTCTTTTGGTATGGTAAAACCATTAAGGCCAGCCCTTCCAGCCTTAGATGGGATGGGGGTGGGGCATAGAGGTACAGAAAGGGCAAGAATGTGCTCAAAATTGCACAGCAAGACAATCAGGAAGACCAGTTGAAGCCTAAGGCTCCCGACTCTCCCAGGCAAAAGACGTTCCCAGTTCCACTCTGAACTGAGACGAGTCACCGGGCACAAACCACACTCACAGGCACACCCCACCCCTCCACCGGCAAGCACTCATGCGTGTGCTGCCAAGGGAAGCAGCCCTTGAAAGTTGAGTAGGAGGCACCTGGAGGCCCAGACACAAGACCGAGACTGGGATAGTAAGAGCCGCACACCTAGGATGGGAGAAGGCACTGCGAAGGGGAGCGCAGGTCTTTGTCTGTCCTGTGGCCCGCACATGGGCCTGGAAAACGGAGGGAGAGACAGAGAAGTTCAGGCTCACTGTCCAGTCTTTATTGATGTTTACAGGCTTTGGAGGTCCCGAACAGTCACCCGTCCATCTCAGAGGTTCTCTCACACTTACAGACTCCAGGAGTCCAAAGTCCTATGTAGGACCCGAACCACTCCTACCACCCCACCCCCCACGCACCAGCAATTTTTCAGTCCGCCCTGTGCCACAAGGGGGCACTGGCACTCCATGGCTCAAATGCGATGGTCCGCAAGCTTTCTTCTGGCTTGGGGGGGCAGCGGGAGTTTACGTTCGGGCTCCCCCATTCCTGGCACCCTCCCCATTTCCTCTTGGAAGCCTCCCTAATCCTCTTACTCTGAGGGTCACATCCCTGAACCGGGGACGAGGTGTTTCATTTTCAGTTTGCCCCCACTGCCTCTGGGGAGTTCACTGAAATGTAGGGAGGGGGACCCCTGGGCTGGGGTCCTTTCTATGCCCCGCTGACGACCCCTTTTTTCCTACTCTGTTCCACAACCTGTCCCTTTTAGGGATGTCTCTGTTCCACCCGCTCACCCTCCATTCTCTGCTCGGTCTGTGTCTTCGCCTAAGTCCGTGCTCAGTGGACTGTTCTCAGTTTCTTTTTATTTCTCCCTTAAGAACTTCGAGCTTTCGTTCCCCATTCCTCCCCCTTCCTTGCATCCTCTCTGGCTCTTTCTTTGACACCTTTTCTCTCCTGTCCCTTCTACCCTTGCTGTTCCAAAGGGCTGGAACTGCAAGAATCAGAAGCCGGCGTGGAAGGTCCTGGCTCCTGTCCAGCCATCCTGGAGGCTGTATGTCGCTCCTGGCTTTGAGTCTAGGATGCTCCAGCCCCCAGGCTTGTGTGGGTAGACAGTGGGAGTCAGGCTGGCAGCATCTAGCTGTTGGAATCTGGGTGTGGATCAGGCTAGATCAGAAACTCTTCGGTTCTCTTAGCAAACACAGCTTCGCCTAGGACTGGAGAATTTGAACCCAAAACCTGGGCCCTATTCTACTGCCTGGCCCTGATGTTGTAACTTGTCCTGTATCAGATCCCAGGGGTCTAGTTAGCCTTTATGTAGTAGATAGACCTCTGAGGTCTCTCCCATCTCTTAATCTGTTTTGTCATTTTTTTAAATCTGGGATCACTCAGTCCCAGGAGATCTAAAAAGTGCCCTGCCCAGATTTGCCCTTTGCTCTTACAGCCCCCACCTACCCACCTCCACACTACTTTCAAAGGCTAGGTACTGTTGACATTGAGGCCCTGGCGAGTCTCTGCTGCAAGACAAAAAAAACCAGGAATGGATTAGGGTCATAGTCTCAGTGTGCTGACAGTCTTTCTGGGATAATTGTTTACCAATCCCAGGGATCCACAGTATCAGTGCACAAGTTTGGGCAGAAGGAAGTGACATACAAATTTATGCCACCTTCCTGAGATACGAGGGCAAGGCCCATTATCTGTCTGCCATGTCTAAGCTTCCAAAAGAATCAAACCCCTTTGTGGTTCAAACACAGAAGCCAAAGTTCAGAGAGAGCTGTGGACTTTCTCAGTAGGCAAGGTGTTGGCAAACTGTTGTGGAGCTTCAATGCTTAGGGACAGTTGCCCACTACCCACATTTTGTGATCGGTATACACACACACACACACACACACACACACACCCATCCTAAGAGGAAGGCAGGTCTGGGTCAGCCCAAAGTCCTTACCACAGCTGAAGGGTAGAACCCCTGCCTGACAGTGTGATTTATCACCTCTCCTTTCTCCCCTCAGCCCCCAACCTTCCTGCAGACCAGGAAAAGGAGAGGGCTCAGCCTGAGTGGCACTTCACCTGTTTTTGATTTGAGATTCAGGTGGACTTTTCTTTCTTTTCATCAAAGAAGTAGTAAGGGGAAGGCAGGGCCCCATCCATCACCCCAGCCTCTCAACAGCCTTGGGGAGAAGGAGCAGACTGGGGAGGAAGGAGAGACTGGGGACACTGCAGCAACCTCCTCTGCTCCCACAGGGAATCTCCAGACAGTCAGGCAGGGCGGTACTGGCCCAGACACCCACGGGGACTCCACCACAGAGCTCAAATAAATGCCTAAGGCTTCCTCCTCGAGTGTGTGAATCTCTTTGCCTGCTCTAAACCCTAATTCCTGACACATGGGTTGAGCACAACAACGTTTAGTACTTGAGAAACAAGGGAGACAACTCATTTGGCTGGGCCCCACTGTTTCTAGGGACTCCTAAGGACTCCGGTTTGCATGCCCCACTCTAAATGAGACTGAGACACAGACTAGTAAGCGATTGGTCCAAGGTCAAATCACAGAGGAATGAGGCCCAGAATCAATAATTCCAACTCCAGCATGGTAGGCCAGCCAGGAAAGAAAGAAACTATGGCATCCAGCCACTGCTGTATGCCAGGCATGGGTACACATGTGTGCCTCAGCTCAAAATCATTTTAACACTTATGGAGTCTTTGTGCAGTTACAGAAAGGTATCCTATACTCTGGGATAACCATCCCAAGCGCAGGAAATATGGCCTGGAACAAGGAACTAGGCAGGTTATTTGGACCAGGCGCCCGGACCAGCAATAGGCAGCATATACAATGCTGGGGTCATGGGCAATCTTTTCTGTGGCTGATGTGGGAAACGGAGAGAGGAACCTGCTAGGCCCCAGTGGCTGGGCCACCTCATCATAGTCTACCCTGCCCTGAACATTATCATCATCCCAGGCACCCTCATGATGCTACAATTACTAGTAGCAGGGGGCTCTGTTGTAAATCAATGTTTGAAACTCCCCCTGCCCCGAAGCAACCCATTTTCTCCCTGCTGGACTCCTTCCTCTTCATTACCTCCCTCTTATTTTGAAACTTGAAGAATCCCATACCCGGAGGAAATGTGTTCACGTTTGGGTCAGCTGGACCAAGACACCCCTGGGTAGACTGAGAGACCAGAAGGAATGTTGGGAACAGGGCTTCTGCATAGGCTCAAATATGGTCTTTCAGTTGTAAGGGCTTCATCTTAGGTACACAGCTCATGTCTCCCATCCTCCATCTGAAGGGGTACAGTGTCCAAATCAAGCTGGAATCTTTGAAGTTCATAAGGTCTGTTCCCCTCTATGTACCACGCAATGAGAACAAGGCACACCGGATCCCTTCCTGAGCCTTTCAGCCATACAGAACACCAGAGACAAGCTAGGCCAGTGGAAAGTTAAGTCTCGGGTTCGTTCACATCTTCTCGCCTCAGTTTCTTTATCTGAACAATGGGAATTATAACACATACCCTGGATGCAAAGATGGAGGTGGGCCTCAGTAACAGACACAACTGTGCCCAGTGCCATCACTCACATGATAAGCATTTGTTCGTTTTCCAAATGGTCATTGAACATTTACTACAGGGAACAAGACAGGGAGAAAAGAGTATCGGCTCTGGAGCCAGATTACCTGAGCTCAAAACCTAGGTCTGCCTTTTCTTTATTTTCTATGTACGCTGGCTGAGTGACTGAACCTTTCCAAGCTGCAGTGATCCCATGTCTCAGATATGACTCCATCCTCCCTGGCTGATGACAACGGAGTGAGCTAATCTATGCAATCCTGTGGTGGTCCGCTTCACATAGCAAGAGCTCGTCAGATGTCAAGATGCTATTCTAAATAGAAGAGGAGCAAGAGAAGTAGAACCCGTGTGTGCACGGAACATCCTACAAACAAATGTTGCTTCTCTTTATTTACTCTTCTCTGGTTGTCCCTTGGGGGTGGCTCAAGGCTAAATTCAACCTTTGCTTTTTCGAGGCCCTCTTCCAACCAGTCTCTAGGTCTTGAAAAAAATATGTGTAGAGTTGCTCATCGAGTCCTTGGGCTGTGTCTGTGCTGAGTGTGGCGACTGGAAAAGAGAATGACTCAGCTGTCACTCATCAGAAATGCTCACTGAGGACCAGTGAGGGCGGGAGTGTGGCTCAGTGGTAGCACATTTGCCCAGCATGCACGAGGCCCTGGCTCAAAACTCAGCTCTGGAGGAAACAGACAAAAAGAGATGATCACCGTGGGGCCTTCCTGGGTTCACATCTGTTGTGGCTTTAGACCTATGGGTATGAAGGGACTCTCATTTAAATGGGGAGGAGATAGTAGAATAGTGCTGTGATCACAGATAACCCCTAGCAATAGTCAAATTGAAGCAGGGCCCCAAGTGTCTCTATGGCTATCCTATGAGCCCATTCCCAGCATCTAGCTGTGTGCACATGTGTGTGGGAATGAAGGTGAAAACAGAAAAGGTGAATATCTGATCATCTGGGTGCATCCCACCCCAAAGCAGAAGAAATCTGGGTAGAAGGCAGGAGCGAGGCTGACTCCATCATGTGTCTTTTCACACCCAAGAATATACCATGAGGAAGACTCTCCCTCATCATCATACACAAGCAAGCACATGTGTGCATCCACACATGTACACATACTCCTTCTCTGCTTCTAAAAGTATCAAACCAACGGGGCTGCAAGGGAAATGAATGCTTGGCAGCAGAGCAAGTGGCCTAGGAGTGGTGTCAGGCTCAGTAAATATTTACCCGCTGGATTAGAGCAGAAGTTGGAAACATTAGGCAGCTGAAAATTACTGTTTTAATAGCATGGCTGATAAATCCAAACTTGGGGTTTTTGTTTGAAAGCCTCAGCTTCTGGGAACTTCAGCATGTAAACTCTGGGCCTGGAGAGGCCAGGAAGAGAATGGATTGTATCCTGTGGGCTGGTGGGTAGGTATTTCTGGAGAAGAGAGCAACCAGGCCTGAAATACCCCAGCCCCTAAGGCCGGGACCAAGCATGGTCCATTATCAATTTATTTCCTTCCTCACATATCCAGTCATGAGACTGTGGACAAGATGAGTGACAAGCAAACATTTTGCTAGGTACCAAAAAACTGTGCCATTTGTTTTAAGGGGTGCTTTAACTCTTGTTTTTTTTTTTTTTTTTTTTTTTTTTTTTTTTTTTTTTTTTTTAATCTTAAAAAAAAAAACAAACAAAACCCACTAATTTATTTTGTACGGTGTTCTGCCTTCATATATGCCTGCATGCCACAGAGGGCGCCAGATCCCATTACAGATGGCTTTGTGACACCATGTGGTTGCTGAGAATTGAACTCAGGACCATCTGGAAGAACAGTCAGTGCTCTTAACCACTGAGCCCTCTTTTATCTTGTAAAGGCAGAGGAAAAGCAAGGCTTGGAGAAGATAAGTAACTTATTCAAGGGCACCAACTGAAAAGAACTAGAAAGGAATTTTACCTGCAGAGTTCTTCCAGACACACTACCCTATCCCCTCTGTGTGGGTGAAAAGCAGACAGTCACTGTATCTAAGAGTTCTCAACCACAGTGTCAGAAAACACAGGGATCAGCCTCGGCTAGCTCCTCCTTCTGCCAGACAGAGATCTAGAAAAAGATGTAAGTGATGCTTCCAAGTGATTCAAGCTCTGGGAGGAAAAGGCCTTGAGAGAGTAAGAAACAGCAAGGATGGGGCACATGGAGAAGGAATCCTGAATTTCATGGAGCCACAGATTGTGAGAGACTGCCTAACCTTCTGCTGCTGAGGGATCCAAGTGTCCCAGGACGCAGGTCACAGCTGAAAAATCCTCTTTAGACTTCTCTGGAAAAAGCAGAGAACCATTTGCTTCCTCATCCCACCGTCCTGTGTGTGACTGTGGACAACAGTTTCACTTCTTTGCTTCCCGCTGAAACCAAGATCCCACCTCCCCATGGCTCTGGTGACAGGGCAGTGGGGCCGCTTCATGATTAGAGGGCATCCCTAAGACTGAACGGACCACGGTGGATGGCTGGGCCCACTGGCAGGGAAGCAGGAGAGAAGAGAGCACTATTTGGGCATCCAACAGGCCTCCACCATGGCTGTGGGCAAGTCACTTCAGGCCTCTGGATCTGTTACTGCATCTACCACACCTACCTTGGAGGCCTTCAAATGAGGCTTCACAGAATTCATGATGAGGCTTCACACATTGCTTAACACACATAAGGAAATAGCAAGGACATCCTCTGGAGTAAATGAATACTTCCCCATCTCAATGAGAAGGAACTGGGTTCCATAAAGCCAAGTTAATCCTGAAATATTTCTTTGGAATGGTGTGGCCTCCTCTGCTCTGGTCAGACAAGAGAGCCTGTGGGAAGATTTTTCTGTCTTCTAAACTGTGGGCTCAGTGCAAAGAACTTTAGTTTTTAGTTTGAGGAATTACAGGACTTGGGGCTTCAAACTTTTGCCTCAGGGCTCAACAGCATCCTCACCTGCTACCCTACCCTATGTCCTGCACTTTCCTGATCCCCCCCCCCTTAGCTTTCCTCTTCCCAATGGCAATAAATAGGCCTGCACTGCATTCTGTGGGTGGGAGAGATGGGGGGGATGTCGGCAAAGAGGAGGTGACAAGCAGGGCTGTGTGCACAGAGCAGCCAGAAATGGGGGGAGGGGAGGGAGAGCAGCCAGTCCTGAGAAAGGTGTGAGTGAAATGGAAGAAGCTGTTCCTCCGGGGCTGCGTCCTCCTCAAATCCCAGCAAGGAGGGAGGGGGCAAGAAAGCAGGCCCAGAGGGGCTTGGGGCCATCCCCAAATTTGGTAATTAGGCCTCTCCGTGTGGTTTTCCTGCTCCAGAAAACGCTAATTTATTGCAATTTGAAAAATGATCGAGATGAGTCTGGGGACTCAGCAGCTGGTGCAAGGGAGAGAGAAATCTTTTTGTTCTGTGGGGAATTGGGCTGCAAGCCCCCGCCCCCACCCTGCTCCCTGGCAGGGCCATCCTTCTCCCAGTGTCGGATGTCGACAGGCTCCTCCCAGGAGCGGCAGGCCTTCCTCAGGCGCCCAACCGGGGCGGCATTTATCAAAAGACTCTCAGCTTCTGAGAGCCAGCGAGGAGAGGTGTGTGGGGAGAGGGCTGAGAGCCAGCCAGGGTGCGGTGGGGCGGGCTCGCGGCCCGGCCCACCTCTATCTAGACCCGGAGAGGAGACTCCACAGCCTCTGGAGTCCCAGTGGTGTGAGGCTGGAGCTGGGGTGCTACGCCAGGAGCCAGAAATGAGGCTGGCTAGAAGCTGCAGGGCGGTCTCCTGTCCTTCGCCAGCCTGTCAAGCTATGTCCCACCTGCCTGGCTGCCCCCTCACCTCCATTGTTCAGCGAGACAAAAGACAATTATGGAAAAGATCGTCCCTAAGCTCAGCAGGCAGACTCAACACACCAACAAAACCCCCAACTTGCCACAGTCGCTGACTGGTTGGGCTTGGCAGAACTAGACAGGCCTGCCCCTGCCCTTGTCCCTCAGGTCTCTCTGTCTGCACCCACCACTCACTGGTGACACTGTTGTGTCGCACAGGACTTCACAGCTCTGAGCTGGGGGGTCGAGATCAGATAGCATCTGTAGATCCTTTGCCCATGCAGAGATGCTCCAAAGTTGCAGTTTCTTCTAGGACCTGAGTGCCTTTCTTGCTATTCCTCCTGACCACCCCCCCATCTCAACTTCACCATCATCATCACATCAGAAGATACTGACTCTAGGCACCACTCTAGCTAAGCATGACAAGGCCAGGCTCAAAGGTGGTTCTAGAAAGAAAAACAGTGGAGGAAGATAGAACCACTCAGGCACATCCCATTATCGCCTTGTCATTCCTAGCTCTGGTGTGCATCTATCTGCCTCGTGTGTTTTCCCACCTTCCTCACCTTTGCTGCTGTCATCTACATCTCTTCATTTCTGCCTGGTCTCTTCTTTCTCCTTATACCGTGATCCCTGGAAAGTCAGCAATCCACTCCCAACTCCATCCCCAGCAATTTTAAAGATTTGTTTATTTTACACTTATGACTTTTTGAGTAAATGTATTCATCATATGCATGCCCGATGACCTCAAAGGTCGGGAGACATTGAATCCCCTGGAACTAGGATTACAGGTGGTTGTGAGCCAACACATGGGTCCTGGGAGCTGAGCCCAGGTCCTCTGAAAAAGCAGCCAGTAGTTTCAACTACTGGGCTATCTCTCCAGCCCCAACAGCATTTTCAGATACTTACCACTAACAAATGGATCTCCTGACCTCTAGGAATCTATGCCCTGGAAGTGACATACCATCAACGGCTCACTAGCAAGACACATTTTTAAATAGCAAAGCTTCCATAGATGTGCGGGGAAATATTTATGCTAGCATCTTCAGCTCAGGCAACCTCTTGGGGACTTACAGAATCTTTCACATCTGGTTGGAGCTTAGCAACAAGATTCATTAGCAACAGATTATTCATTCCTGGTCTACAAAAAAATTTTTTTTCTTCATCCTGTTTCTCCTTCCTGGTAGGCTAGCAGTAGCCCTCTGGAAGCCAGGAACCAAGGAGCCAGTGAAATCCAGCAGGGGGACTGAGGGGTGTGTGTGTGTTTGTGTTTTAGCTGGAAGCTGGCAGCTGCCTCTTAGTGTGGGATGATCTGCATTCTTGCCCAGTCTGGACTCAGCTCAGGTGCCACCCAACCCAGCCCAGTAGATAAGAGACGGCTCAATAACTTTGAAGATATAGGCCTATGCTAAGTCATACTACCTCCACACTGTCATGTCTGCTACAAGGAGACTTCTGTCCTCTATTAATGTGGTGACCCGGTGACTTTGTAAGTACCCCTGCAGACCAGCAGCAACAACTATCCTCACTATGTGCCACAGCTATCAGAAATGCAAGCTTTTGACTGCACCCCAGTCCCACTGAATCAGAGGGGCTGGAGTAACACACAGAAAGTAGTGCCTTAATCACTCCTCCTGCTGATCTGTAGTAGAGATTCAGCAAAAAGACAATGGACTCGGGCCCACTTGTGTTCAAATTCCAGCTCAGCCATTACCAACTAAGTAGCCTAGGACAGACCAGCAAACTTCCATTATCCTTGGTTTTCTCATCAGCAAAACGGAGAAGATAGCACTTGGCTACTGGAAAAATAGCATTTATCTTGATTTAGTAAAACAACAGCAAGGGAAAGTTAGTTAACAAACTGAGGCTGCCAGTCCAAAGAGCTACAGAAAAATGTGAGGAATCCATTATGGCTGAGACCCATGGTATCCAATGAATGGTCTATCTTCTCAGTTACTCTTGCAAATGCTGTCATCTGCCATATATTTTGAACCCCCATGCCTTTAATGGATGTTAACACTTCACAGAATTACTTAGCCTAAGAGTTCATCCAAATCATTTCTTCCCTGTAAATTCTTCTGAGTCAGATCAGAACTGAATTCAGAGTAGGGAACTGAACCCATTACAGTCCAACTTAAAACACAGGGTTTGAGCCAACCTGGTGGCTTTCATCCTAGCACTTTGGAGGCAAAGACGGGAGGGGCTCTTGTTTACAGAGTGAGTTAAAGGTCAGCCTGGTCTCCATAGCAGGTTCTAGGATAGCCAGGACTATATAGTGATACACTGTCTCAAAAATACATATAGATGGATAGATGGATGGACGGATACCTTTAATCCCAGCACTCTGGGAGGCTTGCAGAGACAAATGGGTCTCTGTGATTGCAAGACCATTCTGCTAGAGCCACTGAGAGATCCTGTCTCAACAATCACACTACAGGTTTGCAATATCACACACACCATGCCTGGCAGAAGAGTAGGGGAATGACACTGCAGCCACCAAGATTTCTGTCCCTTCCATTCTTCTAGTCCACCATCCCAATTCCCCACGTCACATTTAAAGACCTATTAGGCTTCAGCTGCTGAAGGTTCAGTTACCACAGCACCGTTCTGCATGACAGAAAGGAGCAAAAAACAAAAACAAAAACAAAAACAAAACAAACAAAACAACAACAAAAAACCCATACATCCAAACTCATTCACCTTACTTTTAAGCAGCTACCCCAGAAGTCTTATGTGACATTTCCTTTTCTATCTTATTGGGCAGAGTAGAGTCACATGTAGTCATAGAAAAGGCCAGGAAATAGTCCTTAAACTAGGCAGTTCCGTCGTGGATAAAACCAGGGCTTTGTTTAGAAGGGGAGAAGGGCAGAGTGTGCATCAAGTGGGAGCTACCAGTGCTGTCTTTAAAAGCCTGACTCCCTTCTCCCAGCAATGCTGATGGTTGGCTGGGTACCGAGGGCCTGAGTTCCCTCCTCCATGGCAGTATTTACCGCTCAGTACTGAAATCCAGCAGCTGGCTTGTGAGCTCTGTGAGGAGAAAGGAGCCAGTGTCCCAGCTGACACTTAGCTCAGTATAGCTCCAGAGAGATGCTGAGTGGCCATGCCAGCAAGCAGGCAGGAGACAAGAGGACACAGGGGCCACCAAAGGGGCAGCTTTTTGAGCCAACCTCAGTTGGAATTATAGCTCCGCTATTCAGTGACTCGCTGACCTCAGCCATCAGTAGCAATGACATGGGGGTATTTGGTAGATGCTGGCCAAGTCGCTTCCATTGATTACCTCACTGCAACCTTTGTGACATCAGTGCTGTCATTATCTCCATTTTAGAGTGTGAAAACTGAAGATTGAGTGGTTTGTTCAAGGTCTGCCAGCTCCTCAGAGGTGGAGCTAGGCTTTAAGCCAGTCTAAGCAATCGCCCCACCTGCTGAGTCAGTTTCTTTATAACCCTGCCACACCCTGGGTGGGCTCCTGAGCTGAGATTTTGAGACCCCCTTTCCTGGATCGTGCCAGAGAACTCATGCCATCCATCCGACAAGTGAAAGCCCCTCCGGTTTTGCCCAGGACGATTTAGGCACTGTCCTTTTTCCTTTCACTTCAGACAGATGTCCAGTACTGGCAGGTTTGGGCCCCTTTCAGAAGCTTCCTGTCAGTGTTGCAAGTCTCCGGGCCCTGGCTCATCTCTATTATTACAGCCACCTTGTACCCTATGTCCTGTAGTAGATTCTGCCCACCTTTCTGAGACAGAAGCTCTATTTTGTCCTAGCTATACTAGAATTCACTACATATACCAGACTGGCCTCGAACTCACAGAGATCCTCCTGTTTCTTGAGTGCTGAGATTAAAGGTGCACATTACCACAACAAGTGCTTTCGTTTGTTTGTTTGTTTTGTTTAACACAGGGCATCATGCTGTAGCCCTATTCTGACTTGGAACGCACTATACAGTGGAGGCTGGCCTGGGACTTGAAGCCATCCTCTTACCCGACTCCTCCTTTCTTCCTCTCTTCCTTTCTTTCACCCTCCTCCTCTCCCCTCCCCCCTCTCTGAAAATATCTCTCACTGTGTAGTACAGGCTGCCTTTGAACTTTTGTTTCACTGTCCTCTTTCTTCAGTCTCTTAAGGGTTGGGGTTACAGAGGTGCACCACCTGGCCATGCCTGGATGTTTCGTTTTAAGGCAGATGAGCTAGAGAGATGACTCTGGTGAAGAGTGCCTGCAGCTCCTGCAGTCAAGCGTAGTTCAGTTTCCAGCACCCAGGCTGGATGAATCACAACCATCTCTAAGTCCTGCTCCAGATATCCAACTACTTCCGGCACCCACATGTGCACATATACAAACACACACACACAGACACACACACACACACACACACACACACAGATAGACAGACACACACAATCTTGAAAAATACAGATGGAAACCAGATGGGACCTATGACCTAACCCCAGGTCATGCAGATCAGTGGTAAAACAGGGCTTTAACTAGCAGTAGACAGTACTCTCCCCTAAGGACTGTTCATTTGTTTCGAAGTGTGTGCTCCAAAATCCAGACTCAAGATCACTTCTTCCAGGGAAGAATCAGACACCTGCCTCACCTGCTGGATCACCTGCATGGCTGCTCTGCCTTCCTGACACACTCTGATGACACTGCCACGAGATCCTTTCCTGTCTGTCTGGGATCTCTGAGTGGGGATCAGAGACTCTGCCCTGTGGACCTGTGTACATTCATGGGACCCAGCCCTGGGTCTGACCTGCGGTCGATACTTCCTGAGTGTTTGATAACACAATTACTGAATGAATGGAGAACCAAAAAGAAAAAAGACTGAGATTCCCCCATTTCCTCTGCCTGGGCCCTAAGGCTCTGTGTGGGTGGTGACTGCCTGGGGCTGGCACACCAGAAAAGTGCAGAGAGAAAGTGACATTACAGGAAAGCTGATTTCCCGTGGCATTAATAGCCCAAGTATTGTGCAGGAGCAATGGCAAGTGGCAAAACAGGTGTGTGAAGAAATAATACGATCTTCTTCCCCAATCCAACACCCACGTCAGTGTTCAGGGAGTGGCGGCCAGAAGATTAAAGCCTTGGCATCTCCCACCAGTGCTGATCAATATTTAGTATGACAAGAGGCCGAGATTGCTATCAGCCAAGAGATTCCACACACAGACACACACGTGCAAAAGCGAGAGAAAGCATTATTTCTACCCAGATGCACAGGAGCCAATAAGGACAACAGCACTAATGACGAAGAGTTCGTGGCCGCCTGGTGGAGGAGCTTTACTGGTCCCTTCGCTCCTTGGGCGAGAACCTCGCTTAGTCTCCATGTGTCCACCCCGCTGAGGTTTTGATGTTCCACTTTCATCAAGAATATTGAGCATGAAATCCCCACATTATGTGGGCTGTCTGGCGACAGCTGATGAAGAGATGGAGTGTGGAGCTGAAGAGTGCCAGGGACACCCGCCTCTGCTGCCCAGGGACAAAGCACTGGCTTAATTGGGCCCCAGGGAACAGCGACAGCCTGAGGGAGCAAAGCAGGGGATGTCTGGGCCCTCTGCCACCGTGCACACACTAGCCAGACTTGGCAGCCAGTTGCAGCATCTGAAGGAGGCTGAAGGAACCTCACCCCCAAAGGCGGGGGGTGGGGGGTAATCCAGGGATGGCCCCGTTGCTATTGACCCTCAGAAGGAGGGTGTGCCAGCACAGGCCTAGGCTCTTGGGCTCAGTAGAAAAGAATGCCAAGAGCTGTGGGGTTTAGCTTCCAGCCACAAATTCTAAATTCCAAAAGCCACGGTCAAAGAGTGTCCCGCACTGGGCTTTGGGGGCTCCTTTTTCTCAGCTTGAGCATACAGCACAACCTGCACACATCCCGTGCACCCAGAAACAGACTGGAGTAAGAAAGAAGCACCAAGTACAACCTTTCAAGTCTTGTCCCTTGTCACACACTTTCTTCAAGTAGGACCCATCTTCTAGAAGTTCCAATGGACCCCAGAAGTATCATGAGCAACTAGAGAACATGTGTCAGTGTTTGGGGTGGGGGTGGGGAATTTCCCATTCAAACCAGAACAGGAGGTAATGTCTCTTGTTCTTTCTTTTGACAGAGCCTGGAACTGTGTAGCACAGGGTGGCCTTGAACACACAGAGATTCCCCTGCCTCTGCCATCTGACTGAAAAGAAAGGCAAGTACTAGGTGCTCCACAAAGTCAGGATTTCCTTAGAATTGTCTGGAGGATTGCAACTGTTATACAATGGTCTATTGTCTGAGCAGTCCGATTGACAGGCAAGAAGAGTGGCCCAGGGCTGGGCTCATTCAGTGGAAGGAACTGAAGGGCAAAAGTGTCCCAAAGATCTCTTGGGAGTTGTCAGGTAAGGGGGCTGTCCCTTATGTAGTGCAAGGGCTGGTTCAAGAGATTAAGGGAGATTCTTACTATGCTGTTTAAGTCTCAGGAAAGAGAAATGAAGCAGGGCTTCTGCTCTGTGTGCTCTGACAGATGCCATTTGTGTAGCCCACAGGCTAGCCTGTGCAAAACCAAGTACAAATAAAAGTAGGAAACTCCTTGATGAAAGAGCAAGAGAGCGAGAGACAGAGAGACAGAGGGGGGAGGGGGAGAGGGAGAGAGGGAGAGAGAGAGAGAAAGGGGGGGGGAGACACAGAATTTTAAGGTGGGACAGCATGACGTTTTAACCCAAAGTTGAGCCCTGCGGACCTCTCTGGCAACATGCCCATGAGACTGGCACTGGCTACACCACTGCAGGATGGAGAGGGCAACAAGCCGGAGCTGGAGCTCACACTTTAGCACTTCTCCTCCTGCTCATGTTCTGTGGGCCTGGCAGCCCTTCCAAGAGCCCTTGACTGCTCAGAGAGAACATGGGCACAAAGCCCAGGAAAGACAGGCCTGTTGACCCTGAGGACTGAATTAGGAGGAAATGATTGGAGAGGTGATCAATACGCTAGACTGCAGTTCATTAACGCCTAATGAGTCCTCTGCCTCTGCCTCCAGGACTGTCACCTCTCCCTGGCCCTGCTCTCCACTGCCATTTGTTCTCCCAGGGGCCAATCTTAGGAGAGGCAGTGTGAGGTGAAGGCAGGGAGGATGGTACTGGTTACTTCCTGATAGGGTGACCTCAGGGTCTTTTGAACCCAAGCTTTTGAACAGCTGAGGGAACTGAGGCCCAGGAAAGAAACATGTGTATTCAGAAAATGTACGGCGAGTCCGGTGCATCAGTGAGTTGAAATTGGGGGCCACCAACCTTTTACCAGGCTCCCTTCATGCTGCCTTGACCACAGAATCCCAGCAGCATCCCAGCCTGGCCTCATGCCAGCTGTACTGACTTCCCAGAGGCTTAGCTTCCTCGTCTATGATAAAGAAGCAATCACAGACAACTCGAAGTGTACAAGAAAAAATGTGTGTCCAACAGTCTTCGCACTCAAAGTGGCCAGGAATTTGGCATTTCCCAAGACCCTACTCACCATCCTGGGAGACGAGGGAGGGGCAGTCAGAGAAAGGTTAAGAAAGAAAAGCTGGAGTCCTAAGTGAAACAATGACATAGTTGGAAGTTAGGCAGACCTTGTTGGTCCTGGTTCTAGCTGCCTTTCCAGTATTAACTCATTTGGTCCCAGAGCAACTATAGATGGGGGAGGGAGTGGGGGATCACTCAAGCCACCAAGCTAGAAAGTGGCAGAACTCCTAGTCACTACTCATACCTGCTACATGCTCATGTCCTGGTGATAGCTGTGGTACACAAAACAGTTTGAAGCTTCAGATCCAGAGGTAGAGCAAGTGGTCCTGTGACAGACACTGAGTGCAGACTTGGGCAGTGTCCTTAGAGATGGAGAGGACACAGACTGGCAATTGGAAAGTTGGAGAACATGAGTGAAATATATATATATATATATATATATATATATATATATATATATATATATATATATATATACATATACACGTATGTGTATATACATAGTTATGTTTTAACTTGAACATCTGAATGGGCCTTCTTTCTCCCTAGACACACACTTTAGTGGCATTATATGGGTCAAGGTCTACATGAGGACACTCCTCCACTCGTATTACCAGAGCACAGACAGTATGGTATCCAGATCCCTGTCACTGGGTCACAGAGCCAGCTTGCTTGTCATTTAGTCAGTCACCATGTCTGTTTTGTAGGCTTTTGTTTTGCTCTGTGTTTCAGAGGCAGGATCTTGCCCACTTTTCCAGGCTGGTCTGGAACTCCAGGGCTCAAAGGATTTGCCCACCTAGGCCTCCCTAATAACTGAGGAGATGCCTCCTCACTCAGCAAAGCCAGCCAATCTGAGGTCTTTTCTGAAGCTGTCTTCCTTGGTGGTGCGAAAATTGTCTCTTGGCTGCTACCAGAGCTGTAAGAATGTTCTGGGGCTTATGCCCTGTCCTTGGCATGGCCCTGTGACAACTGTTCCTGGGGCTTGATATATATGTTCTCTGGACCACCTGTTCCACAATAGCCCAAGCTCCGTCAGATACCTGGGTGCCTCTCGGGTGCCTCTCTGCCTTACCTTCGGCCAATTTGTCATCGAGTCTCTCTGGTTCTTGCATCTTTCTGGTGGTTTCCAGGCTCCCCTTTTCTTTTCCTGTCAGCTGCCCCAGTGAGAACAAAGCCATGCTAGATCTCTCATATAGAGATGACTGCAATCCACCTCTGACTGTTCTCTGGGTTCTAGTACCCACCCCCGATAAGAAAACAAAGGCAAACAAGAAAGTGGACTTGGACAATGGTTACTTTCCTGATCTCATCTTAGTTCAGACTGCTGGAGGAAGGCTGGACAGCTCAGAAACAAGCAAAGTGCATTTGTCACACGCCTGCAGGCCAATAGTCTGAGACAGGAGGACTAAGAAAGTTGCAGTCTCCTTGCAGACTGCCCACAGGGCTCACATGTTGGAAAGAGGACTAGAGTGCTATCTGTGATCTCTAGGTACAGCCTGACTAGTCTCGAATGCAAACATTCT
Organism: Micromys minutus; assembly: GCF_963924665.1. Taxonomy (NCBI): domain Eukaryota; kingdom Metazoa; phylum Chordata; class Mammalia; order Rodentia; family Muridae; genus Micromys; species Micromys minutus. Next base: position 45,855,726 of record NC_137970.1, on the reverse strand, counting down.
AAAGACACATTTGTGCTCCTCTCTTTGACTATCAGATTATTCAAAATAGATTTTGAGAAATTAGTATTTTCCCTAAAATCTCCCACTGAGAAATCAAATGGCAGGAGCCTTGGAGCCATCCAGAGGAGGAGCTTGTTCCAGGAGCAACTTGCCACCAGACCTTACAGGACTTTAAAAGCTGAGACTCCGTATCTAATCCTTAACCAGACTATTTAGTTATGAATATCACTTGTTTTCTTTTTAAATGCCACCCTCAAGTCAGGCCCTTCAAAGGCAGACTTGGGGGAGTCACTGGATGTGTTTGTCCCTCGTCCCATGAGCCCATATGTCTCCTGTATGTGCTTCTCACTATTCATTCGGAGCCTTTAACTGGCTTTCTGAGGTCACACAGACTGTGACCCTGCTGTGTTCAGTAACAGATAGGTACTAATGCATCTCTCCATGGTGCTGGTACCACCGAAGGCCCCCACTCTTACTCAGTACCATCATGAATTATGAGCCCTCATGAATACTCACACCACAATATTTCTCAATTCAAACAGCACTTTCTTAGGTTTTCTTCCTTGGTTACCTCACAATGGATGACCAATGTCTGGGCATGCGCCCATACTATTCCGTTATATGTCTTGAGCACCCCTCTCTCCTCCCTGTGTGTGTGCGCGCGTGTGTGTTTACCCCATACTACCTCATTGACATTCTGCCACTCATCAGAAGAAATCCTTTCAAGCCACTGTTTAGGATGGCTGCTTAACCACTTGGCTGATATCCTGTACATTTATGACCTGGGCATTTCCAAATCTTTCAGCTGATCACAGTTCCTCTTAAAATAGAAATGGCCCTAAGTCTGAGAGCCCACCCGTGCTTTTAGAGCAAGCCCACTCAGCCTCCCACCCCAGGGATACCATCTATAGACTATATCTCCAGCCAGTGTTGGAGGGTGTCCCTGTTCTCTTCTAGCACCCTTTGTCCTCCTCCCTGTGTTTTTGTAGCCTTATCAGCTTCCTTAGGGCCACATTCAGGCCACAGCATGGCTGTTAATTTCCAAAAGCCTGCTGGTGGTTCCTGGCTTGCACACAGGAATGTTTCCCAACAACCTCCTAGACTTGGTGAATATACTTTCCACCTGCCCTCACGCATGCTCAGAGTATCGGCCTTTCTATCAGCCCACCCTCTCCTTTTTAGCCCGCACTTCATCCTAAGTAAGTCTTCCATTCCTTTCTCTTCCATGAACCATCTAAAATCCTCTTGAGCACAGACCTTCCTTTAGAGTTATGTTGATCCAAGAAATTGCAATCGCCACAATGACCTGCTTTCCTCTGTGAATCTCTGCCCTTTCCCAGGGCTCACTGCTGGCGGTCACAGTCTTTAAGACAGACTTCTGCCTCAGGCCTGGGAACCTAGGCGCCTCAAACTCACAGCTCTTTTCTTCTGTCCTTTCTATTTTTATGCCAGGGTTGTCAGTGACACCCCCCCCCCCCGCCCCACCTGCCCCCTTGCTACTGCAAAGCCTAAGCGGAGCAAGCTGCAAATCATTTAACATCACAAGAGAATCTGTGAGGATGCCCCCAGCCCACCACGAAGACGGCCTTTTACATTATTAAACAGAATGCTTAACGCCGCTGCTTACAGCATCTGCATATGGAGTCAGGGCCTCCCCAAGACAAAGAATAGGTACTTGAGGTACATCTGCATGACCAAGAGGCCAGCTTGAATGTTCAAAGCCAAACAAAGACACCGTCTGGTCACAGGACAAATTTTAGCGGCTCCCCTTAGAGACCTGACCGGAGTACCACAGCATTTTTTTTAAACTACTCTTTTGGTCTCTTGCCTCCAGCCTTTGAGGATTCAGAAATGTTAATGGCCAGTCTCTGAAATCTCCATTACACAATTTGAAACCTCTCCCCATTCATTCAACACAGTTATTTGCTTTTATAAGTAACACCCAGGACATGGAGGGCATGAGTTTTCACTCACATCCACAATGATTTCTTTAGGATAAATACCTAAAAATAGGGTTTCTGAGTTACACAATATGCCCTTTCAAAAAAGAAAAGAAAAAGCTTTTCCAACCTCCTCCCAAGGCCCGGGTAATTTGCTGAGGCTCAGAGCCCCGCCCAGCAGTGAGTAATAGCTGGCCTCACAAACCCTAGGCGGCAGCGAGGGGTTTTAAATTTTTAATCCCTGCTAATTTGATAGGCCAAATATGGTATCTCATTGTTGCTTAATTTGCATTTCTTTGCTTTCTAGTGGGGTTGAACATCCTTTCATATGTTTATTGGCTGTTACTTTGTGAATTGCCTGTTCATTGGGGCCTTGTTTGCTTCATCTCCTGTCTCCTCTACAGCCCAGGGCTAACCATGAATTAAACACACCATACAGTATTTTTAATTAATCTTCCTTAAACACGGCTCTGATCATGTTACTCCCCTACTTACAAAACCTCTGATGGCTCATTATCGCCTGCAGGAATAAGTCTACATAAGGCTGGTCACAGTTTGGACCCTATCTATCTAATCTCCTGCCATCAGCACTTAGGCTATTTTGTCCTTTGCTTGAGTGGCTTCACTGAGCACCTCCTACCCGATACCGACACCCCTAGAACACATTGCTTTTCATGCACCCTGAGATACAGCTCAAACTGTCCTATCAACTGCTGTTTCCTACCAGCCCTGAGTTATGTTATCCCCCCAACCCCCCACCCCCAGCTCCCCTTCTCTTTTAGGTGCCCCTTTGTACCAGCAGCTTTCATAGATTTTCCTATTCCTCTTTGGACTGTAAACTCTAGGGGAGGCTGGGGACAAGGATCTACCTCTTCCTTTTTTTTGTGGTTCAGAACCCAAAAGGACAGATGGGGACTTGGGTAACCACCATATATAACAACGCTGTTGAGAATCTTACAGCCACCAAATGCATATAATGCACTAAATGCTTCAGATGCACACTTGTGCCTACACACACTCTCACACCTGCCTGTGCGCTCGGACATATACATCAACCTGTAGCATAAGAAACAAATAATTTAAACCCCAGTGATGACCATAATTTCTGGCACCCTAGGAAAAGTGAGGCAAAATTTCCATATGTTGGGACTGGGCCGGGAGAAGAAGGATAATTTAAAAAAAAAAGATTTACTTATTTATTATATATGAGTACACTGTCACTGTCTTCAAACACACCAGAAGAGAGCATCAGATCTCATTACAGGTGGTTGTGAGCCACCATATGGTTGCTGGGAATTGAACTCAGGTCCTCTGGAAGAGCAGTCAGTGCTCTTAACCACTGAGCCTTCTCTCCAGTCCGGGGATAATCTTTATATTCCGGTCCAGCTCTCTTAGGGAAAAGGTAAGAATGTGGAGGAAAGGGAGCATTGGAGACTGTGCCATGTGGAATGTGGCTTTAGAGTTGAGACAGGTACAAAGATGCTTTTAACTGTGCTGGGGATGACTTGGAGAAGATGCTAGGCATAATGAAGTAGGAAAGAAAGATGGAGGGATGGGGAGTATACATGCGCACACACACACACACACACACACACACACACACACACACGCTAGATAATAACAAAAAGTAAGTATACAGAAGAGTCAGAAAGGCGAAAAGTCTCCTAGCTGATGACAATCACCTATGAACAGGTTTTTTTTTTTTAAGCTTTCAGTGTGCAGCCCAGGATGACCTCATACCTAGTCTTTTGGCCTTAATCGCCAGGTGCTGGAGATTACATATGTATACCAGCATACATGCAGAAATGTTTTCTGTTTGGAAGAACTTAGTACCATAGTAGTAGCTTTTCAAGAACTTGTTTTAAAGTTCACCATGATTCTGTGATTTAAGTCCCTCTTTCTACAACACATACACACACACACACACACACACAGAGAGAGAGAGAGAGAGAGAGACAGACAGACAGACAGACAGACAGACAGACACACACACACACACACACACACACACACACACCAGAAGTGTAGTCCCTGACAAGAAACCTGGTGAGGCAATCCACATATAAAAAGCTCCATGCACCCCAGGTTCATAATTCGGTGTCTGGGTAAGGAGGAGCCAAGTGAGTGTGTGTGTGTGTGTGTGTGTGTGTGTGTGTGTGTGTATGTACAGTCTCACATTTTAGATTCCAGCTGGGAGGCTTGCATTAATTCTTCCCGCTCGCCAACTGGCACATAAGAGTTTTCATTTGATTTTAGCTAAGCTAACAAAGTTGAGCAGGGGCACTTCTGTCCCTCCCCAGGGTTCCCAGAATCCCCGGTAGGTGGGAATTCTGGAAGTCTTACAGATGCTAAAGTCAAAGTCAGACATGAGAAACAAACAGAGAGTAATACCTGCCCGCCAGCAGCTGGGAAGCAGCAGCCAGGGCTTCCCCAACAAAGGCTTGTGCCTTTGATTCTGTTCTTTGCTACTGGCACCTAGATCCATGCCTGGCATATAATTGCTGTGTAATAGACCTCTGGTGCTTGAATTCAGCCTGTTGTGACCAGCATTTTCTCCTGCATCTATTGTGTTCCTGAGTGTGTCCCTGGGAGGGCTTTGGTCTTGAAGGCAATAAAAAAAAAAAAAAGTCCTGATTCCTTTCCTGCCTGGGCTTATCCTTAAGCAAGAGAGTAAAAAAAAAGACAAAGAATAGAAAAAGAAATGACAATTAATAATCTCCAGTGGCAATATTTATAATGAAGTCACTATGGTCTGGACACACCCAAACATAAATTCCTTGTGTTCCCTTCCAGGAAAAGCTGCTAGGCCCTTCATCAATGATTCTCATAGTTAGAACAGGCTTTTTCAGCCAGGCAGTAGTGGTCCATGCCTTTTTATCCCAGCACTCGAGAGACAGAGAAAGGTGGATCTCCGGGTTTGAGGTCTGGGTCTACAGAGCAAGTTTCAGGGCAGCCAGGGATACACAGAGACAACCAGTCTCAGAAAGCAAAAACAAAAACAAAAACAAAAACAAAAAAAAACCTGGCTTTTTCAGAGTAGGCATGAACAGAAGCCAACTCATCTAGTCAATGAAATCATCCCATCCGATGTTCTTGTCTATTACTTTCTACCGTATTCCCTTGAAACAGAACTGATCCTGGACTTTGCCCTTTTTAAGGCTAGGCTAGCGTGTGTCCTGTGTGGTTTTTAAATGGGAGATGCTGATGAGAATACAGGTCCTCACATGCAAGGGTTCATACTCCAGCTCCATTATTGACTTTTATGTGCATTGATGCCATTTTTGAGAGTTTATTACAAACCATGTCGTTTACTTGGGTTATCCCATTTAAACCTTGTAACAACCCCACAAGGAAGAAACTGGGTTACAGAGAAGGTAGAATCTTGAGAGAAGGTCACTCAGCTGATAAGTAGATAAGCCAGTATTCAAATCCAGGCAGCCTAATTACATCTGAGCACTTCTAACCCCTAATCCTAGTGGCTGCAGTGGCTGTGACTCCCCTTAGGCAGCATTGCCGGGCTCCAGGCACAGGCCAATGAAGGGTAAGTGTTGTAGGAAGTAGAAGTAAACTGGGTGACTGGGCAGCTCTGGGCCAGCTTCTTGGAACCCACCATGAAAACTGGGAAACCTGGTGATAAGGAGAGACAGAAAGGCATCCCAAATAGACTGTATTATAAGGTGAACCCACATTTTGCAAGATTGAGTTTGAAGGAGCAGCAACCAGTCACAAATGGGTTTGGTATGGTCCAGCATGAAATCTTACAAAACTTTGAATCATTTGCCAACATTGAAAGACCTGTAAATTTTACATTTAACGTTCAGGTTTCTGGCTTTTCTCGATAACCTGGAGTGTCTAGCCATATTGTATATCCCTTCAGTCCTGAGTGTCTTTGCCCGCCAAATTCCTATTTTAAAGTCCTAGCCTCCTAAGTGGCTATATTAGGTGTCTGGGAACCACTTAGGTTATGGAGTTTGATATTAATGTTCTTATAAAAAGAGACCCCAGGCAGACCCCAGGCCCTTCTGTTAGCAGAAGCTATATAGAGAAGACAGACACAGATGTACCAGTGCCTTGACCTTGGACTCCTTAGCCCAGAAGCATGAGAAATGTATTCCTGTTCATTTTTAAGCCACAAAGTCTACAGTATTTCTATCATAGCAGCCCAAATAGATTAATACAGGCTGTCATTTGCACATAGGCACAATGGCACACATTAAAGACTGTCCCCAGCCTCCTGTAAATAAGGTGTGTCATTTCCATTCCTTACTCATTTTTGGTTTTATTCCCCACACCACACCCAACCCAGCTCACTCCCTTCCCACACAGCCTTTGCAAGCAAGTGACTTTATGACCTCCATAGAGACTTATTTGGAAGCCAGACGAGGAACCTCTGATGTCTGAGAAATGTCAGCTGATACTGGACGTCCAGGTGAGATCCACATTCTGCAGAAGCAATGGAAAGAATTGGGAAAGGGCGTTGGTACTCCTAGAGAAAAGCCAACATCTGCAGACAGTGAGTGGCCCAGCTGCAGCATGAGCGGGGTGAGGTTAAGGATTCAGTGTGCTGAAGCTTGTTGTGCTGAAACTCACAAGCAGACATTGGGCACAGTTGGGGATGGGCAGAAGACACACAGGAATGTGATGAATTTAGCTTTGAAATGCTAAATTTGAGGTACTAGAGAAAGTCCCAGATGAGGATGTCTACCAGGTATTTAGAGATATGGCACTAGAGTTTGTCCAAGAGTCTGGGGCTTGACAGAGGATAGAAAACTGCTCTGAAGAGGACAGTAGTATGGCTGTGAGAGTAGAGCCTTAAGATGGGAACGTTGGACCAAAGCCAGAATCTCAAGTGTGGAGAGGAAGAGGTGAAGGGCAGATGAACAGCAGAGGCAGAAGAAGCAGAGAAGCCAGGGAGAAGGAAAGAGAGGACTAAAGGGACAGATAAGGAGGAAGGGGGGGGGGAGGAAGAAAACTGGAGAGAAGGGGAGGGTATGCAGGACAACCATGCTTCACAGGAGAAGGAAAGGGTTCCAAGAAGGAGCTGATTATATCCTTTGGGCCCATGGCTCAGAAGACATGGGCAGAGAAGTAGCCAATGATTAACCAACATTCTCATCTAGCTTCATGAACATAATAGGGCTTATTCTTTTTCACCTCTGCAATGCCTTCAAAACTAGCAGTCCTCTTGGGTTGTAGGGATACAGGTTATCACTTCCTAGCAATGTACTTTGAAATCCATCATGGCAGAAGACATTCATATCCCAGGACCACATTTGGCTCACAATGCTGGTAATTGGTTGTGTCCAGGATACCCAGTATTTCCTCAAAGCAGGCAAGAGGCAGATGTTGAAGAGCTGTGGGACAGCCTCTGCAGGTCACCATCCAGGTGTTCTCATCAGGGCTTCCTAGAAGAACGACAAGGGAGACATTGAAAATTAGTAGATGCCCAAGTTCCACCCTAGATTCATACATCTTTCCAAGCTCCTAGATGACTGGAACACGTAAACCAGTCTTCTAGGCTGCCACTGTTGTAGGCTTGGCCAGATACACTGGTATTTGGCAGTAGAGAGAGCTGGGTGTGGCCTGGTGTGGGCCATAGTTCACAGGCCCACTAACAGATTGATTCCTTCCATATGCATGTCTGCCTAGTGGAGGCATACACTGAAAAAGACAATAGGAGTCTGAGAATGAGTTTTAATACTTGCTTAACTTAAGATGCATAGATTTCCATAGGGCTCTGCCTTAGGCACTCACTGGGTCTGCTTTGGAAACTTTCTCAGGGCACAAGAGCTTCTCTCCCTAAAGACAGGCCAAGGATGCTGTCACTGAATGTTCATTTCACCAGGGACCATTGCAGACATGCCAAAATGCAGTAAAATATGCAGTGTGACCAACACCCGTGTCCCTGTCATACAGCTCTATTAAATCTCTCCAGTGTTGCGAGTTCCATCCATTCAGTTTTTGGACCACAGCAATCCAGAGACAGATGAGGGCCCTTGGCCACCCCTCTCCTTTCTCCTGAATCTAGTGTACCCCACTTCCAGGCCTGGTTTTCTCTGTGTGTTTATTCTCAGCTCCAGTTTAGACAAGTGGAACTGAAGAAACTTTCCCCCAAACACACAAATCAAGTTCATAGTAAGTAGTAGAATCCAGAAGCCCCAGGACAAGGTACCAGGCAGTCACCTCCCAGCATGCTGGCCCTGCAGTGCCCGCATCTGGGGACCTCCCACCCCATCATTCTGTCAACACCTCCTTTACAGCCAGAGGCCAGCCACACCAGGCCTAACATAGTCCAAGACCAGCAGAAACTGTGGCCTTCTCCTCACATCTCCCAATTCCTGCCCTGCCTAGCAGACTGGGCTCCCCCAGACCCCTACCTACCCTTTTCTGTTTCCTCTCTGGGCCACTGCCCAGCTCAGCTCTACCCCACCCTCCCCACCCCCGGTCCTCAAGCAAAAGCTTTGTCTGTGCAGCCCTTCCCCTGTTAGGCCCCTGGGGGCTGGGCTGAGATGAAGGTCTGTGATACTGTTCTGGGGTCCTCTGGGCTTAATGAGCATGCTGCAGGCAGCAGTTGGCCAGAGGTGGTGGGCAGGCACCCAGACACTCTACCAGGGCCCCAAACCACTACCTGCCTCCATCACCCCCTCCTGCTCCTTGCCAGCAACAGAGAGGGCCTGTATCCAGTGGAAAGGAAGGCAGTGGCCCGACACCTCCGCGTGAGGGAGGAACTGGGTGGGGAGAGGCAGGCAGCGCAGCACATGCATAAACACAGGGAGATAATTGCTCCCCTTACACGTGTGGGAAGGGGAGGGGCAGGGGAGGAAATGGCTATTTATGAAGCATGCTGCTGCCTGTTATCCTAGCTAATCCTGCAGCCATCCTATGTGGAAACACAGGAGCAAACTGAGGCTGAAAACTGTATCCAAAGACACAGCTAACAAACCAACAAAGGGGCTAGAAGCCTGGCCCATTTGTCTCTAAGTGACTTTACAAGGGCAAAACTTCTTCATAAACTTCTCCAATCCTAGATTCCTCTTCCTCCTAGTGCTCTTCTATCTGAGTGGGAACATGGCAGTGTGTAAGGGAGACAGAAGTGGTGAACAGTGGATTGGCAAGTAACAATCACGTATGCAGCCTCTGTTCCAAGGTACTTAGTTTTCAGTAGAGTAGCTTCTGCTCAGGATTGCAGTCTGTCAGCTTCCTGCTGCCAACCTCTAGCATCATCCAAGACAGGCTCTAACCTCAGGGTGCTCTCTTCCACCCAATTCTATCTTGTCCCCAGGGGCCTATGTGGGTACCAGCTGCAAGGTTAGGCGTGAATCTTGAGTATCCTGTGATTACTAATCATAAAAGCCAGAGTACAGGCATCGCTTAAAGAGATCTTTGTAAGTGCTGGGTGCTGGGTGGAGAATGCTGCTCACAGTAACTGTTTTTAGTCCTCACCACAATTCCACTATAGGAATAGTATCACTTCCCTGCTTTAAGACAAAAAAAAAAAAAAAAGAAAGAAAAGAAAAAAAAAAGCTAGACCAAGGTGGCTCACCATGGGCATCTTAGCTAAGAGACTGAAGCAAGATTATTTCGGATTAAAGGTCAGCTTGGACCACATAATAAATGCCAGAAAATCTAGGACTGGAAACAGTGATCCGTGAGGTCACAGGGTTCCAAAACCACATGCTCTGAGGACCCCTGGAGGATATAGCTGGCTAATGAGGAAAGAGATGGTGGCAGTCCCAAGAAAAGGTGGGAGGGACTGGGATAGTCCCAGACAAATGTTCCAGCTCTGGCTGGAAGGCCTGCAGGACTTGCGATGGGGCTCAGACAATGAATGTACTTGGTCAGTCTGCCAACAACCTCCTTCTAGGGCTGTTGCCAAGCTATTCCCTGGGGCCTACTGGTCCTCGGAGTCATCTCCAGCATGTCTTCATTGCGGCTGAAGTGAGCTGCTGCTCAGGTCCCAGACCTACTGGGGTGGACTAGTAGGTGATAAAATCTGACTGGTTGGACCCCAGCTTGAAGGCTCCACCCCTAAACCCCTTTCTTCATATCTGAGCCTGAGGCCTCTAAGCTCTTAGAGAAAAATTACTAAAATCAAATTGCAATTAACAGAGGCAATTATCCACCTATTAGAACATATCCCCTGAGCCAGGCCTGTGCCTTGAATTGCCTGGGCTTGACTTAGTAACTGGGCCCCTAGAGAGGTCCCAGAGCAGGGCAGTATCAGGGGGTCATGGGTAGCAAAAAGCAGCCTAAGTGGGCACTGTGAGTTGGAGGGGGTTGTGGTTGACAGAAGCTTGGTCTGCACTGTGTCCTGAGGAGAGAATGTCAGCCCTTGAACCAGGGCACTGCCCCTCTCTTTCCCCAGTCCTTACTTCAGCTCCTCCTCCCCATTAGGCCTTCCTAGAGGGCAGACCTGGGGCAGTCTGTGTGCAAGAAAGAACAAAGGAGAGAGAAATTGTGCAGTGACCCTCTAGGGAGTGGTGATAACATTTTCACTTGAAAATTACCAGAGAACAGATTGTCTTATGCAAATCATATGCAAATCACACTTTAGTTGGTCCTCTCCTTAGCAGTACCCAGAGTTCTTCTAGCTCTTTCCCTGGCTGGGGTGTGATGTGGGTTGGGGGAAGGGCTCTCACGGAAATCTCAGTTTCCGGAGAGGACTCCCTGGAAGTAGGCTGCATAAGGTGAGCTTTTAGTTGTCAGGTCCTACCCTGAGTCTTGTGACATTCTTAGAGACCTCACTGCTTCCTGTTTCTAGGCCCTACATTCCATGTCACCGGGATCATACATTTGCAGAAGATAGCTGAAGTCCCTGGACAGGGTAGCATGGGGCGCACGAGACTCCAAACCGAGAAGCTTTTGGTGGCACAATTTGTAATCCCAACCCAGGAAGGAGATTTGAAAGTAAAATGGAAGCCAGCCTGGAACAAACCAACAATAAAAAGACCCCCTCCCCCACATACCCTCTCGAGGGTTCACAGGAAGCAGAGGGCTATCTCTCTGATCCATTGTGTGACTCAATGCTGGATACCGAATATAGTGGTCTATTCTTGCCTTTGAAAGTTCCTGCCTCAGGGCCCAGCAACCTCGTGGCTACTAAAGCCAGAGTCTAGACTAGACTTTCCCTCCCTCCCCTCCATGTCCTGCACTGAAACCTTAGTTACAAGCCTTGGGAGACGCCTCCCTTCACTGTGATGTTTATTTCCTTTCTCTGACCTTTCCCCAAGGTCTTCTGCCTCCACGTTGGCCCCTCTGGATCTTTCCTCACGCTGCTGGCATAGTGGTCTCTTTGAAACCAAACTGGCCAGGCCCCAAACCCTCCGTGGGTTCTCAAGCCCACCACACTCAGTCCTGCTGCACTGAGCTGTCACAGATGACCTATAAGGCACAGGATGAGAGCCACCTCTCACCATGTCCCCCACTACATGCCATTTCGTCTCTCACCACGGTTTACCACGCTTGCCCAAGCCATTTCCCTTCCCTAAAAACACCCTTGCCTCCTCCCTTCTCTGCTCTTGGTGAAATGATATTTATTCTACAAGAAATGCTTTGTCTAGGAGACAGTCTCTGCCTGCCAGTCCCCACCCCCCACACACACATGCATACACTTCACACACACACACACCCTTCCCAGCTGTCAAGTGTTTCTCCTTTCTCAGTTCTCCCCCAGCCTTTTTTTCCATAGCAGAAACCAATTCATATTTGTATCCTCAACACCTAATAGGCAACGAATGAATGAATAAGAAATATGAATGAATGGAGTTGGTGAGTGAATGAGATCTAGGTTTGATTCCTTGCTCTGAGTTGAGTTAGTCACCAATGTGAGCTTGAGGTTTTTTGGGTTTTTGTTGTTGTTTTTTTTTTTAAGAAAAAATGTAGAGCATTAAGAGAATGTGCCTGCCCAAAGTCCCCGAGAGCAGCTTCTGGGATCCTGTAAATAGTGGAGAGCCCCGAGACAAATCTTCACATGGCTGACCTGAAAATCAGCTTCAGACATGTGTGTGAAGCAGCGTGAGTCAATAGTTCTTGATTTTAGGTCTGCTTTGGGAGCTGGAGTCAGCCTCCACTGCCAAGGAGGCGCCCTGGTAAAGTAGCCATAGGCACAAAGATGTGTCTTCTGAGAAGAAAGCCTGTCATCTCAGCAACTACTGGGAGAGGCCATACCTGAGACTTTTGGGCTCTGCATGAAGATAAAAGTCCAGAGATTGGACAGATATGACCGACTGCGGGAGAGATGGGAATTCTAACAGCCAACCCCAGCTCTGCCAATAGACACATCACAGTCGGGCATCTCAAGAGTAATTTATGCATCCTTCATAATAAATCTGGTCATGCATACACACTGTGACATTATCATTGCAAGGATGCAACGAAATACTCTGAACTACATGACTAGCACAGTGCTTGGCACAGAAGAGCCACAGTCAATACAGCATGTGCCATTGCTATGTGCACAATGGGACTTTTTCATGTGTACTGATTCTTTTCATTCTCATAGCAACCCTGTGAGAAAATATATACAGCATGAAAACCAAGGCACAGATAGGGGAAGCTATTTTCTCCTGTCTGCAAAGTTTATAAATGGTTTTTATGGTTCTTTTCTTATTTTACTGGGATATAATTCACACATCACACAAGAAGCCCATTTGGAAAATACAACTCAAGTTTCTTCAAATTTTATTTTTATTATTTCATGCGGTATGTGCTGTTCATGGAGTGATGTGTGCCCTGGTGTGCACGTGGAGGTCAGAGGACACATTTCTAGAGTACATTCTCTCTTTCTCCCTTTACACATGTTATCAGACTTGTTTGGCAAATGCCTTTACCCTCTAACCAGCCCACTGGTTCTCATTCACTGGTCTTTAGTATAGATCGAGTATCCTTTGCCCTAAATGTCTCATATCAAGTGTTTCAAATTTGGTACCTTCTTAAAATAATAAAATAATTAATAGATTTTTCTATGAACAATTGTCGCATTTAATTTTATTTAAAATACCCAGAATATTTGAATATACACAACAAGATATCTTGAGGCTAGGTCTTAAAGCTTAACATGAAATATAGAACCTAAAAGGAATGTGTGTGTGTGCACGCTTGCGTGTGCTCATGCATATGTGTAATTAAGTCTCACTATTAGATCAGGTTGGCTTTGTGTACTTCGCCTGCCTGGTCTTCCTAGGTGTCAGGATTACAGTTGTGCCCCACCATGCCCAGCTCTGACAGTAGTCTTAGAAAATGTTAGGATGTCAGCACGTTGGCTATGGAATTTTCTACTTATGATGATGTATGCACCCTGAAAACAAAACGAAAAAAAGTGTTTTTGAGTTTTAGAGTATTTGGGACTTAGGTTTTCATGTTAGGGATGCTCAGCCCATACACAGTCACAACAGAGATGGATTTTGAGCTTAGTCCTCTGACTGACATTCCCTGCTCTAAAATCTCTGCCTCAGTATGGAACAATGCTTGCTCATGGTCTATGAAATGAATTCCTCTTCCCCCCTTTCCCCATTAGGAAATCCCCAGCTTTTCTCTTCTTACCTTTCCAGGGTTCAGCTGATGATCTCTAGGAATCAAGCCCTTGGGCACTGAGACAAAGGAGATTACCTTACCTGGGGGCCTTGGTTCATCCTGCCATCCCCCCCAACACCCAGTGCAATACATACTTTAATTTATCTATGTTGAGCTGGTGAAATAGGTCCAATCCAAGCCAGGTTCCAGCAGAGTGTGACAGAAATGTCCACAACATACTGCGGAGCACCGAGAAGTGCCTTTGATTCTAACAGACATGTTACCCAAGTTACTTACAGAACTTGGAGACTTTAGCAGGCTACATTTTACAAAGCCATCCCTTGTAACCAGAGATTCGGGGTCTGTGCTCCAACAGCCACAACAGGCAAAAGCTTTACCACTCTTTCCAATATGCTAATTAAAGAGGGGGAAATGATGAAAGGCAGAGGAAGGATATTTAATCATGCACTGGAACCAGAACAAATAGAGAGAACTGGTTGACCCCAAATTTCTCTTTGAGGTACTGATGTGAACTTTACTTTTAAACAGAGGAAGGATTAGGGTAGCAGTCAAGAGATATGTATAATTAACCAGTCCTGATGAAGGTGTGCCCCCTCCATCTTGTCTCAGCTCCAGTCCTACAAGGTAATGGATAAGTTGTGGTAAGTTATTCATTGCTGTCCTATCTCTAAGGGGACCACTGTGGTTCCTAAAAGACAATGTGTTCCAGGATGTTGCTTCTCCTTCCTAGATAATTGTCCTCATGGGGTGGAGCCTGTCTGGCTCGGCCCTGTTGCTCACAGGATGAGCTGGGTTAGGTAGACAAGCCACAATGACTCTTATCTTATGCAGAGTCAAACAGGAAGCCTGAGCCAAAGTAGAGACGACTGACCCAAGAAGAAGGCAGAGGCTTTAGCCACCTGGGTTTAGCCACCCTGTGGGCCAAAGTGAGGAGTCAATACTTTCTAACAAAAGCGGCGTCTAAGTGCCTGTTACCTCAGTATCTGTGAAATATATTCATTTTAACATGAAATCAATATAGAAACAATGATGAAAGTGCTTGACATTCTTTTTTGTCCTATTTAATCTCCAAAATCTGCCATGAATTTTGCATGCTTGGACAGCATATCTCAATTTGGACCATCTTAAAAGCATGTACTGACCACCGGGACAGACAACAAAGGTAGAGGTATTTAGAGAACAGGGCTAGAAAGGCAACTAACAGTAAACTAGGCTGAGGGGCAGCAGGAGCAGAGCGGAAGGTAGAACTGACTTGCCTTTGCTTTGGTGGGCTTTAATAAAAAGCTGTGGCTTATGTGTTGTGATCTCCAGGGCTGTGCGTGGATAGATCCTTCTTGCCTTAGTGGGATATGTATTGGGTGAGCGAAGACAGGGAACAATGATGACTCCGTGTGGACCAGCTCAGCTGTGTAATGAGCACTTTGTGGGGTGAACTAGATGAATGCATCTCCTGCCATCAAGCAGCTGATAGTTGTGTGGGAGGTGTAGGTAGCCTGGAGCAGGACAGTGGCAGTAGGGACATGGGTGGACCCTTTCCAGAAGCCCAGATGGGGCACTGAGCCAGCTAGTGGAAGAGCTAGTCGGAGTCAGGTTTTTGCAGAAACTGCTTTGGCAGCCAGTAAGAAATGGAAGAGAAAGACATAGCAGGACAATATCTAGAGAGGGGCCAGGAGCTTTATGGTTACGTTTGGCTCCAAGGACAGATTGCCTGAGTTTGAATGCCCTTAAGAAAGGGGCTTTTGCTTCTCTGGCCCCCAGTTTCTCTCCTCTATAAATACAGGGCCTATAAGGCGGTGTGCCTCCTAGTAAGTTGTTGGCAGGAGGGTTAAGTGGGCAAATCTATGTAACTGCTCAGCCCAGAACCTAGCCTACTGAAGTGCTTAGTAAATCATAATGTTCTCCCTGTCACTCCAACTAGTGAAGGGCTAGCAGTAAACGGCACAAGACAGGAAAACATAAAAGATGACAGAATGGTTTAGGAATTGGGATGGGTGGGGCTAGGGCATTTAGTGATTGCCTAGTTGGGAGTGGGGGACAGGGAGAGGGTAGTGCTGTGTAAATGAGGGCCAGGTGTGGTGGTGAGGAAACCTGGACGGTTCTACAATTACAGCAGTGTCTGAAGTGTATTTGGAATTAGGACCTGGCCAAGTGAGTTTTCCCACAGAAGTTTTCCTAAAGCTGCCACCCCTCCCCAGCTGAGCCCCTGAGGTCAGCAGCTATGCTACTGATGAGCCAGCCAGGACTGTCCTTTTTCCTCGTCAGCCTCAGCACCAGTTCTGAGCCAACTTGGTCGTTGGCAGGGTTGTCTGCCTATGCAGAAGCTGCTTTCCTGCCTACGCCTCCTTGGGTTTCTAGGTCAAGGAATACTTCTCATATAAAACTCTCTGGGGTAGAAGTGTGGGTCTGGAGAGATGACTCAGTAGTTAAGAACACTTGCAGAAAACCCAAGCTTCAATTTCCAACACCCACATGGCAGAGCTCACATCAGTCTCTAACTCCAATTCTTGGGGAATAAGCATCCTCTTCTTGCCTCTTTGGGTACCAGATATGCATGGTTATAGCAGGTAAATATTTGTACACAAAAAATAAAAAAAAAACTGACCTCCCTGAGCTCAGGTCTGGGCTGTCCTATCTGGTGAGAAGGGTACATGGCTGGCAGGAATGGGAGGGGGACTGATACATGAAGATAGCTTGACTTTTACACTGTGGAGGCCTTTATTCTCTTGTGATCTATCTTGGAAAAAGAATCCCAGAAAGATAAACGAGTCACTTGTAATCCACAGCTTTGAGTGTGAGCCAGAGTCTTTTTGCACTCAATGGCCTGGGTTCTCCAGGACCTGAAGCCATCTGTCCCACCACCACACCAAGTTACCCTTTCCATTCTGAGCCTTCTAGAATCTATCCCTTGGTCTTGAGAATCAAGGAGAAGCACATGGTGAGCAGAGTTTCCAGGGCAGGCCAGGTGGCTCCTCCTTCTACCTGGCCCCATGTTTGTCTCTTCAGCCCAGGACCTGTCCACTAGCCAACTATCTGCCACATCCTGGCCTATTGTGGACCTATTCCATACTCCTTCCCATCTCAGGGTTGCACCAACATCCTTAAATGATTACCAGCAGATTCTAGCCCTATCTTCTCCCTGGGGCCATGACAAGAAAGTAGGCCTATCTTCAGGTGGCTCCCTTGGGTTTTGGCTAGATGTCTGGCTGAGTCCTCAGTGCCAAGAAGTATCCAGAGTCCTAAGAAAAGCTAAGACATAGCCTTTTAGAGAGGCTGAATTTCTCTGAGTGCAGATTGGACTACCTCTAGCACCCTTTTCCGAGACAACACTCTGAAGATGTGCTCAAGGAATGGTTCAACTGACAAATGACTCTGTTGCTTGCTTACTGAAGTACCCTTGACAAGCCAAGGCTCCTCACTACTGTGTATAACCTTTCCCCTTTATGTCAGATAATGGTGAATGAAAAGTAAGTATGTGGCGGGGTGGAGCAGCTGAAGAGATAGGTCAGTGGTTAAGAACACTGACTCTTCATCCAGACAATCCAGGTTCCATTCCCAACGCCCTCATGGTGGCTCACAACTATTTGTTTACTCCAGTTCCAGGAGATCTGATACCTTGTTCTGGTCTCTGCAGATACCAGGCCACTAACTGCTCACAGACATACATGCTGGTAAAACAACCATATGTGTAAATGCTTGAAAATTTAAAATATGGGCTTTAACAACAGTCTGCATGAATTCAAACCCCACTGTTATCTCTGGCCAGCTGAGTGGCCCTGGGCAAAATGCTGTGTCTTTCAACACTTTGTTTCTTTACCTCTGAAGAGCAATAGGACCTCTTTCAGAGCCCTGACACCTTAAAACAGTTCCTGGCATAGACCCTTCACTATTAGTCAATCTTGCTATATTATTATAGACAGTGTCTCAGAGATCTACATGAACACAGACTGCATCTTTCTCTCTGAGCTCTCAACATTGACACCTATCTAGTCAGAGGAAAGATGCTCAGTCCATGACAGAATAAAGCATCGTCAGCTAAGACTGTCACTTCCACATGCTCATATCAGATAGGCACCTAGGTACTTCTATGACTGAAGTATATAAGTCAGTAACAGAAAGGGCCGCCATTCTCTTACTGGGGGTTTGAACTACCCTGCCTGCCACATATCTGTTGGCTTCAGTCTAGTGGTTCACTGGGCAATCCAAGAAGGACTATGGGGGCTCTGTTTTAAAAGGCCATCAGGAGCTGGGGGTGCAGCTCACTGGCCTATATGCATGGACCCAACATACCCTTGGGTTTATCCCCAATAACATATATGCTTAGTGGTCAGTTGGTAGGTCTAGTGTTTTAGATAAGCCATATCCTGGTTAGTAGCTTCTGTGATGGAAGCCAAAGGACAAAACACAGATATAGGGGAAAGACATAGCCTCAGGAGCCAGAGTGACCTGGATTTGAATCCTGGTTGTCACTTTCTTGATGGATATAGAACCCCAAGAAGATCATTTATCTTTCTTAGCCTCAGCTTCCTGACTTGGGACATAGAGATAGCCCCTCTTTGGTAAGGGCCCAATAAGAAAATCGTGCCAGGCATGTAGTGCTGTGCCTAACACAAACTGGCACCAAGGTGGTCACTAGTATCCCTGCCTTGCCCTAGGTTGTGAACGGGGTGGGGTGGGTGAAAACTCCCTAAAGTGGGGTAAGACATTCGTGAGGGCCCCTGTGCCCCCAGAGAGACTTCCAGATGGTAAGTCAGAGCAAGGTTCCAAGCCAAGGGGACACAACCAGGGCTCCTAGCCATCCATCCTCTACGCCTTGGCATGACAAGGTTCTTGGCCTCCTGCCACAGCCAACTATGTAAATAAACCAGCTTTTTGCTGGCTGGGAGTGAGACTGCCCTAAGTGACATTTCAAATTAGTTCTGCTATATTGGGCTTGAGCTCTGAAGAGCCTGGGCATTTTTCCTCCCTGGCTCATCCCTTTCTCTGCATGGTGAGAGCTCTTAAGGCACACCCGGTGTGGGCAGAAGGCCAGAGAGGGTGGGGGTAGGCTGTCTGAGGTGACCTGCTGAAGCACTTACCAGGCCTGGGGCCACAGCCTCCCTTCCCAGAGAGGTCAGCAGCTCTGCATCATGGTACCCACCCCTCCCACGCACACACACTAGCCCTCACAGCTGCCATAGCAACCTCATCTCCTCACACAGGGCTCACACACCAGCTGGCAAGAACACTGAACGGAAGGAGGACTGCGTGGTTGGCTGAGGAGAGAGGGTTGGGCATGGGAGGGGGCATGAAGGTGGGCCAGCTGTGGCCTGACAGTGCTGAGAGGGAAATATACTAGCCACATGACCTGCCTGTCTCTGGGACCATGCCAGGAGATGGGACCATGGTAGGAGAAGGAACTAGGATCAGGGACGCATGCCACTGTCTTCTTGGCAAGGCATCATGGCTTCTCTGTGAAGCTGAGGGCAGAGGGCACAGGATCCAGCCTCTTTCTTTCTGGGCAAGTTGCCTTACCACACTTGGCTGCAGGTTCAAGGTCTGAGAGTGTAAAAGAATCAGACTGTGGAGCTGGGGAGATCTGGGTTACAATCATAGCTCTCACACCTCCACCTGTTCTCATTGCCAAGCCTCAGCTGCCTCCTGTGTGGGGATAATAGTGACACCTAGGAGGTCACTGAGAACAAATCAATGGTGCTAGCAAAACACCCAATGCCTAGGCATAGTAAGAACTCAGTAGGTGGTATCTGCTATTGCTGTTACTATTACTGCTGTTCTTTTCAATATATTATTTAAAGGGACACTTTCTGTGCTTGGGCCTCTATTATTCTGGGAGGTGCTGGAGGCAAGAACTGGGATTTATTCCTCTCCTAACCCCCAGAGGTTGCAGACTGGGACTGGGGTCAGGGCAGATTCTGGAGGGGAGTAGAACAAAAGGGAGCTGAGCACAAAGAAGGAATGCCTTATGCTAAATATCTCCAGGACTTCCTTGTAGTTTGGACACTCTGTATGCTTAATTCCATAAGTTCTGGAGAAAGACTGCCCTAGGTGTGTATGGGGTTTGATAGCCTTTCTATAAAAGCAATCCCAGTCAACACGGTAGCAACATTCTACAATCTCAGTCTTCCTATGATCCTGAAATCGATGCATAAATAAAAAGGTACCATGCTAGCTGCCTGCCAGACCAGTTTCCTGGAAATGGGCCTAACCTCAGTGCTGCAGAAAAACACCATGCATGGGATCCTGAAAATCTTCAGGGAGTCTGTCTGACCTTAAGTGTGCCAGTCAGAGCATCCCAAAATGGAGATACAGGCTGGGGTTGATGTGATCCACAGACTGTCACCTGGGGGGTTCGGCCACTGTTAATTAGCTCTTCTGCAGCAAAAGAAAGGCCTCAAAGCACAGAATCCTCAAAATTTAGGGCAGGCCAGGAACCCTGATCACATGGATCCAGTGAGCATACTGCTCCGAGGTGATGACCACTGAGTTGATCTAATAGGAACTCTGGTCAAAAGAACCTTAGTCCTTCCTGCTGCAGATTGCCTAAGGGATTCCTGAGGGTCCTCTATCATAACCCACATCAACCCACTAGATAAAAGTACATGACTGAGCAAGAAATCCCACGACTGGTTAAAGGGGAAGATGACCAAACAGGGCGCTGTAAGACTAGCATGCCAGCCAGTGGTTGAGGGGCCTCTACAACATGAACAAACACCCTAATGGTTCAATTGACCACAGACAAGTACTGAGACAAAGCATCCCAGGCCTTTGAAGATTGCCAATAGAAACAAAACCAACGGGGGTTTCCCAGGCCACAAAAATCATAGCCCACCACTGAAAGCTGTCGAGAGCCCAGGAAATAAATGAACATAACTACTCACCATGTCAACTGTCATGCAGGCCTTGGGAATCTGGCAGGAGTAAGGAAGCAAGGCTATAGAAAGAGCTGGGTGGCTCACTGTTGGAGGGGGATGGATTTACAGTTAAGCAAGGGGGAGCTGGAATAATCTATGCAGCAGTGCATTTGAGTGGGAGACTAGACAAAAATTCGAACTATGGTAGTAGTTTCACAGAGCTACAGATGATTTCTCAGAGTAGTTACAGGTGTGAGTGCACACACCAGGTAGACTATATACATATACCTCCTTGCTCTGTTAGTCAACAGGGTCCTATAGAACCAAACATGTCCAGAGTTTCTAGCTTGCTTCCTCATGCATCTTCCAATTAAAAGGAAATACATCTCCTTGCAGGGGTGGTTGATCCCAGGGCTGAAGCAGGAAACACACAAAATGAGCCTGAAGTGTTTTTGTAGTACCAGAAATGAAGGAAGTGCTCAAAAACATAAGCCCACGGTGATAGGGATATGGCAGAGGGAAGTAGGGGCCAGCTGCAAGAGCTGCTGACAGCCAAATGAGAACAGTTTGAGCAACAAAATAAATAATGTAGTATTGGTTAGTAACCTAAAGTATACAGAAAACCTCCATGAGCCTATGGTGATATAAATAAACAATTAAATAAATAAATAAACGGAGGAGAAGAGGCAAATCCCTGGAGCAGAAGAATTACAAATAATTTATACAGAACTTCCTCACACAAGAAGGGGTGTGAGGCTTCCTCTTCTCCATCCCTTAAGTGTGGCAGTGCGTAGTGACTTCCTTCCAAACAGTGGCATACGGAAAAGGAGAAACAGTAACTTTACAGTGGCGAATCCAATAAACATTCTCCCTGTCAGGTGACCAATGTCGCTGTCTAGAGTGATAAGTCTTATTGATAAGATGTGCCTGTGGTGTGTTATGATAGGGATGGAACTTTTACCTCTGTGGCCTTCTTCCCTGAAACCCCTAACTTCAGTCAATCACCAAGAAGAACAGCAGACAAATTCTGGTTGAGGTACCAAATACCTGAGCACTCCTTCTCAGAACTCTTATGGTGAGTCCAAGAAAAAGGCATAGCAGAGAGGAACCTAAGAAGACATAATAACGATGGTGACACTAACAGCTTCAGTTGGAAGGATATGGGACATTACACAAAAAACTAAGAATGTTGTACTGGTTGGTTTTGTGTCAACTTGACACAAGCTGGAGTTATCACAGAGAAAGGAGCCTCAGTTCAGAAAATGCCTTTATGGGATCCAGCTGTAAGGCATTTTCTCAACTAGTGATCAAGGGGAGGGCCCAGCCCATTGTGGGTGGTGCCATCCCTGGGCTGATAGACCTGGGTTCTCTAAGAAAGCAGGCTGAGCAAGCCAGGGGAAGCAAGCCAGTAAATGACATCCCTCCATGGCCTCTGCATCAGCTCCTGCTTCCTGACCTGTTTGAGTTCCTGACTTCTTTGGTGATGAACAGCAATGTGGAAGTGTAAGCTGAATAAACCCTTTCCTCCCCAACTTGCTTCTTGGTCATGATGTTTGTGCAGGAATAGAAACCCTTACTAAGACAAATATCTAACCGCAATTAACAATAGTGTGTAAGATTTGGTTTATTAATTCTGACAAGCGTATCATCCTAATAATGCAAGGCTTTAAAAGTAAAGGAAACTAGGAACAGAACATGTGTGAACTCTGTATAGTAGTTATCAGATGCTTCACATTGAGAGGCTTTAGTTACCTAGTCAACTCCAAATATATTAACGGAAAGTTATAGAAATAAACAATTCACAAACTTCCTACTGCTCACCATTTTGAGTAGCATGATGAAATCTTGAAGTATTTTGTCCTGTCCTGCTGGAGGTGTGAATCTTCCCTTTATCCTAGTGTATACATGCTGTATGTGCTACCTACCCATTACTCATCACCTGGTAGCTAGCTGCCTGGGCTATTAGATCTGCTGTGTTCTTAGGATGCTTGGGGTAAAATAACCCTCATGTTACATAGCATTGGCTGCAATGTGGACCTGTAGTGATGGTGGCATTTCAAACACATTGAAGAGGAGCCCAAGAGTACTTTTTTAAGTGAGCTGGAAAGTCCTGAGCTTTCCTCTTTGTTTCAGTGATGACCATGGCTCCAGGCATCCACTGAGGGTGCTAATGGATGAATGCTATACTCTTTAATTTTTCGGTGATTCTTAAGCTATTCTAGAGCAGTTTAAGTAAAAGGAGTATAAGTTTTCATGTTTGAATCCTGTTTCCACTCTTCCTAACTCTGAGGCTCTAGGGAAGACATTAGCCTTTTTGAGCATACTTATACAAAATGAGAGGAATAATTTCTCCTCAGAGCCTTCTAGGAGAATCAGAAGAGGCGATTTAAAGCAATATGTTCACACACACAGAGAGAGAGAGAGAGAGAGAGAGAGAGAGAGAGAGAGAGAGAGAAAGAGAGATTCAACTCATGTCAATTTCCTTCTTCTCTCAATACTCACAGATCCACCCCCCCATATGAAACAGATATAGCAGCTGAGGTTCAGAGAAGCAAGGTCAAGGTCACATAGGTAGAACACATAGGGGCCAAGAAACAATGTTTCCCATAAGGGCTTATGCCTGTTAGTAAAGCTTGGGCCACAGTGGGACCATTTAAACTGTTGAGAGAAATTAGCTTTCTGGCTACCTTGTTGTCTCAGGGACTCTGAGAGGAAGCCAGTTCCTCTGAGAGATGAGAAGGCAATGTTACCGAGTGGTTAGACTTCAGAAACAGACTGCCATGAGGTTCAAGTTTGTCACTGGATGGCCTGAGTATGTTGGTTGACATCTCTGGATTATGATTCTTTCATGCATAAAATGGACATTGATAATGGTATAGAACTTTGAGCATTATTATTGTGAAGGCTAAATTCACAATTTAGTGTTTAGAATTGTACCTGGTACATACTCAGTGCTCAAGTAAACCCTGGCTGGTATTAACTGTAGAGCAGGGGTTTTGAGTTCAATATTTCTAATAGCTCTTCTGAGTCTTCTATTCCAGCAGATGGGCCAAAGGGATGCTACTTGCTTGGAAAATACCCAAGGGGTTTTGCATAAAATAATAATATCCCTGAGTGTGTGAGTTAGTGAGTATTCCTTTGCAAGCTTGCATTTCAAGTAAGCTCAGAAGCCATCAGCATCATTTTAGATGGGTGCACTGAGGAAGGGGAAGAGTATAGCTAGAGCTTCCTCTGTAAATCAGTGGCTGAGCCGAATGTAGAGCTCCTATTTCCTTAGACTACCTTCCTGCTGCTGTGAGTCTCTAATAAGGCTTTTATTATTGCCAAGCATGTGCTAGGTGCCATGGGGAAACAGAAGTACACACACACACACACACACACACACACATACACACACACACACACACCGTGCCTCTGCTTTCTGGGGGTTTAAAGTGAGCTTCTTGTGCATACTCAAAGAAAGAGGACAAAAATGAATAACTAGAAATTCTGGCTTGAGAGTTCCTGCTTGG
The DNA here is from genome assembly GCF_963924665.1 of Micromys minutus. Classification (NCBI taxonomy): domain Eukaryota; kingdom Metazoa; phylum Chordata; class Mammalia; order Rodentia; family Muridae; genus Micromys; species Micromys minutus. The sequence continues at coordinate 45,831,894 of NC_137970.1, read as the reverse complement.
TTACACAGCTTAAGCTGGGCCGTTAAGGCCGTGAGCTCAGTGCAAGCCCGAGAACTTAGGGTAGGACATTTCACTAGTCATGCAGTAGTGGTAGAGCCTGCTGGGAGTGTACTGGTAAAATGGCTCCTCAGGAAGCCAGAGAAAACACACAGTCCCCACTTGTCCTGTTTGTTAATTTCCCACCACGGGCCATCTTAATCTACCAATGGTTTAACATCAACAGGCTCTTCTCCCCAGCAGAATACCACCTACAGGTAAGAACAGGCTGTTTGCACTGCAGCTGGAGCTGGGTCTTGTAGACAACAGGCTATGAGGATGGAAAGCAAGCTGGCTTGGGTGAGGCTAGCTCAGAAAGCAGCTGGGTGCCAGGCCGCAGGTCACATGCACATTCCAAGGTTAGCTATTGAGCTGTGCTTTTTCCTGGGCTCTCTGCCAGACATTTAACATGCATTAGCTCATTTAATCCTTACAGCAGTTTAAGAACTGTTCATTCATTCATTGATGCAAACATCTACCATCTGTCTGCATAACAAGTCCATGTTGAGGCCCTACTATGTGCCAAGCACCGTCTGAGGTACTCGTACGATGAAAACAGTCATTAACTTCATCTTCTATGCGAGTGGAAGGAAATAGTCAATAAACACATTTTAAAATGGAATGAAAAATAATTGCCAATTGTGGTGTTTGGAAGGCACCCAAAAGAGTACTGAATTGAGAACAAAAGGCATACTGCTGTTTAAGAAACTATGCCTCTGAGGAGGTAATATTGAAAACGGAAAAGGAACCTGGGACTGGTGGTGTAGGTCTGTAACCCTAGTGACCTGGGAAGCTGAAGCAGGAGAAGGGGAGGTTTAAGGACTGCCTGGCCTATAGTGAGTACTAAGCCAGCCCAAAAGGGAAAGGTTGAGGCTCCACAGTTCCACACTTACCTAGCATGCTAAGCACCTTGGATTTCACCTCTAGCATGACACAAAAAAACGAGGAGGCAGCAATACAAATACTTAGAGCCAAAGCAGTGAGGTAGGTGGTGAGAACAGCAAGCATGAAGCTCTGAGGTAGAAACGAGAGAAATATCTTTCAGGTTACACTAAGGAGACCAAGGTGGTAGATCGGTAAGCAAGGGAGTGTAGCCCAAAGTGAGTTCAGAGTAGGAGACAGAGGCCTGACTCATGCCAGCTCCACGGAGAGGGCGTCAAGGGACTTAGTCAAAAAAAATCTTACAAGATCTGTCTAACCATGGTATGAAGAATAGAGTCCGGAGGAGGAAGGAAGCACACGGGAAGTCACTGTGGCCAGGTAAGAGTTGTGATGACACATTCAGAATGGTGGCAGTAAAGACAGACAGAGGCAAAAAAAAACACACAGCTAAGAAATGGCAGAACAGAACCAAACCCAGATTCAAACTTCAACCCTTAGGAACCTTTCTCAGAGACATGACATGACAGAAGAGGGCTGCTACTCTGTAGACATCACAGCAGGGTCTTGTTCTATAGCCCTGGCTGGCCTGAAACTCATCTTCCTCCTCCTTGTGTGCCCCTCCGGAACACCTGGTCCATTCACGCTACCTCCTACCCTTACATGATGGACTACTCGGATGTCTACAGACTTTGAGGACCGGCTTGAGGGCTGGGGGTTTTCATTTGAGAAAGAACCTTGATTCATGAATGTGAAGATGGGGAATCCAAAAGGTGACCAGCTTTCCTAGCTACTGGATCAGCTCTGACTGTGGCCAGTTTGGTTCACTATGAAAAAAACCTCTCTTGGCAGATTGCCCCTAAGCTGTCCCCACAGATTCCATACACTGTTTTCTAGAGGAACAGTGATAGCCAGACAATGCATGTGGCCTCGGAACTGAATCCAGCTGGGCACCTCTGCCTCCCTGTGCTTGGTTCTAATAGATCCCAATTTTCCCATCTACAGATTAGGGCCACAACTAGTTCTTGCTTCACTACGAGAATCAAATGAGACTGTGCAGAGAACATGGCACCCGGTAGCTTCTCCTAATATTTCTTTCCCTGATCTCAGGGGGGTGAAGTTCTGAACTAGGTATCTGAAGAGACTGTAGCAGACCAGGCTTGAGTAGCCTGCACAGAAGAAAGAGATGAGTGAGATAGGACCCTTTCCTGCCCCTTCCCCACCTGCCTTCCACTCTCCCATCCCCCCACCCATGTTCTCTTTCTAAGGCACCTGGGAGTTGCCTAATTAGAGCTAATTAGCTTCTCCTGTAGTAAAACCCCAAGGATGGAAAGGCTCTGGAGCTCAGGACTCTGACAGTAATCATGTTAAGCAGATATTTATTTATCCCTTTATTAAGCAAGCCAATTAGCATGTAATATCTGAGAAGCTGATTTGTAGGCTTGGGAGTGGAACACATGCTGTCAAGCCTCGAAGGTCCTACTTGGGACTCTTTTGTGACTTGTCACCTCTAAAGCTTTCCGAAGACCAGATCATAAAAGGCAAATTTGGGAGGACTCACTGGACATGGGTAGAGATTAGAGACCAAGGCCTAGAATAGAGGCAGGAGTTTGCCTGTGGTCACACAATGGGATAAGAAGGTAGGAGGTATAAGGAGCCCTGTAAGTGTTATTGCTTTGTAGTGGGGATGCATGGGATATTGAACATGAGTGGTCAGGAGGGACTTCACAAATGGGGACATTGGATGAGCAAGGACATTCTGCCAAGCACTGGAGCCAGGGTACAGAAGTAGGAAAGTACACAACATATGAGCATAACTGAAGCATGTCATTTATCCTATCAGTAACCTGGCAACAGTAGAGCAATAGAACTGCGCAAAGAGCTTTCAAAGAGGCTAAAGCTACATGCTGAAGACTGGGATCCAGCTGGCCAAGGTCAGCATGGCTAGTGGCAGGTAGGAGGGAGGATGCTAGTTTCTGTGGGGATGGGTAATTGGAACTCTAAAAGCATTTCTAAGTCTGAGGAAAGCTGCACATCCACCGTCCACTTAAGCTGGGCTTCTTGCACGCTACCATGAGCCAGGGCAGGCAACATGCCCTGCAGATGCTCCCAAGTAAATCAGGCAAGAAAACATGTTAAAGAAAGTCTTGACAGGGATGGGATGACTCAGTGGTAGAATACTTGCATAGCATGCACAAGGCCCTAGGGTTCCAAACCTTGCACTGTCGTGTATGTGATCTATGGCAATCCAACGTAGCAAGAGCTGAGATGGAAAAGAGTTCTGGACCAAAGCAAAGAAGCCTAGAGATGTGACTAGGGTTGAGTTTTTACAATGCTTAGTATCTGCAACTTTTTGTTTATATATCTCTCCCATGCCATATGTAGGGAGTTTTGTCTTGACTTTTGAGACAGGGTTTCACTATACAGCCCAAACTAACCTTGAACCCTTGATCCTCTTGTCTCTACTACGGGAATGCTAAGGTTGCAGGTATATGCCATCATACCTTGCAAATATGTATCTTTTGAGTCTTCCTAGAAATCCCATGGACCAGAGAGTATTACCATCAGTTTACAGGTAGTAGAAATGAAGGCTGCACATGATAAAGAAACAACCGTTACCATAGGCTAAAGTATAAACCTTTTTTCCTTCAACTGTAGCTATATGACTTGCAAGTTGGACCATAAATAAGTGATGAGAATCATGGAACCTCGCTCAGCTCCCCTTCCCATGAAATAAAGATAATGCCTCTATCAGATTCATCCAGCAATTAAGTATAGAGCGACTAGTAACAATTCACAAACATCAGTTTACTTACTCCCTGCCTATAAAAGACTTTCTCAGGCTCATACAACTTGCCAAGACTCAAATCCAGGCTTTTGAGTTAAAATTTCACTGTACTGGTGAGGTATACATTGTCTCTGTGGGCTAATCTATGCTTTATCACCTGCAAGGGACAGTGAAAGACCAGCTATGCTGACTCAGGCTGACAGCAAGGAGGATGGCGGCTAGACACTTGCATAGTTTTGCTGACAATGTTGTGAATCATCAACCAGAAGAGCTGTGGCTCTGGGAACCTGGAATCTCTAAGAGGAGGAATAACCCCAATGAGTGTGATTGGGAGAGGTTGCCCTATCCAGAGGAATAAGGAACTATGACATCACCTAAGCTGCAGACTGGAAAGAGCCCAAATAGGTCATCTGGTCCACAGCCTCTGGGCAGAACTGTTCTAGAACCAGACTTTATTAAAGACTTCCCTGCAAGTTCTCCAGGGGAAAACATTCCTCAGCCTCCCCTGGCCATTCAAGAATACATTTTCCCAGCTCCCTTCCAGAACCTTTCTTTTTTGGCTAGTCTCTCTCCTGCTGCCACCACTGCTTCCTGTGGCAGCGTTACAAAGCTGCTGGGCCACTTTGGGCCACTCAGCTCACTAAACATGAAGGAACGATAGCAGCTTTTGTTTGCCAACTCCTAAGACTCAATTTCAAAGTCACCAGCTAAGACCCTCCACCCGAAGTAACACCCAGCTCCCTGTGCTCAGCCGCCCTTCCATACTCCCAGCCTGGCAGGCTTTGGCTGGCTGACTCTCAGCCCATTGCAGTCCACCCTTTCAAGACCTTCAAGTCACTGGAAGCAGACTGCTTGGAGGAGCCAGCCCTTATTCTTCCAGAAAGTTTCTCCCCTCCCCCATCCTGTTTTGTGCTTACTTTGCTGTCTGATCCGGATGTCAGAGTAGTACTGGGTTGTGGGCCAAAAAGCTGGTTGAATGTTGGCCATTTCATAGGAATCAAGCCAAAGAGTTTGTCTGTTTTGGCTCCTCGGCTGTAAGGACAGCACCGTGCTCATCTCCATACTCCTTCACATGCCTCCTCACTCCACGCCTCCTCCCTCCCCCACACACACTCAGATGCCTGGAACATTGCCTTACAAACCAAAGGAGCCAAAGCATGTGTATCAAATTCTTTGAATAGTCAGGATAATATCTGGGTGAGGCTCCATTCATATATTTTGTGTCAGCTACTCCTCAGAGCCACGATGTAAGGAAGATTCTCTTCCCTTCTTGTTTGTAAAATGGGGAAAGTGATGCACAATGAAGTTATTTGGTCAGGGCCAGGTAGCCACCATGATCCAGGCTCTCTGATCTTATCAAATATGAATAGACTAGGCCTGAACTGTGCTATCATATTAAGGGCACACAGAATATGCATAATGCATCCGCATTGCCAGGTTTCCTCAACGATGCTCCAGCCCTAGACCTCTCATCAAATTTCCTTCGGGCCTTCTGTAAATTGGTGGTTGATCAGGTCCTGAGGAGCTTGTGAGGTATCACTCACATTATAAGAGCTGCCTTGCCACTGGTCACTGCCCTTCTTCCTCATGTCTTTCTGGTTTCTCTCCTAGATCACACAGCTTTCTGGGCCCAGTATGTTCAGGGTTTCCCAAAGCTGCTTCTTGACATAGGTGACATTCTTCTCCACAAAGCAGGAGAATTATCTACCCCCATCTTTCCCCAGAGCACATTTGTGTGACTGTTATTACCAGATTGTAAGCAGCATATAAATAAGCATTCTTACGGCGCGAGTAACCAACTTAGTTTTTGTGTCCTGGGGCTTGCACAACACTAGGTCAGCATTCTACCACTGAGCCACAGCCACAGCCACAGCTGGACAAACTCACTTGAAGGTTTATTAGGAAAAGAACAGAACCAGCACAGATGATACAATGCTTAGTTTGCTGCTTAGTTTGGCACAAAGGTCAGCCTTAAAGGTTTGTATTGTACCAAAGTAAGCCAGTTTAAAGGAAAGTAGCTGCCAATTAATTAAACAACTGTGGAACAATCGGGCAAGAGCCATGATGACAAGATGTGACAGTGCCTTCCCCACTTCCTGGCACTACCAGCCACAGGGCAACCCGAGCGCTTCCACGGAAGAGAAGCTACACATGTAGGGAGAAGCTGAGGCAGGAGGATATAGTAACCAGTGGACGTGGCTGGATAGCTCAGCCCAATCACTTTCAAGAAAGTTCCTTCTGTGGCCAGAAACAAAATGGAATCCCCCAAAGTAAAAGGACCTCACCCATGGTTGTTATCTTCAGCATTTAACCAAGTGCCTGGTACACCACTGCTTAATAAATACCGGTTCTATGAGTGCATGAGTTTTGGAGACCCTGAGCAAAAAGGACTTCCTACTGTCAGATGTCATCATGAAGATTATATGAAGTATCTCAGAACATGTTACATGGGGCCTGGCATACAGCTGGCTCTCAGTTATTGCCATAGTCCTTGGGAGGAGGGAGGATAATCTGAGCCTCAGACAGGCAAGGCAGGCCAAGATTTCCCAACAGCTTGTGCAGAACAGCAAGGTCCAGGGCCTTCTAGGCCTGCACAGATACTTGTATCCTTGTTCATGAGGCAGGGGCTAGAGGCACTCGACTGCCTGGGCTTGCTTATCTAAGATCTCTCTTTGCAGTCTGAGCTAGGCCTCAGAGCCAGGCTGCCCACAGCAGCTTCCCAGGCACCCGAGGTTCATCCCCTCGGCTTGGTCCTCTGTCAGATCCACTAGCGGGGTCCAGCTTCCTTCACTCCATTGCCTGATGCACAGGTTTGGCATTGGTGTGGTCAAAGCAAAGGATAGTAGATTTCAGGCTCCATAGAAGGAATCTCTAGAGGAAGGAGGTGGGGGAGGGAAAGGGAATGGTGCCCTCATTTGGGGAAGCCAACATCAGCAGACCAGTGCAGAGGCTTGCAGAGGTCTGGGAAAACCCCCTGCAGCCCCAGGAGCACAAGAGGGGTCTGTTTCTGTAGTTAATGCAACAGGTCCTTCTTAGGGTGTGAGGTCTGGTTGTTTCAGGGCATGCAGAACCTGAGAGGGGCCAGTTCCCATAGAGAAAAGGGCTGTTTACAGGTCCCCCTCATTATAGATTCGAGCAGGGCTGAGAGTGGGAGAGCTAGTCCAGAGGCTCCCAAACCTAGCTGCATCTGAATCCCTCCAGGGGCATGTTAAACATACAGGCTTTTGTACAGAGGGGCAGATTGTGATTCTGCTAAGTTGGTAAATCACCACTATAATTCATTCTTTTTTAAAGAATGAGATGTGATTCACGTATCTTCAACTTTTCCCCTTTAAAGTGTGCAATTAAAAAAAAGATCAGAGATAGAGTTCAATGGTAGAACATTCACCAAACTTGCACAAGGCCCTAGGTACAATCCCAGGACCAAAATAATATTTAATCTGTTCTGTGTCTTTAAAAAAAAAAAAAAAAAAAAAAACTTCAGAGCACTCTCAGCAGCGTTTCATTTCAGAGTGTTTACACTGCCTCCAGGACTTAAATTATATCCTCTTTGCCCATAGACCCCATTAACCATGTTGGCCTATTTGCTATTGTTATGCATCTGCTGTTCTGAACACTTCATATAGATGGAATCACGAATATATGCCCTTTGTATGTTACTCTAATGTTTCCAAGGTCTATCAATATTGTACCCTATAGCAGTAGTGCTCAATTCCTTGCTAGTGATAAATATTATTCTACTGTATGAACATACAGCCTTTTGCCTGTTCATTAAACAGTTGATAAGACTTCTACCTCTGGGTTATTATTAACAATGTTGCTATGAACCCATGTAGCCTGTGTGTAGAGGTGTGCTCATAGGTATGTACCTAAGATTAGAATTGCTGTATCATATATGTGATGGTTAGCTTTACTTGTCAACTTGACAAAACCCAGAATTACTTGTGAAGAAAGTCTCAGTGAAGGGACTGTCTACACTGGGTTAGTCTGTGGACACACCTGTAAGCATATGTCCTAATTAAGTTAATTGCTGTAAGAAAGACCCAGACCACTGTGGGAAGCACCATCCCCTAGGCAGGGGGTCCTGAACTGTGTAAGAGTGGAGAAATCAAGCTGAATACAAGCAAGAAACTGAGCATGCATGCATTCATTCCTCTCTGTTCTTGATTATGGATATAATCTGACCAGCTGGTTCAAGCTCCTGCCACGGTGACTTCCCCACAATGATGGACTGTGACCTGGAATTTGGAGCTATAATAACCCTTTCTCCCCTAAGCTGTCCTTTGGCGGGGTATTTTAATTATAGAAACAGAAATGAAGCAAAGGCAATATGGAATTTCAGGTTTTACAATTTGTTTTGTCTTTTCTTTGAATTTTCAAAATTTTATCTGTCTGAGTA